>NC_133565.1:5311456-5936456 GCF_048773025.1 Camelus bactrianus
CCGTACTTCACCTAGTTTGTTGGGAACACAAAGTTTCTCTTCAGTTGCAAACTCCAATCAATACATATATTTGGGGAGGTACTAGCTCCAACTCGGTTTAACAGTGAAAATTGCAGGAACTTCAAACAGGCAGTAGGAAACAGACTGAGAGACCAGAGTAAAAGTTTCTCCTGCAACCCGTTCCCTTTGTGCTAGATGAACGAACGTCTCTCCACACGCTCAGTTCTGAGAGATAATTGTGTGTGAAAGCCGTCCTTCACCTAGCTTGTTGGGAATACAAAGTTTCCCTTCAGTTGCAAATTCCACTCCATACATATATATGGGGAGGTACTAGCTCCAACTCGGTTTTACAGTGAAAACTGCAGGAACTTCAAACCGGCACTAGGAAACAGACTGAGAAACCAGAGTAAAAGTTTCACCTGCAACCCTTTCCCGTTGTGCTAGATGAACGAACGTCTCTCCACAAGCTCATTTCTGAGAGATAAGTGTGTGTGAAAGCCGTCCTTCACCTAGCTTGTTGGGAACACAAAGTTTCTCTTCAGTTGCAAACTCCACTCCATACATATTTATGGGGAGGTACTAGCTCCAACCCGGTTTTACAGTGAAAACTGCAGGAAATTCAAACCGGCACTAGGAAACAGACTGAGAAACCAGAGTAAAAGTTTCTCCTGCAACCCGTTCCCTTTGGGCTAGATGAACGAACGTCTCTCCACATGCTCAGTTCTGAGAGATAAGTGTGTGTGAAAGCCGTCCTTCACCTAGCTTGTTGGGAACACAAAGTTTCTCTTCAGTTGCAAACTCCACTCCATACATATATATGGGGAGGTACTAGCTCCAACTCGGTTTTACAGTGAAAACTGCAGGAACTTCAAACCAGCACTAGGAAACAGACTGAGAAACCAGATAAAAGTTTCTCCAGCAACCCGTTCCCTTTGTGCTAGATGAACGAACGTCTCTCCACATGCTCAGTTCTGACAGATAATTGTGTGTGAAAGCCGTCCTTCACCTAGCTTGTTGGGAACACAAAGTTTCTCTTCAGTTGCAAACTCCACTCCATACATATTTATGGGGAGGTACTAGCTCCAACCCGGTTTTACACTGAAAACTGCAGGAACTTCAAACCGGCACTAGGAAACAGACTGAGAAACCAGAGGAAAAGTTTCTCCTGCAACCCGTTCCCTTTGTGCTAGATGAACGATCGTCTCTCCACATGCTCAGTTCGGAGAGATAAGTGTGTGTGAAAGCCGTCCTTCACCTAGCTTGTTGGGAACAGAAAGTTTCTCTTCAGTAGCAAACTCCACCCCATACATATATATGGGGAAGTACAAGCTCCAACTCGGTTTTACAGTGAAAACTGCAGGAACTTCAAACAGGCACTAGGAAACAGACTGAGAAACCAGAGGAAAAGTTTTTCCTGCAACCCGTTCCCTTTTTGCTAGATGAACGAACGTCTCTCCACACGCTCAGTTCTGAGAGATAATTGTGTGTGAAAGCCGTCCTTCACCTAGCTTGTTGGGAATACAAAGTTTCCCTTCAGTTGCAAATTCCACTCCATACATATATATGGGGAGGTACTAGCTCCAACTCGGTTTTACAGTGAAAACTGCAGGAACTTCAAACCGGCACTAGGAAACAGACTGAGAAACCAGAGTAAAAGTTTCACCTGCAACCCGTTCCCTTTGTGCTAGATGAACGAACGTCTCTCCACAAGCTCATTTCTGAGAGATAATTGTGTGTGAAAGCCGTCCTTCACCTAGCTTGTTGGAAACACAAAGTTTCTCTTCAGTTGCAAACTCCAGTCCATACATATATATGGGGAGGTACTAGCTCCAACTCGGTTTTACAGTGAAAACTGCAGGAACTTCAAACCGGCAGTAGTAAACAGACTGAGAAACCACAGTAAAAGTTTCTCCTGCAACCCGTTCCCTTTGTGCTAGATGAACGAACGTCTCTCCACATGCTCAGTTCTGAGAGATAAGTGTGTGTGAAAGCCGTACTTCACCTAGCTTGTAGGGAACACAAAGTTTCTCTTCAGTTGCAAACTCCTCTCCATACATATATATGGGGAGGTACTAGCTCCAACTCGGTTTTACAGTGAAAACTGCAGGAAATTCAAACCGGCACTAGGAAACAAATTGAGAAACCAGAGTAAAAGTTTCTCCTGCAACCCGTTCCCTTTGTGCTAGATGAACGAACGTCTCTCCACATGCTCAGTTCTGAGAGATAAGTGTGTGTGAAAGCCGTCCTTCACCTAGCTTGTTGGGAACACAAAGTTTCTCTTCAGTTGCAAACTCCACTCCATACATATATATGGGGAGGTACTAGCTCCAACTCAGTTTTACAGTGAAAACTGCAGGAACTTCAAACCGGCACTAGGAAACAGACCGAGAAACCAGAGTAAAAGTTTCTCCTGCAAACCGTTCCCTTTGTGTTAGATGAACGAACGTCTCTCCACGTGCTCAGTTCTGAGAGATAAGTGTGTGTGAAAGCCGTCCTTCACCTAGCTTCTTGGGAACACAAAGTTTCTCTTCAGTTGCAAACTCCATTCCACACATATATATGGGGAGGTACTAGCTCCAACTCGGTTTTACAGTGAAAACTGCAGGAACTTCAAACCGGCAGTAGGAAAAACTGAGAAACCAGAGTAAAAATTTCTCCTGCAACCCGTTTCCTTTGTGCTAGATGAACGAACGTCTCTCCACATGCTCAGTTCTGAGAGATAAGTGTGTTTGAAAGCCGTCCTTCACCTAGCTTGTTGGGAACACAAAGTTTCTCTTCAAGTGCAAACTCCACTCCATACATATATATGGGGAAGTACTAGCCCCAACTCGGTTTTACAGTGAAAACTGCAGGAAATTCAAACCGGCACTAGGAAACAGACTGAGAAACCAGAGTAAAAGTTTCTCCTGCAACCCATTCCTTTGTGCTAGATGAACGAACGTCTCTCCACATGCTCAGTTCTGAGAGATAAGTGTGTGTGAAAGCCGTCCTTAACCTAGCTCGTTGGGAACACAAAGTTACTCTTCACTTGCAAATTCCACTCCATACATATATATGGGGAGGTACTAGCTCCAACTCGGTGTTACAGTGAAAACTGCAGGAACTTCAAACCGGCACTAGGAAACAACTGAGAAACCAGAGTAAAAGTTTCTCCTGCAACCCGTTCCCTTTGTGCTAGATGAACGAACGTCTCTCCACATGCTCAGTTCTGAGAGATAAGTGTGTGTGAAAGCCGTCCTTCACCTAGCTTGTTGGGAACACAAATATTCTCTTCAGTTGCAAATTCCACTCCATACATATATATGGGGAGGTACTAGCTCCAACTCGGTTTTACAGTGAAATCAGCAGGAACTTCCAACCGGCACTAGGAAACAGACTGAGAAACCAGAGTAAATGTTTCCCTGCAACCCGTTCCCTTTGTGCTAGATGAACGAAAGTCTCTCCACATGCTCAGTTCTGAGAGATAAGTGTGTGTGAAAGCCGTACTTAACCTAGCTTGTTGGGAACACAAAGTTTCTCTTCAGTTGCAAACTCCTCTCCATACATATATATGGGGAGGTACTAGCTACAACTCGGTTTTACAGTGAAAACTGCAGGAACTTCAAACCGGCACTAGGAAACAGACTGAGAAACCAGAGTAAAAGTTTCTCCTGCAACCCGTTCCCTTTGTGCTAGATGAACGAACTTCTCTCCACATGCTCAGTTCTGAGAGATAAATGTGTGTGGAAGCCGTCCTTCACCTAGCTTGTAGGGAACACAAAGTTTCTCTTCAGTTGCAAATTCCACTCCATACATATATATGGGGAGGTATTAGCTCCAACTCGGTTTTACAGTGAAATCTGCAGGAATTTCCAACCGGCACTAGGAAACAGACTGAGAAACCAGAGTAAAAGTTTCCCTGCAACTCGTTCCCTTTGTGCTAGATGAACGAACGTCTCTCCACATGCTTAGTTCTGAGAGATAAGTGTGTGTGAAAGCCATACTTAACATAGCTTGTTGGGAACACAAAGTTTCTCTTCAGTTGCAAACACCACTCCATACATATATATGGGGAGGTACTAGCTCCAACTCGGTTTTACAGTGAAAACTGCAGGAACTTCAAACCGGCACTAGGAAACAGACTGAGAAACCAGAGTAAAAGTTTCTCCTGCAAACCGTTCCCTTAGGGCTAGATGAACGAACGTCTCTCCACATGCTCAGTTCTGAGAGATAAGTGTGTGTGAAAGCCGTCCTTCACCTAGCTTGTTGGGAACACAAAGTTTCTCTTCAGTTGCAAACTCCACTCCATACATATATATGGGGAGGTACTAGCTCCAACTCGGTTTTACAGTGAAAACTGCAGGAACTTCAAACCAGCACTAGCAAACAGACTGAGAAACCAGAGTAAAAGTTTCTCCAGCAACCCGTTCCCTTTGTGCTAGATGAACGAACGTCTCTCCACATGCTCAGTTCTGACAGATAATTGTGTGTGAAAGCCGTCCTTCACCTAGCTTGTTGGGAACACAAAGTTTCTCTTCAGTTGCAAACTCCACTCCATACATATATATGGGGAGGTACTAGCTCCAACTCGGTTTTACAGTGAAAACTGCAGGAACTTCAAACCGGCACTAGGAAACAGACAGAGAAACCAGAGTAAAAGTTTCTCCTGCAACCCGTTCCCTTTGTGCTAGATGAACGAACGTCTCTCCACATGCTCAGTTCTGAGAGATAAGTGTGTGTGAAAGCCGTCCTTCACCTAGCTTGTTGGGAACACGAAGTTTCTCTTCAGTTGCAAACTCCACCCCATACATATATATGGGGAGGTACTAGCTCCAACTCGGTTTTACAGTGAAAACTGCAGGAACTTCAAACCGGCACTAGCAAACAGACTGAGAAACCAGAGTAAAAGTTTCTCCTGCAACCCGTTCCCTTTATGCTAGATGAATGAACGTCTCTCCACATGCTCAGATCTGACAGATAAGTGTGTGTGAAAGCCGTCCTTCACCTAGCTTGTTGGGAACACAAAGTTTCTCTTCAGTTGCAAACTCCACTCCATACATATATATGGGGAAGTACAAGCTCCAACTCGGTTTTACAGTGAAAACTGCAGGAACTTCAAACCGGCACTAGGAAACAGACTGAGAAACCAGAGGAAAAGTTTCTCCTGCAACCCGTTCCCTTTGTGCTAGATGAACGAACGTCTCTCCACACGCTCAGTTCTGAGAGATAATTGTGTGTGAAAGCCGTCCTTCACCTAGCTTGTTGGGAATACAAAGTTTCCCTTCAGTTGCAAATTCCACTCCATACATATATATGGGGAGGTACTAGCTCCAAATCGGTTTTACAGTGAAAACTGCAGGAACTTCAAACCGGCACTAGGAAACAGACTGAGAAACCAGAGTAAAAGTTTCACCTGCAACCCGTTCCCTTTGTGCTAGATGAACGAACGTCTCTCCACAAGCTCATTTCTGAGAGATAATTGTGTGTGAAAGCCGTCCTTCACCTAGCTTGTTGGGAACACAAAGTTTCTCTTCAGTTGCAAACTCCACTCCATACATATATATGGGGAAGTACTAGCTCCAACTCGGTTTTACAGTGAAAACTGCAGGAACTTCAAACCGGCAGTAGTAAACAGACTGAGAAACCACAGTAAAAGTTTCTCCTGCAACCCGTTCCCTTTGTGCTAGATGAACGAACGTCTCTCCACATGCTCAGTTCTGAGAGATAAGTGTGTGTGAAAGCCGTACTTCACATAGATTGTTGGGAACACAAAGTTTCTCTTCAGTTGCAAACTCCAATCCATACATATATATGGGGAGGTACTAGCTCCAACTCAGTTTTACAGTGAAAACTGCAGGAACTTCAAACCGGCACTAGGAAACAGACCGAGAAACCAGAGTAAAAGTTTCTCCTGCAAACCGTTCCCTTTGTGTTAGATGAACGAACGTCTCTCCACGTGCTCAGTTCTGAGAGATAAGTGTGTGTGAAAGCCGTCCTTCACCTAGCTTCTTGGGAACACAAAGTTTCTCTTCAGTTGCAAACTCCATTCCACACATATATATGGGGAGGTACTAGCTCCAACTCGGTTTTACAGTGAAAACTGCAGGAACTTCAAACCGGCAGTAGGAAAAACTGAGAAACCAGAGTAAAAATTTCTCCTGCAACCCGTTTCTTTGTGCTAGATGAACGAACGTCTCTCCACATGCTCAGTTCTGAGAGATAAGTGTGTTTGAAAGCCGTCCTTCACCTAGCTTGTTGGGAACACAAAGTTTCTCTTCAGGTGCAAACTCCACTCCATACATATATATGGGGAGGTACTAGCCCCAACTCGGTTTTACAGTGAAAACTGCAGGAAATTCAAACCGGCACTAGGAAACAGACTGAGAAACCAAAGTAAAAGTTTCTCCTGCAACCCATTCCTTTGTGCTAGATGAACGAACGTCTCTCCACATGCTCAGTTCTGAGAGATAAGTGTGTGTGAAAGCCGTCCTTAACCTAGCTCGTTGGGAACACAAAGTTTCTCTTCACTTGCAAATTCCACTCCATACATATATATGGGGAGGTACTAGCTCCAACTCGGTGTTACAGTGAAAACTGCAGGAACTTCAAACCGGCACTAGGAAACAACTGAGAAACCAGAGTAAAAGTTTCTCCTGCAACCCGTTCCCTTTGTGCTAGATGAACGAACGTCTCTCCACATGCTCAGTTCTGAGAGATAAGTGTGTGTGAAAGCCGTCCTTCACCTAGCTTGTTGGGAACACAAATATTCTCTTCAGTTGCAAATTCCACTCCATACATATATATGGGGAGGTACGAGCTCCAACTCGGTTTTACAGTGAAATCAGCAGGAACTTCCAACCGGCACTAGGAAACAGACTGAGAAACCAGAGTAAATGTTTCCCTGCAACCCGTTCCCTTTGTGCTAGATGAACGAAAGTCTCTCCACATGCTCAGTTGTGAGAGATAAGTGTGTGTGAAAGCCGTCCTTCACCTAGCTTGTTGGGAACACAAAGTTTCTCTTCAGTTGCAAACTCCACTCCATACATATATATGGGGAGGTACTAGCTCCAACTCAGTTTTACAGTGAAAACTGCAGGAACTTCAAACCGGCACTAGGAAACAGACCGAGAAACCAGACTAAATGTTTCTCCTGCAACCCTTTCCCTTTGTGTTAGATGAACGAACGTCTCTCCAGATGCTCAGTTCTGAGAGATAATTGTGTGTGAAAGCCGTCCTTCACCTAGCTTGTTGGGAACACAAAGTTTCTCTTCAGTTGCAAACTCCTCTCCACACATATATATGGGGAGGTACTAGCTCCAACTCTGTTTTACAGTGAAAACTGCAGGAACTTCCAACCGGCACTAGGAAACAGCCTGAGAAACCAGAGTAAAAGTTTCTCCTGCAACCCGTTCCCTTTGGGCTAGATGAATGATCGTCTCTCCACATGCTCAGTTCTGAGAGATAAGTGTGTTTGAAAGCCGTCCTTCACCTAGCTTGTTGGGAACACAAAGTTTCTCTTCAGATGCAAACTCCACTCCATACATATATATGGGGATGTACTAGCCCCAACTCGATTTTACAGTGAAAACTGCAGGAAATTCAAACCGGCACTAGGAAACAGACTGAGAAACCAGAGTAAAAGTTTCTCCTGCAACCCGTTCCCTTTGTGCTAGATGAATGAAAGTCCCTCCACATGCTCAGATCTGAGAGATAAGTGTGTGTGGAAGCCGTACTTCACCTAGTTTGTTGGGAACACAAAGTTTCTCTTCAGTTGCAAACTCCAATCAATACATATATTTGGGGAGGTACTAGCTCCAACTCGGTTTAACAGTGAAAATTGCAGGAACTTCAAACAGGCAGTAGGAAACAGACTGAGAGACCAGAGTAAAAGTTTCTCCTGCAACCCGTTCCCTTTGTGCTAGATGAACGAACGTCTCTCCACATGCTCAGTTCTGAGAGATAAGTGTGTTTGAAAGCCGTCCTTCACCTAGCTTGTTGGGAACACAAAGTTTCTCTTCAGATGCAAACTCCACTCCATACATATATATGGGGATGTACTAGCCCCAACTCGATTTTACAGTGAAAACTGCAGGAAATTCAAACCGGCACTAGGAAACAGACTGAGAAACCAGAGTAAAAGTTTCTCCTGCAACCCGTTCCCTTTGTGCTAGATGAACGAAAGTCCCTCCACATGCTCAGATCTGAGAGATAAGTGTGTGTGAAAGCCGTCCTTCACATAGATTGTTGGGAACACAAAGTTTCTCTTTAGTTGCAAACTCCAATCCATACATATATATGGGGAGGTACTAGCTCCAACTCAGTTTTACAGTGAAAACTGCAGGAACTTCAAACCGGCACTAGGAAACAGACCGAGAAACCAGAGTAAAAGTTTCTCCTGCAAACCGTTCCCTTTGTGTTAGATGAACGAACGTCTCTCCACGTGCTCAGTTCTGAGAGATAAGTGTGTGTGAAAGCCGTCCTTCACCTAGCTTCTTGGGAACACAAAGTTTCTCTTCAGTTGCAAACTCCATTCCACACATATATATGGGGAGGTACTAGCTCCAACTCGGTTTTACAGTGAAAACTGCAGGAACTTCAAACCGGCAGTAGGAAAAACTGAGAAACCAGAGTAAAAATTTCTCCTGCAACCCGTTTCTTTGTGCTAGATGAACGAACGTCTCTCCACATGCTCAGTTCTGAGAGATAAGTGTGTTTGAAAGCCGTCCTTCACATAGCTTGTTGGGAACACAAAGTTTCTCTTCAGGTGCAAACTCCACTCCATACATATATATGGGGAGGTACTAGCCCCAACTCGGTTTTACAGTGAAAACTGCAGGAAATTCAAACCGGCACTAGGAAACAGACTGAGAAACCAGAGTAAAAGTTTCTCCTGCAACACATTCCTTTGTGCTAGATGAACGAACGTCTCTCCACATGCTCAGTTCTGAGAGATAAGTGTGTGTGAAAGCCGTCCTTAACCTAGCTCGTTGGGAACACAAAGTTTCTCTTCACTTGCAAATTCCACTCCATACATATATATGGGGAGGTACTAGCTCCAACTCGGTGTTACAGTGAAAACTGCAGGAACTTCAAACCGGCACTAGGAAACAACTGAGAAACCAGAGTAAAAGTTTCTCCTGCAACCCGTTCCCTTTGTGCTAGATGAACGAACGTCTCTCCACATGCTCAGTTCTGAGAGATAAGTGTGTGTGAAAGCCGTCCTTCACCTAGCTTGTTGGGAACACAAATATTCTCTTCAGTTGCAAATTCCACTCCATACATATATATGGGGAGGTACGAGCTCCAACTCGGTTTTACAGTGAAATCAGCAGGAACTTCCAACCGGCACTAGGAAACAGACTGAGAAACCAGAGTAAATGTTTCCCTGCAACCCGTTCCCTTTGTGCTAGATGAACGAAAGTCTCTCCACATGCTCAGTTCTGAGAGATAAGTGTGTGTGAAAGCCGTCCTTCACCTAGCTTGTTGGGAACACAAAGTTTCTCTTCAGTTGCAAACTCCACTCCATACATATATATGGGGAGGTACTAGCTCCAACTCAGTTTTACAGTGAAAACTGCAGGAACTTCAAACCGGCACTAGGAAACAGACCGAGAAACCAGACTAAATGTTTCTCCTGCAACCCGTTCCCTTTGTGTTAGATGAACGAACGTCTCTCCAGATGCTCAGTTCTGAGAGATAATTGTGTGTGAAAGCCGTCCTTCACCTAGCTTGTTGGGAACACAAAGTTTCTCTTCAGTTGCAAACTCCTCTCCACACATATATATGGGGAGGTACTAGCTCCAACTCTGTTTTACAGTGAAAACTGCAGGAACTTCCAACCGGCACTAGGAAACAGACTGAGAAACCAGAGTAAAAGTTTCTCCTGCAACCCGTTCCCTTTGGGCTAGATGAACGATCGTCTCTCCACATGCTCAGTTCTGAGAGATAAGTGTGTTTGAAAGCCGTCCTTCAACTAGCTTGTTGGGAACACAAAGTTTCTCTTCAGATGCAAACTCCACTCCATACATATATATGGGGATGTACTAGCCCCAACTCGATTTTACAGTGAAAACTGCAGGAAATTCAAACCGGCACTAGGAAACAGACTGAGAAACCAGAGTAAAAGTTTCTCCTGCAAACCGTTCCCTTAGGGCTAGATGAACGAACGTCTCTCCACATGCTCAGTTCTGAGAGATAAGTGTGTGTGAAAGCCGTCCTTCACCTAGCTTGTTGGGAACACAAAGTTTCTCTTCAGTTGCAAACTCCACTCCATACATATATATGGGGAGGTACTAGCTCCAACTCGGTTTTACAGTGAAAACTGCAGGAACTTCAAACCAGCACTAGCAAACAGACTGAGAAACCAGAGTAAAAGTTTCTCCAGCAACCCGTTCCCTTTGTGCTAGATGAACGAACGTCTCTCCACATGCTCAGTTCTGACAGATAATTGTGTGTGAAAGCCGTCCTTCACCTAGCTTGTTGGGAACACAAAGTTTCTCTTCAGTTGCAAACTCCACTCCATACATATATATGGGGAGGTACTAGCTCCAACTCGGTTTTACAGTGAAAACTGCAGGAACTTCAAACCGGCACTAGGAAACAGACAGAGAAACCAGAGTAAAAGTTTCTCCTGCAACCCGTTCCCTTTGTGCTAGATGAACGAACGTCTCTCCACATGCTCAGTTCTGAGAGATAAGTGTGTGTGAAAGCCGTCCTTCACCTAGCTTGTTGGGAACACGAAGTTTCTCTTCAGTTGCAAACTCCACCCCATACATATATATGGGGAGGTACTAGCTCCAACTCGGTTTTACAGTGAAAACTGCAGGAACTTCAAACCGGCACTAGCAAACAGACTGAGAAACCAGAGTAAAAGTTTCTCCTGCAACCCGTTCCCTTTATGCTAGATGAACGAACGTCTCTCCACATGCTCAGATCTGACAGATAAGTGTGTGTGAAAGCCGTCCTTCAACTAGCTTGTTGGGAACACAAAGTTTCTCTTCAGTTGCAAACTCCACTCCATACATATATATGGGGAAGTACAAGCTCCAACTCGGTTTTACAGTGAAAACTGCAGGAACTTCAAACAGGCACTAGGAAACAGACTGAGAAACCAGAGGAAAAGTTTCTCCTGCAACCCGTTCCCTTTGTGCTAGATGAACGAACGTCTCTCCACACGCTCAGTTCTGAGAGATAATTGTGTGTGAAAGCCGTCCTTCACCTAGCTTGTTGGGAATACAAAGTTTCCCTTCAGTTGCAAATTCCACTCCATACATATATATGGGGAGGTACTAGCTCCAAATCGGTTTTACAGTAAAAACTGCAGGAACTTCAAACCGGCACTAGGAAACAGACTGAGAAACCAGAGTAAAAGTTTCACCTGCAACCCGTTCCCTTTGTGCTAGATGAACGAACGTCTCTCCACAAGCTCATTTCTGATAGATAATTGTGTGTGAAAGCCGTCCTTCACCTAGCTTGTTGGGAACACAAAGTTTCTCTTCAGTTGCAAACTCCACTCCATACATATATATGGGGAAGTACTAGCTCCAACTCGGTTTTACAGTGAAAACTGCAGGAACTTCAAACCGGCAGTAGTAAACAGACTGAGAAACCACAGTAAAAGTTTCTCCTGCAACCCGTTCCCTTTGTGCTAGATGAACGAACGTCTCTCCACATGCTCAGTTCTGAGAGATAAGTGTGTGTGAAAGCCGTACTTCACATAGATTGTTGGGAACACAAAGTTTCTCTTCAGTTGCAAACTCCAATCCATACATATATATGGGGAGGTACTAGCTCCAACTCAGTTTTACAGTGAAAACTGCAGGAACTTCAAACCGGCACTAGGAAACAGACCGAGAAACCAGAGTAAAAGTTTCTCCTGCAAACCGTTCCCTTTGTGTTAGATGAACGAACGTCTCTCCACGTGCTCAGTTCTGAGAGATAAGTGTGTGTGAAAGCCGTCCTTCACCTAGCTTCTTGGGAACACAAAGTTTCTCTTCAGTTGCAAACTCCATTCCACACATATATATGGGGAGGTACTAGCTCCAACTCGGTTTTACAGTGAAAACTGCAGGAACTTCAAACCGGCAGTAGGAAAAACTGAGAAACCAGAGTAAAAATTTCTCCTGCAACCCGTTTCTTTGTGCTAGATGAACGAACGTCTCTCCACATGCTCAGTTCTGAGAGATAAGTGTGTTTGAAAGCCGTCCTTCACCTAGCTTGTTGGGAACACAAAGTTTCTCTTCAGGTGCAAACTCCACTCCATACATATATATGGGGAGGTACTAGCCCCAACTCGGTTTTACAGTGAAAACTGCAGGAAATTCAAACCGGCACTAGGAAACAGACTGAGAAACCAGAGTAAAAGTTTCTCCTGCAACCCATTCCTTTGTGCTAGATGAACGAACGTCTATCCACATGCTCAGTTCTGAGAGATAAGTGTGTGTGAAAGCCGTCCTTAACCTAGCTCGTTGGGAACACAAAGTTTCTCTTCACTTGCAAATTCCACTCCATACATATATATGGGGAGGTACTAGCTCCAACTCGGTGTTACAGTGAAAACTGCAGGAACTTCAAACCGGCACTAGGAAACAACTGAGAAACCAGAGTAAAAGTTTCTCCTGCAACCCGTTCCCTTTGTGCTAGATGAACGAACGTCTCTCCACATGCTCAGTTCTGAGAGATAAGTGTGTGTGAAAGCCGTCCTTCACCTAGCTTGTTGGGAAATCAAATATTCTCTTCAGTTGCAAATTCCACTCCATACATATATATGGGGAGGTACGAGCTCCAACTCGGTTTTACAGTGAAATCAGCAGGAACTTCCAACCGGCACTAGGAAACAGACTGAGAAACCAGAGTAAATGTTTCCCTGCAACCCGTTCCCTTTGTGCTAGATGAACGAAAGTCTCTCCACATGCTCAGTTCTGAGAGATAAGTGTGTGTGAAAGCCGTCCTTCACCTAGCTTGTTGGGAACACAAAGTTTCTCTTCAGTTGCAAACTCCTCTCCACACATATATATGGGGAGGTACTAGCTCCAACTCTGTTTTACAGTGAAAACTGCAGGAACTTCCAACCGGCACTAGGAAACAGCCTGAGAAACCAGAGTAAAAGTTTCTCCTGCAACCCGTTCCCTTTGGGCTAGATGAACTATCGTCTCTCCACATGCTCAGTTCTGAGAGATAAGTGTGTTTGAAAGCCGTCCTTCACCTAGCTTGTTGGGAACACAAAGTTTCTCTTCAGATGCAAACTCCACTCCATACATATATATGGGGATGTACTAGCCCCAACTCGATTTTACAGTGAAAACTGCAGGAAATTCAAACCGGCACTAGGAAACAGACTGAGAAACCAGAGTAAAAGTTTCTCCTGCAACCCGTTCCCTTTGTGCTAGATGAACAAAAGTCCCTCCACATGCTCAGATCTGAGAGATAAGTGTGTGTGGAAGCCGTACTTCACCTAGTTTGTTGGGAACACAAAGTTTCTCTTCAGTTGCAAACTCCAATCAATACATATATTTGGGGAGGTACTAGCTCCAACTCGGTTTAACAGTGAAAATTGCAGGAACTTCAAACAGGCAGTAGGAAACAGACTGAGAGACCAGAGTAAAAGTTTCTCCTGCAACCCGTTCCCTTTGTGCTAGATGAACGAACGTCTCTCCACATGCTCAGTTCTGAGAGATAAGTGTGTTTGAAAGCCGTCCTTCACCTAGCTTGTTGGGAACACAAAGTTTCTCTTCAGATGCAAACTCCACTCCATACATATATATGGGGATGTACTAGCCCCAACTCGATTTTACAGTGAAAACTGCAGGAAATTCAAACCGGCACTAGGAAACAGACTGAGAAACCAGAGTAAAAGTTTCTCCTGCAACCCGTTCCCTTTGTGCTAGATGAACGAAAGTCCCTCCACATGCTCAGATCTGAGAGATAAGTGTGTGTGAAAGCCGTCCTTCACATAGATTGTTGGGAACACAAAGTTTCTCTTTAGTTGCAAACTCCAATCCATACATATATATGGGGAGGTACTAGCTCCAACTCAGTTTTACAGTGAAAACTGCAGGAACTTCAAACCGGCACTAGGAAACAGACCGAGAAACCAGAGTAAAAGTTTCTCCTGCAAACCGTTCCCTTTGTGTTAGATGAACGAACGTCTCTCCACGTGCTCAGTTCTGAGAGATAAGTGTGTGTGAAAGCCGTCCTTCACCTAGCTTCTTGGGAACACAAAGTTTCTCTTCAGTTGCAAACTCCATTCCACACATATATATGGGGAGGTACTAGCTCCAACTCGGTTTTACAGTGAAAACTGCAGGAACTTCAAACCGGCAGTAGGAAAAACTGAGAAACCAGAGTAAAAATTTCTCCTGCAACCCGTTTCTTTGTGCTAGATGAACGAACGTCTCTCCACATGCTCAGTTCTGAGAGATAAGTGTGTTTGAAAGCCGTCCTTCACCTAGCTTGTTGGGAACACAAAGTTTCTCTTCAGGTGCAAACTCCACTCCATACATATATATGGGGAGGTACTAGCCCCAACTCGGTTTTACAGTGAAAACTGCAGGAAATTCAAACCGGCACTAGGAAACAGACTGAGAAACCAGAGTAAAAGTTTCTCCTGCAACACATTCCTTTGTGCTAGATGAACGAACGTCTCTCCACATGCTCAGTTCTGAGAGATAAGTGTGTGTGAAAGCCGTCCTTAACCTAGCTCGTTGGGAACACAAAGTTTCTCTTCACTTGCAAATTCCACTCCATACATATATATGGGGAGGTACTAGCTCCAACTCGGTGTTACAGTGAAAACTGCAGGAACTTCAAACCGGCACTAGGAAACAACTGAGAAACCAGAGTAAAAGTTTCTCCTGCAACCCGTTCCCTTTGTGCTAGATGAACGAACGTATCTCCACATGCTCAGTTCTGAGAGATAAGTGTGTGTGAAAGCCGTCCTTCACCTAGCTTGTTGGGAACACAAATATTCTCTTCAGTTGCAAATTCCACTCCATACATATATATGGGGAGGTACGAGCTCCAACTCGGTTTTACAGTGAAATCAGCAGGAACTTCCAACCGGCACTAGGAAACAGACTGAGAAACCAGAGTAAATGTTTCCCTGCAACCCGTTCCCTTTGTGCTAGATGAACGAAAGTCTCTCCACATGCTCAGTTCTGAGAGATAAGTGTGTGTGAAAGCCGTCCTTCACCTAGCTTGTTGGGAACACAAAGTTTCTCTTCAGTTGCAAACTCCACTCCATACATATATATGGGGAGGTACTAGCTCCAACTCAGTTTTACAGTGAAAACTGCAGGAACTTCAAACCGGCACTAGGAAACAGACCGAGAAACCAGACTAAATGTTTCTCCTGCAACCCGTTCCCTTTGTGTTAGATGAACGAACGTCTCTCCAGATGCTCAGTTCTGAGAGATAATTGTGTGTGAAAGCCGTCCTTCACCTAGCTTGTTGGGAACACAAAGTTTCTCTTCAGTTGCAAACTCCTCTCCACACATATATATGGGGAGGTACTAGCTCCAAATCTGTTTTACAGTGAAAACTGCAGGAACTTCCAACCGGCACTAGGAAACAGACTGAGAAACCAGAGTAAAAGTTTCTCCTGCAACCCGTTCCCTTTGGGCTAGATGAACGATCGTCTCTCCACATGCTCAGTTCTGAGAGATAAGTGTGTTTGAAAGCCGTCCTTCACCTAGCTTGTTGGGAACACAAAGTTTCTCTTCAGATGCAAACTCCACTCCATACATATATATGGGGATGTACTAGCCCCAACTCGATTTTACAGTGAAAACTGCAGGAAATTCAAACCGGCACTAGGAAACAGACTGAGAAACCAGAGTAAAAGTTTCTCCTGCAACCCGTTCCCTTTGTGCTAGATGAACGAAAGTCCCTCCACATGCTCAGATCTGAGAGATAAGTGTGTGTGGAAGCCGTACTTCACCTAGTTTGTTGGGAACACAAAGTTTCTCTTCAGTTGCAAACTCCAATCAATACATATATTTGGGGAGGTACTAGCTCCAACTCGGTTTAACAGTGAAAATTACCGGAACTTCAAACAGGCAGTAGGAAACAGACTGAGAGACCAGAGAAAAAGTTTCTCCTGCAACCCGTTCCCTTTGTGCTAGATGAACGAACGTCTCTCCACATGCTCAGTTCTGAGAGATAAGTGTGTTTGAAAGCCGTCCTTCACCTAGCTTGTTGGGAACACAAAGTTTCTCTTCAGATGCAAACTCCACTCCATACATATATATGGGGATGTACTAGCCCCAACTCGATTTTACAGTGAAAACTGCAGGAAATTCAAACCGGCACTAGGAAACAGACTGAGAAACCAGAGTAAAAGTTTCTCCTGCAACCCGTTCCCTTTGTGCTAGATGAACGAAAGTCCCTCCACATGCTCAGATCTGAGAGATAAGTGTGTGTGAAAGCCGTCCTTCACATAGATTGTTGGGAACACAAAGTTTCTCTTTAGTTGCAAACTCCAATCCATACATATATATGGGGAGGTACTAGCTCCAACTCAGTTTTACAGTGAAAACTGCAGGAACTTCAAACCGGCACTAGGAAACAGACTGAGAAACCAGAGTAAATGTTTCCCTGCAACCCGTTCCCTTTGTGCTAGATGAACGAAAGTCTCTCCACATGCTCAGTTCTGAGAGATAAGTGTGTGTGAAAGCCGTCCTTCACCTAGCTTGTTGGGAACACAAAGTTTCTCTTCAGTTGCAAACTCCACTCCATACATATATATGGGGAGGTACTAGCTCCAACTCAGTTTTACAGTGAAAACTGCAGGAACTTCAAACCGGCACTAGGAAACAGACTGAGAAACCAGAGTAAATGTTTCCCTGCAACCCGTTCCCTTTGTGCTAGATGAACGAAAGTCTCTCCACATGCTCA
Organism: Camelus bactrianus; assembly: GCF_048773025.1. Classification (NCBI taxonomy): domain Eukaryota; kingdom Metazoa; phylum Chordata; class Mammalia; order Artiodactyla; family Camelidae; genus Camelus; species Camelus bactrianus. The sequence goes on from NC_133565.1 coordinate 5,328,329, forward strand.
GTTCTGAGAGATAAGTGTGTGTGAAAGCCGTCCTTCACCTAGCTTGTTGGGAACACAAAGTTTCTCTTCAGTTGCAAACTCCACTCCATACATATATATGGGGAGGTACTAGCTCCAACTCAGTTTTACAGTGAAAACTGCAGGAACTTCAAACCGGCACTAGGAAACAGACCGAGAAACCAGACTAAATGTTTCTCCTGCAACCCGTTCCCTTTGTGTTAGATGAACGAACGTCTCTCCAGATGCTCAGTTCTGAGAGATAATTGTGTGTGAAAGCCGTCCTTCACCTAGCTTGTTGGGAACACAAAGTTTCTCTTCAGTTGCAAACTCCTCTCCACACATATATATGGGGAGGTACTAGCTCCAAATCTGTTTTACAGTGAAAACTGCAGGAACTTCCAACCGGCACTAGGAAACAGACTGAGAAACCAGAGTAAAAGTTTCTCCTGCAACCCGTTCCCTTTGGGCTAGATGAACGATCGTCTCTCCACATGCTCAGTTCTGAGAGATAAGTGTGTTTGAAAGCCGTCCTTCACCTAGCTTGTTGGGAACACAAAGTTTCTCTTCAGATGCAAACTCCACTCCATACATATATATGGGGATGTACTAGCCCCAACTCGATTTTACAGTGAAAACTGCAGGAAATTCAAACCGGCACTAGGAAACAGACTGAGAAACCAGAGTAAAAGTTTCTCCTGCAACCCGTTCCCTTTGTGCTAGATGAACGAAAGTCCCTCCACATGCTCAGATCTGAGAGATAAGTGTGTGTGGAAGCCGTACTTCACCTAGTTTGTTGGGAACACAAAGTTTCTCTTCAGTTGCAAACTCCAATCAATACATATATTTGGGGAGGTACTAGCTCCAACTCGGTTTAACAGTGAAAATTACCGGAACTTCAAACAGGCAGTAGGAAACAGACTGAGAGACCAGAGAAAAAGTTTCTCCTGCAACCCGTTCCCTTTGTGCTAGATGAACGAACGTCTCTCCACATGCTCAGTTCTGAGAGATAAGTGTGTTTGAAAGCCGTCCTTCACCTAGCTTGTTGGGAACACAAAGTTTCTCTTCAGATGCAAACTCCACTCCATACATATATATGGGGATGTACTAGCCCCAACTCGATTTTACAGTGAAAACTGCAGGAAATTCAAACCGGCACTAGGAAACAGACTGAGAAACCAGAGTAAAAGTTTCTCCTGCAACCCGTTCCCTTTGTGCTAGATGAACGAAAGTCCCTCCACATGCTCAGATCTGAGAGATAAGTGTGTGTGAAAGCCGTCCTTCACATAGATTGTTGGGAACACAAAGTTTCTCTTTAGTTGCAAACTCCAATCCATACATATATATGGGGAGGTACTAGCTCCAACTCAGTTTTACAGTGAAAACTGCAGGAACTTCAAACCGGCACTAGGAAACAGACCGAGAAACCAGAGTAAAAGTTTCTCCTGCAAACCGTTCCCTTTGTGTTAGATGAACGAACGTCTCTCCACGTGCTCAGTTCTGAGAGATAAGTGTGTGTGAAAGCCGTCCTTCACCTAGCTTCTTGGGAACACAAAGTTTCTCTTCAGTTGCAAACTCCATTCCACACATATATATGGGGAGGTACTAGCTCCAACTCGGTTTTACAGTGAAAACTGCAGGAACTTCAAACCGGCAGTAGGAAAAACTGAGAAACCAGAGTAAAAATTTCTCCTGCAACCCGTTTCTTTGTGCTAGATGAACGAACGTCTCTCCACATGCTCAGTTCTGAGAGATAAGTGTGTTTGAAAGCCGTCCTTCACCTAGCTTGTTGGGAACACAAAGTTTCTCTTCAGGTGCAAACTCCACTCCATACATATATATGGGGAGGTACTAGCCCCAACTCGGTTTTACAGTGAAAACTGCAGGAAATTCAAACCGGCACTAGGAAACAGACTGAGAAACCAGAGTAAAAGTTTCTCCTGCAACCCATTCCTTTGTGCTAGATGAACGAACGTCTCTCCACATGCTCAGTTCTGAGAGATAAGTGTGTGTGAAAGCCGTCCTTAACCTAGCTCGTTGGGAACACAAAGTTTCTCTTCACTTGCAAATTCCACTCCATACATATATATGGGGAGGTACTAGCTCCAACTCGGTTTTACAGTGAAATCAGCAGGAACTTCCAACCGGCACTAGGAAACAGACTGAGAAACCAGAGTAAATGTTTATCTGCAACCCGTTCCCTTTGTGCTAGATGAACGAAAGTCCTTCCACATTCTCAGATCTGAGAGATAAGTGTGTGTGAAAGCCGTACTTCACCTAGTTTGTTGGGAACACAAAGTTTCTCTTCAGTTGCAAACTCCAATCAATACATATATTTGGGGAGGTACTAGCTCCAACTCGGTTTAACAGTGAAAATTGCAGGAACTTCAAACAGGCAGTAGGAAACAGACTGAGAGACCAGAGTAAAAGTTTCTCCTGCAACCCGTTCCCTTTGTGCTAGATGAACGAACGTCTCTCCACATGCTCAGTTCTGAGAGATAAGTGTGTGTGAAAGCCGTCCTTCACCTAGCTTGTTGGGAACACAAAGTTTCTCTTCAGTTGCAAACTCCACTCCATACATATATATGGGGAGGTACTAGCTCCAACTCGGTTTTACAGTGAAAACTGCAGGAACTTCAAACCTGCACTAGGAAACAGACAGAGAAACCAGAGTAAAAGTTTCTCCTGCAACCCGTTCCCTTTGTGCTAGATGAACGAACGTCTCTCCACACGCTCAGTTCTGAGAGATAAGTGTGTGTGAAAGCCGTCCTTCACCTAGCTTGTTGGGAACACAAAGTTTCTCTTCAGTTGCAAACTCCACTCCATACATATATATGGGGAGGTACTAGCTCCAACTCAGTTTTACAGTGAAAACTGCAGGAACTTCAAACCGGCACTAGGAAACAGACCGAGAAACCAGACTAAATGTTTCTCCTGCAACCCATTCCCTTTGTGTTAGATGAACAAACGTCTCTCCAGATGCTCAGTTCTGAGAGATCATTGTGTGTGAAAGCCGTCCTTCACCTAGCTTGTTGGGAACACAAATTTTCTCTTCAGTTGCAAACTCCACTCCACACATATATATGGGGAGGTACTAGCTCCAACTCGGTTTTACAGTGAAAACTGCAGGAACTTCCAACCGGCACTAGGAAACAGACTGAGAAACCAGAGTAAATGTTTCTCCTGCAACCCGTTCTCTTTGGGCTAGATGAACGATCGTCTCTCCACATGCTCAGTTCTGAGAGATAAGTGTGTTTGAAAGCCGTCCTTCACCTAGCTTGTTGGGAACACAAAGTTTCTCTTCAGATGCAAACTCCACTCCATACATATATATGGGGATGTACTAGCCCCAACTCGGTTTTACAGTGAAAACTGCAGGAAATTCAAACCGGCACTAGGAAACAGACTGAGAAACCAGAGTGAAAGTTTCTCCTGCAACCCATTCCCTTTGTGCTAGATGAACGAACGTCTCTCCACATGCTCAGTTCTGAGAGATAAATGTGTGTGAAAGCCGTACTTCACCTAGCTTGTTGGGAACACAATGTTTCTCTTCAGTTGCAAACTCCACTCCATACATATTTATTGGGAGGTACTAGCTCCAACACGGTAGTACAGTGAAAATTGCAGGAACTTCAAACCGGCACTAGGAAACAGACTGAGAAACCAGAGTAAAAGTTTCTCCTGCAACCCGTTCCCTTTGTGCTAGATGAACGAAAGTCCCTCCACATGCTCATATCTGAGAGATAAGTGTGTGTGGAAGCCGTACTTCACCTAGCTTGTTGGGAACACAAAGTTTCTCTTCAGTTGCAAACTCCACTCAATACATATATTTGGGGAGGTACTAGCTCCAACTCGGTTTAACAGAGAAAATTGCAGGAACTTCAAACAGGCACTAGGAAACAGACTGAGAGACCAGAGTAAAAGTTTCTCCTGCAACCCGTTCCCTTTGTGCTAGATGAACGAACGTCTCTCCACATGCTCAGTTCTGAGAGATAAGTGTGTGTGAAAGCCGTCCTTCACCTAGCTTGTTGGGAACACAAAGTTTCTCTTCAGTTGCAAATTCCACTCCATACATATATATGGGTAGGTACTAGCTCCAACTCGGTTTTACAGTGAAAACTGCAGGAACTTCAAACCGGCACTAGGAAACAGACTGAGAAACCAGAGTAAAAGTTTTTCCTGCAACCCGTTCCCTTTGTGCTAGATGAACGAACGTCTCTACACATGCTCAGTTCTGAGAGATAATTGTGTGTGAAAGCCGTCCTTCACCTAGCTTGTTGGGAACACAAAGTTTCTCTTCAGTTGCAAACTACACTCCGTACATATATATGGGGAAGTACTATCTCCAACTCTGTTTTACAGTGAAAACTGCAGGAACTTCAAACCGGCACTAGGAAACAGACTGAGAAACCAGAGTAAAAGTTTCTACTGCAACCCATTCCCTTTGTGCTAGATGAACGAACGTCCCTCCACATGCTGAGTTCTGAGAGATAAGTGTGTTTGAAAGCCGTCCTTCACCTAGCTTGTTGGGAACACAAAGTTTCTCTTCAGGTGCAAACTCCACTCCATACATATATATGGGGAGGTACTAGCCCCAACTCGGTTTTACAGTGAAAACTGCAGGAAATTCAAACCGGCACTAGGAAACAGACTGAGAAACCAGAGTAAAAGTTTCTCCTGCAACACATTCCTTTGTGCTAGATGAACGAACGTCTCTCCACATGCTCAGTTCTGAGAGATAAGTGTGTGTGAAAGCCGTCCTTAACCTAGCTCGTTGGGAACACAAAGTTTCTCTTCACTTGCAAATTCCACTCCATACATATATATGGGGAGGTACTAGCTCCAACTCGGTGTTACAGTGAAAACTGCAGGAACTTCAAACCGGCACTAGGAAACAACTGAGAAACCAGAGTAAAAGTTTCTCCTGCAACCCGTTCCCTTTGTGCTAGATGAACGAACGTATCTCCACATGCTCAGTTCTGAGAGATAAGTGTGTGTGAAAGCCGTCCTTCACCTAGCTTGTTGGGAACACAAATATTCTCTTCAGTTGCAAATTCCACTCCATACATATATATGGGGAGGTACGAGCTCCAACTCGGTTTTACAGTGAAATCAGCAGGAACTTCCAACCGGCACTAGGAAACAGACTGAGAAACCAGAGTAAATGTTTCCCTGCAACCCGTTCCCTTTGTGCTAGATGAACGAAAGTCTCTCCACATGCTCAGTTCTGAGAGATAAGTGTGTGTGAAAGCCGTCCTTCACCTAGCTTGTTGGGAACACAAAGTTTCTCTTCAGTTGCAAACTCCACTCCATACATATATATGGGGAGGTACTAGCTCCAACTCAGTTTTACAGTGAAAACTGCAGGAACTTCAAACCGGCACTAGGAAACAGACCGAGAAACCAGACTAAATGTTTCTCCTGCAACCCGTTCCCTTTGTGTTAGATGAACGAACGTCTCTCCAGATGCTCAGTTCTGAGAGATAATTGTGTGTGAAAGCCGTCCTTCACCTAGCTTGTTGGGAACACAAAGTTTCTCTTCAGTTGCAAACTCCTCTCCACACATATATATGGGGAGGTACTAGCTCCAAATCTGTTTTACAGTGAAAACTGCAGGAACTTCCAACCGGCACTAGGAAACAGACTGAGAAACCAGAGTAAAAGTTTCTCCTGCAACCCGTTCCCTTTGGGCTAGATGAACGATCGTCTCTCCACATGCTCAGTTCTGAGAGATAAGTGTGTTTGAAAGCCGTCCTTCACCTAGCTTGTTGGGAACACAAAGTTTCTCTTCAGATGCAAACTCCACTCCATACATATATATGGGGATGTACTAGCCCCAACTCGATTTTACAGTGAAAACTGCAGGAAATTCAAACCGGCACTAGGAAACAGACTGAGAAACCAGAGTAAAAGTTTCTCCTGCAACCCGTTCCCTTTGTGCTAGATGAACGAAAGTCCCTCCACATGCTCAGATCTGAGAGATAAGTGTGTGTGGAAGCCGTACTTCACCTAGTTTGTTGGGAACACAAAGTTTCTCTTCAGTTGCAAACTCCAATCAATACATATATTTGGGGAGGTACTAGCTCCAACTCGGTTTAACAGTGAAAATTACCGGAACTTCAAACAGGCAGTAGGAAACAGACTGAGAGACCAGAGAAAAAGTTTCTCCTGCAACCCGTTCCCTTTGTGCTAGATGAACGAACGTCTCTCCACATGCTCAGTTCTGAGAGATAAGTGTGTTTGAAAGCCGTCCTTCACCTAGCTTGTTGGGAACACAAAGTTTCTCTTCAGATGCAAACTCCACTCCATACATATATATGGGGATGTACTAGCCCCAACTCGATTTTACAGTGAAAACTGCAGGAAATTCAAACCGGCACTAGGAAACAGACTGAGAAACCAGAGTAAAAGTTTCTCCTGCAACCCGTTCCCTTTGTGCTAGATGAACGAAAGTCCCTCCACATGCTCAGATCTGAGAGATAAGTGTGTGTGAAAGCCGTCCTTCACATAGATTGTTGGGAACACAAAGTTTCTCTTTAGTTGCAAACTCCAATCCATACATATATATGGGGAGGTACTAGCTCCAACTCAGTTTTACAGTGAAAACTGCAGGAACTTCAAACCGGCACTAGGAAACAGACCGAGAAACCAGAGTAAAAGTTTCTCCTGCAAACCGTTCCCTTTGTGTTAGATGAACGAACGTCTCTCCACGTGCTCAGTTCTGAGAGATAAGTGTGTGTGAAAGCCGTCCTTCACCTAGCTTCTTGGGAACACAAAGTTTCTCTTCAGTTGCAAACTCCATTCCACACATATATATGGGGAGGTACTAGCTCCAACTCGGTTTTACAGTGAAAACTGCAGGAACTTCAAACCGGCAGTAGGAAAAACTGAGAAACCAGAGTAAAAATTTCTCCTGCAACCCGTTTCTTTGTGCTAGATGAACGAACGTCTCTCCACATGCTCAGTTCTGAGAGATAAGTGTGTTTGAAAGCCGTCCTTCACCTAGCTTGTTGGGAACACAAAGTTTCTCTTCAGGTGCAAACTCCACTCCATACATATATATGGGGAGGTACTAGCCCCAACTCGGTTTTACAGTGAAAACTGCAGGAAATTCAAACCGGCACTAGGAAACAGACTGAGAAACCAGAGTAAAAGTTTCTCCTGCAACCCATTCCTTTGTGCTAGATGAACGAACGTCTCTCCACATGCTCAGTTCTGAGAGATAAGTGTGTGTGAAAGCCGTCCTTAACCTAGCTCGTTGGGAACACAAAGTTTCTCTTCACTTGCAAATTCCACTCCATACATATATATGGGGAGGTACTAGCTCCAACTCGGTTTTACAGTGAAATCAGCAGGAACTTCCAACCGGCACTAGGAAACAGACTGAGAAACCAGAGTAAATGTTTATCTGCAACCCGTTCCCTTTGTGCTAGATGAACGAAAGTCCTTCCACATTCTCAGATCTGAGAGATAAGTGTGTGTGAAAGCCGTACTTCACCTAGTTTGTTGGGAACACAAAGTTTCTCTTCAGTTGCAAACTCCAATCAATACATATATTTGGGGAGGTACTAGCTCCAACTCGGTTTAACAGTGAAAATTGCAGGAACTTCAAACAGGCAGTAGGAAACAGACTGAGAGACCAGAGTAAAAGTTTCTCCTGCAACCCGTTCCCTTTGTGCTAGATGAACGAACGTCTCTCCACATGCTCAGTTCTGAGAGATAAGTGTGTGTGAAAGCCGTCCTTCACCTAGCTTGTTGGGAACACAAAGTTTCTCTTCAGTTGCAAACTCCACTCCATACATATATATGGGGAGGTACTAGCTCCAACTCGGTTTTACAGTGAAAACTGCAGGAACTTCAAACCTGCACTAGGAAACAGACAGAGAAACCAGAGTAAAAGTTTCTCCTGCAACCCGTTCCCTTTGTGCTAGATGAACGAACGTCTCTCCACACGCTCAGTTCTGAGAGATAAGTGTGTGTGAAAGCCGTCCTTCACCTAGCTTGTTGGGAACACAAAGTTTCTCTTCAGTTGCAAACTCCACTCCATACATATATATGGGGAGGTACTAGCTCCAACTCAGTTTTACAGTGAAAACTGCAGGAACTTCAAACCGGCACTAGGAAACAGACCGAGAAACCAGACTAAATGTTTCTCCTGCAACCCATTCCCTTTGTGTTAGATGAACAAACGTCTCTCCAGATGCTCAGTTCTGAGAGATCATTGTGTGTGAAAGCCGTCCTTCACCTAGCTTGTTGGGAACACAAATTTTCTCTTCAGTTGCAAACTCCACTCCACACATATATATGGGGAGGTACTAGCTCCAACTCGGTTTTACAGTGAAAACTGCAGGAACTTCCAACCGGCACTAGGAAACAGACTGAGAAACCAGAGTAAATGTTTCTCCTGCAACCCGTTCTCTTTGGGCTAGATGAACGATCGTCTCTCCACATGCTCAGTTCTGAGAGATAAGTGTGTTTGAAAGCCGTCCTTCACCTAGCTTGTTGGGAACACAAAGTTTCTCTTCAGATGCAAACTCCACTCCATACATATATATGGGGATGTACTAGCCCCAACTCGGTTTTACAGTGAAAACTGCAGGAAATTCAAACCGGCACTAGGAAACAGACTGAGAAACCAGAGTGAAAGTTTCTCCTGCAACCCATTCCCTTTGTGCTAGATGAACGAACGTCTCTCCACATGCTCAGTTCTGAGAGATAAATGTGTGTGAAAGCCGTACTTCACCTAGCTTGTTGGGAACACAATGTTTCTCTTCAGTTGCAAACTCCACTCCATACATATTTATTGGGAGGTACTAGCTCCAACACGGTAGTACAGTGAAAATTGCAGGAACTTCAAACCGGCACTAGGAAACAGACTGAGAAACCAGAGTAAAAGTTTCTCCTGCAACCCGTTCCCTTTGTGCTAGATGAACGAAAGTCCCTCCACATGCTCATATCTGAGAGATAAGTGTGTGTGGAAGCCGTACTTCACCTAGCTTGTTGGGAACACAAAGTTTCTCTTCAGTTGCAAACTCCACTCAATACATATATTTGGGGAGGTACTAGCTCCAACTCGGTTTAACAGAGAAAATTGCAGGAACTTCAAACAGGCACTAGGAAACAGACTGAGAGACCAGAGTAAAAGTTTCTCCTGCAACCCGTTCCCTTTGTGCTAGATGAACGAACGTCTCTCCACATGCTCAGTTCTGAGAGATAAGTGTGTGTGAAAGCCGTCCTTCACCTAGCTTGTTGGGAACACAAAGTTTCTCTTCAGTTGCAAATTCCACTCCATACATATATATGGGTAGGTACTAGCTCCAACTCGGTTTTACAGTGAAAACTGCAGGAACTTCAAACCGGCACTAGGAAACAGACTGAGAACCCAGAGTAAAAGTTTTTCCTGCAACCCGTTCCCTTTGTGCTAGATGAACGAACGTCTCTACACATGCTCAGTTCTGAGAGATAATTGTGTGTGAAAGCCGTCCTTCACCTAGCTTGTTGGGAACACAAAGTTTCTCTTCAGTTGCAAACTACACTCCGTACATATATATGGGGAAGTACTATCTCCAACTCTGTTTTACAGTGAAAACTGCAGGAACTTCAAACCGGCACTAGGAAACAGACTGAGAAACCAGAGTAAAAGTTTCTACTGCAACCCATTCCCTTTGTGCTAGATGAACGAACGTCCCTCCACATGCTGAGTTCTGAGAGAAAAGTGTGTGTGAAGCCGTACTTCACCTAGCTTGTTGGGAACACAAAGTTTCTCTTCTGTTGCAAACACCACTCCATACACATATAAGGGGATGTACTAGCTCCAACTGGGTTTTACAGTGAAAACTTCAGGAACTTCAAACCGGCACTAGGAAACAGACTGAGAAACCAGAGTAAAAGTTTCTCTTGCAACCCGTTCCCTTTGTGCTAGATGAAAGAACGTCACTCCACATGCTCAATTCTGACAGATAAGTGTGTGTGAAAGCCTTCCTTCACCTACCTTGTTGGGAACACAAAGTTTCTCTTCAGTTGCAAACTCCAATCCATACATATATATGGGGAGGTACTAGCTCCAACTCGGTTTTACAGTGAAAACTGCAGGAACTTCAAACCGGCACTAGGAAACAGACTGAGAAACCAGAGTAAAAGTTTCTCCAGCAACCCGTTCCCTTTGTGTTAGATGAACGAACGTCTCTCCACATGCTCAGTTCTGAAAGATAAGTGTGTGTGAAAGCCGTCCTTCACCTAGCTTGTTGGGAACACAAAGTTTCTCTTCAGTTGCAAACTCCACTCCATACATATTTATGGGGAGGTACTAGCTCCAACCCGGTTTTACAGTGAAAACTGCAGGAACTTCAAACCGGCACTAGGAAACAGACTGAGAAACCAGAGGAAAAGTTTCTCCTGCAACCCGTTCCCTTTGTGCTAGATGAACGAACGTCTCTCCACATGCTCAGTTCGGAGAGATAAGTGTGTGTGAAAGCCGTCCTTCACCTAGCTTGTTGGGAACACAAAGTTTCTCTTCAGTTGCAAACTCCAGTCCATACATATATATGGGGAGGTACTAGCTCCAACTCGGTTTTACAGTGAAAACTGCAGGAACTTCAAACCTGCACTAGGAAACAGACAGAGAAACCAGAGTAAAAGTTTCTCCTGCAAACCGTTCCCTTTCTGCTAGATGAACGAACGTCTCTCCACATGCTCAGTTCTGAGAGATAAGTGTGTGTGAAAGCCGTCCTTCACCTAGCTTGTTGGGAACACAAAGTTTCTCTTCAGTTGCAAACTCCACTCCATACATATATATGGGGAGGTCCTAGCTCCAACTCGGTTTTACAGTGAAAACTGCAGGAACTTCAAACCGGCAGTAGTAAACAGACTGAGAAACCAGAGTAAAAGTTTCTCCTGCAACCCGTTCCCTTTGTGCTAGATGAACGAACGTCTCTCCACATGCTCAGTTCTGAGAGATAAGTGTGTTTGAAAGCCGTCCTTCACCTAGCTTGTGGGGAACACAAAGTTTCTCTTCAGTTGCAAACTCCACTCCATACATATATATGGGGAGGTACTAGCCCCAACTCGGTTTTACAGTGAAAACTGCAGGAAATTCAAACCGGCACTAGGAAACAGACTGAGAAACCAGAGTAAAAGTTTCTCCTGCAACCCATTCCTTTGTGCTAGATGAACGAACGTCTCTCCACATGCTCAGTTCTGAGAGATATGTGTGTGTGAAAGCCGTCCTTAACCTAGCTCGTTGGGAACACAAAGTTTCTCTTCACTTGCAAATTCCACTCCATACATATATATGGGGAGGTACTAGCTCCAACTCGGTTTTACAGTGAAAACTGCAGGAACTTCAAACCGGCACTAGGAAACAACTGAGAAACCAGAGTAAAAGTTTCTCCTGCAACCCGTTCCCTTTGTGCTAGATGAACGAACGTCTCTCCACATGGTCAGTTCTGAGAGATAAGTGTGTGTGAAAGCCGTCCTTAACCTAGCTTGTTGGGAACACAAATATTCTCTTCAGTTGCAAATTCCACTCCATACATATATATGGGGAGGTACTAGCTCCAACTCGGTTTTACAGTGAAATCAGCAGGAACTTCCAACCGGCACTAGGAAACAGACTGAGAAACCAGAGTAAAGTTTCTCCTGCAAAACGTTCCCTTTGTGCTAGATGAACGAACGTCTCTCCACATGCTCAGTTCTGAGAGATAAGTGTGTGTGAAAGCCGTCCTTCACCTAGCTTGTTGGGAACACAAAGTTTCTCTTCAGTTGCAAACTCCACTCCATACATATATATGGGGAGGTATTAGCTCCAACTCATTTTTACAGTGAAAACTGCAGGAACTTCAAACCGGCACTAGGAAACAGACCGAGAAACCAGACTAAATGTTTCTCCTGCAAACCGTTCCCTTTGTGTTAGATGAACGATCGTCTCTCCACATGCTCAGTTCTGAGAGATAAGTGAGTTTGAAAGCCGTCCTTCACCTAGCTTGTTGGGAACACAAAGTTTCTCTTCAGATGCAAACTCCACTCCATACATATATATGGGGATGTACTAGCCCCAACTCGATTTTACAGTGAAAACTGCAGGAAATTCAAACCGGCACTAGGAAACAGACTGAGAAACCAGAGTAAAAGTTTCTACTGCAACCCATTCCCTTTGTGCTAGATGAACGAACGTCCCTCCACATACTCAGTTCTGAGAGAAAAGTGTGTGTGAAAGCCGTCCTTCACCTAGCTTGTTGGGAACACAAAGTTTCTCTTCAGTTGCAAACTCCACTCCATACATATATATGGGGAGGTACTAGCTCAAATTCGGTTTTACAGTGAAAACTGCAGGAAATTCAAACCAGCACTAGGAAACAGACTGAGAAACCAGAGTAAAAGTTTCTCCAGCAACCCGTTCCCTTTGTGCTAGATGAACGAACGTCTCTCCACATGCTCAGTTCTGACAGATAAGTGTGTGTGAAAGCCGTCCTTCACCTAGCTTGTTGGGAACACAAAGTTTCTCTTCAGTTGCAAACTCCACTCCATACATATTTATGGGGAGGTACTAGCTCCAACCCGGTTTTACAGTGAAAACTGCAGGAACTTCAAACCGGCACTAGGAAACAGACTGAGAAACCAGAGGAAAAGTTTCCCCTGCAACCCGTTCCCTTTGTTCTAGATGAACAAACGTCTCTCCACATGCTCAGTTCGGAGAGATAAGTGTGTGTGAAAGCCGTCCTTCACCGAGCTTGTTGGGAACACAAAGTTTCTCTTCAGTTGCAAACTCCAGTCCATACATATATATGGGGAGGTACTAGCTCCAACTCGGTTTTACAGTGAAAACTGCAGGAACTTCAAACCTGCACTAGGAAACAGACAGAGAAACCAGAGTAAAAGTTTCTCCTGCAACCCGTTCCCTTTGTGCTAGATGAACGAACGTCTCTCCACACGCTCAGTTCTGAGAGATAAGTGTGTGTGAAAGCCGTCCTTCACCTAGCTTGTTGAGAACACAAAGTTTCTCTTCAGTAGCAAACTCCACCCCATACATATATATGGGTAGGTACTAGCTCCAACTCGGTTTTACAGTGAAAACTGCAGGAACTTCAAACCGGCACTAGGAAACAGACTGAGAAACCAGAGTAAAAGTTTCACCTGCAACCCGTTCCCTTTGTGCTAGATGAACGAACGTCTCTCCACAAGCTCATTTCTGAGAGATAATTGTGTGTGAAAGCCGTCCTTCACCTAGCTTGTTGGGAACACAAAGTTTCTCTTCAGTTGCAAACTCCACTCCATACATATATATGGGGAGGTACTAGCTCCAACTCGGTTTTACAGTGAAAACTGCAGGAACTTCAAACCGGCAGTAGTAAACAGACTGAGAAACCAGAGTAAAAGTTTCTCCTGCAACCCGTTCCCTTTTTGCTAGATGAACGAACGTCTCTCAACATGCTCAGTTCTGAGAGATATGTGTGTTTGAAAGCCGTCCTTCACCTAGCTTGTTGGGAACACAAAGTTTCTCTTCAGGTGCAAACTCCACTCCATACATATATATGGGGAGGTACTAGCCCCAACTCGGTTTTACAGTGAAAACTGCAGGAAATTCAAACCGGCACTAGGAAACAGACTGAGAATCCAGAGTAAAAGTTTCTCCTGCAACCCATTCTTTGTGCTAGATGAACGAACGTCTCTCCACATGCTCAGTTCTGAGAGATAAGTGTGTGTGAAAGCCGTCCTTAACCTAGCTCGTTGGGAACACAAAGTTTCTCTTCACTTGCAAATTCCACTCCATACATATATATGGGGAGGTACTAGCTCCAACTCGGTTTTACAGTGAAAACTGCAGGAACTTCAAACCGGCACTAGGAAACAACTGAGAAACCAGAGTAAAAGTTTCTCCTGCAACCCGTTCCCTTTGTGCTAGATGAACGAACGTCTCTCCACATGCTCAGTTCTGAGAGATAAGTGTGTGTGAAAGCCGTCCTTCACCTAGCTTGTTGGGAACACAAATATTCTCTTCAGTTGCAAATTCCACTCCATACATATATATGGGGAGGTACTAGCTCCAACTCGGTTTTACAGTGAAATCAGCAGGAACTTCCAACCGGCACTAGGAAACAGACTGAGAAACCAGAGTAAATGTTTCCCTGCAACCCGTTCCCTTTGTGCTAGATGAACGAAAGTCTCTCCACATGCTCAGTTCTGAGAGATAAGTGTGTGTGAAAGCCGTACTTAACCTAGCTTGTTGGGAACACAAAGTTTCTCTTCAGTTGCAAATTCCACTCCATACATATATATGGGGAGGTATTAGCTCCAACTCGGTTTTACAGTGAAATCTGCAGGAACTTCCAACCGGCACTAGGAAACAGACTGAGAAACCAGAGTAAAAGTTTCCCTGCAGCTCGTTCCCTTTGTGCTAGATGAACGAACGTCTCTCCACATGCTTAGTTCTGAGAGATAAGTGTGTGTGAAAGCCATACTTAACCTAGCTTGTTGGGAACACAAAGTTTCTCTTCAGTTGCAAACACCACTCCATACATATATATGGGGAGGTACTAGCTCCAACTCGGTTTTACAGTGAAAACTGCAGTAACTTCAAACCGGCACTAGGAAACAGACTGAGAAACCAGAGTAAAGTTTCTCCTGCAAAACGTTCCCTTTGTGCTAGATGAACGAACGTCTCTCCACATGCTCAGTTCTGAGAGATAAGTTTGTGTGAAAGCCGTCCTTCACCTAGCTTGTTGGGAACACAAAGTTTCTCTTCAGTTGCAAACTCCACTCCATACATATATATGGGGAGGTATTAGCTCCAACTCAGGTTTACAGTGAAAACTGCAGGAAATTCAAACCGGCACTAGGAAACAGACCGAGAAACCAGACTAAATGTTTCTCCTGCAACCCGTTCCCTTTGTGTTAGATGAACGAACGTCTCTCCAGATGCTCAGTTCTGAGAGATAATTGTGTGTGAAAGCCGTCCTTCACCTAGCTTGTTGGGAACACAAAGTTTCTCTTCACTTGCAAACTCCACTCCACACATATATATGGGGAGGTACTAGCTCCAACTCAGTTTTACAGTGAAAACTGCAGGAACTTCCAACCAGCACTAGGAAACAGACTGAGAAACCAGAGTAAAATTTTCTCCTGCAACCCGTACCCTTTGGGCTAGATGAACGATCGTCTCTCCACATGCTCAGTTCTGAGAGATAAGTGTGTTTGAAAGCCGTCCTTCACCTAGCTTGTTGGGAACACAAAGTTTCTCTTCAGATGCAAACTCCACTCCATACATATATATGGGGATGTACTAGCCCCAACTCGATTTTACAGGGAAAACTGCAGGAAATTCAAACCGGCACTAGGAAACAGACTGAGAGACCAGAGTAAAACTTTCTCCTGCAACCCGTTCCCTTTGTGCTACATGAACGAACGTCTCTCCACATACTCAGTTCTGAGAGATAAGTGTGTGTGAAAGCCGTCCTTCACCTAGCTTGTTGGGAACACAAAGTTTCTCTTCAGTTGCAAATTCCACTCCATACATATATATGGGTAGGTACTAGCTCCAACTCGGTTTTACAGTGAAAACTGCAGGAACTTCAAACCGGCACTAGGAAACAGACTGAGAAACCAGAGAAAAAGTTTCTCCTGCAACCCGTTCCCTTTGTGCTAGATGAACGAACGTCTCTCCACAAGCTCAGTTTTGAGAGATAAGTGTGTGTGGAAGCCGTCCTTCATCTTGCTTGTTGGGAACACAAAGTTTCTCTTCAGTTGCAAACTCCACTCCATACATATATATGGGGAGGTACTAGCTCCAACTCGGTTTTACAGTGAAAACTGCCGGAACTTCAAACCGGCACTAGGAAACAGACTGAGAAACCAGAGTAAAAGTTTCTCCTGCAACCCGTACCCTTTGTGCTAGATGAACGTACGTCTCTCCACATGCTCAGTTCTTAGAGATATGTGTGTGTGAAAGCCGTCCTTCACCTAGCTTGTTGGGAACACAAAGTTTCTCTTCAGTTGCAAACTCCACTCCACACATATATATGGGGAGGTACTAGCTCCAACTCGGTTTTACAGTGAAAACTGCAGGAACTTCAAACCGACACTAGGAAACAGACTGAGAAACCTGAGTAAAATTTCTCCTGCAACCCGTTCCCTTTGTGCTACATGAACGAAAGTACATCCACCTGCTCAGATCTGAGAGATAAGTGTGTGTGGAAGCCGTACTTCACCTAGCTTGTTGGGAACACAAATATTCTCTTCAGTTGCAAATTCCACTCCATACATATATATGGGGAGGTACTAGCTCCAACTCGGTTTTACAGTGAAATCAGCAGGAACTTCCAACCGGCACTAGGAAACAGACTGAGAAACCAGAGTAAATGTTTCCCTGCAACCCGTTCCCTTTGTGCTAGATGAACGAAAGTCTCTCCACATGCTCAGTTCTGAGAGATAAGTGTGTGTGAAAGCCGTACTTAACCTAGCTTGTTGGGAACACAAAGTTTCTCTTCAGTTGCAAACTCCTCTCCATACATATATATGGGGAGGTACTAGCTACAACTCGGTTTTACAGTGAAAACTGCAGGAACTTCAAACCGGCACTAGGAAACAGACTGAGAAACCAGAGTAAAAGTTTCTCCTACAAAACGTTCCCTTTGTGCTAGATGAACGAACTTCTCTCCACATGCTCAGTTCTGAGAGATAAATGTGTGTGGAAGCCGTCCTTCACCAAGCTTGTTGGGAACACAAAGTTTCTCTTCAGTTGCAATTTCCACTCCATACATATATATGGGGAGGTATTAGCTCCAACTCGGTTTTACAGTGAAAACTGCAGGAACTTCAAACCGGCACTAGGAAACAGACCGAGAAACCAGAATAAATGTTTCTCCTGCAACCCGTTCCCTTTGTGTTAGATGAACGAACGTCTCTCCAGATGCTCAGTTCTGAGAGATAATTGTGTGTGAAAGCCGTCCTTCACCTAGCTTGTTGGGAACACAAAGTTTCTCTTCAGTTGCAAACTCCACTCCACACATATATATGGGGAGGTACTAGCTCCAACTCGGTTTTACAGTGAAAACTGCAGGAACTTCAAACCGACACTAGGAAACAGACTGAGAAACCTGAGTAAAATTTCTCCTGCAACCCGTTCCCTTTGTGCTACATGAACGAAAGTACCTCCACCTGCTCAGATCTGAGAGATAAGTGTGTGTGGAAGCCGTACTTCACCTAGCTTGTTGGGAACACAAATATTCTCTTCAGTTGCAAATTCCACTCCATACATATATATGGGGAGGTACTAGCTCCAACTCGGTTTTACAGTGAAATCAGCAGGAACTTCCAACCGGCACTAGGAATCAGACTGAGAAACCAGAGTAAATGTTTCCCTGCAACCCGTTCCCTTTGTGCTAGATGAACGAAAGTCTCTCCACATGCTCAGTTCTGAGAGATAAGTGTGTGTGAAAGCCGTACTTAACCTAGCTTGTTGGGAACACAAAGTTTCTCTTCAGTTGCAAACTCCTCTCCATACATATATATGGGGAGGTACTAGCTACAACTCGGTTTTACAGTGAAAACTGCAGGAACTTCAAACCGGCACTAGGAAACAGACTGAGAAACCAGAGTAAAAGTTTCTCCTACAAAACGTTCCCTTTGTGCTAGATGAACGAACTTCTCTCCACATGCTCAGTTCTGAGAGATAAATGTGTGTGGAAGCCGTCCTTCACCAAGCTTGTTGGGAACACAAAGTTTCTCTTCAGTTGCAATTTCCACTCCATACATATATATGGGGAGGTATTAGCTCCAACTCGGTTTTACAGTGAAAACTGCAGGAACTTCAAACCGGCACTAGGAAACAGACCGAGAAACCAGAATAAATGTTTCTCCTGCAACCCGTTCCCTTTGTGTTAGATGAACGAACGTCTCTCCAGATGCTCAGTTCTGAGAGATAATTGTGTGTGAAAGCCGTCCTTCACCTAGCTTGTTGGGAACACAAAGTTTCTCTTCAGTTGCAAACTCCACTCCACACATATATATGGGGAGGTACTAGCTCCAACTCGGTTTTACAGTGAAAACTGCAGGAACTTCCAACCAGCACTAGGAAACAGACTGAGAAACCAGAGTAAAAGTTTCTCTTGCAACCCGTTCCCTTTGGGCTAGATGAACGATCGTCTCTCCACATGCTCAGTTCTGAGAGATAAGTGTGTTTGAAAGCCGTCTTTCACCTAGCTTGTTGGGAACACAAAGTTTCTCTTCAGATGCAAACTCCACTCCATACATATATATGGGGATGTACTAGCCCCAACTCGATTTTACAGTGAAAACTGCAGGAAATTCAAACCGGCACTAGGAAACAGACTGAGAAACCAGAGTAAAAGTTTCTCCTGCAACCCATTCCCTTTGTGCTAGATGAAGGAACGTCTCTCCACATGCTCAGTTCTGAGAGATAAATGTGTGTGAAAGCCGTACTTCACCTAGCTTGTTGGGAACACAAAGTTTCTCTTCAGTTGCAAACTCCACTCCATACATACTTATTGGGAGGTACTAGCTCCAACACTGTAGTAAGTGAAAATTGCAGGAACTTCAAACCGGCACTAGGAAACAGACTGAGAAACCAGAGTAAAAGTTTCTCCTGCAACCCGTTCCCTTTGTGCTAGATGAACGAAAGTACCTCCACCTGCTCAGATCTGAGAGATAAGTGTGTGTGGAAGCCGTACTTCACCTAGCTTGTTTGGAACACAAAGTTTCTCTTCAGTTGCAAACTCCACTCAATACATATATTTGGGGAGGTACTAGCTCCAACTCGGTTTAACAGTGAAAATTGCAGGAACTTCAAACAGGCACTAGGAAACAGACTGAGAGACCAGAGTAAAAGTTTCTCTGCAACCCGTTCCCTTTGTGCTACATGAACGAACGTCTCTACACATACTCAGTTCTGAGAGATAAGTGTGTGTGAAAGCCGTCCTTCACCTAGCTTGTTGGGAACACAAAGTTTCTCTTCAGTTGCAAATTCCACTCCATACATATATATGGGTAGGTACAAGCTCCAACTCGGTTTTACAGTGAAAACTGCAGGAACTTCAAACCGGCACTAGGAAACAGACTGAGAAACCAGAGTAAAAGTTTCTCCTGCAACCCGTTCCTTTTGTGCTAGATGAACGAACGTCTGTCCACATGCTCAGTTCTGAGAGATAATTGTGTGTGAAAGCCGTCCTTCACCTAGCTTGTTGGGAACACAAAGTTTCTCTTCAGTTGCAAACTCCACTCCATACATATATATGGGAATGTACTAGCTCCAACTCGGATTTACAGTGAAAATTGCAGGAACTTCAAACCGGCACTAGGAAACAGACTGAGAAACCAGAGTAAAAATATCTCCTGCAAACTGTTCTTTTGTGCTAGATGAACGAACGTCTCTCCACATGCTCAGTTCTGAGAGATAAGTGTGTTTGAAAGCCGTCCTTCACCTAGCTTGTTGGGAACACAAAGATTCTCTTCAGTTGCAAACTCCACTCGATACATATATATGGGGAGGTACTAGCTCCAACTAGGTTTTACAGTGAAAACTGCAGGAACTTCAAACCGGCACTAGGAAACAGACTGAGAAACCAGAGTAAAATTTTCTCCTGCAACCCGTTCCCTTTGTGCTAGATGAACGAACGTCTCTCCACATGCTCACTTCTGAGAGATAAGTGTGTGTGAAACCGTCCTTTACCTAGCTTGTTGGGAACACAAAGTTTCTCTTCTGTTGCAAACTCCACTCCATACATATATAAGGGGAGGTACCATTTCCAACTCGGTTTTACAGTGAAAACTGCAGGAAATTCAAACCGGCACTAGGAAACAGACTGAGAAACCAGAGTAAAAGTTTCTCCTGCAACCCGTTCCCTTTGTGCTAGATGAACGAAAGTACCTCCACCTGCTCAGATCTGAGAGATAAGTGTGTGTGGAAGCCGTACTTCACCTAGCTTGTTGGGAACACAAAGTTTCTCTTCAGTTGCAAACTCCACTCAATACATATATTTGGGGAGGTACTAGCTCCAACTCGGTTTAACAGTGAAAATTGCAGGAACTTCAAACAGGCACTAGGAAACAGACTGAGAGACCAGAGTAAAAGTTTCTCCTGCAACCCGTTCCCTTTGTGCTACATGAACGAACGTCTCTCCACATACTCAGTTCTGAGAGATAATTGTGTGTGAAAGCCGTCCTTCACCTAGCTTGTTGGGAACACAAAGTTTCTCTTCAGTTGCAAATTCCACTCCATACATATATATGGGTAGGTACTAGCTCCAACTCGGTTTTACAGTGAAAACTGCAGGAACTTCAAACCGGCACTAGGAAACAGACTGAGAAACCAGAGAAAAAGTTTCTCCTGCAACCCGTTCCCTTTGTGCTAGATGAACGAACGTCTCTCCACAAGCTCAGTTTTGAGAGATAAGTGTGTGTGGAAGCCGTCCTTCACCTTGCTTGTTGGGAACACAAAGTTTCTCTTCAGTTGCAAACTCCACTCCATACATATATATGGGGAGGTACTAGCTCCAACTCGGTTTTACAGTGAAAACTGCAGGAACTTCAAACCGGCACTAGGAAACAGACTGAGAAACCAGAGTAAAAGTTTCTCCTGCAACCCGTACCCTTTGTGCTAGATGAACGTACGTCTCTCCACATGCTCAGTTCTTAGAGATATGTGTGTGTGAAAGCCGTCCTTCACCTAGCTTGTTGGGAACACAAAGTTTCTCTTCAGTTGCAAACTCCACTCCACACATATATATGGGGAGGTACTAGCTCCAACTCGGTTTTACAGTGAAAACTGCAGGAACTTCAAACCGACACTAGGAAACAGACTGAGAAACCTGAGTAAAATTTCTCCTGCAAACCGTTCCCTTTGTGCTAGATGAACGAACGTCTCTCCACATGCTCAGTTCTGAGAGATTAGTGTGTGTGAAAGCCGTCCTTCACCTAGCTTGTTGGGAACACAAAGTTTCTCTTCAGTTGCAAACTCCACTCCATACATATATATGGGAATGTACTAGCTCCAACTCGGATTTACAGTGAAAATTGCAGGAACTTCAAACCGGCACTAGGAAACAGACTGAGAAACCAGAGTAAAAATATCTCCTGCAAACTGTTCCTTTGTGCTAGATGAACGAACGTCTCTACACATGCTCAGTTCTCAGAGATAAGTGTGTGTGAAAGCCGTCCTTCACCTAGCTTGTTGGGAACACAAAGTTTCTCTTCAGTTGCAAACTACACTCCGTAAATATATATGGGGAAGTACTAGCTCCAACTCTGTTTTACAGTGAAAACTGCAGGAACTTCAAACCGGCACTAGGAAACAGACTGAGAAACCAGAGTAAAAGTTTCTACTGCAACCCATTCCCTTTGTGCTAGATGAACGAACGTCCCTCCACATGCTCAGTTCTGAGAGATAAGTGTGTGTGAAAGCCGTCCTTCACCTAGCTTGTTGGGAACACAAAGTTTCTCTTCAGGTGCAAACTCCACTCCATAGACATATAAGGGGAGGTACTATTTCCAACTCGGTTTTACAGTGAAAACTGCAGGAACTTCAAACCGGCATTAGGAAACAGGCTGAGAACCCAGATTAAAATTTCTCCTGCAACCCGTTCCCTTTGTGCTAGATGAACGAACGTCTCTCCACATGCTCAGTTCTGAGAGATAAGTGTGTGTGAAAGCCATCCTTCACCTAGCTTGTTGGGAACACAAAGTTTCTCTTCAGTTGCAAACTCCACTCCATACATATATATGGGGAGGTACTAGCTCCAACTCGGTTTTACAGTGAAAACTGCAGGAACTTCAAAACGGCACTAGGAAACAGACTGAGAAACCAGAGTAAAAGTTTTTCCTGCAACCCATTCCCATTTTGCTAGATGAACGAACGTCTCTCCACATGCTCAGTTCTGAGAGATAAGTGTGTTTGAAAGCCGTCCTTCACCTAGCTTGTTGGGAACACAAAGTTTCTCTTCAGTTGCAAACTCCACTCCATACATATATATGGGGAGGTACTAGCTCCAACTCGGTTTTACAGTGAAAACTGCAGGAACTTCCAACCGGCACTAGGAAACAGACTGAGAAACCAGAGTATAAGTTTCTCCTGCAACCCGTTCCCTTTGTGCTAGATGAACGAACGTCTCTCCACATGCTCAGTTCTGAGAGATAAGTGTGTTTGAAAGCCGTCCTTCACCTAGCTTGTTGGGAACACAAAGTTTCTCTTCAGATGCAAACTCCACTCCATACATATATATGGGGAGGTACTAGCCCCAACTCGGTTTTACAGTGAAAACTGCAGGAAATTCAAACCGTCACTAGGAAACAGACTGAGAAACCAGAGTAAAAGTTTCTCCTGCAACCCATTCCTTTGTGCTAGATGAACGAACGTCTCTCCACATGCTCAGTTCTGAGAGATAAGTGTGTGTGAAAGCCGTCCTTCACCTAGCTTGTTGGGAACACAAATATTCTCTTCAGTTGCAAATTTCACTCCATACATATATATGGGGAGGTACTAGCTCCAACTCGGTTTTACAGTGAAATCAGCAGGAACTTCCAACCGGCACTAGGAAACAGACTGAGAAACCAGAGTAAATGTTTCCCTGCAACCCGTTCCCTTTGTGCTAGATGAACGAAAGTCTCTCCACATGCTCAGTTCTGAGAGATAAGTGTGTGTGAAAGCCGTACTTACCCTAGCTTGTTGGGAACACAAAGTTTCTCTTCAGTTGCAAACTCCTCTCCATACATATATATGGGGAGGTACTAGCTACAACTCGGTTTTACAGTGAAAACTGCAGGAACTTCAAACCGGCACTAGGAAACAGACTGAGAAACCAGAGTAAAAGTTTCTCCTGCAACCAGTTCCCTTTGTGCTAGATGAACGAACGTCTCTCCACATGCTCACTTCTGAGAGATAAGTGTGTGTGAAACCGTCCTTTACCTAGCTTGTTGGGAACACAAAGTTTCTCTTCTGTTGCAAACTCCACTCCATACATATATAAGGGGAGGTACTATTTCCAACTCGGTTTTACAGTGAAAACTGCAGGAAATTCAAACCGGCATTAGGAAACAGGCTGAGAACCCAGATTAAAATTTCTCCTGCAACCCGTTCCCTTTGTGCTAGATGAACGAACGTCTCTCCACATGCTCAGTTCTGAGAGATAAGTGTGTGTGAAAGCCATCCTTCACCTAGCTTGTTGGGAACACAAAGTTTCTCTTCAGTTGCAAACTCCACTCCATACATATATATGGGGAGGTACTAACTCCAACTCGGTTTTACAGTGAAAACTGCAGGAACTTCAAAACGGCACTAGGAAACAGACTGAGAAACCAGAGTAAAAGTTTTTCCTGCAACCCATTCCCATTGTGCTAGATGAACGAACGTCTCTCCACTTGCTCAGTTCTGAGAGATAAATGTGTTTGAAAGCCGTCCTTCACCTAGCTTGTTGGGAACACAAAGTTTCTCTTCAGTTGCAAACTCCAATCCATACATATATATGGGGAGGTACTAGCCCCAAATCGGTTTTACAGTGAAAACTGCAGGAACTTCCAACCGGCACTAGGAAACAGACTGAGAAACCAGAGTAAATTTTCTCCTGCAACCCGTTCCCTTTGGGCTAGATGAACGATAGTCTCTCCACATGCTCAGTTCTGAGAGATAAGTGTGTGTGAAAGCCGTCCTTCACCTAGCTTGTTGGGAACACAAAGTTTCTCTACAGATGCAAACTCCACTCCATACATATATATGGGGATGTACTAGCCCCAACTCGATTTTACAGTGAAAACTGCAGGAAATTCAAACCGGAACTAGGAAACAGACTGAGAAACCAGAGTAAAAGTTTCTCCTGCAACCCGTTCCCTTTGTGCTAGATGAACGAACGTCTCTCCACATGCTCAGTTCTGAGAGATAAATGTGTGTGAAGCCGTACTTCACCTAGCTTGTTGGGAACACAATGTTTCTCTTCAGTTGCAAACTCCACTCCATACATATTTATTGGGAGGTACTAGCTCCAACACGGTAGTACAGTGAAAATTGCAGGAACTTCAAACCGGCACTAGGAAACAGACTGAGAAACCAGAGTAAAAGTTTCTCCTGCAACCCGTTCCCTTTGTGCTAGATGAACGAAAGTCCCTCCACATGCTCAGATCTGAGAGATAAGTGTGTGTGGAAGCCGTCCTTCACCTAGCTTGTTGGGAACACAAAGTTTCTCTTCAGTTGCAAACTCCACTCCATACATATATATGGGGAGGTACTAGCTCCAACTCGGTTTTACAGTGAAAACTGCAGGAACTTCAAACCTGCACTAGGAAACAGACAGAGAAACCAGAGTAAAAGTTTCTCCTGCAACCCGTTCCCTTTGTGCTAGATGAACGAACGTCTCTCCACACGCTCAGTTCTGAGAGATAAGTGTGTGTGAAAGCCGTCCTTCACCTAGCTTGTTGGGAACACAAAGTTTCTCTTCAGTAGCAAACTCCACTCCATACATATATATGGGGAGGTACTAGCTCCAACTCGGTTTTACAGTGAAAACTGCAGGAACTTCAAACCGGCACTAGGAAACAGACTGAGAAACCAGAGTAAAAGTTTCTCCTGCAATCCGTTCCCTTTGTGCTAGATGAACGTACGTCTCTCCACATGCTCATATCTGACAGATAAGTGTGTGTGAAAGCCGTCCTTCACCTAGCTTGTTGGGAACACAAAGTTTCTCTTCAGTTGCAAACTCCACTCCATACATATATATGGGGAAGTACAAGCTCCAACTCGGTTTTACAGTGAAAACTGCAGGAACTTCAAACCGGCACTAGGAAACAGACTGAGAAACCAGAGGAAAAGTTTTTCCTGCAACCCGTTCCCTTTGTGCTAGATGAACGAACGTCTCTCCACACGCTCAGTTCTGAGAGATAATTGTGTGTGAAAGCCGTCCTTCACCTAGCTTGTTGGGAATACATAGTTTCCCTTCAGTTGCAAATTCCACTCCATACATATATATGGGGAGGTACTAGCTCCAACTCGGTTTTACAGTGAAAACTGCAGGAACTTCAAACCGGCACTAGGAAACAGACTGAGAATCCAGAGTAAAAGTTTCTCCTGCAACCCGTTCCCTTTGTGCTAGATGAACGAACGTCTCTCCACAAGCTCATTTCTGAGACATAAGTGTGTGTGAAAGCCGTCCTTCACCTAGCTTGTTGGGAACACAAAGTTTCTCTTCAGTTGCAAACTCCCCTCCATACATATATATGGGGAGGTACTAGCTCCAACTCGGTTTTACAGTAAAAACTGCAGGAACTTCAAACCGGCAGTAGTAAACAGACTGAGAAACCAGAGTAAAAGTTTCTCCTGCAACCCGTTCCCTTTGTGCTAGATGAACGAACGTCTCTCCACATGCTCAGTTCTGA
This sequence comes from Camelus bactrianus, assembly GCF_048773025.1. Taxonomy (NCBI): domain Eukaryota; kingdom Metazoa; phylum Chordata; class Mammalia; order Artiodactyla; family Camelidae; genus Camelus; species Camelus bactrianus. The sequence goes on from NC_133565.1 coordinate 5,353,694, forward strand.
GAGATAAGTGTGTGTGAAAGCCGTCCTTCACCTGGCTTTTTGGGAACACAAAGTTTCTCTTCAGATGCAAACTCCACTCCATACATATATATGGGGATGTACTAGCTCCAACTCGGTTTTACAGTGAAAACTGCAGGAACTTCAAACCGGCACTAGGAAACAGACTGAGAAAACAGAGTAAAAGTTTCTCCTGCAACCCTTTCCCGTTGTGCTAGATGAACGAACGTCTCTCCACATGCTCAGTTCTGAGAGATAAGTGTGTGTGAAAGCCGTTCTTTCCCTATCTTGTTGGGAATACAATGTTTCTCTTCAGTTGCAAATTCCACTCCATACATATATATGGGGAGGTACTAGCTCCAACTCGGTTTTACAGTGAAAACTGCAGGAACTTCAAACCGGCACTAGGAAACAGACTGAGAAACCAGAGTAAAAGCTTCTCCTGCAACCCGTTCCCTTTGTGCTAGATGAACGAACGTCTCTCCACATGCTCAGTTCTGAGAGAAAAGTGTGTGTGAAAGCCGTTCTTCACCTACCTTGTTGGGAACACAAAGTTTCTCTTCAGATGCAAACTCCACTCCATACATATATATGGGGAGGTACTAACTCCAACTCGGTTTTACAGTGAAAACTGCAGGAACTTCAAAACGGCACTAGGAAACAGACTGAGAAACCAGAGTAAAAGTTTTTCCTGCAACCCATTCCCATTGTGCTAGATGAACGAACGTCTCTCCACTTGCTCAGTTCTGAGAGATAAGTGTGTTTGAAAGCCGTCCTTCACCTAGCTTGTTGGGAACACAAAGTTTCTCTTCAGTTGCAAACTCCAATCCATACATATATATGGGGAGGTACTAGCCCCAAATCGGTTTTACAGTGAAAACTGCAGGAACTTCCAACCGGCACTAGGAAACAGACTGAGAAACCAGAGTAAATTTTCTCCTGCAACCCGTTCCCTTTGGGCTATATGAACGATAGTCTCTCCACATGCTCAGTTCTGAGAGATAAGTGTGTGTGAAAGCCGTCCTTCACCTAGCTTGTTGGGAACACAAAGTTTCTCTACAGATGCAAACTCCACTCCATACATATATATGGGGATGTACTAGCTCCAACTCGATTTTACAGTGAAAACTGCAGGAAATTCAAACCGGAACTAGGAAACAGACTGAGAAACCAGAGTAAAAGTTTCTCCTGCAACCCATTCCCTTTGTGCTAGAACAACGAACGTCTCTCCACATGCTCAGTTCTGAGAGATAAAAGTGTGTGAAGCCGTACTTCACCTAGCTTGTTGGGAACACAATGTTTCTCTTCAGTTGCAAACTCCACTCCATACATATTTATTGGGAGGTACTAGCTCCAACACGGTAGTACAGTGAAAATTGCAGGAACTTCAAACCGGCACTAGGAAACAGACTGAGAAACCAGAGTAAAAGTTTCTCCTGCAACCCGTTCCCTTTGTTCTAGATGAACGAAAGTCCCTCCACATGCTCAGATCTGAGAGATAAGTGTGTGTGAAAGCCGTCCTTCACCTAGCTTGTTGGGAACACAAAGTTTCTCTTCAGTTGCAAACTCCACTCCATACATATATATGGGGAGGTACTAGCTCCAACTCGGTTTTACAGTGAAAACTGCAGGAACTTCAAACCTGCACTAGGAAACAGACAGAGAAACCAGAGTAAAAGTTTCTCCTGCAACCCGTTCCCTTTGTGCTAGATGAACGAACGTCTCTCCACACGCTCAGTTCTGAGAGATAAGTGTGTGTGAAAGCCGTCCTTCACCTAGCTTGTTGGGAACACAAAGTTTCTCTTCAGTAGCAAACTCCACTCCATACATATAGATGGGGAGGTACTAGCTCCAAATCGGTTTTACAGTGAAAACTGCAGGAACTTCAAACCGGCACTAGGAAACAGACTGAGAAACCAGAGTAAAAGTTTCTCCTGCAATCCGTTCCCTTTGTGCTAGATGAACGAACGTCTCTCCACATGCTCATATCTGACAGATAAGTGTGTGTGAAAGCCGTCCTTCACCTAGCTTGTTGGGAACACAAAGTTTCTCTTCAGTTGCAAACTCCACTCCATACATATATATGGGGAAGTACAAGCTCCAATTCGGTTTTACAGTGAAAACTGCAGGAACTTCAAACCGGCACTAGGAAACAGACTGAGAAACCAGAGGAAAAGTTTTTCCTGCAACCCGTTCCCTTTGTGCTAGATGAACGAACGTCTCTCCACACGCTCAGTTCTGAGAGATAATTGTGTGTGAAAGCCGTCCTTCACCTAGCTTGTTGGGAATACAAAGTTTCCCTTCAGTTGCAAATTCCACTCCATACATATATATGGGGAGGTACTAGCTCCAACTCGGTTTTACAGTGAAAACTGCAGGAACTTCAAACCGGCACTAGGAAACAGACTGAGAAACCAGAGTAAAAGTTTCTCCTGCAACCCGTTCCCTTTGTGCTAGATGAACGAACGTTTCTCCACAAGCTCATTTTTGAGACATAAGTGTGTGTGAAAGCCGTCCTTCACCTAGCTTGTTGGGAACACAAAGTTTCTCTTCAGTTGCAAACTCCCCTCCATACATATATATGGGGAGGTACTAGCTCCAACTCGGTTTTACAGTGAAAATTGCAGGAACTTCAAACCGGCAGTAGTAAACAGACTGAGAAACCAGAGTAAAAGTTTCTCCTGCAACCCGTTCCCTTTGTGCTAGATGAACGAACGTCTCTCCACATGCTCAGTTCTGAGAGATAAATGTGTGTGAAAGCCGTCCTTCACCTGGCTTTTTGGGAACACAAAGTTTCTCTTCAGATGCACACTCCACTCCATACATATATATGGGGAGGTACTAGCTCCAACTCGGTTTTACAGTGAAAACTGCAGGAACTTCAAACCGGCACTAGGAAACAGACTGAGAAAACAGAGTAAAAGTTTCTCCTGCAACCCTTTCCCGTTGTGCTAGATGAACGAACGTCTCTCCACATGCTCAGTTCTGAGAGATAAGTGTGTGTGAAAGCCGTTCTTTACCTAGCTTGTTGGGAATACAATGTTTCTCTTCAGTTGCAAATTCCACTCCATACATATATATGGGGAGGTACTAGCTCCAACTCGGTTTTACAGTGAAAACTGCAGGAACTTCAAACCGGCACTAGGAAACAGACTGAGAAACCAGAGTAAAAGCTTCTCCTGCAACCCGTTCCCTTTGTGCTAGATGAACGAACGTCTCTCCACATGCTCAGTTCTGAGAGAAAAGTGTGTGTGAAAGCCGTTCTTCACCTACCTTGTTGGGAACACAAAGTTTCTCTTCAGTTGCAAACTCCACTCCATACATATTTATGGTGAGGTACTAGCTCCAACCCGGTTTTACAGTGAAAACTGCAGGAAATTCAAACCGGCACTAGGAAACAGACTGAGAAACCAGAGTAAAAGTTTCTCCTGCAACCAGTTCCATTTGTGCTAGATGAACGAACGTCTCTCCACATGCTCAGTTCTGAGAGATAAATGTGTGTGAAAGCCGTCCTTCACCTAGCTTGTTGGGAACACAAAGTTTCTCTTCAGTTGCAAACCCCACTCCATACATATTTATGGGGAGGTACTAGCTCCAACCCGGTTTTACAGTGAAAACTGCAGGAACTTCAAACAAGCACTAGGAAACAGACTGAGAAACCAGAAGAAAAGTTTCTCCTGCAACCCGTTCCCTTTGTGCTAGATGAACGAACGTCTCTCCACACGCTCAGTTCTGAGAGATAAGTGTGTGTGAAAGCCGTCCTTCACCTAGCTTGTTGGGAACACAAAGTTTCTCTTCAGTAGCAAACTCCACCCCATACATATATATGGGGAGGTACTAGCTCCAACTCGGTTTTACAGTGAAAACTGCAGGAACTTCAAACCGGCACTAGGAAACAGACTGAGAAACCAGAGTAAAAGTTTCTCCTGCAACCCGTTCCATTTGTGCTAGATGAACGAACGTCTCTCCACATGCTCAGTTATAAGAGATAAGTGTGTGTGAAAGCCGTCCTACACCTAGCTTGTTGGGAACACATAGATTCTCTTCAGTTGCAAACTCCACTCCATACATATATATGGGGAGGTACTAACTCCAACTCGGTTTTACAGTGAAAACTGCAGGAACTTCAAACCGGCACTAGGAAACAGACTGAGAAACCAGAGTAAAAGCTTCCCCTGCATCCCGTTCCCTTTGTGCTAGATGAACGAACATCTCTCCACATGCTCAGTTCTGAGAGATAAGTGTGTGTGAAAGCCGTCCTTCACCGAGCTTGTTGGGAACACAAAGTTTCTCTTCAGTTGCAAACTCCATTCCATACAAATATATGGGGAGGTACTAGCTCCAACCCGGTTTTACAGTGAAAACTGCAGGAACTTCAAACCGGCACTAGGAAACAGACTGAGAAACCAGAGTAAAAGTTTCAACTGCAAACGGTTCCCTTTGTGCTAGATGAACGAACGTCTCTCCACATGCTCAGTTCTGAGAGATGAGTGTGTGAAAGCCGCCCTTCATCTAGCTTGTTGGGAACACAAAGTTTCTCTTCAGTTGCAAACACCACTCCATAAATATTTATGGGGAGGTACTAGCTCCAACTCGGTTTTACAGTGAAAACTGCAGGAACTTCAAACCGGCACTAGGAAACAGACAGAGAAACCAGAGTAAAAGTTTCCCCTGCAACCCGTTCCCTTTGTGCTAGATGAACGAACGTCTCTCCACATGCTCAGTTCTGAGAGATAAGTGTGTGTGAAAGCCGTCCTTCACCTAGCTTGTTGGGAACACAAAGTTTCTCTTCAGTTGCAAACTCCACTCCATACAAATATATGGGGAGGTACTAGCTCCAACTCGGTTTTACAGTGAAAAATGCAGGAACTTCAAACCTGCACTAGGAAACAGACTGAGAAACCAGAGTAAAAGCTTCTCCTGCAACCCGTTCCCTTTGTGCTAGATGAACGAACGTCTCTCCACATGCTCAGTTCTGAGAGAAAAGTGTGTGTGAAAGCCGTTCTTCACCTACCTTGTTGGGAACACAAAGTTTCTCTTCAGTTGCAAACTCCACTCCATACATATTTATGGGGAGGTACAAGCTCCAACCCTGTTTTACAGTGAAAACTGCAGGAAATTCAAACCGGCACTAGGAAACAGACTGAGAAACCAGAGTAAAAGTTTCTCCTGCAACCAGTTCCCTTTGTGCTAGATGAACGAACGTCTCTCCACATGTTCAGTTCTGACAGATAATTGTGTGTGAAAGCCGTCCTTCACCTAGCTTGTTGGGAACACAAAGTTTCTCTTCAGTTGCAAACTCCACTCCATACATATATATGGGGAGGTACTAACTCCAACTCGGTTTTACAGTGAAAACTGCAGGAACTTCAAACCGGCACTAGGAAACAGACTGAGAAACCAGAGTAAAAGCTTCCCCTGCAACCCGTTCCCTTTGTGCTAGATGAACGAACATCTCTCCACATGCTCAGTTCTGAGAGATAAGTGTGTGTGAAAGCCGTCCTTCACCGAGCTTGTTGGGAACACAAAGTTTCTCTTCAGTTGCAAACTCCACTCCATAAAAATATATAGGGAGGTACTAGCTCCAACCCGGTTTTACAGTGAAAACTGCAGGAACTTCAAACCGGCACTAGGAAACAGACTGAGAAACCAGAGTAAAAGTTTCACCTGCAATCGGTTCCCTTTGTGCTAGATGAAAGAACGTCTCTCCACATGCTCAGTTCTGAGAGATAAGTGTGTGTGAAAGCCGCCCTTCATCTAGCTTGTTGGGAACACAAAGTTTCTCTTCAGTTGCAAACACCACTCCATAAATATTTATGGGGTGGTACTAGCTCCAACTCGGTTTTACAGTGAAAACTGCAGGAACTTCAAACCGGCATTAGGAAACAGACTGAGAAACCAGAGTAAAAGTTTCCCCTGCAACCCGTTCCCTTTGTGCTAGATGAACGAACGTCTCTCCACATGCTCAGTTCTGAGAGATAAGTGTGTGTGAAAGCCGTCCTTCACCTAGCTTGTTGGGAACACAAAGTTTCTCTTCAGTTGCAAACTCCACTCCATACAAATATATGGGGAGGTACTAGCTCCAACTCGGTTTTACAGTGAAAACTGCAGGAACTTCAAACCGGCACTAGGAAACAGACTGAGAAACCAGAGTAAAAGCTTCTCCTGCAACCCGTTCCCTTTGTGCTAGATGAACGAACGTCTCTCCACATGCTCAGTTCTGAGAGAAAAGTGTGTGTGAAAGCCGTTCTTCACCTACCTTGTTGGGAACACAAAGTTTCTCTTCAGTTGCAAACTCCACTCCATACATATTTATGGGGAGGTACTAGCTCCAACACGGTTTTACAGTGAAAACTGCAGGAAATTCAAACCGGCACTAGGAAACAGACTGAGAAACCAGAGTAAAAGCTTCTCCTGCAACCCGTTCCCTTTGTGCTAGATGAACGAACGTCTCTCCACATGCTCAGTTCTGAGAGATAAGTGTGTGTGAAAGCCGTCCTTCACCTAGCTTGTTGGGAACACAAAGTTTCTCTTCAGTTGCAAACTCCACTCCATACATATATATGGGGAGGTACTAGCTCCAACTCGGTTTTACAGTGAAAACTGCAGGAACTTCAAACCAGCACTAGGAAACAGACTGAGAAACCAGAGTAAAAGTTTCTCCAGCAAACCGTTCCATTTGTGCTAGATGAACGAACGTCTCTCCACATGCTCAGTTCTGACAGAAAAGTGTGTGTGAAAGCCGCCCTTCACCTAGCTTGTTGGGAACACAAAGTTTCTCTTCAGTTGCAAACCCCACTCCATACATATTTATGGGGAGGTACTAGCTCCAACCTGGTTTTACAGTGAAAACTGCAGGAACTTCAAACCGGCACTAGGAAACAGACTGAGAAACCAGAAGAAAAGTTTCTCCTGCAACCCGTTCCCTTTGTGCTAGATGAACGAACGTCTCTCCACATGCTCAGTTCTGAGAGATAAGTGTGTGTGAAAGCCGTCCTTCACCTAGCTTGTTGGGAACACAAAGATTCTCTTCAGTTGCAAACTCCAGTCCATACATATATATGGGGAGGTACTAGCTCCAACTCGGTTTTACAGTGAAAACTGCAGGAACTTCAAACCTGCACTAGGAAACAGACAGAGAAACCAGAGTAAAAGTTTCTCCTGCAACCCGTTCCCTTTGTGCTAGATGAACGAACATCTCTCAACATGCTCAGTTCTGAGAGATAAGTGTGTGTGAAAGCCGTCCTTCACCGAGCTTGTTGGGAACACAAAGTTTCTCTTCAGATGCAAACTCCACTCCATACAAATATATGGGGAGGTACTAGCTCCAACCCGGTTTTACAGTGAAAACTGCAGGATCTTCAAACCGGCACTAGGAAACAGACTGAGAAACCAGAGTAAAAGTTTCACCTGCAAACGGTTCCCTTTGTGCTAGATGAACGAACGTCTCTCCACATGCTCAGTTCTGAGAGATAAGTGTGTGTGAAAGCCGCCCTTCATCTAGCTTGTTGGGAACACAAAGTTTCTCTTCAGTTGCAAACACCACTCCATAAATATTTATGGGGAGGTACTAGCTCCAACTCGGTTTTACAGTGAAAACTGCAGGAACTTCAAACCGGCACTAGGAAACAGACTGAGAAACCAGAGTAAAAGTTTCCCCTGCAACCCGTTCCCTTTGTGCTAGATGAACGAACGTCTCTCCACATGCTCAGTTCTGAGAGATAAGTGTGTGTGAAAGCCGTCCTTCACCTAGCTTGTTGGGAACACAAAGTTTCTCTTCAGTTGCAAACTCCACTCCATACATATATATGGGGAGGTACTAGCTCCAACTCGGTTTTACAGTGAAAAGTGCAGGAACTTCAAACCGGCACTAGGAAACAGACTGAGAAACCAGAGTAAAAGTTTCTCCTGCAACCCGTTCCCTTTGTGCTAGATGAACGAACGTCTCTACACACGCTCAGTTCTGAGAGATAAGTGTGTGTGAAAGCCGTCCTTCACCTAGCTTGTTGGGAACACAAAGTTTCTCTTCAGTAGCAAACTCCACCCCATACATATATATGGGGAGGTACTAGCTCCAACTCGGTTTTACAGTGAAAACTGCAGGAACTTCACACAGGCACTAGGTAACAGACTGAGAAACCAGAGTAAAAGTTTCTCCTGCAACCCGTTCCCTTTGTGCTAGATGAACGAACGTCTCTCCACATGCTCAGATCTGACAGATAACTGTGTGTGAATGCCGTCCTTCACCTAGCTTGTTGGGAACACAAAGTTTCTCTTCAGTTGCAAACTCCACTCCATACATATATATGTGGAAGTACAAGCTCCAACACGGTTTTACAGTGAAAACTGCAGGAAATTCAAACAGGCACTAGGAAACAGACTGAGAAACAAGAGGAAATGTTTTTCCTGCATCCCGTTCCCTTTGTGATAGATGAACGAACGTCTCTCCACACGCTCAGTTCTGAGAGATAATTGTGTGTGAAAGCCGTCCTTCACCTAGCTTTTTAGGAATACAAAGTTTCCCTTCAGTTGCAAATTCCACTCCATACATATATATGGGGAGGTACTAGCTCCAACTCGGTTTTACAGTGAAAACTGCAGGAACTTCAAACCGGCACTAGGAAACAGACTGAGAAACCAGAGTAAAAGTTTCACCTGCAAACCGTTCCCTTTGTGCTAGATGAACGAACGTCTCTCCACAAGCTCATTTCTGAGAGATAAGTGTGTGTGAAAGCCGTCCTTCACCTAGCTTGTTGGGAACACAAAGTTTCTCTTCAGTTGCAAACTCCACTCCATACATATATATGGGGAGGTACTATCTCCAACTCGGTTTTACAGTGAAAACTTCAGGAACTTCAAACCGGCAGTAGTAAACAGACTGAGAAACCAGAGTAAAAGTTTCCCCTGCAAACCGTTCCCTTTGTGCTAGATGAACGAACGTCTCTCCACATGCTCAGTTCTGAGAGATAAGTGTGTGTGAATGCCGTCCTTCACCTGGCTTTTTGGAAACACAAAGTTTCTCTTCAGATGCAAACTCCAGTCCATACATATATATGGGGAGGTACTAGCTCCAACTCGGTTTTACAGTGAAAACTGCAGGAACTTCAAACCGGCACTAGGAAACAGACTGAAAAAACAGAGTAAAAGTTTCTCCTGCAACCCGTTCCCTTTGTGCTAGATGAACGAACGTCTCTCCACATGCTCAGTTCTGAGAGATAAGTGTGTGTGAAAGCCGTTCTTTACCTAGCTTGTTGGGAATACAAAGTTTCTCTTCAGTTGCAAATTCCACTCCATACATATATATGGGGAGGTACTAGCTCCAACTCGGTTTTATAGTGAAAACTGCAGGAACTTCAAACCGGCACTAGAAAACAGACTGAGAAACCAGAGTAAAAGTTTCCTCTGCAACCCGTTCCCTTTGTGCTAGATGAACGAACGTCTCTCCACAAGCTCATTTCTGAGAGATATGTGTGTGTGAAAGCCGTCCTTCACCTATCTTGTTGGGAACACAAAGTTTCTCTTCAGTTGCAAACTCCAATCCATACATATATATGGGGAGGTACTAGCTCCATCTCGGTTTTACAGTGAAAACTGCAGGAACTTCAAACCGGCACTAGGAAACAGACTGAGAAACCAGAGTAAAAGCTTCTCCTGCAACCCGTTCCCTTTGTGCTAGATGAACGAACGTCTCTCCACATGCTCAGTTCTGAGAGAAAAGTGTGTGTGAAAGCCGTTCTTCACCTAGCTTGTTGGGAACACAAAGTTTCTCTTCAGTTGCAAACTCCACTCCATACATATTTATGGGGAGGTACTAGCTCCAACCCGGTTTTACAGTGAAACCTGCAGGAACTTCAAACCGGCACTAGGAAACAGACTGAGAAACCAGAATAAAAGTTTCTCCTGCAACCCGTTCCCTTTGTGCTAGATGAACGAACGTCTCTCCACATGCTCAGTTCTGAGGGATAAGTGTGTGTGAAAGCCGTCCTTCACCTAGCTTGTTGGGAACACAAAGTTTCTCTTCAGTTGCAAACTCCACTCCATACATATATATGGGGAGGTACTAGCTCCAACTCGGTTTTACAGTGAAAACTGCAGGAACTTCAAACCAGCACTGGGAAACAGACTGAGAAACCAGAGTAAAAGTTTCTCCTGCAACCCGTTCCCTTTGTGCTAGATGAACGAACGTCTCTCCACATGCTCAATTCTGACAGATAAGTGTGTGTGAAAGCCGTCCTTCACCTATCTTGTTGGGAACACAAAGTTTCTCTTCAGTTGCAAACTCCACTCCATACATATTTATGGGGAGGTACTAGCTCCAACCCGGTTTTACAGTGAAAACTGCAGGAACTTCAAACCGGCACTAGGAAACAGACTGAGAAACCAGAGGAAAAGTTTCTCCTGCAACCCGTTCCCTTTGTGCTAGATGAACGAACGTCTCTCCACATGCTCAGTTCTGACAGATAAGTGTGTGTGAAAGCCGTCCTTCACCTAGCTTGTTGGGAACACAAAGTTTCTCTTCAGTTGCAAACTCCACTCCATACATATATATGGGGAGGTACTAGCTCCAACTCGGTTTTACAGTGAAAACTGCAGGAACTTCAAACCAGCACTAGGAAACAGACTGAGAAACCAGAGTAAAAGTTTCTCCTGCAACCCGTTCCCTTTGTGCTAGATGAACAAACGTCTCTCCACATGCTCAGTTCTGAGAGATAAGTGTGTGTGAAAGCCGTCCTTCACCTAGCTTGTTGGGAACACAAAGTTTCTCTTCAGTTGCAAACTCCACTCCATACATATATATGGGGAGGTACTAGCTCCAACTCGGTTTTACAGTGAAAACTGCAGGAACTTCAAACCAGCACTAGGAAACAGTCTGAGAAACCAGAGTAAAAGTTTCACCTGCAAACGGTTCCCTTTGTGCTAGATGAACGAACGTCTCTCCACATGCTCAGTTCTGAGAGATAAGTGTGTGTGAAAGCCGCCCTTCATCTAGCTTGTTGGGAACACAAAGTTTCTCTTCAGTTGCAAACACCACTCCATAAATATTTATGGGGAGGTACTAGCTCCAACTCGGTTTTACAGTGAAAACTGCAGGAACTTCAAACCGGCACTAGGAAACAGACTGAGAAACCAGAGTAAAAGTTTCCCCTGCAACCCGTTCCCTTTGTGCTAGATGAACGAACGTCTCTCCACATGCTCAGTTCTGACAGATAAGTGTGTGTGAAAGCCGTACTTCACCTAGCTTGTTGGGAACACAAAGTTTCTCTTCAGTTGCAAACTCCACTCCATACATATATATGGGGAGGTACTAGCTCCAACTCGGTTTTACAGTGAAAACTGCAGGAACTTCAAACCGGCACTAGGAAACAAACTTAGAAACCAGAGTAAAAGTTTCTCCTGCAACCCGTTCCCTTTGTGCTAGATGAACGAACGTCTCTCCACATGCTCCGTTCTGAGAGATAAGTGTGTGTGAAAGCCGTCCTTCACCTAGCTTGTTGGGAACACAAAGTTTCTCTTCAGTTGCAAATTCCACTCCATACATATATATGGGGAGGTACTAGCTCCAACTCGGTTTTACAGTGAAAAGTGCAGGAACTTCAAACCGGCACTAGGAAACAGACTGAGAAACCAGAGTAAAAGTTTATCCTCCAACCGGTTCCCTTTGTGCTAGATGAACGAACGTCTATCCACATGCCCAGTTCGGAGAGATAATTGTGTGTGAAAGCCGTCCTTCACCTAGCTTGTTGGGAACACAAAGTTTCTCTTCAGTTGCAAACTCCAATCCATACATATATATGGGGAGGTACTAGCTCCAACTCTGTTTTACAGTGAAAACTGCAGGAACTTCAAACCGGAACTAGGGAACAGACTGAGAAACCAGAGTAAAAGTTTCTCCTGCAACCCATTCCCTTTGTGCTAGATGAACGAACGTCTCTCCACATGCTCAGTTCTGAGAGATAAGTGTGTGTGAAAGCCGTCCTTCAGCTAGCTTGTTGGGAACACAAAGTTTCTCTTCAGTTGCAAACTCCACTCCATACATATATATGGGGAGGTACTAGCTCCAACTCGGTTTTACAGTGAAAACTGCAGGAACATCAAACCAGCACTAGGAAACAGACTGAGAAACCAGAGTAAAAGTTTCTCCTGCAACCAGTTCCCTTTGTGCTAGATGAACGAACGTCTCTCCACATGCTCAGTTCTGACAGATAAGTGTGTGTGAAAGCCGTCCTTCACCTAGCTTGTTGGGAACACAAAGTTTCTCTTCAGTTGCAAACTCCACTCCATACATATTTATAGGGAGGTACTAGCTCCAACCCGGTTTTACAGTGAAAACTGCAGGAACTTCAAACCGGCACTAGGAAACAGACTGAGAAACCAGAGGAAAAGATTCTCCTGCAACCCGTTCCCTTTGTGCTAGATGAACGAACGTCTCTCCACATGCTCAGTTCTGACAGATAAGTGTGTGTGAAAGCCGTCCTTCACCTAGCTTGTTGGGAACACAAAGTTTCTCTTCAGATGCAAACTCCAGTCCATACATATATATGGGGAGGTACTAGCTCCAACTCGGTTTTACAGTGAAAACTGCAGGAACTTCAAACCTGCACTAGGAAACAGACAGAGAAACCAGAGTAAAAGTTTCTCCTGCAACCCGTTCCCTTTGTGCTAGATGAACGAACGTCTCTCCACACGCTCAGTTCTGAGAGATAAGTGTGTTTGAAAGCCGTCCTTCACCTAGCTTGTTGGGTACACAAAGTTTCTCTTCAGTACCAAACTCCACCCAATACATATATATGGGGAGGTACTAGCTCCAACTCGGTTTTACAGTGAAAACTGCAGGAACTTCAAACCGGCACTAGGTAACAGACTGAGAAACCAGAGTAAAAGTTTCTCCTGCAACCCGTTTCCTTTGTGCAGGATGAACGAACGTCTCTCCACAAGCTCATTTCTGAGAGATAAGTGTGTGTGAAAGCCGTCCTTCACCTAGCTTGTTGGGAACACAAAGTTTCTCTTCAGTTGCAAACTCCACTCCATACATATATATGGGGAGGTACTAGCTCCAACTCGGTTTTACAGTGAAAACTGCAGGAACTTCAAACCGGCAGTAGTAAACAGACTGAGAAACCAGAGTAAAAGTTTCTCCTGCAAACCGTTCCCTTTGTGCTAGATGAACGAACGTCTCTCCACATGCTCAGTTCTGAGAGATAAGTGTGTGTGAATGCCGTCCTTCACCTGGCTTTTTGGAAACACAAAATTTCTCTTCAGATGCAAACTCCAGTCCATACATATATATGGGGAGGTACTAGCTCCAACTCGGTTTTACAGTGAAAACTGCAGGAACTTCAAACCGGCACTAGGAAACAGACTGAAAAAACAGAGTAAAAGTTTCTCCTGCAACACTTTCCCGTTGTGCTAGATGAACGAACGTCTCTCCACATGCTCAGTTCTGAGAGATAAGTGTGTGTGAAAGCCGTTCTTTACCTAGCTTGTTGGGAATACAAAGTTTCTCTTCAGTTGCAAATTCCACTCCATACATATATATGGGGAGGTACTAGCTCCAACTCGGTTTTATAGTGAAAACTGCAGGAACTTCAAACCGGCACTAGAAAACAGACTGAGAAATCAGAGTAAAAGTTTCCTCTGCAACTCGTTCCCTTTGTGCTAGATGAACGAACGTCTCTCCACAAGCTCATTTCTGAGAGATCAGTGTGTGTGAAAGCCGTCCTTCACCTATCTTGTTGGGAACACAAAGATTCTCTTCAGTTGCAAACTCCAATCCATACATATATATGGGGAGGTACTAGCTCCAACTCGGTTTTACAGTGAAAACTGCAGGAACTTCAAACCGGCACTAGGAAACAGACTGAGAAAACAGAGTAAAAGCTTCTCCTGCAACCCGTTCCCTTTGTGCTAGATGAACGAACGTCTCTCCACTTGCTCAGTTCTGAGAGAAAAGTGTGTGTGAAAGCCGTTCTTCACCTAGCTTGTTGGGAACACAAAGTTTCTCTTCAGTTGCAAACTCCACTCCATACATATTTATGGGGAGGTACTAGCTCCAACCCGGTTTTACAGTGAAACCTGCAGGAACTTCAAACCGGCACTAGGAAACAGACTGAGAAACCAGAATAAAAGTTTCTCCTGCAACCCTTTCCCTTTGTGCTAGATGAACGAACGTCTCTCCACATGCTCAGTTCTGAGAGATAAGTGTGTGTGAAAGCCGTCCTTCACCTAGCTTGTTGGGAACACAAAGTTTCTCTTCAGTTGCAAACTCCACCCCATACATATATATGGGGAGGTACTAGCTCCAACTCGGTTTTACAGTGAAAACTGCAGGAACTTCAAACAAGCACTAGGAAACAGACTGAGAAACCAGAGTAAAAGTTTCTCCTGCAACCCGTTCCCTTTGTGCTAGATGAACGAACGTCTCTCCACATGCTCAGTTCTGACAGATAAGTGTGTGTGAAAGCCGTCCTTCACCTAGCTTGTTGGGAACACAAAGTTTCTCTTCAGTTGCAAACTCCACTCCATACATATTTATGGGGAGGTACTAGCTCCAACCCGGTTTTACAGTGAAAACTGCAGGAACTTCAAACCGGCACTAGGAAACAGACTGAGAAACCAGAGGAAAAGTTTCTCCTGCAACCCGTTCCCTTTGTGCTAGATGAACGAACGTCTCTCCACATGCTCAGTTCTGACAGATAAGTGTGTGTGAAAGCCGTCCTTCACCTAGCTTGTTGGGAACACAAAGTTTCTCTTCAGTTGCAAACTCCACTCCATACATATATATGGGGAGGTACTAGCTCCAACTCGGTTTTACAGTGAAAACTGCAGGAACTTCAAACCGGCAGTAGTAAACAGACTGAGAAACCAGAGTAAAAGTTTCTCCTGCAAACCGTTCCCTTTGTGCTAGATGAACGAACATCTCTCCACATGCTCAGTTCTGAGAGATAAGTGTGTGTGAATGCCGTCCTTCACCTGGCTTTTTGGAAACACAAAGTTTCTCTTCAGATGCAAACTCCAGTCCATACATATATATGGGGAGGTACTAGCTCCAACTCGGTTTTACAGTGAAAACTGCAGGAACTTCAAACCGGCACTAGGAAACAGACTGAAAAAACAGAGTAAAAGTTTCTCCTGCAACCCTTTCCCGTTGTGCTAGATGAACGAACGTCTCTCCACATGCTCAGTTCTGAGAGATAAGTGTGTGTGAAAGCCGTCCTTCACCTAGCTTGTTGGGAACACAAAGTTTCTCTTCAGTTGCAAACTCCACTCCATACATATATATGGGGAGGTACTAGCTCCAACTCGGTTTTACAGTGAAAACTGCAGGAACATCAAACCAGCACTAGGAAACAGACTGAGAAACCAGAGTAAAAGTTTCTCCTGCAACCCTTTCCTTTTGTGCTAGATGAACGAACGTCTCTCCACATACTCAGTTCTGACAGATAAGTGTGTGTGAAAGCCGTCATTCACCTAGCTTGTTGGGAACACAAAGTTTCTCTTCAGATGCAAACTCCACTCCATACATATTTATGGGGAGGTACTAGCTCGAACCCTGTTTTACAGTGAAAACTGCAGGAACTTCAAACCGGCACTAGGAAACAGACTGACAAACCAGAGGAAAAGTTTCTCCTGCAACCCGTTCCCTTTGTGCTAGTTGAACGAACGTCTCTCCACATGCTCAGTTCGGAGAGATAAGTGTGTGTGAAAGCCGTCCTTCACCTAGCTTGTTGGGAACACAAAGTTTCTCTTCAGTTGCAAACTCCAGTCCATACATATATATGGGGAGGTACTAGCTCCAACTCGGTTTTACAGTGAAAACTGCAGGAACTTCAAACCTGCACTAGGAAACAGACAGAGAAACCAGAGTAAAAGTTTCTCCTGCAACCCGTTCCCTTTGTGCTAGATGAACGAACGTCTCTCCACACGCTCAGTTCTGATAGATAAGTGTGTGTGAAAACCGTCCTTCACCTAGCTTGTTGGGAACACAAAGTTTCTCTTCAGTAGCAAACTCCACTCCATACATATATATGGGGAGGTACTAGCTCCAACTCGGTTTTACAGTGAAAACTGCAGGAACTTCAAACCGGCACTAGGAAACAGACTGAGAAACCAGAGTAAAAGTTTCTCCTGAAATCCGTTCCCTTTGTGGAAGATGAACGAACGTCTCTCCACATGCTCAGATCTGACAGATAAGTGTGTGTGAAAGCCGTACTTCACCTAGCTTGTTGGGAACAAAAAGTTTCTCTTCAGTTGCAAACTCCACTCCATACATATATATGGGGAGGTACTAGCTCCAACTCAGTTTTAAAGTGAAAACTGCAGGAACTTCAAACCGGCACTAGGAAACAGACTGAGAAACCAGAGGAAAAGTTTTTCCTGCAACCCGTTCCCTTTGTGCTAGATGAACGAACGTCTCTCCACACGCTCAGTTCTGAGAGATAATTGTGTGTGAAAGCCGTCCTTCACCTAGCTTGTTGGGAATACAAAGTTTCCCTTCAGTTGCAAATTCCACTGCATACATATATATGGGGAGGTACTAGCTCCAACTCGGTTTTACAGTGAAAACTGCAGGAACTTCAAACCGGCACTAGGAAACAGACTGAGAAACCAGAGTAAAAGTTTCTCCTGCAATCCGTTCCCTTTGTGGAAGATGAACGAACGTCTCTCCACATGCTCAGATCTGACAGATAAGTGTGTGTGAAAGCCGTCCTTCACCTAGCTTGTTGGGAACACAAAGTTTCTCTTCAGTTGCAAACTCCACTCCATACATATATATGGGGAGGTACTAGCTCCAACTCGGTTTTACAGTGAAAACTGCAGGAACTTCAAACCGGCACTAGGAAACAGACTGAGAAACCAGAGGAAAAGTTTTTCCTGCAAACCGTTCACTTTGTGCTAGATGAACGAACGTCTCTCCACACGCTCAGTTCTGAGAGATAATTGTGTGTGAAAGCCGTCCTTCACCTAGCTTTTTGGGAATACAAAGTTTCCCTTCAGTTGCAAATTCCACTCCATACATATATATGGGGAGGTACTAGCTCCAACTCGGTTTTACAGTGAAAACTGCAGGAACTTCAAAACGGCACTAGGAAACAGACTGAGAAACCAGAGTAAAAGTTTCCTCTGCAACCCGTTCCCTTTGTGCAGGATGAACGAACGTCTCTCCACAAGCTCATTTCTGAGAGATAAGTGTGTGTGAAAGCCGTCCTTCACCTAGCTTGTTGGGAACACAAAGTTTCTCTTCAGTTGCAAACTCCACTCCATACATATATATGGGGAGGTACTAGCTCCAACTCGGTTTTACAGTGAAAACTGCAGGAACTTCAAACCGGCAGTAGTAAACAGACTGAGAAACCAGAGTAAAAGTTTCTCCTGCAAACCGTTCCCTTTGTGCTAGATGAACGAACGTCTCTCCACATGCTCAGTTCTGAGAGATAAGTGTGTGTGAATGCCGTCCTTCACCTGGCTTTTTGGAAACACAAAATTTCTCTTCAGATGCAAACTCCAGTCCATACATATATATGGGGAGGTACTAGCTCCAACTCGGTTTTACAGTGAAAACTGCAGGAACTTCAAACCGGCACTAGGAAACAGACTGAAAAAACAGAGTAAAAGTTTCTCCTGCAACCCTTTCCCGTTGTGCTAGATGAACGAACGTCTCTCCACATGCTCAGTTCTGAGAGATAAGTGTGTGTGAAAGCCGTTCTTTACCTAGCTTGTTGGGAATACAAAGTTTCTCTTCAGTTGCAAATTCCACTCCATACATATATATGGGGAGGTACTAGCTCCAACTCGGTTTTATAGTGAAAACTGCAGGAACTTCAAACCGGCACTAGAAAACAGACTGAGAAATCAGAGTAAAAGTTTCCTCTGCAACCCGTTCCCTTTGTGCTAGATGAACGAACGTCTCTCCACAAGCTCATTTCTGAGAGATCAGTGTGTGTGAAAGCCGTCCTTCACCTATCTTGTTGGGAACACAAAGTTTCTCTTCAGTTGCAAACTCCAATCCATACATATATATGGGTAGGTACTAGCTCCAACTCGGTTTTACAGTGAAAACTGCAGGAACTTCAAACCGGCACTAGGAAACAGACTGAGAAACCAGAGTAAAAGCTTCTCCTGCAACCCGTTCCCTTTGTGCTAGATGAACGAACGTCTCTCCACATGCTCAGTTCTGAGAGAAAAGTGTGTGTGAAAGCCTTTCTTCACCTAGCTTGTTGGGAACACAAAGTTTCTCTTCAGTTGCAAACTCCACTCCATACATATTTATGGGGAGGTACTAGCTCCAACCCGGTTTTACAGTGAAACCTGCAGGAACTTCAAACCGGCACTAGGAAACAGACTGAGAAACCAGAATAAAAGTTTCTCCTGCAACCCTTTCCCTTTGTGCTAGATGAACGAACGTCTCTCCACATGCTCAGTTCTGAGAGATAAGTGTGTGTGAAAGCCGTCCTTCACCTAGCTTGTTGGGAAAACAAAGTTTCTCTTCAGTTGCAAACTCCACCCCATACATATATATGTGGAGGTACTAGCTCCAACTCGGTTTTACAGTGAAAACTGCAGGAACTTCAAACAAGCACTAGGAAACAGACTGAGAAACCAGAGTAAAAGTTTCTCCTGCAACCCGTTCCCTTTGTGCTAGATGAACGAACGTCTCTCCACATGCTCAGTTCTGACAGATAAGTGTGTGTGAAAGCCGTCCTTCACCTAGCTTGTTGGGAACACAAAGTTTCTCTTCAGTTGCAAACTCCACTCCATACATATTTATGGGGAGGTACTAGCTCCAACCCGGTTTTACAGTGAAAACTGCAGGAACTTCAAACCGGCACTAGGAAACAGACTGAGAAACCAGAGGAAAAGTTTCTCCTGCAACCCGTTCCCTTTGTGCTAGATGAACGAACGTCTCTCCACATGCTCAGTTCTGACAGATAAGTGTGTGTGAAAGCCGTCCTTCACCTAGCTTGTTGGGAACACAAAGTTTCTCTTCAGTTGCAAACTCCACTCCATACATATATATGGGGAGGTACTAGCTCCAACTCGGTTTTACAGTGAAAACTGCAGGAACTTCAAACCGGCAGTAGTAAACAGACTGAGAAACCAGAGTAAAAGTTTCTCCTGCAAACCGTTCCCTTTGTGCTAGATAAACGAACATCTCTCCACATGCTCAGTTCTGAGAGATAAGTGTGTGTGAATGCCGTCCTTCACCTGGCTTTTTGGAAACACAAAGTTTCTCTTCAGATGCAAACTCCAGTCCATACATATATATGGGGAGGTACTAGCTCCAACTCGGTTTTACAGTGAAAACTGCAGGAACTTCAAACCGGCACTAGGAAACAGACTGAAAAAACAGAGTAAAAGTTTCTCCTGCAACCCTTTCCCGTTGTGCTAGATGAACGAACGTCTCTCCACATGCTCAGTTCTGAGAGATAAGTGTGTGTGAATGCCGTTCTTTACCTAGCTTGTTGGGAATACAAAGTTTCTCTTCAGTTGCAAATTCCACTCCATACATATATATGGGGAGGTACTAGCTCCAACTCGGTTTTATAGTGAAAACTGCAGGAACTTCAAACCGGCACTAGAAAACAGACTGAGAAACCAGAGTAAAAGTTTCCTCTGCAACCCGTTCCCTTTGTGCTAGATGAACGAACGTCTCTCCACAAGCTCATTTCTGAGAGATAAGTGTGTGTGAAAGCCGTCCTTCACCTAGCTTGTTGGGAACACAAATTTTCTCTTCAGTTGCAAACTCCAATCCATACATATATATGGGGAGGTACTAGCTCCAACTCGGTTTTACAGTGAAAACTGCAGGAACTTCAAACCGGCACTAGGAAACAGACTGAGAAACCAGAGTAAAAGCTTCTCCTGCAACCCGTTCCCTTTGTGCTAGATGAACGAACGTCTCTCCACATGCTCAGTTCTGAGAGAAAAGTGTGTGTGAAAGCCGTTCTTCACCTAGCTTGTTGGGAACACAAAGTTTCTCTTCAGTTGCAAACTCCACTCCATACATATTTATGGGGAGGTACTAGCTCCAACCCGGTTTTACAGTGAAACCTGCAGGAACTTCAAACCGGCACTAGGAAACAGACTGAGAAACCAGAATAAAAGTTTCTCCTGCAACCCGTTCCCTTTGTGCTAGATGAACGAACGTCTCTCCACATGCTCAGTTCTGAGAGATAAGTGTGTGTGAAAGCCGTCCTTCACCTAGCTTGTTGGGAACACAAAGTTTCTCTTCAGTTGCAAACTCCACTCCATACATATATATGGGGAGGTACTAGCTCCAACTCGGTTTTACAGTGAAAACTGCAGGAACTTCAAACCAGCACTAGGAAACAGACTGAGAAACCAGAGTAAAAGTTTCCCCTGCAACCCGTTCCCTTTGTGTTAGATGAACGAACGTCTCTCCACATGCTCAGTTCTGACAGATAAGTGTGTGTGAAAGCCGTCCTTCACCTATCTTGTTGGGAACACAAAGTTTCTCTTCAGTTGCAAACTCCACTCCATACATATTTATGGGGAGGTACTAGCTCCAACCCGGTTTTACAGTGAAAACTGCAGGAACTTCAAACCGGCACTAGGAAACAGACTGAGAAACCAGAGGAAAAGTTTCTCCTGCAACCCGTTCCCTTTGTGCTAGATGAACGAACGTCTCTCCACATGCTCAGTTCGGAGAGATAAGTGTGTGTGAAAGCCGTCCTTCGCCTAGCTTGTTGGGAACACAAAGTTTCTCTTCAGTTGCAAACTCCACTCCATACATATATATGGGGAGGTACTTGCTCCAACTCGGTTTTACAGTGAAAACTGCAGGAACTTCAAACCGGCACTAGGAAACAGACTGAGAAACCAGAGTAAAAGTTTCTCCTGCAACCCGTTCCCTTTGTGCTAGATGAACGAACGTCTCTCCACATGCTCAGTTCTGACAGATAAGTGTGTGTGAAAGCCGTCCTTCACCTAGCTTGTTGGGAACACAAAGTTTCTCTTCAGTTGCAAACTCCACTCCATACATATTTATGGGGATGTACTAGCTCCAACCCGGTTTTACAGTGAAAACTGCAGGAACTTCAAACCGGCACTAGGAAACAGACTGAGAAACCAGAGGAAAAGTTTCTCCTGCAAGCCGTTCCCTTTGTGCTAGATGAACGAACGTCTCTCCACATGCTCAGTTCTGAGAGATAAGTGTGTGTGAAAGCCGTCCTTCACCTAGCTTGTTGGGAACACAAAGTTTCTCTTCAGTTGCAAACTCCACTCCATACATATATATGGGGAGGTACTAGCTCCAACTCGGTTTTACAGTGAAAACTGCAGGAACATCAAACCAGCACTAGGAAACAGACTGAGAAACCAGAGTAAAAGTTTCTCCTGCAACCCTTTCCCTTTGTGCTAGATGAACGAACGTCTCTCCACATACTCAGTTCTGACAGATAAGTGTGTGTGAAAGCCGTCCTTCACCTAGCTTGTTGGGAACACAAAGTTTCTCTTCAGATGCAAACTCCACTCCATACATATTTATGGGGAGGTACTAGCTCGAACCCGGTTTTACAGTGAAAACTGCAGGAACTTCAAACCGGCACTAGGAAACAGACTGAGAAACCAGAGGAAAAGTTTCTCCTGCAACCCGTTCCCTTTGTGCTAGATGAACGAACGTCTCTCCACATGCTCAGTTCGGAGAGATAAGTGTGTGTGAAAGCCGTCCTTCACCTAGCTTGTTGGGAACACAAAGTTTCTCTTCAGTTACAAACTCCAGTCCATACATATATATGGGGAGGTACTAGCTCCAACTCGGTTTTACAGTGAAAACTGCAGGAACTTCAAACCTGCACTAGGAAACAGACAGAGAAACAAGAGTAAAAGTTTCTCCTGCAACCCGTTCCCTTTGTGCTAGATGAACGAACGTCTCTCCACACGCTCAGTTCTGATAGATAAGTGTGTGTGAAAACCGTCCTTCACCTAGCTTGTTGGGAACACAAAGTTTCTCTTCAGTAGCAAACTCCACTCCATACATATATATGGGGAGGTACTAGCTCCAACTCGGTTTTACAGTGAAAACTGCAGGAACTTCAAACCGGCACTAGGAAACAGACTGAGAAACCAGAGTAAAAGTTTCTCCTGCAATCCGTTCCCTTTGTGGAAGATGAACGAACGTCTCTCCACATGCTCAGATCTGACAGATAAGTGTGTGTGAAAGCCGTACTTCACCTAGCTTGCTGGGAACACAAAGTTTCTCTTCAGTTGCAAACTCCACTCCATACATATATATGGGGAGGTACTAGCTCCAACTCGGTTTTAAAGTGAAAACTGCAGGAACTTCAAACCGGCACTAGGAAACAGACTGAGAAACCAGAGGAAAAGTTTTTCCTGCAACCCGTTCCCTTTGTGCTAGATGAACGAACGTCTCTCCACACGCTCAGTTCTGAGAGATAATTGTGTGTGAAAGCCGTCCTTCACCTAGCTTGTTGGGAATACAAAGTTTCCCTTCAGTTGCAAATTCCACTGCATACATATATATGGGGAGGTACTAGCTCCAACTCGGTTTTACAGTGAAAACTGCAGGAACTTCAAACCGGCACTAGGAAACAGACTGAGAAACCAGAGTAAAAGTTTCTCCTGCAATCCGTTCCCTTTGTGGAAGATGAACGAACGTCTCTCCACATGCTCAGATCTGACAGATAAGTGTGTGTGAAAGCCGTCCTTCACCTAGCTTGTTGGGAACACAAAGTTTCTCTTCAGTTGCAAACTCCACTCCATACATATATATGGGGAGGTACTAGCTCCAACTCGGTTTTACAGTGAAAACTGCAGGAACTTCAAACCGGCACTAGGAAACAGACTGAGAAACCAGAGGAAAAGTTTTTCCTGCAAACCGTTCACTTTGTGCTAGATGAACGAACGTCTCTCCACACGCTCAGTTCTGAGAGATAATTGTGTGTGAAAGCCGTCCTTCACCTAGCTTGTTGGGAATACAAAGTTTCCCTTCAGTTGCAAATTCCACTGCATACATATATATGGGGAGGTACTAGCTCCAACTCGGTTTTACAGTGAAAACTGCAGGAACTTCAAACCGGCACTAGGAAACAGACTGAGAAACCAGAGTAAAAGTTTCACCTGCAACCCGTTCCCTTTGTGCTAGATGAACGAACGTCTCTCCACAAGCTCATTGCTGAGAGATAAGTGTGTGTGAAAGCCGTCCTTCACCTAGCTTGTTGGGAACACAAAGTTTCTCTTAAGTTGCAAACTCCACTCCATACATATATATGGGGAGGTAATAGCTCCAACTCGTTTTTACAGTGAAAATTGCAGGAACTTCAAACCGGCAGTAGTGAACAGACTGAGAAACCAGAGTAAAAGTTTCTCCTGCAACCTGTTCCCTTTGTGCTAGATGAACGAACGTCTCTCCACATGCTCAGTTCTGAGAGATAAGTGTGTGTGAAAGCCGTCCTTCACCTGGCTTTTTGGGAACACAATGTTTCTCTTCAGATGCAAACTCCAGTCCATACATATATATGGGGAGGTACTAGCTCCAACTCGGTTTTACAGTGAAAACTGCAGGAACTTCAAACCGGCACTAGGAAACAGACTGAGAAAACAGAGTAAAAGTTTCACATGCAACACTTTCCCGTTGTGCTAGATGAACGAACGTCTCTCCACATGCTCAGTTCTGAGAGATAAGTGTGTGTGAAAGCCGTTCTTTACCTAGCTTGTTGGGAATACAAAGTTTCTCTTCAGTTGCAAATTCCACTCCATACATATATATGGGGAGGTACTAGCTCCAACTCGGTTTTACAGTGAAAACTGCAGGAACTTCAAACCGGCACTAGAAAACAGACTGAGAAAGAAGAGTAAAAGTTTCCTCTGCAAATCGTTCCCTTTGTGCTAGATGAACGAACGTCTCTCCACACGCTCAGTTCTGAGAGATAATTGTGTGTGAAAGCCGTCCTTCACCTAGCTTGTTGGGAACACAAAGTTTCTCTTCAGTTGCAAACTCCACTCCATACATATTTATGGGGATGTACTAGCTCCAACCCGGTTTTACAGTGAAAACTGCAGGAACTTCAAACCGGCACTAGGAAACAGACTGAGAAACCAGAGGAAAAGTTTCTCCTGCAAGCCGTTCCCTTTGTGCTAGATGAACGAACGTCTCTCCACATGCTCAGTTCGGAGAGATAAGTGTGTGTGAAAGCCGTCCTTCACCTAGCTTGTTGGGAACACAAAGTTTCTCTTCAGTTACAAACTCCAGTCCATACATATATATGGGGAGGTACTAGCTCCAACTCGGTTTTACAGTGAAAACTGCAGGAACTTCAAACCTGCAGTAGGAAACAGACAGAGAAACCAGAGTAAAAGTTTCTCCTGCAACCCGTTCCCTTTGTGCTAGATGAACGAACGTCTCTCCACACGCTCAGTTCTGATAGATAAGTGTGTGTGAAAACCGTCCTTCACCTAGCTTGTTGGGAACACAAAGTTTCTCTTCAGTAGCAAACTCCACTCCATACATATATATGGGGAGGTACTAGCTCCAACTCGGTTTTACAGTGAAAACTGCAGGAACTTCAAACCGGCACTAGGAAACAGACTGAGAAACCAGAGTAAAAGTTTCTCCTGCAATCCGTTCCCTTTGTGGAAGATGAACGAACGTCTCTCCACATGCTCAGATCTGACAGATAAGTGTGTGTGAAAGCCGTACTTCACCTAGCTTGTTGGGAACACAAAGTTTCTCTTCAGTTGCAAACTCCACTCCATACATATATATGGGGAGGTACTAGCTCCAACTCGGTTTTAAAGTGAAAACTGCAGGAACTTCAAACCGGCACTAGGAAACAGACTGAGAAACCAGAGGAAAAGTTTTTCCTGCAACCCGTTCCCTTTGTGCTAGATGAACGAACGTCTCTCCACACGCTCAGTTCTGAGAGATAATTGTGTGTGAAAGCCGTCCTTCACCTAGCTTGTTGGGAATACAAAGTTTCCCTTCAGTTGCAAATTCCACTGCATACATATATATGGGGAGGTACTAGCTCCAACTCGGTTTTACAGTGAAAACTGCAGGAACTTCAAACCGGCACTAGGAAACAGACTGAGAAACCAGAGTAAAAGTTTCTCCTGCAATCCGTTCCCTTTGTGGAAGATGAACGAACGTCTCTCCACATGCTCAGATCTGACAGATAAGTGTGTGTGAAAGCCGTCCTTCACCTAGCTTGTTGGGAACACAAAGTTTCTCTTCAGTTGCAAACTCCACTCCATACATATATATGGGGAGGTACTAGCTCCAACTCGGTTTTACAGTGAAAACTGCAGGAACTTCAAACCGGCACTAGGAAACAGACTGAGAAACCAGAGGAAAAGTTTTTCCTGCAAACCGTTCACTTTGTGCTAGATGAACGAACGTCTCTCCACACGCTCAGTTCTGAGAGATAATTGTGTGTGAAAGCCGTCCTTCACCTAGCTTGTTGGGAATACAAAGTTTCCCTTCAGTTGCAAATTCCACTGCATACATATATATGGGGAGGTACTAGCTCCAACTCGGTTTTACAGTGAAAACTGCAGGAACTTCAAACCGGCACTAGGAAACAGACTGAGAAACCAGAGTAAAAGTTTCACCTGCAACCCGTTCCCTTTGTGCTAGATGAACGAACGTCTCTCCACAAGCTCATTGCTGAGAGATAAGTGTGTGTGAAAGCCGTCCTTCACCTAGCTTGTTGGGAACACAAAGTTTCTCTTAAGTTGCAAACTCCACTCCATACATATATATGGGGAGGTAATAGCTCCAACTCGTTTTTACAGTGAAAATTGCAGGAACTTCAAACCGGCAGTAGTGAACAGACTGAGAAACCAGAGTAAAAGTTTCTCCTGCAACCCGTTCCCTTTGTGCTAGATGAACGAACGTCTCTCCACATGCTCAGTTCTGAGAGATAAGTGTGTGTGAAAGCCGTCCTTCACCTGGCTTTTTGGGAACACAAAGTTTCTCTTCAGATGCAAACTCCAGTCCATACATATATATGGGGAGGTACTAGCTCCAACTCGGTTTTACAGTGAAAACTGCAGGAACTTCAAACCGGCACTAGGAAACAGACTGAGAAAACAGAGTAAAAGTTTCACATGCAACACTTTCCCGTTGTGCTAGATGAACGAACGTCTCTCCACATGCTCAGTTCTGAGAGATAAGTGTGTGTGAAAGCCGTTCTTTACCTAGCTTGTTGGGAATACAAAGTTTCTCTTCAGTTGCAAATTCCACTCCATACATATATATGGGGAGGTACTAGCTCCAACTCGGTTTTACAGTGAAAACTGCAGGAACTTCAAACCGGCACTAGAAAACAGACTGAGAAAGAAGAGTAAAAGTTTCCTCTGCAAATCGTTCCCTTTGTGCTAGATGAACGAACGTCTCTCCACACGCTCAGTTCTGAGAGATAATTGTGTGTGAAAGCCGTCCTTCACCTAGCTTGTTGGGAATACAAAGTTTCCCTTCAGTTGCAAATTCCACTGCATACATATATATGGGGAGGTACTAGCTCCAACTCGGTTTTACAGTGAAAACTGCAGGAACTTCAAACCGGCACTAGGAAACAGACTGAGAAACCAGAGTAAAAGTTTCACCTGCAACCCGTTCCCTTTGTGCTAGATGAACGAACGTCTCTCCACATGCTCAGTTCTGAGAGATAAGTGTGTGTGAAAGCCGTCCTTCACCTAGCTTGTTGGGAACACAAAGTTTCTCTTAAGTTGCAAACTCCACTCCATACATATATATGGGGAGGTAATAGCTCCAACTCGGTTTTACAGTGAAAATTGCAGGAACTTCAAACCGGCAGTAGTGAACAGACTGAGAAACCAGAGTAAAAGTTTCTCCTGCAACCCGTTCCCTTTGTGCTAGATGAACGAACGTCTCTCCACATGCTCAGTTCTGAGAGATAAGTGTGTGTGAAAGCCGTCCTTCACCTGGCTTTTTGGGAACACAAAGTTTCTCTTCAGATGCAAACTCCAGTCCATACATATATATGGGGAGGTACTAGCTCCAACTCGGTTTTACAGTGAAAACTGCAGGAACTTCAAACCGGCACTAGGAAACAGACTGAGAAAACAGAGTAAAAGTTTCACATGCAAAACTTTCCCGTTGTGCTAGATGAACGAACGTTTCTCCACATGCTCAGTTCTGAGAGATAAGTGTGTGTGAAAGCCGTTCTTTACCTAGCTTGTTGGGAATACAAAGTTTCTCTTCAGTTGCAAATTCCACTCCATACATATATATGGGGAGGTCCTAGCTCCAACTCGGTTTTACAGTGAAAACTGCAGGAACTTCAAACCGGCACTAGAAAACAGACTGAGAAAGAAGAGTAAAAGTTTCCTCTGCAAATCGTTCCCTTTGTGCTAGATGAACGAACGTCTCTCCACAAGCTCATTTCTGAGAGATAAGTGTGTGTGAAATCCGTCCTTCACCTATCTAGTTGGGAACACAAAGTTTCTCTTCAGTTGCAAACTCCAATCCATACATATATATGGGGAGGTACTAGCTCCAACCCGGTTTTACAGTGAAAACTGCAGGAACTTCAAACCGGCACTAGGAAACAGACTGAGAAACCAGAGTAAAAGCTTCTCCTGTAACCCGTTCCCTTTGTGCTAGATGAACGAACGTCTCTCCACATGCTCAGTTCGGACAGAGAAGTGTGTGTGAAAGCCGTCCTTCACCTAGCTTGTTGGGAACACGAAGTTTCTCTTCAGTTGCAAAATCCAGTCCATACATATATATGGGGAGGTACTAGCTCCAACTCGGTTTTACAGTGAAAACTGCAGGAACTTCAAACCAGCACTAGGAAACAGACTGAGAAACCAGAGTAAAAGTTTCTCCTGCAACCCGTTCCCTTTGTGCTAGATGAACGAACGTCTCTCCACATGCTCAGTTCTGACAGATAAGTGTGTGTGAAAGCCGTCCTTCACCTAGCTTGCTGGGAACACAAAGATTCTCTTCAGTTGCAAACTCCACTCCATACATATTTATGGGGAGGTACTAGCTCCAACCCGGTTTTACAGTGAAAACTGCAGGAACTTCAAACCGGCACTAGGAAACAGACTGAGAAACCAGAGGAAAATTTTCTCCTGCAACCCGTTCCTTTTGTGCTAGATGAACGAACGTCTCTCCACATGCTCAGTTCTGAGAGATAAGTGTGTGTGAAAGCCGTCCTTCACCTAGCTTGTTGGGAACACAAAGTTTCTCTTCAGTTGCAAACTCCACTCCATACATATATATGGGGAGGTACTAGCTCCAACTCGGTTTTACAGTGAAAACTGCAGGAACATCAAACCAGCACTAGGAAACAGACTGAGAAACCAGAGTAAAAGTTTCTCCTGCAACCCGTTCCCTTTGTGCTAGATGAACGAACGTCTCTCCACATGCTCAGTTCTGACAGATAAGTGTGTGTGAAAGCCGTCCTTCACCTAGCTTGTTGGGAACACAAAGTTTCTCTTCAGTTGCAAACTCCACTCCATACATATTTATGGGGAGGTACTAGCTCCAACCCGGTTTTACAGTGAAAACTGCAGGAACTTCAAACCGGCACTAGGAAACAGACTGAGAAACCAGAGTAAAAGTTTCACCTGCAACCCGTTCCCTTTGTGCTAGATGAACGAACGTCTCTCCACATGCTCAGTTCGGAGAGATAAGTGTGTGTGAAAGCCGTCCTTCACATAGCTTGTTGGGAACACAAAGTTTCTCTTCAGTTGCAAACTCCAGTCCATACATATATATGGGCAGGTACTAGCTCCAACCCGGTTTTACAGTGAAAACTGCAGGAACTTCAAACCTGCACTAGGAAACAGACCGAGAAACCAGAGTAAAAGTTTTTCCTGCAACCCGTTCCCTTTGTGCTAGATGAACGAACGTCTCTCCACACGCTCAGTTCTGATAGATAAGTGTGTGTGAAAGCCGTCATTCACCTAGCTTGTTGGGAACACAAAGTTTCTCTTCAGTAGCAAACTCCACTCCATACATATATATGGGGAGGTACTAGCTCCAACTCGGTTTTACAGTGAAAACTGCAGGAACTTCAAACCGGCACTAGGAAACAGACCGAGAAACCAGAGTAAAAGTTTCTCCTGCAACACGTTCCTTTGTGTTAGATGAACGAACGTCTCTCCACGTGCTCAGTTCTGAGAGATAAGTGTGTGTGAAAGCCGTCCTTCAACTAGCTTCTTGGGAACACAAAGTTTCTCTTCACTTGCAAACTCCATTCCACACATATATATGGGGAGGTACTAGCTCCAACTCGGTGTTACAGTGAAAACTGCAGGAACTTCAAACCGGCACTAGGAAACAACTGAGAAACCAGAGTAAAAGTTTCTCCTGCAACCCGTTCCCTTTGTGCTAGATGAACGAACGTCTCTCCACATGCTCAGTTCTGAGAGATAAGTGTGTGTGAAAGCCGTCCTTCACCTAGCTTGTTGGGAACACAAATATTCTCTTCAGTTGCAAACTCCACTCCATACATATATATGGGGAGGTACTAGCTCCAACTCAGTTTTACAGTGAAAACTGCAGGAACTTCAAACCGGCACTAGGAAACAGACCGAGAATCCAGAGTAAAAGTTTCTCCTGCAACCCGTTCCCTTTGTGTTAGATGAACGAACGTCTCTCCACGTGCTCAGTTCTGAGAGATAAGTGTGTGTGAAAGCCGTCCTTCAACTAGCTTCTTGGGAACACAAAGTTTCTCTTCAGTTGCAAACTCCATTCCACACATATATATGGGGAGGTACTAGCTCCAACTCGGTGTTACAGTGAAAACTGAAGGAACTTCAAACCAGCACTAGGAAACAACTGAGAAACCAGAGTAAAAGTTTCTCCTGCAACCCGTTCCGTTTGTGCTAGATGAACGAACGTCTCTCCACATGCTCAGTTCTGAGAGATAAGTGTGTGTGAAAGCCGTCCTTCACCTAGCTTGTTGGGAACACAAATATTCTCTTCAGTTGCAAATTCCACTCCATACATATATATGGGGAGGTACTAGCTCCAACTCGGTTTTACAGTGAAATCAGCAGGAACTTCCAACCGGCACTAGGAAACAGACTGAGAAACCAGAGTAAAAGTTTCTCCTGCAACCCGTTCCCTTTGTGCTAGATGAACGAACGTCTCTCCACATGCTCAGTTCTGAGAGATAAGTGTGTGTGAAAGCCGTACTTCACCTAGCTTGTTGGGAACACAAAGTTTCTCTTCACTTGCAAACTCCTCTCCATACATATATATTGGGAGGTACTAGCTCCAACTCGGTTTTACAGTGAAAACTGCAGGAACTTCAAACTGGCACTAGGAAACAGACCGAGAAACCAGAGTAAAAGTTTCTCCTGCAACCCGTTCCCTTTGTGCTAGATGAACGAACGTCTCTCCACATGCTCAGTTCTGAGAGATAAGTGTGTGTGAAAGCCGTCCTTCACCTAGATTGTTGGGAACACAAAGTTTCTCTTCAGTTGCAAACTCCACTCCATACATATATATGGGGAGGTACTAGCTCCAACTCAGTTTTACAGTGAAAACTGCAGGAACTTCAAACCGGCACTAGGAAACAGACCGAGAAACCAGAGTAAAAGTTTCTCCTGCAACCCGTTCCCTTTGTGCTAGATGAACGAACGTCTCTCCACGTGCTCATTTCTGAGAGATAAGTGTGTGTGAAAGCCGTCCTTCAACTAGCTTCTAGGGAACACAAAGTTTCTCTTCAGTTGCAAACTCCATTCCACACATATATATGGGGAGGTACTAGCTCCAACTCGGTGTTACAGTGAAAACTGCAGGAACTTCAAACCGGCACTAGGAAACAACTGAG
The DNA here is from genome assembly GCF_048773025.1 of Camelus bactrianus. Lineage (NCBI taxonomy): Eukaryota > Metazoa > Chordata > Mammalia > Artiodactyla > Camelidae > Camelus > Camelus bactrianus. The sequence continues at coordinate 5,384,482 of NC_133565.1, forward strand.
AAACCAGAGTAAAAGTTTCTCCTGCAACCCGTTCCCTTTGTGCTAGATGAACGAACGTCTCTCCACATGCTCAGTTCTGAGAGATAAGTGTGTGTGAAAGCCGTCCTTCACTTAGCTTGTTGGGAATAAAAGTTTCCCTTCAGTTGCAAATTCCACTGCATACATATATATGGGGAGGTACTAGCTCCAAATCAGTTTTACAGTGAAAACTGCAGGAACTTCAAACCGGCACTAGGAAACAGACTGAGAAACCAGAGTAAAAGTTTCTCCTGCAATCCGTTCCCTTTGTGCAAGATGAACGAACGTCTCTCCACATGCTCAGATCTGACAGATAAGTGTGTGTGAAAGCCGTCCTTCACCTAGCTTGTTGGGAACAGAAAGTTTCTCTTCAGTTGCAAACTCCACTCCATACATATATATGGGGAGGTACTAGCTCCAACTCGGTTTTACAGTGAAAACTGCAGGAACTTCAAACCGGCACTAGGAAACAGACTGAGAAACCAGAGGAAAAGTTTTTCCTGCAACCCGTTCCCTTTGTGCTAGATGAACGAACGTCTCTCCACACGCTCAGTTCTGAGAGATAATTGTGTGTGAAAGCCGTCCTTCACCTAGCTTGTTGGGAATACAAAGTTTCCCTTCAGTTGCAAATTCCACTGCATACATATATATGGGGAGGTACTAGCTCCAACTCGGTTTTACAGTGAAAACTGCAGGAACTTCAAACCGGCACTAGGAAACAGACTGAGAAACCAGAGTAAAAGTTTCACCTGCAACCCGTTCCCTTTGTGCTAGATGAACGAACGTCTCTCCACAAGCTCATTGCTGAGAGATAAGTGTGTGTGAAAGCCGTCCTTCACCTAGCTTGTTGGGAACACAAAGTTTCTCTTAAGTTGCAAACTCCACTCCATACATATATATGGGGAGGTAATAGCTCCAACTCGGTTTTACAGTGAAAATTGCAGGAACTTCAAACCGGCAGTAGTGAACAGACTGAGAAACCAGAGTAAAAGTTTCTCCTGCAACCCGTTCCCTTTGTGCTAGATGAACGAACGTCTCTCCACATGCTCAGTTCTGAGAGATAAGTGTGTGTGAAAGCCGTCCTTCACCTATCTTGTTGGGAACACAAAGTTTCTCTTCAGATGCAAACTCCAGTCCATACATATATACGGGAAGGTACTAGCTCCAACTCGGTTTTACAGTGAAAACTGCAGGAACTTCAAACCGGCACTAGGAAACAGACTGAGAAAACAGAGTAAAAGTTTCACATGCAACACTTTCCCGTTGTGCTAGATGAACGAACGTCTCTCCACATGCTCAGTTCTGAGAGATAAGTGTGTGTGAAAGCCGTTCTTTACCTAGCTTGTTGGGAATACAAAGTTTCTCTACAGTTGCAAATTCCACTCCATACATATATATGGGGAGGTACTAGCTCCAACTCGGTTTTACAGTGAAAACTGCAGGAACTTCAAACCGGCACTAGAAAACAGACTGAGAAAGAAGAGTAAAAGTTTCCTCTGCAAATCGTTCCCTTTGTGCTAGATGAACGAACGTCTATCCACAAGCTCATTTCTGAGAGATAAGTGTGTGTGAAAGCCGTCCTTCACCTATCTTGTTGGGAACACAAAGTTTCTCTTCAGTTGCAAACTCCAATCCATACATATATATGGGGAGGTACTAGCTCCAACCCGGTTTTACAGTGAAAACTGCAGGAACTTCAAACAGGCACTAGGAAACAGACTGAGAAACCAGAATAAAAGCTTCTCCTGTAACCCGTTCCCTTTGTGCTAGATGAACGAACGTCTCTCCACATGCTCAGTTCGGACAGAGAAGTGTGTGTGAAAGCCGTCCTTCACCTAGCTTGTTGGGAACACGAAGTTTCTCTTCAGTTGCAAAATCCAGTCCATACATATATATGGGGAGGTACTAGCTCCAACCCGGTTTTACAGTGAAAACTGCAGGAACATCAAACCAGCACTAGGAAACAGACTGAGAAACCAGAGTAAAAGTTTCTCCTGCAACCCGTTCCCTTTGTGCTAGATGAACGAACGTCTCTCCACATGCTCAGTTCTGAGAGATAAGTGTGTGTGAAAGCCGTCCTTCACCTAGCTTGTTGGGAACACAAAGTTTCTCTTCAGTTGCAAACTCCAGTCCATACATATATATGGGCAGGTACTAGCTCCAACTCGGTTTTACAGTGAAAACTGCAGGAACTTCAAACCTGCACTAGGAAACAGACCGAGAAACCAGAGTAAAAGTTTCTCCTGCAACCCGTTCCATTTGTGCTAGATGAACGAACGTCTCTCCACACGCTCAGTTCTGATAGATAAGTGTGTGTGAAAGCCGTCCTTCACCTAGCTTGTTGGGAACACAAAGTTTCTCTTAAGTTGCAAACTCCACTCCATACATATATATGGGGAGGTAATAGCTCCAACTCGGTTTTACAGTGAAAATTGCAGGAACTTCAAACCGGCAGTAGTGAACAGACTGAGAAACCAGAGTAAAAGTTTCTCCTGCAACCCGTTCCCTTTGTGCTAGATGAACGAACGTCTCTCCACATGCTCAGTTCTGAGAGATAAGTGTGTGTGAAAGCCGTCCTTCACCTGGCTTTTTGGGAACACAAAGTTTCTCTTCAGATGCAAACTCCAGTCCATACATATATACGGGAAGGTACTAGCTCCAACTCGGTTTTACAGTGAAAACTGCAGGAACTTCAAACCGGCACTAGGAAACAGACTGAGAAAACAGAGTAAAAGTTTCACATGCAACACTTTCCCGTTGTGCTAGATGAACGAACGTCTCTCCACATGCTCAGTTCTGAGAGATAAGTGTGTGTGAAAGCCGTTCTTTACCTAGCTTGTTGGGAATACAAAGTTTCTCTACAGTTGCAAATTCCACTCCATACATATATATGGGGAGGTACTAGCTCCAACTCGGTTTTACAGTGAAAACTGCAGGAACTTCAAACCGGCACTAGAAAACAGACTGAGAAAGAAGAGTAAAAGTTTCCTCTGCAAATCGTTCCCTTTGTGCTAGATGAACGAACGTCTCTCCACAAGCTCATTTCTGAGAGATAAGTGTGTGTGAAAGCCGTCCTTCACCTATCTTGTTGGGAACACAAAGTTTCTCTTCAGTTGCAAAATCCAGTCCATACATATATATGGGGAGGTACTAGCTCCAACCCGGTTTTACAGTGAAAACTGCAGGAACTTCAAACCGGCACTAGGAAACAGACTGAGAAACCAGAGGAAAAGTTTCTCCTGCAACCCGTTCCTTTTGTGCTAGATGAACGAACGTCTCTCCACATGCTCAGTTCTGAGAGATAAGTGTGTGTGAAAGCCGTCCTTCACCTAGCTTGTTGGGAACACAAAGTTTCTCTTCAGTTGCAAACTCCACTCCATACATATATATGGGGAGGTACTAGCTCCAACTCGGTTTTACAGTGAAAACTGCAGGAACATCAAACCAGCACTAGGAAACAGACTGAGAAACCAGAGTAAAAGTTTCTCCTGCAACCCGTTCCCTTTGTGCTAGATGAACGAACGTCTCTCCACATGCTCAGTTCTGAGAGATAAGTGTGTGTGAAAGCCGTCCTTCACCTAGTTTGTTGGGAACACAAAGTTTCTCTTCAGTTGCAAACTCCAGTCCATACATATATATGGGCAGGTACTAGCTCCAACTCGGTTTTACAGTGAAAACTGCAGGAACTTCAAACCTGCACTAGGAAACAGACCGAGAAACCAGAGTAAAAGTTTCTCCTGCAACCCGTTCCCTTTGTGCTAGATGAACGAACGTCTCTCCACACGCTCAGTTCTGATAGATAAGTGTGTGTGAAAGCCGTCCTTCACCTAGCTTGTTGGGAACACAAAGTTTCTCTTCAGTAGCAAACTCCACTCCATACATATATATGGGGAGGTAATAGCTCCAACTCGGTTTTACAGTGAAAATTGCAGGAACTTCAAACCGGCAGTAGTGAACAGACTGAGAAACCAGAGTAAAAGTTTCTCCTGCAACCCGTTCCCTTTGTGCTAGATGAACGAACGTCTCTCCACATGCTCAGTTCTGAGAGATAAGTGTGTGTGAAAGCCGTCCTTCACCTATCTTGTTGGGAACACAAAGTTTCTCTTCAGATGCAAACTCCAGTCCATACATATATACGGGAAGGTACTAGCTCCAACTCGGTTTTACAGTGAAAACTGCAGGAACTTCAAACCGGCACTAGGAAACAGACTGAGAAAACAGAGTAAAAGTTTCACATGCAACACTTTCCCGTTGTGCTAGATGAACGAACGTCTCTCCACATGCTCAGTTCTGAGAGATAAGTGTGTGTGAAAGCCGTTCTTTACCTAGCTTGTTGGGAATACAAAGTTTCTCTACAGTTGCAAATTCCACTCCATACATATATATGGGGAGGTACTAGCTCCAACTCGGTTTTACAGTGAAAACTGCAGGAACTTCAAACCGGCACTAGAAAACAGACTGAGAAAGAAGAGTAAAAGTTTCCTCTGCAAATCGTTCCCTTTGTGCTAGATGAACGAACGTCTCTCCACAAGCTCATTTCTGAGAGATAAGTGTGTGTGAAAGCCGTCCTTCACCTATCTTGTTGGGAACACAAAGTTTCTCTTCAGTTGCAAACTCCAATCCATACATATATATGGGGAGGTACTAGCTCCAACCCGGTTTTACAGTGAAAACTGCAGGAACTTCAAACAGGCACTAGGAAACAGACTGAGAAACCAGAATAAAAGCTTCTCCTGTAACCCGTTCCCTTTGTGCTAGATGAACGAACGTCTCTCCACATGCTCAGTTCGGACAGAGAAGTGTGTGTGAAAGCCGTCCTTCACCTAGCTTGTTGGGAACACGAAGTTTCTCTTCAGTTGCAAAATCCAGTCCATACATATATATGGGGAGGTACTAGCTCCAACCCGGTTTTACAGTGAAAACTGCAGGAACATCAAACCAGCACTAGGAAACAGACTGAGAAACCAGAGTAAAAGTTTCTCCTGCAACCCGTTCCCTTTGTGCTAGATGAACGAACGTCTCTCCACATGCTCAGTTCTGAGAGATAAGTGTGTGTGAAAGCCGTCCTTCACCTAGCTTGTTGGGAACACAAAGTTTCTCTTCAGTTGCAAACTCCAGTCCATACATATATATGGGCAGGTACTAGCTCCAACTCGGTTTTACAGTGAAAACTGCAGGAACTTCAAACCTGCACTAGGAAACAGACCGAGAAACCAGAGTAAAAGTTTCTCCTGCAACCCGTTCCATTTGTGCTAGATGAACGAACGTCTCTCCACACGCTCAGTTCTGATAGATAAGTGTGTGTGAAAGCCGTCCTTCACCTAGCTTGTTGGGAACACAAAGTTTCTCTTAAGTTGCAAACTCCACTCCATACATATATATGGGGAGGTAATAGCTCCAACTCGGTTTTACAGTGAAAATTGCAGGAACTTCAAACCGGCAGTAGTGAACAGACTGAGAAACCAGAGTAAAAGTTTCTCCTGCAACCCGTTCCCTTTGTGCTAGATGAACGAACGTCTCTCCACATGCTCAGTTCTGAGAGATAAGTGTGTGTGAAAGCCGTCCTTCACCTGGCTTTTTGGGAACACAAAGTTTCTCTTCAGATGCAAACTCCAGTCCATACATATATACGGGAAGGTACTAGCTCCAACTCGGTTTTACAGTGAAAACTGCAGGAACTTCAAACCGGCACTAGGAAACAGACTGAGAAAACAGAGTAAAAGTTTCACATGCAACACTTTCCCGTTGTGCTAGATGAACGAACGTCTCTCCACATGCTCAGTTCTGAGAGATAAGTGTGTGTGAAAGCCGTTCTTTACCTAGCTTGTTGGGAATACAAAGTTTCTCTACAGTTGCAAATTCCACTCCATACATATATATGGGGAGGTACTAGCTCCAACTCGGTTTTACAGTGAAAACTGCAGGAACTTCAAACCGGCACTAGAAAACAGACTGAGAAAGAAGAGTAAAAGTTTCCTCTGCAAATCGTTCCCTTTGTGCTAGATGAACGAACGTCTCTCCACAAGCTCATTTCTGAGAGATAAGTGTGTGTGAAAGCCGTCCTTCACCTATCTTGTTGGGAACACAAAGTTTCTCTTCAGTTGCAAAATCCAGTCCATACATATATATGGGGAGGTACTAGCTCCAACCCGGTTTTACAGTGAAAACTGCAGGAACTTCAAACCGGCACTAGGAAACAGACTGAGAAACCAGAGGAAAAGTTTCTCCTGCAACCCGTTCCTTTTGTGCTAGATGAACGAACGTCTCTCCACATGCTCAGTTCTGAGAGATAAGTGTGTGTGAAAGCCGTCCTTCACCTAGCTTGTTGGGAACACAAAGTTTCTCTTCAGTTGCAAACTCCACTCCATACATATATATGGGGAGGTACTAGCTCCAACTCGGTTTTACAGTGAAAACTGCAGGAACATCAAACCAGCACTAGGAAACAGACTGAGAAACCAGAGTAAAAGTTTCTCCTGCAACCCGTTCCCTTTGTGCTAGATGAACGAACGTCTCTCCACATGCTCAGTTCTGAGAGATAAGTGTGTGTGAAAGCCGTCCTTCACCTAGCTTGTTGGGAACACAAAGTTTCTCTTCAGTTGCAAACTCCAGTCCATACATATATATGGGCAGGTACTAGCTCCAACTCGGTTTTACAGTGAAAACTGCAGGAACTTCAAACCTGCACTAGGAAACAGACCGAGAAACCAGAGTAAAAGTTTCTCCTGCAACCCGTTCCCTTTGTGCTAGATGAACGAACGTCTCTCCACACGCTCAGTTCTGATAGATAAGTGTGTGTGAAAGCCGTCCTTCACCTAGCTTGTTGGGAACACAAAGTTTCTCTTCAGTAGCAAACTCCACTCCATACATATATATGGGGAGGTACTAGCTCCAACTCGGTTTTACAGTGAAATCTGCAGGAACTTCAAACCGGCACTAGAAAACAGACCGAGAAACCAGAGTAAAAGTTTCTCCTGCAACTCGTTCCTTTGTGTTAGATGAACAAACGTCTCTCCACGTGCTCAGTTCTGAGAGATAAGTGTGTGTGAAAGCCGTCCTTCAACTAGCTTCTTGGGAACACAAAGTTTCTCTTCAGTTGCAAACTCCATTCCACACATATATATGGGGAAGTACTAGCTCCAACTCGGTGTTACAGTGAAAACTGCAGGAACTTCAAACCGGCACTAGGAAACAACTGAGAAACCAGAGTAAAAGTTTCTCCTGCAACCCGTTCCCTTTGTGCTAGATGAACGAACGTCTCTCCACATGCTCAGTTCTGAGAGATAAGTGTGTGTGAAAGCCGTCCTTCACCTAGATTGTTGGGAACACAAAGTTTCTCTTCAGTTGCAAACTCCACTCCATACATATATATGGGGAGGTACTAGCTCCAACTCAGTTTTACGGTGAAAACTGCAGGAACTTCAAACCGGCACTAGGAAACAGACCGAGAAACCAGAGTAAAAGTTTCTCCTGCAACCCGTTCCCTTTGTGTTAGATGAACGAACGTCTCTCCACGTGCTCAGTTCTGAGAGATAAGTGTGTGTGAAAGCCGTCCTTCAACTAGCTTCTAGGGAACACAAAGTTTCTCTTCAGTTGCAAACTCCATTCCACACATATATATGGGGAGGTACTAGCTCCAACTCGGTGTTACAGTGAAAACTGCAGGAACATCAAACCGGCACTAGGAAACAACTGAGAAACCAGAGTAAAAGTTACTCCTGCAACCCGTTCCCTTTGTGCTAGATGAACGAACGTCTCTCCACATGCTCAGTTCTGAGAGATAAGTGTGTGTGAAAGCCGTCCTTCACCTAGCTTGTTGGGAACACAAATATTCTCTTCAGTTGCAAGCCCCACTCCATACATATATATGGGGAGGTACTAGCTCCAACTCAGTTTTACAGTGAAAACTGCAGGAACTTCAAACCGGCACTAGGAAACAGACCGAGAAACCAGAGTAAAAGTTTCTCCTGCAACCCATTCCCTTTGTGTTAGATGAACGAACGTCTCTCCACGTGCTCAGTTATGAGAGATAAGTGTGTGTGAAAGCCGTCCTTCAACTAGCTTCTTGGGAACACAAAGTTTCTCTTCAGTTGCAAACTCCATTCCACACATATATATGGGGAGGTACTAGCTCCAACTCGGTGTTACAGTGAAAACTGCAGGAACTTCAAACCGGCACTAGGAAACAACTGAGAAACCAGAGTAAAAGTTTCTCCTGCAACCCGTTCCCTTTGTGCTAGATGAACGAACGTCTCTCCACATGCTCAGTTCTGAGAGATAAATGTGTGTGAAAGCCGTCCTTCACTTGCTTGTTGGGAACACAAATATTCTCTTCAGTTGCAAATTCCACTCCATACATATATATGGGGAGGTACTAGCTCCAACTCGGTTTTACAGTGAAATCAGCAGGAACTTCCAACCGGCACTAGGAAACAGACTGAGAAACCAGAATAAATGTTTCCCTGCAACCCGTTCCCTTTGTGCTAGATGAACGAAAGTCTCTCCACATGCTCAGTTCTGAGAGATAAGTGTGTGTGAAAGCCGTCCTTCACCTAGCTTGTTGGGAACACAAAGTTTCTCTTCAGTTGCAAACTCCAGTCCATACATATATATGGGAAGGTACTAGCTCCAACTCGGTTTTACAGTGAAAACTGCAGGAACTTCAAACCTGCACTAGGAAACAGACCGAGAAACCAGAGTAAAAGTTTCTCCTGCAACCCGTTCCCTTTGTGCTAGATGAACGAACGTCTCTCCACACGCTCAGTTCTGATAGATAAGTGTGTGTGAAAGCCGTCCTTCACCTAGCTTGTTGGGAACACAAAGTTTCTCTTCAGTAGCAAACTCCACTCCATACATATATATGGGGAGGTACTAGCTCCAACTCGGTTTTACAGTGAAATCTGCAGGAACTTCAAACCGGCACTAGAAAACAGACCGAGAAACCAGAGTAAAAGTTTCTCCTGCAACTCGTTCCTTTGTGTTAGATGAACAAACGTCTCTCCACTTGCTCAGTTCTGAGAGATAAGTGTGTGTGAAAGCCGTCCTTCAACTAGCTTCTTGGGAACACAAAGTTTCTCTTCAGTTTGCAAACTCCATTCCACACATATATATGGGGAAGTACTAGCTCCAACTCGGTGTTACAGTGAAAACTGCAGGAACTTCAAACCGGCACTAGGAAACAACTGAGAAACCAGAGTAAAAGTTTCTCCTGCAACCCGTTCCCTTTGTGCTAGATGAACGAACGTCTCTCCACATGCTCAGTTCTGAGAGATAAGTGTGTGTGAAAGCCGTCCTTCACCTAGATTGTTGGGAACACAAAGTTTCTCTTCAGTTGCAAACTCCACTCCATACATATATATGGGGAGGTACTAGCTCCAACTCAGTTTTACGGTGAAAACTGCAGGAACTTCAAACCGGCACTAGGAAACAGACCGAGAAACCAGAGTAAAAGTTTCTCCTGCAACCCGTTCCCTTTGTGTTAGATGAACGAACGTCTCTCCACGTGCTCAGTTCTGAGAGATAAGTGTGTGTGAAAGCCGTCCTTCAACTAGCTTCTAGGGAACACAAAGTTTCTCTTCAGTTGCAAACTCCATTCCACACATATATATGGGGAGGTACTAGCTCCAACTCGGTGTTACAGTGAAAACTGCAGGAACTTCAAACCGGCACTAGGAAACAACTGAGAAACCAGAGTAAAAGTTACTCCTGCAACCCGTTCCCTTTGTGCTAGATGAACGAACGTCTCTCCACATGCTCAGTTCTGAGAGATAAGTGTGTGTGAAAGCCGTCCTTCACCTAGCTTGTTGGGAACACAAATATTCTCTTCAGTTGCAAGCCCCACTCCATACATATATATGGGGAGGTACTAGCTCCAACTCAGTTTTACAGTGAAAACTGCAGGAACTTCAAACCGGCACTAGGAAACAGACCGAGAAACCAGAGTAAAAGTTTCTCCTGCAACCCATTCCCTTTGTGTTAGATGAACGAACGTCTCTCCACGTGCTCAGTTATGAGAGATAAGTGTGTGTGAAAGCCGTCCTTCAACTAGCTTCTTGGGAACACAAAGTTTCTCTTCAGTTGCAAACTCCATTCCACACATATATATGGGGAGGTACTAGCTCCAACTCGGTGTTACAGTGAAAACTGCAGGAACTTCAAACCGGCACTAGGAAACAACTGAGAAACCAGAGTAAAAGTTTCTCCTGCAACCCGTTCCCTTTGTGCTAGATGAACGAACGTCTCTCCACATGCTCAGTTCTGAGAGATAAATGTGTGTGAAAGCCGTCCTTCACTTGCTTGTTGGGAACACAAATATTCTCTTCAGTTGCAAATTCCACTCCATACATATATATGGGGAGGTACTAGCTCCAACTCGGTTTTACAGTGAAATCAGCAGGAACTTCCAACCGGCACTAGGAAACAGACTGAGAAACCAGAATAAATGTTTCCCTGCAACCCGTTCCCTTTGTGCTAGATGAACGAAAGTCTCTCCACATGCTCAGTTCTGAGAGATAAGTGTGTGTGAAAGCCGTACTTAACCTAGCTTGTTGGGAACACAAAGTTTCTATTCAGTTGCAAACTCCACTCCATACATATATATGGGGAGGTACTAGCTACAACTCGGTTTTACAGTGAAAACTGCAGGAACTTCAAACCGGCACTAGGAAACAGACTGAGAAACCAGAGTAAAAGTTTCTCCTGCAAAACGTTCCCTTTGTGCTAGATGAACGAACTACTCTCCACATGCTCAGTTCTGAGAGATAAATGTGTGTGGAAGCCGTCCTTCAGCTAGCTTGTTGGGAACACAAAGTTTCTCTTCAGTTGCAAATTCCACTCCATACATATATATGGGGAGGTATTAGCTCCAACTCGGTTTTACAGTGAAATCTGCAGGAACGTCCAACCGGCACTAGGAAACAGACTGAGAAACCAGAGTAAAAGTTTCCCTGTAACTCGTTCCCTTTGTGCTAGATGAACGAACGTCTCTCCACATGCTTAGGTCTGAGAGATAAGTGTGTGTGAAAGCCATACTTAACCTAGCTTGTTGGGAACACAAAGTTTCTCTTCAGTTGCAAACACCACTCCATACATATATATGGGGAGGTACTAGCTCCAACTCGGTTTTACAGTGAAAACTGCAGTAACTTCAAACCGGCACTAGGAAACAGACTGAGAAATCAGAGTAAAAGTTTCTCCTGCAAAACGTTCCCTTTGTGCTAGATGAACGAACGTCTCTCCACATGCTCAGTTCTGAGAGATAAGTGTGTGTGAAAGCCGTCCTTCACCTAGCTTGTTGGGAACACAAAGTTTCTCTTCAGTTGCAAACTCCACTCCATACATGTATATGGGGAGGAACTAGCTCCAACTCAGTTTTACAGTGAAAACTGCAGGAACTTCAAACCGGCACTAGGAAACAGACCGAGAAACCAGACTAAATGTTTCTCCTGCAACCCGTTCCCTATGTGTTAGATGAACGAACGTCTCTCCAGATGCTCAGTTCTGAGAGATAAGTGTGTGTGAAAGCCGTCCTTCACCTAGCTTGTTGGGAACACAAAGTTTCTCTTCAGTTGCAAACTCCACTCCACACATATATATGGGGAGGTACTAGCTCCAACTCGGTTTTACAGTGAAAACTGCAGGAACTTCCAACCGGCACTAGGAAACAGACTGAGAAACCAGAGTAAAAGTTTCTCCTGCAACCCGTTCCCTTTGGGCTAGATGAACGATCGTCTCTCCACATGCTCAGTTCTGAGAGAAATGTGTGTTTGAAAGCCGTCCTTCACCTAGCTTGTTGGGAACACAAAGTTTCTCTTCAGATGCAAACTCCACTCCATACATATAGATGGGGATGTACTAGCCCCAACTCGATTTTACAGTGAAAACTGCAGGAAATTCAAACCGGCACTAGGGAACAGACTGAGAAAGCAGAGTAAAAGTTTCTCCTGCAACACATTCCCTTTGTGCTAGATGAACGAACGTCTCTCCACATGCTCAGTTCTGAGAGATAAATGTGTGTGAAAGCCGTACTTCACCTAGCTTGTTGGGAACACAATGTTTCTCTTCAGTTGCAAAATCCACTCCATACATATTTATTGGGAGGTACTAGCTCCAATACGGTAGTACAGTGAAAATTGCAGGAACTTCAAACCGGCACTAGGAAACAGACTGAGAAACCAGAGTAAAAGTTTCTCCTGCAACCCGTTCCCTTTGTGCTAGATGAACGAAAGTCCCTCCACATGCTCAGATCTGAGAGATAAGTGTGTGTGGAAGCCGTACTTCACCTAGCTTGTTGGGAACACAAAGTTTCTCTTCAGTTGCAAACTCCACTCAATACATATATTTGGGGAGGTACTAGCTCCAACTCGGTTTAACAGTGAAAATTGCAGGAACTTCAAACAGGCACTAGGAAACAGACTGAGAAACCAGAGTAAAAGTTTCACCTGCAACCCGTTCCCTTTGTGCTAGATGAACGAACGTCTCTCCACATGCTCAGTTCTGAGAGATAAGTGTGTGTGAAAGCCGTCCTTCACCTAGCTTGTTGGGAACACAAAGTTTCTCTTCAGTTGCAAACTCCACTCCATACATATATATGGGGAGGTACTAGCTCCAACTCGGTTTTACAGTGAAAACTGCAGGAACTTCAAAACGGCACTAGGAAACAGACTGAGAAACCAGAGTAAAAGTTTTTCCTGCAACCCATTCCCATTGTGCTAGATGAACGAACGTCTCTCCACATGCTCAGTTCTGAGAGATAAGTGTGTGTGAAAGCCGTCCTGCACCTTGCTTGTTGGGAACACAAAGTTTCTCTTCAGTTGCAAACACCACTCCATACATATATATGGGGAGGTACTAGCTCCAACTCGGTTTTACAGTGAAAACTGCAGGAACTTCATACTGGCACTAGGAAACAGACCGAGAAACCAGAGTATATGTTTCTCCTGCAAACCGTTCCCTTTGTGCTAGATGAACGAACGTCTCTCCACATGCTCAGTTCTGAGAGATAAGTGTGTGTGAAAGCCGTCCTTCACCTTGCTTGTTGGGAACACAAAGTTTCTCTTCTGTTGCAAACTCCACTCCATACATATATAAGGGGAGGTACTAGTTCCAACTCGGTTTTACAGTGAAAACTGCAGGAACTTCAAACCGGCATTAGGAAACAGGCTGAGAACCCAGATTCAAATTTCTCCTGCAACCCGTTCCCTTTGTGCTAGATGAACAAACGTCTCTCCACATGCTCAGTTCTGAGAAATAAGTGTGTGTGAAAGCCATCCTTCACCTAGCTTGTTGGGAACACAAAGTTTCTCTTCAGTTGCAAACTCCACTCCATACATATATATGGGGAGGTACTAGCTCCAACTCGGTTTTACAGTGAAAACTGCAGGAACTTCAAACCGGCACTAGGAAACAGACTGAGAAACCAGAGGAAAAGTTTCTCCTGCAACCCGTTCCTTTTGTGCTAGATGAACGAACGTCTCTCCACATGCTCAGTTCTGAGAGATAAGTGTGTGTGAAAGCCGTCCTTCACCTAGCTTGTTGGGAACACAAAGTTTCTCTTCAGTTGCAAACTCCACTCCATACATATATATGGGGAGGTACTAGCTCCAACTCGGTTTTACAGTGAAAACTGCAGGAACTTCAAACCTGCACTAGGAAACAGACCGAGAAACCAGAGTAAAAGTTTCTCCTGCAACCCGTTCCCTTTGTGCTAGATGAACGAACGTCTCTCCACACGCTCAGTTCTGATAGATAAGTGTGTGTGAAAGCCGTCCTTCACCTAGCTTGTTGGGAACACAAAGTTTCTCTTAAGTTGCAAACTCCACTCCATACATATATATGGGGAGGTAATAGCTCCAACTCGGTTTTACAGTGAAAATTGCAGGAACTTCAAACCGGCAGTAGTGAACAGACTGAGAAACCAGAGTAAAAGTTTCTCCTGCAACCCGTTCCCTTTGTGCTAGATGAACGAACGTCTCTCCACATGCTCAGTTCTGAGAGATAAGTGTGTGTGAAAGCCGTCCTTCACCTGGCTTTTTGGGAACACACAGTTTCTCTTCAGATGCAAACTCCAGTCCATACATATATACGGGAAGGTACTAGCTCCAACTCGGTTTTACAGTGAAAACTGCAGGAACTTCAAACCGGCACTAGGAAACAGACTGAGAAACCAGAGTAAAAGTTTTTCCTGCAACCCATTCCCATTGTGCTAGATGAACGAACGTCTCTCCACATGCTCAGTTCTGAGAGATAAGTGTGTGTGAAAGCCGTCCTGCACCTTGCTTGTTGGGAACACAAAGTTTCTCTTCAGTTGCAAACACCACTCCATACATATATATGGGGAGGTACTAGCTCCAACTCGGTTTTACAGTGAAAACTGCAGGAACTTCATACTGGCACTAGGAAACAGACCGAGAAACCAGAGTATATGTTTCTCCTGCAAACCGTTCCCTTTGTGCTAGATGAACGAACGTCTCTCCACATGCTCAGTTCTGAGAGATAAGTGTGCGTGAAAGCCGTCCTTCACCTAGCTTGTTGGGAACACAAAGTTTCTCTTCAGTTGCAAATTCCACTCCATAGATATATATGGGTAGGTACTAGCTCCAACTCGGTTTTACAGTGAAAACTGCAGGAACTTCAAACCGGCACTAGGAAACAGACTGAGAAACCAGAGAAAAAGTTTCTCCTGCAACCCGTTCCCTTTGTGCTAGATGAACGAACGTCTCTCCACATGCTCAGTTCTGAGAGATAAGTGTGTGTGAAAGCCATCCTTCACCTAGCTTGTTGGGAACACAAAGTTTCTCTTCAGTTGCAAACTCCACTCCATACATATATATGGGGAGGTACTAGCTCCAACTCGGTTTTACAGTGAAAACTGCAGGAACTTCAAAACGGCACTAGGAAACAGACTGAGAAACCAGAGTAAAAGTTTTTCCTGCAACCCATTCCCATTGTGCTAGATGAACGAACGTCTCTCCACATGCTCAGTTCTGAGAGATAAGTGTGTGTGAAAGCCGTCCTGCACCTTGCTTGTTGGGAACACAAAGTTTCTCTTCAGTTGCAAACACCACTCCATACATATATATGGGGAGGTACTAGCTCCAACTCGGTTTTACAGTGAAAACTGCAGGAACTTCATACTGGCACTAGGAAACAGACCGAGAAACCAGAGTATATGTTTCTCCTGCAAACCGTTCCCTTTGTGCTAGATGAACGAACGTCTCTCCACATGCTCAGTTCTGAGAGATAAGTGTGTGTGAAAGCCGTCCTTCACCTTGCTTGTTGGGAACACAAAGTTTCTCTTCTGTTGCAAACTCCACTACATACATATATAAGGGGAGGTACTAGTTCCAACTCGGTTTTACAGTGAAAACTGCAGGAACTTCAAACCGGCATTAGGAAACAGGCTGAGAACCCAGATTCAAATTTCTCCTGCAACCCGTTCCCTTTGTGCTAGATGAACGAACGTCTCTCCACATGCTCAGTTCTGAGAAATAAGTGTGTGTGAAAGCCATCCTTCACCTAGCTTGTTGGGAACACAAAGTTTCTCTTCAGTTGCAAACTCCACTCCATACATATATATGGGGAGGTACTAGCTCCAACTCGGTTTTACAGTGAAAACTGCAGGAACTTCAAACCGGCACTAGGAAACAGACTGAGAAACCAGAGGAAAAGTTTCTCCTGCAACCCGTTCCTTTTGTGCTAGATGAACGAACGTCTCTCCACATGCTCAGTTCTGAGAGATAAGTGTGTGTGAAAGCCGTCCTTCACCTAGCTTGTTGGGAACACAAAGTTTCTCTTCAGTTGCAAACTCCACTCCATACATATATATGGGGAGGTACTAGCTCCAACTCGGTTTTACAGTGAAAACTGCAGGAACATCAAACCAGCACTAGGAAACAGACTGAGAAACCAGAGTAAAAGTTTCTCCTGCAACCCGTTCCCTTTGTGCTAGATGAACGAACGTCTCTCCACATGCTCAGTTCTGAGAGATAAGTGTGTGTGAAAGCCGTCCTTCACCTAGCTTGTTGGGA
Source organism: Camelus bactrianus (assembly GCF_048773025.1). Taxonomy (NCBI): domain Eukaryota; kingdom Metazoa; phylum Chordata; class Mammalia; order Artiodactyla; family Camelidae; genus Camelus; species Camelus bactrianus. The sequence goes on from NC_133565.1 coordinate 5,400,528, forward strand.
ACACAAAGTTTCACTTCAGTTGCAAACTCCAGTCCATACATATATATGGGCAGGTACTAGCTCCAACTCGGTTTTACAGTGAAAACTGCAGGAACTTCAAACCTGCACTAGGAAACAGACCGAGAAACCAGAGTAAAAGTTTCTCCTGCAACCCGTTCCCTTTGTGCTAGATGAACGAACGTCTCTCCACACGCTCAGTTCTGATAGATAAGTGTGTGTGAAAGCCGTCCTTCACCTAGCTTGTTGGGAACACAAAGTTTCTCTTAAGTTGCAAACTCCACTCCATACATATATATGGGGAGGTAATAGCTCCAACTCGGTTTTACAGTGAAAATTGCAGGAACTTCAAACCGGCAGTAGTGAACAGACTGAGAAACCAGAGTAAAAGTTTCTCCTGCAACCCGTTCCCTTTGTGCTAGATGAACGAACGTCTCTCCACATGCTCAGTTCTGAGAGATAAGTGTGTGTGAAAGCCGTCCTTCACCTGGCTTTTTGGGAACACACAGTTTCTCTTCAGATGCAAACTCCAGTCCATACATATATACGGGAAGGTACTAGCTCCAACTCGGTTTTACAGTGAAAACTGCAGGAACTTCAAACCGGCACTAGGAAACAGACTGAGAAACCAGAGTAAAAGTTTTTCCTGCAACCCATTCCCATTGTGCTAGATGAACGAACGTCTCTCCACATGCTCAGTTCTGAGAGATAAGTGTGTGTGAAAGCCGTCCTGCACCTTGCTTGTTGGGAACACAAAGTTTCTCTTCAGTTGCAAACACCACTCCATACATATATATGGGGAGGTACTAGCTCCAACTCGGTTTTACAGTGAAAACTGCAGGAACTTCATACTGGCACTAGGAAACAGACCGAGAAACCAGAGTATATGTTTCTCCTGCAAACCGTTCCCTTTGTGCTAGATGAACGAACGTCTCTCCACATGCTCAGTTCTGAGAGATAAGTGTGTGTGAAAGCCGTCCTTCACCTTGCTTCTTGGGAACACAAAGTTTCTCTTCTGTTGCAAACTCCACTCCATACATATATAAGGGGAGGTACTAGTTCCAACTCGGTTTTACAGTGAAAACTGCAGGAACTTCAAACCGGCATTAGGAAACAGGCTGAGAACCCAGATTCAAATTTCTCCTGCAACCCGTTCCCTTTGTGCTAGATGAACGAACGTCTCTCCACATGCTCAGTTCTGAGAAATAAGTGTGTGTGAAAGCCATCCTTCACCTAGCTTGTTGGGAACACAAAGATTCTCTTCAGTTGCAAACTCCACTCCATACATATATATGGGGAGGTACTAGCTCCAACTCGGTTTTACAGTGAAAACTGCAGGAACTTCAAACCGGCACTAGGAAACAGACAGAGAAACCAGAGGAAAAGTTTCCCCTGCAACCCGTTCCTTTTGTGCTAGATGAACGAACGTCTCTCCACATGCTCAGTTCTGAGAGAAAAGTGTGTGTGAAAGCCGTCCTTCAACTAGCTTGTTGGGAACACAAAGTTTCTCTTCAGTTGCAAACTCCACTCCATACATATATATGGGGAGGTACTAGCTCCAACTCGGTTTTACAGTGAAAACTGCAGGAACATCAAACCAGCACTAGGAAACAGACTGAGAAACCAGAGTAAATGTTTCTCCTGCAACCCGTTCCCTTTGTGCTAGATGAACGAACGTCTCTCCACATGCTCAGTTCTGAGAGATAAGTGTGTGTGAAAGCCGTCCTTCACCTAGCTTGTTGGGAACACAAAGTTTCTCTTCAGTTGCAAACTCCAGTCCATACATATATATGGGCAGGTACTAGCTCCAACTCGGTTTTACAGTGAAAACTGCAGGAACTTCAAACCTGCACTAGGAAACAGACCGAGAAACCAGAGTAAAAGTTTCTCCTGCAACCCGTTCCCTTTGTGCTAGATGAACGAACGTCTCTCCACACGCTCAGTTCTGATAGATAAGTGTGTGTGAAAGCCGTCCTTCACCTAGCTTGTTGGGAACACAAAGTTTCTCTTAAGTTGCAAACTCCACTCCATACATATATATGGGGAGGTAATAGCTCCAACTCGGTTTTACAGTGAAAATTGCAGGAACTTCAAACCGGCAGTAGTGAACAGACTGAGAAACCAGAGTAAAAGTTTCTCCTGCAACCCGTTCCCTTTGTGCTAGATGAACGAACGTCTCTCCACATGCTCAGTTCTGAGAGATAAGTGTGTGTGAAAGCCGTCCTTCACCTGGCTTTTTGGGAACACAAAGTTTCTCTTCAGATGCAAACTCCATTCCATACATATATACGGGAAGGTAGTAGCTCCAACTCGGTTTTACAGTGAAAACTGCAGGAACTTCAAAACGGCACTAGGAAACAGACTGAGAAAACAGAGTAAAAGTTTCACATGCAACACTTTCCCGTTGTGCTAGATGAACGAACGTCTCTCCACATGCTCAGTTCTGAGAGATAAGTGTGTGTGAAAGCCGTTCTTTACCTAGCTTGTTGGGAATACAAAGTTTCTCTACAGTTGCAAATTCCACTCCATACATATATATGGGGAGGTACTAGCTCCAACTCGGTTTTACAGTGAAAACTGCAGGAACTTCAAACCGGCACTAGAAAACAGACTGAGAAAGAAGAGTAAAAGTTTCCTCTGCAAATCGTTCCCTTTGTGCTAGATGAACGAACGTCTCTCCACAAGCTCATTTCTGAGAGATAAGTGTGTGTGAAAGCCGTCCTTCACCTATCTTGTTGGGAACACAAAGTTTCTCTTCAGTTGCAAACTCCAATCCATACATATATATGGGGAGGTACTAGCTCCAACCCGGTTTTACAGTGAAAACTGCAGGAACTTCAAAAAGGCACTAGGAAACAGACTGAGAAACCAGAATAAAAGCTTCTCCTGTAACCCGTTCCCTTTGTGCTAGATGAACGAACGTCTCTCCACATGCTCAGTTCGGACAGAGAAGTGTGTGTGAAAGCCGTCCTTCACCTAGCTTGTTGGGAACACGAAGTTTCTCTTCAGTTGCAAAATCCAGTCCATACATATATATGGGGAGGTACTAGCTCCAACCCGGTTTTACAGTGAAAACTGCAGGAACTTCAAACCGGCACTAGGAAACAGACTGAGAAACCAGAGGAAAAGTTTCTCCTGCAACCCGTTCCTTTTGTGCTAGATGAACGAACGTCTCTCCACATGCTCAGTTCTGAGAGATAAGTGTGTGTGAAAGCCGTCCTTCACCTAGCTTGTTGGGAACACAAAGTTTCTCTTCAGTTGCAAACTCCACTCCATACATATATATGGGGAGGTACTAGCTCCAACTCGGTTTTACAGTGAAAACTGCAGGAACATCAAACCAGCACTAGGAAACAGACTGAGAAACCAGAGTAAAACTTTCTCCTGCAACCCGTTCCCTTTGTGCTAGATGAACGAACGTCTCTCCACATGCTCAGTTCTGAGAGATAAGTGTGTGTGAAAGCCGTCCTTCACCTAGCTTGTTGGGAACACAAAGTTTCTCTTCAGTTGCAAACTCCAGTCCATACATATATATGGGCAGGTACTAGCTCCAACTCGGTTTTACAGTGAAAACTGCAGGAACTTCAAACCTGCACTAGGAAACAGACCGAGAAACCAGAGTAAAAGTTTCTCCTGCAACCCGTTCCCTTTGTGCTAGATGAACGAACGTCTCTCCACACGCTCAGTTCTGATAGATAAGTGTGTGTGAAAGCCGTCCTTCACCTAGCTTGTTGGGAACACAAAGTTTCTCTTCAGTAGCAAACTCCACTCCATACATATATATGGGGAGGTACTAGCTCCAACTCGGTTTTACAGTGAAATCTGCAGGAACTTCAAACCGGCACTAGAAAACAGACCGAGAAACCAGAGTAAAAGTTTCTCCTGCAACTCGTTCCTTTGTGTTAGATGAACAAACGTCTCTCCACGTGCTCAGTTCTGAGAGATAAGTGTGTGTGAAAGCCGTCCTTCAACTAGCTTCTTGGGAACACAAAGTTTCTCTTCAGTTGCAAACTCCATTCCACACATATATATGGGGAAGTACTAGCTCCAACTCGGTGTTACAGTGAAAACTGCAGGAACTTCAAACCGGCACTAGGAAACAACTGAGAAACCAGAGTAAAAGTTTCTCCTGCAACCCTTTCCCTTTGTGCTAGATGAACGAACGTCTCTCCACATGCTCAGTTCTGAGAGATAAGTGTGTGTGAAAGCCGTCCTTCACCTAGATTGTTGGGAACACAAAGTTTCTCTTCAGTTGCAAACTCCACTCCATACATATATATGGGGAGGTACTAGCTCCAACTCAGTTTTACGGTGAAAACTGCAGGAACTTCAAACCGGCACTAGGAAACAGACCGAGAAACCAGAGTAAAAGTTTCTCCTGCAACACGTTCCCTTTGTGTTAGATGAACGAACGTCTCTCCACGTGCTCAGTTCTGAGAGATAAGTGTGTGTGAAAGCCGTCCTTCAACTAGCTTCTAGGGAACACAAAGTTTCTCTTCAGTTGCAAACTCCATTCCACACATATATATGGGGAGGTACTAGCTCCAACTCGTTGTTACAGTGAAAACTGCAGGAACTTCAAACCGGCACTAGGAAACAACTGAGAAACCAGAGTAAAAGTTTCTCCTGCAACCCGTTCCCTTTGTGCTAGATGAACGAACGTCTCTCCACATGCTCAGTTCTGAGAGATAAGTGTGTGTGAAAGCCGTCCTTCACCTAGCTTGTTGGGAACACAAATATTCTCTTCAGTTGCAAACCCCACTCCATACATATATATGGGGAGGTACTAGCTCCAACTCAGTTTTACAGTGAAAACTGCAGGAACTTCAAACCGGCACTAGGAAACAGACCGAGAAACCAGAGTAAAAGTTTCTCCTGCAACCCATTCCCTTTGTGTTAGATGAACGAACGTCTCTCCACGTGCTCAGTTATGAGAGATAAGTGTGTGTGAAAGCCGTCCTTCAACTAGCTTCTTGGGAACACAAAGTTTCTCTTCAGTTGCAAACTCCATTCCACACATATATATGGGGAGGTACTAGCTCCAACTCGGTGTTACAGTGAAAACTGCAGGAACTTCAAACCGGCACTAGGAAACAACTGAGAAACCAGAGTAAAAGTTTCTCCTGCAACCCGTTCCCTTTGTGCTAGATGAACGAACGTCTCTCCACATGCTCAGTTCTGAGAGATAAATGTGTGTGAAAGCCGTCCTTCACTTGCTTGTTGGGAACACAAATATTCTCTTCAGTTGCAAATTCCACTCCATACATATATATGGGGAGGTACTAGCTCCAACTCGGTTTTACAGTGAAATCAGCAGGAACTTCCAACCGGCACTAGGAAACAGACTGAGAAACCAGAATAAATGTTTCCCTGCAACCCGTTCCCTTTGTGCTAGATGAACGAAAGTCTCTCCACATGCTCAGTTCTGAGAGATAAGTGTGTGTGAAAGCCGTACTTAACCTAGCTTGTTGGGAACACAAAGTTTCTATTCAGTTGCAAACTCCACTCCATACATATATATGGGGAGGTACTAGCTACAACTCGGTTTTACAGTGAAAACTGCAGGAACTTCAAACCGGCACTAGGAAACAGACTGAGAAACCAGAGTAAAAGTTTCTCCTGCAAAACGTTCCCTTTGTGCTAGATGAACGAACTACTCTCCACATGCTCAGTTCTGAGAGATAAATGTGTGTGGAAGCCGTCCTTCAGCTAGCTTGTTGGGAACACAAAGTTTCTCTTCAGTTGCAAATTCCACTCCATACATATATATGGGGAGGTATTAGCTCCAACTCGGTTTTACAGTGAAATCTGCAGGAACGTCCAACCGGCACTAGGAAACAGACTGAGAAACCAGAGTAAAAGTTTCCCTGTAACTCGTTCCCTTTGTGCTAGATGAACGAACGTCTCTCCACATGCTTAGGTCTGAGAGATAAGTGTGTGTGAAAGCCGTCCTTCACCTAGCTTGTTGGGAACACAAAGTTTCTCTTCAGTTGCAAACTACACTCCATACATATATATGGGGAGGTACTAGCTCCAACTCGGTTTTACAGTGAAAACTGCAGGAACTTCAAAACGGCACTAGGAAACAGACTGAGAAAACAGAGTAAAAGTTTTTCTTGCAACCCATTCCCATTGTGCTAGATGAACGAACGTCTCTCCACATGCTCAGTTCTGAGAGATAAGTGTGTGTGAAAGCCGTCCTGCACCTTGCTTGTTGGGAACACAAAGTTTCTCTTCAGTTGCAAACACCACTCCATACATATATATGGGGAGGTACTAGCTCCAACTCGGTTTTACAGTGAAAACTGCAGGAACTTCATACTGGCACTAGGAAACAGACCGAGAAACCAGAGTAAATGTTTCTCCTGCAACCCGTTCCCTTTGTGCTAGATGAACGAACGTCTCTCCACATGCTCAGTTCTGAGAGATAAGTGTGTGTGAAAGCCGTCCTTCACCTTGCTTGCTGGGAACACAAAGTTTCTCTTCTGTTGCAAACTCCACTCCATACATATATAAGGGGAGGTACTAGTTCCAACTCTGTTTTACAGTGAAAACTGCAGGAACTTCAAACCGGCATTAGGAAACAGGCTGAGAACCCAGATTAAAATTTCTCCTGCAACCCGTTCCCTTTGTGCTAGATGAACGAACGTCTCTCCACATGCTCAGTTCTGAGAGATAAGTGTGTGTGAAAGCCATCCTTCACCTAGCTTGTTGGGAACACAAAGTTTCTCTTCAGTTGCAAACTCCACTCCATACATATATATGGGGAGGTACTAGCTCCAACTCGGTTTTACAGTGAAAACTGCAGGAACTTGAAACCGGCAGTAGTAAACAGACTGAGAATCCAGAGTAAAAGTTTTTCCTGCAACCCATTCCCATTGTGCTAGATGAACGAACGTCTCTCCACATGCTCAGTTCTGAGAGATAATTGTGTGTGAAAGCCGTCCTTCACCTAGCTTGTTGGGAACACAAAGTTTCTCTTCAGTTGCAAACACCACTCCATACATATATATGGGGAGGTACTAGCTCCAACTCCGTTTTACAGTGAAAACTGCAGGAACTTCATACTGGCACTAGGAAACAGACCGAGAAACCACAGTAAATGTTTCTCCTGCAACCCGTTCCCTTTGTGCTAGATGAACGAACGTCTCTCCCCATGCTCAGTTCTGAGAGATAAGTGTGTGTGAAAGCCGTCCTTTACCTAGCTTGTTGGGAACACAAAGTTTCTATTCTGTTGCAAACTCCACTCCTTACATATATAAGGGGAGGTACTAGCTCCAACTCGGTTTTACAGTGAAAACTGCAGGAACTTCAAACCGGCATTAGGAAACAGACTGAGAACCCAGATTAAAATTTCTCCTGCAAGCCGTTCCCTTTGTGCTAGATGAACGAACGTCTCTCCACATGCTCAGTTCTGAGAGATAAGTGTGTGTGAAAGCCATCCTTCACCTAGCTTGTTGTGAACAAAAAGTTTCTCTTCAGTTGCAAACTCCACTCCATACATATATATGTGGAGGTACTAGCTCCAACTCGGTTTTACAGTGAAAACTGCAGGAACTTCAAAACGGCACTAGGAAACAGACTGAGAAACCAGAGTAAAAGTTTTTCCTGCAACCCATTCCCATTGTGCTAGATGAACGAACGTCTCTCCACATGCTCAGTTCTGAGAGATAAGTGTGTGTGAAAGCCGTCCTGCACCTTGCTTGTTGGGAACACAAAGTTTCTCTTCAGTTGCAAACACCACACCATACATATATATGGGGAGGTACTAGCTCCAACTCGGTTTTACAGTGAAAACTGCAGGAACTTCATACTGGCACTAGGAAACAGACCGAGAAACCAGAGTAAATGTTTCTCCTGCAACCAGTTCCCTTTGTGCTAGATGAACGAACGTCTCTCCACATGCTCACTTCTGAGAGATAAGTGTGTGTGAAAGCCGTCCTTTACCTAGCTTGTTGGGAACACAAAGTTTCTCTTCTGTTGCAAACTCCACTCCATACATATATAAGGGGAGGTACTAGTTCCAACTCGGTTTTACAGTGAAAACTGCAGGAACTTCAAACCGGCATTAGGAAACAGGCTGAGAACCCAGATTAAAATTTCTCCTGCAACCCGTTCCCTTTGTGCTAGATGAACGAACGTCTCTCCACATGCTCAGTTCTGAGAGATAAGTGTGTGTGAAAGCCATCCTTCACCTAGCTTGTTGGGAACACAAAGTTTCTCTTCAGTTGCAAACTCCACTCCATACATATATATGGGGAGGTACTAGCTCCAACTCGGTTTTACAGTGAAAACTGCAGGAACTTCAAAACGGCACTAGGAAACAGACTGAGAAACCAGAGTAAAAGTTTTTCCTGCAACCCATTCCCATTGTGCTAGATGAACGAACGTCTCTCCACATGCTCAGTTCTGAGAGATAAGTGTGTGTGAAAGCCGTCCTGCACCTTGCTTGTTGGGAACACAAAGTTTCTCTTCAGTTGCAAACACCACTCCATACATATATATGGGGAGGTACTAGCTCCAACTCGGTTTTACAGTGAAAACTGCAGGAACTTCATACTGGCACTAGGAAACAGACCGAGAAACCAGAGTATATGTTTCTCCTGCAAACCGTTCCATTTGTGCTAGATGAACGAACGTCTCTCCACATGCTCAGTTCTGAGAGATAAGTGTGTGTGAAAGCCGTCCTTCACCTTGCTTGTTGGGAACACAAAGTTTCTCTTCTGTTGCAAACTCCACTCCATACATATATAAGGGGAGGTACTAGTTCCAACTCGGTTTTACAGTGAAAACTGCAGGAACTTCAAACCGGCATTAGGAAACAGGCTGAGAACCCAGATTCAAATTTCTCCTGCAACCCGTTCCCTTTGTGCTAGATGAACGAACGTCTCTCCACATGCTCAGTTCTGAGAAATAAGTGTGTGTGAAAGCCATCCTTCACCTAGCTTGTTGGGAACACAAAGTTTCTCTTCAGTTGCAAACTCCACTCCATACATATATATGGGGAGGTACTAGCTCCAACTCGGTTTTACAGTGAAAACTGCAGGAACTTCAAACCGGCACTAGGAAACAGACTGAGAAACCAGAGGAAAAGTTTCTCCTGCAACCCGTTCCTTTTGTGCTAGATGAACGAACGTCTCTCCACATGCTCAGTTCTGAGAGATAAGTGTGTGTGAAAGCCGTCCTTCACCTAGCTTGTTGGGAACACAAAGTTTCTCTTCAGTTGCAAACTCCACTCCATACATATATATGGGGAGGTACTAGCTCCAACTCGGTTTTACAGTGAAAACTGCAGGAACATCAAACCAGCACTAGGAAACAGACTGAGAAACCAGAGTAAAAGTTTCTCCTGCAACCCGTTCCCTTTGTGCTAGATGAACGAATGTCTCTCCACATGCTCAGTTCTGAGAGATAAGTGTGTGTGAAAGCCGTCCTTCACCTAGCTTGTTGGGAACACAAAGTTTCTCTTCAGTTGCAAACTCCAGTCCATACATATATATGGGCAGGTACTAGCTCCAACTCGGTTTTACAGTGAAAACTGCAGGAACTTCAAACCTGCACTAGGAAACAGACCGTGAAACCAGAGTAAAAGTTTCTCCTGCAACCCGTTCCCTTTGTGCTAGATGAACGAACGTCTCTCCACACGCTCAGTTCTGATAGATAAGTGTGTGTGAAAGCCGTCCTTCACCTAGCTTGTTGGGAACACAAAGTTTCTCTTAAGTTGCAAACTCCACTCCATACATATATATGGGGAGGTAATAGCTCCAACTCGGTTTTACAGTGAAAATTGCAGGAACTTCAAACCGGCAGTAGTGAACAGACTGAGAAACCAGAGTAAAAGTTTCTCCTGCAACCCGTTCCCTTTGTGCTAGATGAACGAACGTCTATCCACATGCTCAGTTCTGAGAGATAAGTGTGTGTGAAAGCCGTCCTTCACCTGGCTTTTTGGGAACACAAAGTTTCTCTTCAGATGCAAACACCAGTCCATACATATATACGGGAAGGTACTAGCTCCAACTCGGTTTTACAGTGAAAACTGCAGGAACTTCAAACCGGCACTAGGAAACAGACTGAGAAAACAGAGTAAAAGTTTCACATGCAACACTTTCCCGTTGTGCTAGATGAACGAACGTCTCTCCACATGCTCAATTCTGAGAGATAAGTGTGTGTGAAAGCCGTTCTTTAGCTAGATTGTTGGGAATACAAAGTTTCTCTACAGTTGCAAATTCCACTCCATACATATATATGGGGAGGTACTAGCTCCAACTCGGTTTTACAGTGAAAACTGCAGGAACTTCAAACCGGCACTAGAAAACAGACTGAGAAAGAAGAGTAAAAGTTTCCTCTGCAAATCGTTCCCTTTGTGCTAGATGAACGAACGTCTCTCCACAAGCTCATTTCTGAGAGATAAGTGTGTGTGAAAGCCGTCCTTCACCTATCTTGTTGGGAACACAAAGTTTCTCTTCAGTTGCAAACTCCAATCCATACATATATATGGGGAGGTACAAGCTCCAACCCGGTTTTACAGTGAAAACTGCAGGAACTTCAAACAGGCACTAGGAAACAGACTGAGAAACCAGAATAAAAGCTTCTCCTGTAACCCGTTCCCTTTGTGCTAGATGAACGAACGTCTCTCCACATGCTCAGTTCGGACAGAGAAGTGTGTGTGAAAGCCGTCCTTCACCTAGCTTGTTGGGAACACGAAGTTTCTCTTCAGTTGCAAAATCCAGTCCATACATATATATGGGGAGGTACTAGCTCCAACCCGGTTTTACAGTGAAAACTGCAGGAACTTCAAACCGGCACTAGGAAACAGACTGAGAAACCAGAGGAAAAGTTTCTCCTGCAACCCGTTCCTTTTGTGCTAGATGAACGAACGTCTCTCCACATGCTCAGTTCTGAGAGATAAGTGTGTGTGAAAGCCGTCCTTCACCTAGCTTGTTGGGAACACAAAGTTTCTCTTCAGTTGCAAACTCCACTCCATACATATATATGGGGAGGTACTAGCTCCAACTCGGTTTTACAGTGAAAACTGCAGGAACATCAAACCAGCACTAGGAAACAGACTGAGAAACCAGAGTAAAAGTTTCTCCTGCAACCCGTTCCCTTTGTGCTAGATGAACGAACGTCTCTCCACATGCTCAGTTCTGAGAGATAAGTGTGTGTGAAAGCCGTCCTTCACCTAGCTTGTTGGGAACACAAAGTTTCTCTTCAGTTGCAAACTCCAGTCCATACATATATATGGGCAGGTACAAGCTCCAACTCGGTTTTACAGTGAAAACTGCAGGAACTTCAAACCTGCACTAGGAAACAGACCGAGATACCAGAGTAAAAGTTTCTCCTGCAACCCGTTCCCTATGTGCTAGATGAACGAACGTCTCTCCACACGCTCAGTTCTGATAGATAAGTGTGTGTGAAAGCCGTCCTTCACCTAGCTTGTTGGGAACACAAAGTTTCTCTTCAGTAGCAAACTCCACTCCATACATATATATGGGGAGGTACTAGCTCCAACTCGGTTTTACAGTGAAATCTGCAGGAACTTCAAACCGGCACTAGAAAACAGACCGAGAAACCAGAGTAAAAGTTTCTCCTGCAACTCGTTCCTTTGTGTTAGATGAACAAACGTCTCTCCACGTGCTCAGTTCTGAGAGATAAGTGTGTGTGAAAGCCGTCCTTCAACTAGCTTCTTGGGAACACAAAGTTTCTCTTCAGTTGCAAACTCCATTCCACACATATATATGGGGAAGTACTAGCTCCAACTCGGTGTTACAGTGAAAACTGCAGGAACTTCAAACCGGCACTAGGAAACAACTGAGAAACCAGAGTAAAAGTTTCTCCTGCAACCCGTTCCCTTTGTGCTAGATGAACGAACGTCTCTCCACATGCTCAGTTCTGAGAGATAAGTGTGTGTGAAAGCCGTCCTTCACCTAGATTGTTGGGAACACAAAGTTTCTCTTCAGTTGCAAACTCCACTCCATACATATATATGGGGAGGTACTAGCTCCAACTCAGTTTTACGGTGAAAACTGCAGGAACTTCAAACCGGCACTAGGAAACAGACCGAGAAACCAGAGTAAAAGTTTCTCCTGCAACCCGTTCCCTTTGTGTTAGATGAACGAACGTCTCTCCACGTGCTCAGTTCTGAGAGATAAGTGTGTGTGAAAGCCGTCCTTCAACTAGCTTCTAGGGAACACAAAGTTTCTCTTCAGTTGCAAACTCCATTCCACACATATATATGGGGAGGTACTAGCTCCAACTCGGTGTTACAGTGAAAACTGCAGGAACTTCAAACCGGCACTAGGAAACAACTGAGAAACCAGAGTAAAAGTTTCTCCTGCAACCCGTTCCCTTTGTGCTAGATGAACGAACGTCTCTCCACATGCTCAGTTCTGAGAGATAAGTTTGTGTGAAAGCCGTCCTTCACCTAGCTTGTTGGGAACACAAATATTCTCTTCAGTTGCAAACCCCACTCCATACATATATATGGGGAGGTACTAGCTCCAACTCAGTTTTACAGTGAAAACTGCAGGAACTTCAAACCGGCACTAGGAAACAGACCGAGAAACCAGAGTAAAAGTTTCTCCTGCAACCCATTCCCTTTGTGTTAGATGAACGAACGTCTCTCCACGTGCTCATTTATGAGAGATAAGTGTGTGTGAAAGCCGTCCTTCAACTAGCTTCTTGGGAACACAAAGTTTCTCTTCAGTTGCAAACTCCATTCCACACATATATATGGGGAGGTACTAGCTCCAACTCGGTGTTACAGTGAAAACTGCAGGAACTTCAAACCGGCACTAGGAAACAACTGAGAAACCAGAGTAAAAGTTTCTCCTGCAACCCGTTCCCTTTGTGCTAGATGAACGAACGTCTCTCCACATGCTCAGTTCTGAGAGATAAATGTGTGTGAAAGCCGTCCTTCACTTGCTTGTTGGGAACACAAATATTCTCTTCAGTTGCAAATTCCACTCCATACATATATATGGGGAGGTACTAGCTCCAACTCGGTTTTACAGTGAAATCAGCAGGAACTTCCAACCGGCACTAGGAAACAGACTGAGAAACCAGAATAAATGTTTCCCTGCAACCCGTTCCCTTTGTGCTAGATGAACGAAAGTCTCTCCACATGCTCAGTTCTGAGAGATAAGTGTGTGTGAAAGCCGTACTTAACCTAGCTTGTTGGGAACACAAAGTTTCTATTCAGTTGCAAACTCCACTCCATACATATATATGGGGAGGTACTAGCTACAACTCGGTTTTACAGTGAAAACTGCAGGAACTTCAAACCGGCACTAGGAAACAGACTGAGAAACCAGAGTAAAAGTTTCTCCTGCAAAACGTTCCCTTTGTGCTAGATGAACGAACTACTCTCCACATGCTCAGTTCTGAGAGATAAATGTGTGTGGAAGCCGTCCTTCAGCTAGCTTGTTGGGAACACAAAGTTTCTCTTCAGTTGCAAATTCCACTCCATACATATATATGGGGAGGTATTAGCTCCAACTCGGTTTTACAGTGAAATCTGCAGGAACGTCCAACCGGCACTAGGAAACAGACTGAGAAACCAGAGTAAAAGTTTCCCTGTAACTCGTTCCCTTTGTGCTAGATGAACGAACGTCTCTCCACATGCTTAGGTCTGAGAGATAAGTGTGTGTGAAAGCCATACTTAACCTAGCTTGTTGGGAACACAAAGTTTCTCTTCAGTTGCAAACACCACTCCATACATATATATGGGGAGGTACTAGCTCCAACTCGGTTTTACAGTGAAAACTGCAGTAACTTCAAACCGGCACTAGGAAACAGACTGAGAAACCAGAGTAAAAGTTTCTCCTGCAAAACGTTCCCTTTGTGCTAGATGAACGAACGTCTCTCCACATGCTCAGTTCTGAGAGATAAGTGTGTGTGAAAGCCGTCCTTCACCTAGCTTGTTGGGAACACAAAGTTTCTCTTCAGTTGCAAACTCCACTCCATACATGTATATGGGGAGGAACTAGCTCCAACTCAGTTTTACAGTGAAAACTGCAGGAACTTCAAACCGGCACTAGGAAACAGACCGAGAAACCAGACTAAATGTTTCTCCTGCAACCCGTTCCCTATGTGTTAGATGAACGAACGTCTCTCCAGATGCTCAGTTCTGAGAGATAAGTGTGTGTGAAAGCCGTCCTTCACCTAGCTTGTTGGGAACACAAAGTTCCTCTTCAGTTGCAAACTCCACTCCACACATATATATGGGGAGGTACTAGCTCCAACTCGGTTTTACAGTGAAAACTGCAGGAACTTCCAACCGGCACTAGGAAACAGACTGAGAAACCAGAGTAAAAGTTTCTCCTGCAACCCGTTCCCTTTGGGCTAGATGAACGATCGTCTCTCCACATGCTCAGTTCTGAGAGAAATGTGTGTTTGAAAGCCGTCCTTCACCTAGCTTGTTGGGAACACAAAGTTTCTCTTCAGATGCAAACTCCACTCCATACATATAGATGGGGATGTACTAGACCCAACTCGATTTTACAGTGAAAACTGCAGGAAATTCAAACCGGCACTAGGGAACAGACTGAGAAAGCAGAGTAAAAGTTTCTCCTGCAACCCATTCCCTTTGTGCTAGATGAACGAACGTCTCTCCACATGCTCAGTTCTGAGAGATAAATGTGTGTGAAAGCCGTACTTCACCTAGCTTGTTGGGAACACAATGTTTCTCTTCAGTTGCAAAATCCACTCCATACATATTTATTGGGAGGTACTAGCTCCAACACGGTAGTACAGTGAAAATTGCAGGAACTTCAAACCGGCACTAGGAAACAGACTGAGAAACCAGAGTAAAAGTTTCTCCTGCAACCCGTTCCCTTTGTGCTAGATGAACGAAAGTCCCTCCACATGCTCAGATCTGAGAGATAACTGTGTGTGGAAGCCGTACTTCACCTAGCTTGTTGGGAACACAAAGTTTCTCTTCAGTTGCAAACTCCACTCAATACATATATTTGGGGAGGTACTAGCTCCAACTCGGTTTAACAGTGAAAATTGCAGGAACTTCAAACAGGCACTAGGAAACAGACTGAGAAACCAGAGTAAAAGTTTCACCTGCAACCCGTTCCCTTTGTGCTAGATGAACGAACGTCTCTCCACATGCTCAGTTCTGAGAGATAAGTGTGTGTGAAAGCCGTTCTTTAGCTAGCTTGTTGGGAATACAAAGTTTCTCTACAGTTGCAAATTCCACTCCATACATATATATGGGGAGGTACTAGCTCCAACTCGGTTTTACAGTGAAAACTGCAGGAACTTCAAACCGGCACTAGAAAACAGACTGAGAAAGAAGAGTAAAAGTTTCCTCTGCAAATCGTTCCCTTTGTGCTAGATGAACGAACGTCTCTCCACAAGCTCATTTCTGAGAGATAAGTGTGTGTGAAAGCCGTCCTTCACCTATCTTGTTGGGAACACAAAGTTTCTCTTCAGTTGCAAACTCCAATCCATACATATATATGGGGAGGTACTAGCTCCAACCCGGTTTTACAGTGAAAACTGCAGGAACTTCAAACAGGCACTAGGAAACAGACTGAGAAACCAGAAAAAAAGCTTCTCCTGTAACCCGTTCCCTTTGTGCTAGATGAACGAACGTCTCTCCACATGCTCAGTTCGGACAGAGAAGTGTGTGTGAAAGCCGTCCTTCACCTAGCTTGTTGGGAACACGAAGTTTCTCTTCAGTTGCAAAATCCAGTCCATACATATATATGGGGAGGTACTAGCTCCAACCCGGTTTTACAGTGAAAACTGCAGGAACTTCAAACCGGCACTAGGAAACAGACTGAGAAACCAGAGGAAAAGTTTCTCCTGCAACCCGTTCCTTTTGTGCTAGATGAACGAACGTCTCTCCACATGCTCAGTTCTGAGAGATAAGTGTGTGTGAAAGCCGTCCTTCACCTAGCTTGTTGGGAACACAAAGTTTCTCTTCAGTTGCAAACTCCACTCCATACATATATATGGGGAGGTACTAGCTCCAACTCGGTTTTACAGTGAAAACTGCAGGAACATCAAACCAGCACTAGGAAACAGACTGAGAAACCAGAGTAAAAGTTTCTCCTGCAACCCGTTCCCTTTGTGCTAGATGAACGAACGTCTCTCCACATGCTCAGTTCTGAGAGATAAGTGTGTGTGAAAGCCGTCCTTCACCTAGCTTGTTGGGAACACAAAGTTTCTCTTCAGTTGCAAACTCCAGTCCATACATATATATGGGCAGGTACTAGCTCCAACTCGGTTTTACAGTGAAAACTGCAGGAACTTCAAACCTGCACTAGGAAACAGACCGAGAAACCAGAGTAAAAGTTTCTCCTGCAACCCGTTCCCTTTGTGCTAGATGAACGAACGTCTCTCCACACGCTCAGTTCTGATAGATAAGTGTGTGTGAAAGCCGTCCTTCACCTAGCTTGTTGGGAACACAAAGTTTCTCTTCAGTAGCAAACTCCACTCCATACATATATATGGGGAGGTACTAGCTCCAACTCGGTTTTACAGTGAAATCTGCAGGAACTTCAAACCGGCACTAGAAAACAGACCGAGAAACCAGAGTAAAAGTTTCTCCTGCAACTCGTTCCTTTGTGTTAGATGAACAAACGTCTCTCCACGTGCTCAGTTCTGAGAGATAAGTGTGTGTGAAAGCCGTCCTTCAACTAGCTTCTTGGGAACACAAAGTTTCTCTTCAGTTGCAAACTCCATTCCACACATATATATGGGGAAGTACTAGCTCCAACTCGGTGTTACAGTGAAAACTGCAGGAACTTCAAACCGGCACTAGGAAACAACTGAGAAACCAGAGTAAAAGTTTCTCCTGCAACCCGTTCCCTTTGTGCTAGATGAACGAACGTCTCTCCACATGCTCAGTTCTGAGAGATAAGTGTGTGTGAAAGCCGTCCTTCACCTAGATTGTTGGGAACACAAAGTTTCTCTTCAGTTGCAAACTCCACTCCATACATATATATGGGGAGGTACTAGCTCCAACTCAGTTTTACGGTGAAAACTGCAGGAACTTCAAACCGGCACTAGGAAACAGACCGAGAAACCAGAGTAAAAGTTTCTCCTGCAACCCGTTCCCTTTGTGTTAGATGAACGAACGTCTCTCCACGTGCTCAGTTCTGAGAGATAAGTGTGTGTGAAAGCCGTCCTTCAACTAGCTTCTAGGGAACACAAAGTTTCTCTTCAGTTGCAAACTCCATTCCACACATATATATGGGGAGGTACTAGCTCCAAATCGGTGTTACAGTGAAAACTGCAGGAACTTCAAACCGGCACTAGGAAACAACTGAGAAACCAGAGTAAAAGTTTCTCCTGCAACCCGTTCCCTTTGTGCTAGATGAACGAACGTCTCTCCACATGCTCAGTTCTGAGAGATAAGTTTGTGTGAAAGCCGTCCTTCACCTAGCTTGTTGGGAACACAAATATTCTCTTCAGTTGCAAACCCCACTCCATACATATATATGGGGAGGTACTAGCTCCAACTCAGTTTTACAGTGAAAACTGCAGGAACTTCAAACCGGCACTAGGAAACAGACCGAGAAACCAGAGTAAAAGTTTCTCCTGCAACCCATTCCCTTTGTGTTAGATGAACGAACGTCTCTCCACGTGCTCATTTATGAGAGATAAGTGTGTGTGAAAGCCGTCCTTCAACTAGCTTCTTGGGAACACAAAGTTTCTCTTCAGTTGCAAACTCCATTCCACACATATATATGGGGAGGTACTAGCTCCAACTCGGTGTTACAGTGAAAACTGCAGGAACTTCAAACCGGCACTAGGAAACAACTGAGAAACCAGAGTAAAAGTTTCTCCTGCAACCCGTTCCCTTTGTGCTAGATGAACGAACGTCTCTCCACATGCTCAGTTCTGAGAGATAAATGTGTGTGAAAGCCGTCCTTCACTTGCTTGTTGGGAACACAAATATTCTCTTCAGTTGCAAATTCCACTCCATACATATATATGGGGAGGTACTAGCTCCAACTCGGTTTTACAGTGAAATCAGCAGGAACTTCCAACCGGCACTAGGAAACAGACTGAGAAACCAGAATAAATGTTTCCCTGCAACCCGTTCCCTTTGTGCTAGATGAACGAAAGTCTCTCCACATGCTCAGTTCTGAGAGATAAGTGTGTGTGAAAGCCGTACTTAACCTAGCTTGTTGGGAACACAAAGTTTCTATTCAGTTGCAAACTCCACTCCATACATATATATGGGGAGGTACTAGCTACAACTCGGTTTTACAGTGAAAACTGCAGGAACTTCAAACCGGCACTAGGAAACAGACTGAGAAACCAGAGTAAAAGTTTCTCCTGCAAAACGTTCCCTTTGTGCTAGATGAACGAACTACTCTCCACATGCTCAGTTCTGAGAGATAAATGTGTGTGGAAGCCGTCCTTCAGCTAGCTTGTTGGGAACACAAAGTTTCTCTTCAGTTGCAAATTCCACTCCATACATATATATGGGGAGGTATTAGCTCCAACTCGGTTTTACAGTGAAATCTGCAGGAACGTCCAACCGGCACTAGGAAACAGACTGAGAAACCAGAGTAAAAGTTTCCCTGTAACTCGTTCCCTTTGTGCTAGATGAACGAACGTCTCTCCACATGCTTAGGTCTGAGAGATAAGTGTGTGTGAAAGCCATACTTAACCTAGCTTGTTGGGAACACAAAGTTTCTCTTCAGTTGCAAACACCACTCCATACATATATATGGGGAGGTACTAGCTCCAACTCGGTTTTACAGTGAAAACTGCAGTAACTTCAAACCGGCACTAGGAAACAGACTGAGAAACCAGAGTAAAAGTTTCTCCTGCAAAACGTTCCCTTTGTGCTAGATGAACGAACGTCTCTCCACATGCTCAGTTCTGAGAGATAAGTGTGTGTGAAAGCCGTCCTTCACCTAGCTTGTTGGGAACACAAAGTTTCTCTTCAGTTGCAAACTCCACTCCATACATGTATATGGGGAGGAACTAGCTCCAACTCAGTTTTACAGTGAAAACTGCAGGAACTTCAAACCGGCACTAGGAAACAGACCGAGAAACCAGACTAAATGTTTCTCCTGCAACCCGTTCCCTATGTGTTAGATGAACGAACGTCTCTCCAGATGCTCAGTTCTGAGAGATAAGTGTGTGTGAAAGCCGTCCTTCACCTAGCTTGTTGGGAACACAAAGTTCCTCTTCAGTTGCAAACTCCACTCCACACATATATATGGGGAGGTACTAGCTCCAACTCGGTTTTACAGTGAAAACTGCAGGAACTTCCAACCGGCACTAGGAAACAGACTGAGAAACCAGAGTAAAAGTTTCTCCTGCAACCCGTTCCCTTTGGGCTAGATGAACGATCGTCTCTCCACATGCTCAGTTCTGAGAGAAATGTGTGTTTGAAAGCCGTCCTTCACCTAGCTTGTTGGGAACACAAAGTTTCTCTTCAGATGCAAACTCCACTCCATACATATAGATGGGGATGTACTAGACCCAACTCGATTTTACAGTGAAAACTGCAGGAAATTCAAACCGGCACTAGGGAACAGACTGAGAAAGCAGAGTAAAAGTTTCTCCTGCAACCCATTCCCTTTGTGCTAGATGAACGAACGTCTCTCCACATGCTCAGTTCTGAGAGATAAATGTGTGTGAAAGCCGTACTTCACCTAGCTTGTTGGGAACACAATGTTTCTCTTCAGTTGCAAAATCCACTCCATACATATTTATTGGGAGGTACTAGCTCCAACACGGTAGTACAGTGAAAATTGCAGGAACTTCAAACCGGCACTAGGAAACAGACTGAGAAACCAGAGTAAAAGTTTCTCCTGCAACCCGTTCCCTTTGTGCTAGATGAACGAAAGTCCCTCCACATGCTCAGATCTGAGAGATAAGTGTGTGTGGAAGCCGTACTTCACCTAGCTTGTTGGGAACACAAAGTTTCTCTTCAGTTGCAAACTCCACTCAATACATATATTTGGGGAGGTACTAGCTCCAACTCGGTTTAACAGTGAAAATTGCAGGAACTTCAAACAGGCACTAGGAAACAGACTGAGAAACCAGAGTAAAAGTTTCACCTGCAACCCGTTCCCTTTGTGCTAGATGAACGAACGTCTCTCCACATGCTCAGTTCTGAGAGATAAGTGTGTGTGAAAGCCGTCCTTCACCTAGCTTGTTGGGAACACAAAGTTTCTCTTCATTTGCAAATTCCACTCCATAGATATATATGGGTAGGTACTAGCTCCAACTCGGTTTTACAGTGAAAACTGCAGGAACTTCAAACCGGCACTAGGAAACAGACTGAGAAACCAGAGAAAAAGTTTCTCCTGCAACCCGTTCCCTTTGTGCTAGATGAACGAACGTCTCTCCACAAGCTCATTTTTGAGACATAAGTGTGTGTGGAAGCCGTCCTTCACCTTGCTTGTTGGGAACACAAAGTTTCTCTTCAGTTGCAAACTCCACTCCATACATATATATGGGGAGGTACTAGCTCTATCTCGGTTTTACAGTGAAAACTGCAGGAACTTCAAACCGGCACTAGGAAACAGACTGAGAAACCAGAGTAACAGTTTCTCCTGCAACCCGTTCCTTTTGTGCTAGATGAACGTAGGTCTCTCCACATGCTCAGTTCTGAGAGATATGTGTGTGTGAAAGCCGTCCTTCACCTAGCTTGTTGGGAACACAAAGTTTCTCTTCAGTTGCAAACTCCACTCCACACATATTTATGGGTAGGTACTAGCTCCAACTCGGTTTTTCCAGTGAAAACTGCAGAAACTTCAAACCGACACTAGGAAACAGACTGAGAAACCTGAGTATAATTTCTCCTGCAACCCGTTCCCTTTGTGCTAGATGAACGAACGTCTCTCCACATGCTCAATTCTGAGAGATTAGTGTGTGTGAAAGCCGTCCTTCACCTAGCTTGTTGGGAACACAAAGTTTCCCTTCATTTGCTAACTCCACTCCATACATATATATGGGGAATTACTAGCTCCAACTCGGTTTTACAGTGAAAACTGCAGGAACTTCAAACCGGCACTAGGAAACAGACTGAGAAACCAGAGTAAAAGTTTCTCCTGCAACCCGTTCCTTTTGTGCTAGATGAACGAACGTCTGTCCACTTACTCAGTTCTGAGAGATAATTGTGTGTGAAAGCCGTCCTTCACCTAGCTTGTTGGGAACACAAAGTTTCTCTTCAGTTGCAAACTCCACTCCATACAGATATATGGGAATGTACTAGCTCCAACTCGAATTTACAGTGAAAATTGCAGGAACTTCAAACCGGCACTAGGAAACAGACTGAGAAACCAGAGTAAAAATATCTCCTGCAAACCGTTCCCTTTGTGCTAGATGAACGAACGTCTCTACACCTGCTCAGTTCTCAGAGATAAGTGTGTGTGAAAGCCGTCCTTCACCTAGCTTGTTGGGAACACAAAGTTTCTCTTCAGTTGCAAACTACACTCCGTACATATATATGGGGAAGTACTAGCTCCAACTCTGTTTTACAGTGAAAACTGCAGGAACTTCAAACCGGCACTAGGAAACAGACTGAGAAACCAGAGTAAAATTTTCTACTGCAACCCATTCCTTTTGTGCTAGATGAACGAACGTCCCTCCACATGCTCAGTTCTGAGAGATAAGTGTGTGTGAAAGCCGTCCTTCACCTAGCTTGTTGGGAACACAAATTTTCTCTTCTGTTGAAAACTCCACTCCATACACATATAAGGGGATGTACTAGCTCCAACTGGGTTTTACAGTGAAAATTTCAGGAACTTCAAAACGGCCCTAGGAAACAGACTGAGAAACCAGAGTAAAAGTTTCCCTTGCAACCCGTTCCCTTTGTGCTAGATGAACGAAAGTCACTCCACATGCTCAATTCTGACAGATAAGTGTGTGTGAAAGCCGTCCTTCACCTAGCTTGTTGGGAACACAAAGTTTCTCTTCAGTTGCAAAGTCCACTCCATACATATAGATGGGGATGTACTAGCTCCAACTCGGTTTTACAGTGAAAACTGCAGGAATTTCAAACAGGCACTAGGAAAAAGACTGAGAAACCAGAGTAAAAGTTTCTCCTGCAACCCGTTCCCTTTGTGCTAGATGAACGAACGTCTATCCACATGCTCAGTTCTGAGAGATAAGTGTGTGTGAAAGCCGTCCTGCAACTAGCTTGTTGGGAACACAAAGTTTCTCTTCAGATGCAAACTCCACTCCATACATATATATGGAGAGGTACAAGCTCCAACTAGGTTTTACAGTGAAAACTGCAGGAATTTCAAACTGGCACTAGGAAACAGACTGAGAAACCAGAGTAAAAGTTTCTCCTGCAACCAGTTCACTTTGTGCTAGATGAACGAACGTCTCTCCACATGCTCAGTTCTGAGAGATAAGTGTGTGTGAAAGCCGTCCTTCACCTAGCTTGTTGGGAACACAAAGTTTCTCTTCAGTTGCAAACTCCACTCCATACATATATATGGGGAGGAACTAGCTCCAACTCGGTTTTACAGTGAAAACTGCAGGAACTTCAAACCGGTACTAGGAAACAGACTGAGAAACCAGAGAAAAAGTTTCTCCTGCAACCCGTTCCTTTGGGCTAGATGAACGAACGTCTCTCCACAAGCTCAGTTTTGAGAGATAAGTGTGTGTGGAAGCCGTCCTTCACCTTGCTTGTTGGGAACACAAAGTTTCTCTTCAGTTGCAAACTCCAATCCATACATATATATGGGGAGGTACTAGCTCCAACTCGGTTTTACAGTGAAAACTGCAGGAACTTCAAACCGGCACTAGGAAACAGACTGAGAAACCAGAGTAAAAGTTTCTCCTGCAACCCGTTCCCTTTGTGCTAGATGAACGTACGTCTCTCCACATGCTCAGTTCTGAGAGATATGTGTGTGTGAAAGCCGTCCTTCACCTAGCTTGTTGAGAACACAAAGTTTCTCTTCAGTTGCAAACTCCACTCCACACATATATATGGGGAGGTACTAGCTCCAACTCGGTTTTACAGTGAAAACTGCAGGAACTTCAAACCGACACTAGGAAACAGACTGAGAAACCTGAGTATAATTTCTCCTGCAACCCGTTCCCTTTGTGCTAGATGAACGAACGTCTCTCCACATGCTCAGTTCTGAGAGATTAGTGTGTGTGAAAGCCGTCCTTCACCTAGCTTGTTGGGAACACAAAGTTACTCTTCATTTGCTAACTCCACTCCATACATATATATGGGGATTTACTAGCTCCAACTCGGTTTTACAGTGAAAACTGCAGGAACTTCAAACCGGCACTAGGAAACAGACTGAGAAACCTGAGTATAATTTCTCCTGCAACCCGTTCCTTTTGTGCTAGATGAACGAACGTCTGTCCACATGCTCAGTTCTGAGAGATAATTGTGTGTGAAAGCCGTCCTTCACCTAGCTTGTTGGGAACACAAAGTTTCTCTTCAGTTGCAAACTCCAATCCATACATATATATGGGAATGTACTAGCTCCAACACGGATTTACAGTGAAAATTGCAGGAACTTCAAACCGGCACTAGAAAACAGACTGAGAAACCAGAGTAAAAATATCTCCTGCAAACCGTGACCTTTGTGCTAGATGAACGAAAGTCCCTCCACATGCTCAGATCTGAGAGATAAGTGTGTGTGAAAGCCATCCTTCACCTAGCTTGTTGGGAACACAAAGTTTCTCTTCAGTTGCAAACTCCACTCCATACATATATATGGGGAGGAACTAGCTCCAACTCGGTTTTACAGTGAAAACTGCAGGAACTTCAAACCGGCACTAGGAAACAGACTGAGAAACCAGAGAAAAAGTTTCTCCTGCAACCCGTTCCCTTTGTGCTAGATGAACGAACGTCTCTCCACAAGCTCAGTTTTGAGAGATAAGTGTGTGTGGAAGCCGTCCTTCACCTTGCTTGTTGGGAACACAAAGTTTCCCTTCAGTTGCAAACTCCACTCCATACATATATATGGGGAGGTACTAGCTCCAACTCGGTTTTACAGTGAAAACTGCAGGAACTTCAAACCGGCATTAGGAAACAGTCTGAGAACCCAGATTAAAATTTCTCCTGCAACACATTCCCATTGTGCTAGATGAACGAACGTCTCTCCACATGCTCAGTTCTGAGAGATAAGTGTGTGTGAAAGCCATCCTTCACCTAGCTTGTTGGGAACACAAAGTTTCTCTTCAGTTGCAAACTCCACTCCATACATATATATGGGGAGGTACTAGCTCCAACTCGGTTTTACAGTGAAAAATGCAGGAACTTCAAACCGGCACTAGGAAACAGACTGAGAAACCAGAGTAACAGTTTCTCCTGCAACCCGTTCCTTTTGTGCTAGATGAACGTAGGTCTCTCCAAATGCTCAGTTCTGAGAGATATGTGTGTGTGAAAGCCGTCCTTCACCTAGCTTGTTGGGAACACAAAGTTTCTCTTCAGTTGCAAACTCCACTCCACACATATTTATGGGTAGGTACTAGCTCCAACTCGGTTTTTCCAGTGAAAACTGCAGAAACTTCAAACCGACACTAGGAAACAGACTGAGAAACCTGAGTATAATTTCTCCTGCAACCCGTTCTCTTTGTGCTAGATGAACGAACGTCTCTCCACATGCTCAATTCTGAGAGATTAGTGTGTGTGAAAGCCGTCCTTCACCTAGCTTGTTGGGAACACAAAGTTTCCCTTCATTTGCTAACTCCACTCCATACATATATATGGGGAATTACTAGCTCCAACTCGGTTTTACAGTGAAAACTGCAGGAACTTCAAACCGGCACTAGGAAACAGACTGAGAAACCAGAGTAAAAGTTTCTCCTGCAACCCGTTCCTTTTGTGCTAGATGAACGAACGTCTGTCCACTTACTCAGTTCTGAGAGATAATTGTGTGTGAAAGCCGTCCTTCACCTAGCTTGTTGGGAACACAAAGTTTCTCTTCAGTTGCAAACTCCACTCCATACAGATATATGGGAATGTACTAGCTCCAACTCGAATTTACAGTGAAAATTGCAGGAACTTCAAACCGGCACTAGGAAACAGACTGAGAAACCAGAGTAAAAATATCTCCTGCAAACCGTTCCCTTTGTGCTAGATGAACGAACGTCTCTACACCTGCTCAGTTCTCAGAGATAAGTGTGTGTGAAAGCCGTCCTTCACCTAGCTTGTTGGGAACACAAAGTTTCTCTTCAGTTGCAAACTACACTCCGTACATATATATGGGGAAGTACTAGCTCCAACTCTGTTTTACAGTGAAAACTGCAGGAACTTCAAACCGGCACTAGGAAACAGACTGAGAAACCAGAGTAAAATTTTCTACTGCAACCCATTCCTTTTGTGCTAGATGAACGAACGTCCCTCCACATGCTCAGTTCTGAGAGATAAGTGTGTGTGAAAGCCGTCCTTCACCTAGCTTGTTGGGAACACAAATTTTCTCTTCTGTTGAAAACTCCACTCCATACACATATAAGGGGATGTACTAGCTCCAACTGGGTTTTACAGTGAAAACTTCAGGAACTTCAAAACGGCCCTAGGAAACAGACTGAGAAACCAGAGTAAAAGTTTCCCTTGCAACCCGTTCCCTTTGTGCTAGATGAACGAAAGTCACTCCACATGCTCAATTCTGACAGATAAGTGTGTGTGAAAGCCGTCCTTCACCTAGCTTGTTGGGAACACAAAGTTTCTCTTCAGTTGCAAAGTCCACTCCATACATATAGATGGGGATGTACTAGCTCCAACTCGGTTTTACAGTGAAAACTGCAGGAACTTCAAACAGGCACTAGGAAAAAGACTGAGAAACCAGAGTAAAAGTTTCTCCTGCAACCCGTTCCCTTTGTGCTAGATGAACGAACGTCTATCCACATGCTCAGTTCTGAGAGATAAGTGTGTGTGAAAGCCGTCCTGCAACTAGCTTGTTGGGAACACAAAGTTTCTCTTCAGATGCAAACTCCACTCCATACATATATATGGAGAGGTACAAGCTCCAACTAGGTTTTACAGTGAAAACTGCAGGAATTTCAAACTGACACTAGGAAACAGACTGAGAAACCAGAGTAAAAGTTTCTCCTGCAACCAGTTCACTTTGTGCTAGATGAACGAACGTCTCTCCACATGCTCAGTTCTGAGAGATAAGTGTGTGTGAAAGCCGTCCTTCACCTAGCTTGTTGGGAACACAAAGTTTCTCTTCAGTTGCAAACTCCACTCCATACATATATATGGGGAGGAACTAGCTCCAACTCGGTTTTACAGTGAAAACTGCAGGAACTTCAAACCGGTACTAGGAAACAGACTGAGAAACCAGAGAAAAAGTTTCTCCTGCAACCCGTTCCTTTGGGCTAGATGAACGAACGTCTCTCCACAAGCTCAGTTTTGAGAGATAAGTGTGTGTGGAAGCCGTCCTTCACCTTGCTTGTTGGGAACACAAAGTTTCTCTTCAGTTGCAAACTCCAATCCATACATATATATGGGGAGGTACTAGCTCCAACTCGGTTTTACAGTGAAAACTGCAGGAACTTCAAACCGGCACTAGGAAACAGACTGAGAAACCAGAGTAAAAGTTTCTCCTGCAACCCGTTCCCTTTGTGCTAGATGAACGTACGTCTCTCCACATGCTCAGTTCTGAGAGATATGTGTGTGTGAAAGCCGTCCTTCACCTAGCTTGTTGAGAACACAAAGTTTCTCTTCAGTTGCAAACTCCACTCCACACATATATATGGGGAGGTACTAGCTCCAACTCGGTTTTACAGTGAAAACTGCAGGAACTTCAAACCGACACTAGGAAACAGACTGAGAAACCTGAGTATAATTTCTCCTGCAACCCGTTCCCTTTGTGCTAGATGAACGAACGTCTCTCCACATGCTCAGTTCTGAGAGATTAGTGTGTGTGAAAGCCGTCCTTCACCTAGCTTGTTGGGAACACAAAGTTACTCTTCATTTGCTAACTCCACTCCATACATATATATGGGGATTTACTAGCTCCAACTCGGTTTTACAGTGAAAACTGCAGGAACTTCAAACCGGCACTAGGAAACAGACTGAGAAACCTGAGTATAATTTCTCCTGCAACCCGTTCCTTTTGTGCTAGATGAACGAACGTCTGTCCACATGCTCAGTTCTGAGAGATAATTGTGTGTGAAAGCCGTCCTTCACCTAGCTTGTTGGGAACACAAAGTTTCTCTTCAGTTGCAAACTCCAATCCATACATATATATGGGAATGTACTAGCTCCAACACGGATTTACAGTGAAAATTGCAGGAACTTCAAACCGGCACTAGAAAACAGACTGAGAAACCAGAGTAAAAATATCTCCTGCAAACCGTGACCTTTGTGCTAGATGAACGAAAGTCCCTCCACATGCTCAGATCTGAGAGATAAGTGTGTGTGAAAGCCATCCTTCACCTAGCTTGTTGGGAACACAAAGTTTCTCTTCAGTTGCAAACTCCACTCCATACATATATATGGGGAGGAACTAGCTCCAACTCGGTTTTACAGTGAAAACTGCAGGAACTTCAAACCGGCACTAGGAAACAGACTGAGAAACCAGAGAAAAAGTTTCTCCTGCAACCCGTTCCCTTTGTGCTAGATGAACGAACGTCTCTCCACAAGCTCAGTTTTGAGAGATAAGTGTGTGTGGAAGCCGTCCTTCACCTTGCTTGTTGGGAACACAAAGTTTCCCTTCAGTTGCAAACTCCACTCCATACATATATATGGGGAGGTACTAGCTCCAACTCGGTTTTACAGTGAAAACTGCAGGAACTTCAAACCGGCATTAGGAAACAGTCTTAGAACCCAGATTAAAATTTCTCCTGCAACACATTCCCATTGTGCTAGATGAACGAACGTCTCTCCACATGCTCAGTTCTGAGAGATAAGTGTGTGTGAAAGCCATCCTTCACCTAGCTTGTTGGGAACACAAAGTTTCTCTTCAGTTGCAAACTCCACTCCATACATATATATGGGGAGGTACTAGCTCCAACTCGGTTTTACAGTGAAAAATGCAGGAACTTCAAAACGGCACTAGGAAACAGACTGAGAAACCAGAGTAAAAGTTTTTCCTGCAACCCATTCCCATTGTGCTAGATGAACGAACGTCTCTCCACATGCTCAGTTCTGAGAGATAAGTGTGTTTGAAAGCAGTCCTTCACCTAGCTTGTTGGGAACACAAAGTTTCTCTTCAGTTGCAAACTCCAATCCATACATATATATGGGGAGGTACTAGCTCCAACTCGGTTTTACAGTGAAAACTGCAGGAACTTCCAACCGGCACTAGGAAACAGACTGAGAAACCAGAGTAAAAGTTTCTCCTGCAACCCGTTCCTTTGGGCTAGATGAACGATCGTCTCTCCACCTGCTCCGTTCTGAGAGATAAGTGTGTGTGAAAGCCGTCCTTCACCTAGCTTGTTGGGAACACAAAGTTTCTCTTCTGTTGCAAACTCCACTCCATACACATATAAGGGGATGTACTAGCTCCAACTGGGTTTTACAGTGAAAACTGCAGGAAATTCAAACCGGAACTAGGAAACAGACTGAGAAACCAGAGTAAAAGTTTCTCCTGCAACCCATTCCCTTCGTGCTAGATGAACGAACGTCTCTCCACATGCTCAGTTCTGAGAGATAAATGTGTGTGAAAGACGTACTTCACCTAGCTTGTTGGGAACACAAAGTTTCTCTTCAGTTGCAAACTCCACTCAATACATATATTTGGGGAGGTACTAGCTCCAACTCGGTTTTACAGTGAAAACTGCAGGAACTTCAAACAGGCACTAGGAAACAGACCGAGAAACCAGAGTAAAAGTTTCTCCTGCAACCCGTTCCCTTTGTGCTAGATGAACGTACGTCTCTCCACATGCTCAGTTCTGAGAGATATGTGTGTGTGAAAGCCGTCCTTCACCTAGCTTGTTGGGAACACAAAGTTTCTCTTCAGTTGCAAACTCCACTCCACACATATATATGGGGAGGTACTAGCTCCAACTCGGTTTTACAGTGAAAACTGCAGGAACTTCAAACCGACACTAGGAAACAGACTGAGAAACCTGAGTAAAATTTCTCCTGCAACCCGTTCCCTTTGTGCTACATGAACGAACGTCTCTACACATGCTCAGTTCGGAGAGATAAGTGTGTGTGAAAGCCGTCCTTCACCTAGCTTGTTGGGAACACAAAGTTTCTCTTCAGTTGCAAACTACACTCCGTACATATATATGGGGAAGTACTAGCTCCAACTCTGTTTTACAGTGAAAACTGCAGGAACTTCAAACCGCCACTAGGAAACAGACTGAGAAACCAGAGTAAAAGTTTCTACTGCAACCCATTCCCTTTGTGCTAGATGAACGAACGTCCCTCCACATGCTCAGTTCTGAGAGATAAGTGTGTGTGAAAGCCGTCCTTCACCTAGCTTGTTGGGAACACAAAGTTTCTCTTCTGTTGCAAACTCCACTCCATACACATATAAGGGGATGTACTAGCTCCAACTGGGTTTTACAGTGAAAACTTCAGGAACTTCAAACCGGCACTAGGAAACAGACTGAGAAACCAGAGTAAAAGTTTCTCTTGCAACCCGTTCCCTTTGTGCTAGATGAACGAACGTCACTCCACATGCTCAGTTCGGAGAGATAAGTGTGTGTGAAAGCCGTCTTTCACCTAGCTTGTTGGGAACACAAAGTTTCTCTTCAGTTGCAAAGTCCACTCCATACATATATATGGGGAGGTACTAGCTCCAACTCGGTTTTACAGTGAAAACTGCAGGAACTTCAAACAGGCACTAGGAAACAGACTGAGTAACCAGAGTAAAAGTTTCTCCTGCAACACGTTCCCTTTGTGCTAGATGAACGAACGTCTATCCACATGCTCAGTTCTGAGAGATAAGTGTGTGTGAAAGCCGTCCTGCAACTAGCTTGTTGGGAACACAAAGTTTCTCTTCAGTTGCAAACTCCACTCCATACATATATATGGGGAGGAACTAGCTCCAACTCGGTATTACAGTGAAAAATGCAGGAACTTCAAACCGGCACTAGGAAACAGACTGATAAACCAGAGTAAAAGTTTCTCCTGCAACCCGTTCCCTTTGTGCTAGATGAACGAACGTCTCTCCACATGCTCAGTTCTGAGAGACAAGTGTGTTTGAAAGCAGTCCTTCACCTAGCTTGTTGGGAACACAAAGTTTCTCTTCAGTTTCAAACTCCACTCGATACATATATATGGGGAGGTACTAGCTCCAACTCGGTTTTACAGTGAAAACTGCAGGAACTTCAAACCGGCACTAGGAAACAGACTGAGAAACCAGAGTAAAAGTTTCTCCTGCAACCAGTTCCCTTTGTGCTAGATGAACGAACGTCTCTCCACATGCTCAATTCTGAGAGATAAGTGTGTGTGAAACCGTCCTTTACCTAGCTTGTTGGGAACACAAAGTTTCTCTTCTGTTGCAAACTCCACTCCATACATATATAAGGGGAGGTACTAGTTCCAACTCGGTTTTACAGTGAAAACTGCAGGAACTTCAAAACGGCACTAGGAAACAGACTAAGAAACCAGAGTAAAAGTTTTTCCTGCAACCCATTCCCATTGTGCTAGATGAACGAACGTCTCTCCACATGCTCAGTTCTTAGAGATAAGTGTGTGTGAAAGCCGTCCTGCACCTTGCTTGTTGGGAACACAAAGTTTCTCTTCAGTTGCAAACACCAGTCCATACATATATATGGGGAGGTACTAGCTCCAACTCGGTTTTACAGTGAAAACTGCAGGAACTTCATACTGGCACTAGGAAACAGACCGAGAAACCAGAGTAAATGTTTCTCCTGCAACCCGTTCCCTTTGTGCTAGATGAACGAAAGTCTCTCCACATGCTCAGTTCTGAGAGATAAGTGTGTGTGAAAGCCGTCCTTCACCTTGCTTGTTGGGAACACAAAGTTTCTCTTCATTTGCAAATTCCACTCCATACATATAAATGGGGAGGTACTAGCTCCAACTCGGTTTTACAGTGAAAACTGCAGGAACTTCAAACCGGCACTAGGAAACAGACTGAGAAACCAGAGTAAAAGTTTCTCCTGCAAACCGTTCCCTTTGTGCTAGATGAACGAACGTCTCTACACATGCTCAGTTCTCAGAGATAAGTGTGTGTGAAAGCCGTCCTTCACCTAGCTTGTTGGGAACACAAAGATTCTCTTCAGTTGCAAACTACACTCCGTACATATATATGGGGAAGTACTAGCTCCAACTCTGTTTTACAGAGAAAACTGCAGGAACTTCAAACCGGCACTAGGAAACAGACTGAGAAACCAGATTAAAAGTTTCTACTGCAACCCATTCCGTTTGTGCTAGATGAACGAACGTCCCTCCACATGCTCAGTTCTGAGAGATAAGTGTGTGTGAAAGCCGTCCTTCACCTAGCTTGTTGGGAACACAAAGTTTCTCTTCAGTTGTAAACTCCACTCCATACATATATATGGGGAGGTACTAGCTCCAACTCGGTTTTACAGTGAAAACTGCAGGAACTTCATACTGGCACTAGGAAACAGACCGAGAAACCAGAGTAAATGTTTCTCCTGCAACCCGTTCCCTTTGTGCTAGATGAACGAACGTCTCTCCACATGCTCAGTTCTGAGAGATAAGTGTGTGTGAAAGCCGTCCTGCACCTTGCTTGTTGGGAACACAAAGTTTCTCTTCAGTTGCAAACTCCACTCCATACATATAAATGGGGAGGTACTAGCTCCAACTCGGTTTTACAGTGAAAACTGCAGGAACTTCAAACCGGTACTAGGAAACAGACTGAGAAACCAGAGTAAAAATATCTCCTGCAAACTGTTCCCTTTGTGCTAGATGAACGAACGTCTCTCCACATGCTCAGTTCTGAGAGATAAGTGTGTGTGAAAGCCGTCCTTCACCTAGCTTGTTGGGAACACAAAGTTTCTCTTCAGTTGCAAACTACATTCCGTACATATATATGGGGAAGTACTAGCT
The DNA here is from genome assembly GCF_048773025.1 of Camelus bactrianus. NCBI lineage: Eukaryota > Metazoa > Chordata > Mammalia > Artiodactyla > Camelidae > Camelus > Camelus bactrianus. The sequence continues at coordinate 5,432,425 of NC_133565.1, forward strand.
CCAACTCTGTTTTACAGTGAAAACTGCAGGAACTTCAAACTGGCACTAGGAAACAGACTGAGAAACCAGAGTAAAAGTTTCTCCTGCAACCCATTCCCTTTGTGCTAGATGAACGAACGTCCCTCCACATGCTCAGTTCTGAGAGATAAGTGTGTGTGAAAGCCGTCCTTCAACTAGCTTGTTGGGAACACAAAGTTTCTCTTCTGTTGCAAACTCCACTCCATACACATATAAGGGGATGTACTAGCTCCAACTGGGTTTTACAGTGAAAACTTCAGGAACTTCAAACCGGCACTAGGAAACAGACTGAGAAACCAGAGTAAAAGTTTCTCTTGCAACCCGTTCCCTTTGTGCTAGATGAACGAACGTCACTCCACATGCTCAATTCTGAGAGATAAGTGTGTGTGAAAGCCGTCCTTCACCTAGCTTGTTGGGAACACAAAGTTTCTCTTAAGTTGCAAACTCCACTCCATAAATATATATGGAGAGGTACTAGCTCCAACTCGGTTTTACAGTGAAAACTGCAGGAACTTCAAACTGGCACTAGGAAACAGACTGAGAAACCAGAGTAAAAGTTTCTCCTGCAACCCATTCCCTTTGTGCTAGATGAACGAACGTCCCTCCACATGCTCAGTTCTGATTGATAAGTGTGTGTGAAAGCCGTCCTTCACCTAGCTTGTTGGGAACACAAAGTTTCTCTTCTGTTGCAAACTCCACTCCATACACATATAAGGGGATGTACTAGCTCCAACTGGGTTTTACAGTGAAAATTTCAGGAACTTCAAACCGGCACAAGGAAACAGACTGAGAAACCAGAGTAAAAGTTTCTCTTGCAAACCGTTCCCTTTGTGCTAGATGAAAGAACGTCACTCCACATGCTCAATTCTGAGAGATAAGTGTGTGTGAAAGCCGTCCTTCACCTAGCTTGTTGGGAACACAAAGTTTCTCTTCAGTTGCAAAGTCCACTCCATACATATATATGGGGAGGTACTAGCTCCAACTCGGTTTTACAGTGAAAACTGCAGGAATTTCAAAAAGGCACTAGGAAACAAACTGAGAAACCAGAGTAAAAGTTTTTCCTGCCACCCGTTCCCTTTGTGCTAGATGAACGAACGTCTATCCACATGCTCAGTTCTGAGAGATAAGTGTGTGTGAAAGCCGTCCTGCACCTAGCTTGTTGGGAACACAAAGTTTCTCTTCAGTTGCAAACTCCACTCCATACATATATATGGAGAGGTACTAGCTCCAACTCGGTTTTACAGTGAAAACTGCAGGAACTTCAAACTGGCACTAGGAAACAGACCGAGAAACCGGAGTAAAAGTTTCTCCTGCAACCAGTTCACTTTGTGCTAGATGAACGAAAGTCTCTCCACATGCTCAGTTCTGTGAGATAAGTGGTTGTGAAAGCCGTCCTTCACCTAGCTTGTTGGGAACACAAAGTTTCTTTTCACTTGCAAACTCCACTCCATACATATATATTGGAAGGAACTAGCTCCAAATCGGTTTTACAGTGAAAACTGCAGGAACTTCAAACCGGCACTAGGAAACAGACTGAGAAACCAGAGTAAAAGTTTTTCCTGCAACCCATTCCCATTGTGCTAGATGAATGAACGTCTCTCCACATGCTCAGTTCTGAGAGATATGTGTGTGTGAAAGCCGTCCTGCACCTTGCTTGTTGGGAACACAAAGTTTCTCTTCAGTTGCAAACACCACACCATACATATATATGGGGAGGTACTAGCTCCAACTCGGTTTTACAGTGAAAAGTGCAGGAACATCATACTGGCACTAGGAAACAGACCGAGAAACCAGAGTAAATGTTTCTCCTGCAACCCGTTCCCTTTGTGCTAGATGAACGAACGTCTCTCCACATGCTCAGTTCTGAGAGATAAGTGTGTGTGAAAGCCGTCCTTCACATTGCTTGTTGGGAACACAAAGTTTCTCTTCAGTTGCAAACTCCACTCCATACATATAAATGGGTAGGTACTAGCTCCAACTTGATTTTACAGTGAAAACTGCAGGAACTTCAAACCGGCACTAGGAAACAGACTGAGAAACCAGAGTAAAAGTTTCTCCTGCAACCCGTTCCCTTTGTGCTAGATGAACGAACGTCTCTCCACATGCTCACTTCTGAGAGATAAGTGTGTGTGAAACCGTCCTTTACCTAGCTTGTTGGGAACACAAAGTTTCTCTTCTGTTGCAAACTCCACTCCATACATATATAAGGGGAGGTACTAGTTCCAACTCGGTTTTACAGTGAAAACTGCAGGAACTTCAAACCGGCATTAGGAAACAGGCTGAGAACCCAGAATAAATTTTTCCTGCAACCCGTTCCATTTGTGCTAGATGAACGAACGTCTCTCCACATGCTCAGTTCTGAGAGATAAGTGTGTGTGAAAGCCATCCTTCACCTAGCTTGTTGGGAACACAAAGTTTCTCTTCAGTTGCAAACTCCACTCCATACATATATATGGGGAGGTACTAGCTCCAACTCGGTTTTACAGTGAAAAATGCAGGAACTTCAAACCGGCACTAGGAAACAGACTGAGAAACCAGAGTAAAAGTTTCTCCTGCGACCCGTTCCCTTTGTGCTAGATGAACGAACGTCTCTACACATGGTCAGTTCTCAGAGATAAGTGTGTGTGAAAGCCGTCCTTCACCTAGCTTGTTGGGAACACAAAGTTTCTCTTCAGTTGCAAACTACACTCCGTACATATATATGGGGAAGTACTAGCTCCAACTCTGTTTTACAGTGAAAACTGCAGGAACTTCAAACCGGCACTAGGAAACAGACTGAGAAAACAGATTAAAAGTTTCTACTGCAACCCATTCCCTTTGTGCTAGATAAACGAACGTCCCTCCACATGCTCAGTTCTGAGAGATAAGTGTGTGTGAAAGCCGTCCTTCACCTAGCTTGTTGGGAACACAAAGTTTCTCTTCAGTTGCAAACTCCACTCCATACATATATATGGGGAGGTACAAGCTCCAACTCGGTTTTACAATGAAAACTGCAGGAACTTCAAAACGGCACTAGGAAACAGACTGAGAAACCAGAGTAAAAGTTTTTCCTGCAACCCATTCCCATTGTGCTAGATGAACGAACGTCTCTCCACATGCTCAGTTCTGAGAGATAAGTGTGTGTGAAAGCCGTCCTTCACCTTGCTTGTTGGGAACACAAAGTTTCTCTTCAGTTGCAAACACCACTCCATACATATATATGGGGAGGTACTAGCTCCAACTCGGTTTTACAGTGAAAAATGCAGGAACTTCATACTGGCACTAGGAAACAGACCGAGAAACCAGAGTAAATGTTTCTCCTGCAACCCGTTCCCTTTGTGCTAGATGAACGAACTTCTCTCCACATGCTCAGTTCTGAGAGATAAGTGTGTGTGAAAGCCGCCCTTCACCTTGCTTGTTGGGAACACAAAGTTTCTCTTCAGTTGCAAACTCCACTCCATACATATAAATGGGGAGGTACTAGCTCCAACTCGGTTTTACAGTGAAAACTGCAGGAACTTCAAACCGGTACTAGGAAACAGACTGAGAAACCAGAGTAAAAGTTTCCCTGCAACCCGTTCCCTTTGTGCTAGATGAACGAAAGTCTCTCCACATGCTCAGTTCTGAGAGATAAGTGTGTGTGAAAGCCATCCTTCACCTAGCTTGTTGGGAACACAAAGTTTCCCTTCAGTTGCAAACTACATTCCGTACATTTATATGGGGAGTACTAGCTCCAACTCTGTTTTACAGTGAAAACTGCAGGAACTTCAAACTGGCACTAGGAAACAGACTGAGAAACCAGAGTAAAAGTTTCTCCTGCAACCCATTCCCTTTGTGCTAGATGAACGAACGTCCCTCCACATGCTCAGTTCTGAGAGATAAGTGTGTGTGAAAGCCGTCCTTCACCTAGCTTGTTGGGAACACAAAGTTTCTCTTCTGTTGCAAACTCCACTCCATACACATATAAGGGGATGTACTAGCTCCAACTGGGTTTTACAGTGAAAATTTCAGGAACTTCAAACCGGCACTAGGAAACAGAGTGAGAAACCAGAGTAAAAGTTTCTCTTGCAACCCGTTCCCTTTGTGCTAGATGAACGAACGTCACTCCACATGCTCAATTCTGAGAGATAAGTGTTTGTGAAAGCCGTCCTTCACCTAGCTTGTTGGGAACACAAAGTTTCTCTTCAGTTGCAAAGTCCACTCCATACATATATATGGGGAGGTACTAGCTCCAACTCGGTTTTACAGTGAAAACTGCAGGAATTTCAAACAGGCACTAGGAAACAGACAGAGAAACCAGAGGAAAAGTTTTTCCTGCAACCCATTCCCATTGTGCTAGATGAACGAACGTCTCTCCACATGCTCAGTTCTGAGAGATATGTGTGTGTGAAAGCCGTCCTGCACCTTGCTTGTTGGGAACACAAAGTTTCTCTTCAGTTGCAAACACCACACCATACATATATATGGGGAGGTACTAGCTCCAACTCGGTTTTACAGTGAAAAGTGCAGGAACTTCATACTGGCACTAGGAAACAGACCGAGAAACCAGAGTAAATGTTTCTCCTGCAACCCGTTCCCTTTGTGCTAGATGAACGAACGTCTCTCCACATGCTCAGTTCTGAGAGATAAGTGGTTTGAAAGCCGTCCTTCACCTAGCTTGTTGGGAACACAAAGTTTCTCTTCAGTTGCAAACTCCACTCGATACATATATATGGGGAGGTACTAGCTCCAACTCGGCTTTACAGTGAAAACTGCAGGAACTTAAAACCGGCACTAGGAAACAGACTGAGAAACCAGAGTAAAAGTTTCTCCTGCAACCAGTTCCCTTTGTGCTAGATGAACGAACGTCTCTCCACATGCTCACTTCTGAGAGATAAGTGTGTGTGAAACCGTCCTTTACCTAGCTTGTTGGGAACACAAAGTTTCTCTTCTGTTGCAAACTCCACTCCATACATATATAAGGGGAGGTACTAGTTCCAACTCGGTTTTACACTGAAAACTGCAGGAACTTCAAACCGGCATTAGGAAACAGGCTGAGAACCCAGATTAAAATTTCTCCTGCAACCCGTTCCCTTTGTGCTAGATGAACGAACGTCTCTCCACATGCTCAGTTCTGAGAGATAAGTGTGTGTGAAAGCCATCCTTCACCTAGCTTGTTGGGAACACAAAGTTTCTCTTCAGTTGCAAACTCCACTCCATACATATATAAGGGGAGGTACTAGCTCCAACTCGGTTTTACAGTGAAAAATGCAGGAACTTCAAACCGGCACTAGGAAACAGACTGAGAAACCAGAGTAAAAGTTTCTCCTGCGACCCGTTCCCTTTGTGCTAGATGAACGAACGTCTCTACACATGCTCAGTTCTCAGAGATAAGTATGTGTGAAAGCCGTCCTTCACCTAGCTTGTTGGGAACACAAAGTTTCTCTTCAGTTGCAAACTACACTCCGTACATATATATGGGGAAGTACTAGCTCCAACTCTGTTTTACAGTGAAAACTGCAGGAACTTCAAACCGGCACTAGGAAACAGACTGAGAAACCAGATTAAAAGTTTCTACTGCAACCCATTCCCTTTGTGCTAGATGAACGAACGTCCCTCCACATGCTCATTTCTGAGAGATAAGTGTGTGTGAAAGCCGTCCTTCACCTAGCTTGTTGGGAACACAAAGTTTCTCTTCAGTTGCAAACTCCACTCCATACATATATATGGGGAGGTACTAGCTCCAACTCGGTTTTACAATGAAAACTGCAGGAACTTCAAAACGGCACTAGGAAACAGACTGAGAAACCAGAGTAAAAGTTTTTCCTGCAACCCATTCCCATTGTGCTAGATGAACGAACGTCTCTCCACATGCTCAGTTCTGAGAGATAAGTGTGTGTGAAAGCCGTCCTGCACCTTGCTTGTTGGGAACACAAAGTATCTCTTCAGTTGCAAGCACCACTCCATACATATATATGGGGAGGTACTAGCTCCAACTCTGTTTTACAGTGAAAACTGCAGGAACTTCATACTGGCACTAGGAAACAGACCGAGAAACCAGAGTAAATGTTTCTCCTGCAACCCGTTCCCTTTGTGCTAGATGAACGAACGTCTCTCCACATGCTCAGTTCTGAGAGATAAGTGTGTGTGAAAGCCGTCCTTCACCTTGCTTGTTGGGAACACAAAGTTTCTCTTCAGTTGCAAACTCCACTCCATACATATAAATGGGGAGGTACTAGCTCCAACTCGGTTTTACAGTGAAAACTGCAGGAACTTCAAAATGGTACTAGGAAACAGACTGAGAAACCAGAGTAAAAGTTTCTCCTGCAACCCGTTCCCTTTGTGCTAGATGAACGAACGTCTCTCCACATGCTCAGTTCTGAGAGATAAGTGTGTGTGAAAGCCGTCCTTCACCTAGCTTGTTGGGAACACAAAGTTTCTCTTCAGTTGCAAACTACATTCCGTACATATATATGGGGAAGTACTAGCTCCAACTCTGTTTTACAGTGAAAACTGCAGGAACTTCAAACTGGCACTAGGAAACAGACTGAGAAACCAGAGTAAAAGTTTCTCCTGCAACCCATTCCCTTTGTGCTAGATGAACGAACGTCCCTCCACATGCTCAGTTCTGAGAGATAAGTGTGTGTGAAAGCCGTCCTTCACCTAGCTTGTTGGGAACACAAAGTTTCTCTTCTGTTGCAAACTCCACTCCATACACATAGAAGGGGATGTACTAGCTCCAACTGGGTTTTACAGTGAAAACTTCAGGAACTTCAAACCGGCACTAGGAAACATACTGAGAAACCAGAGTAAAAGTTTCTCTTGCAACCCGTTCCCTTTGTGCTAGATGAACGAACGTCACTCCACATGCTCAATTCTGAGAGATAAGTGTGTGTGAAAGCCGTCCTTCACCTAGCTTGTTGGGAACACAAAGTTTCTCTTCAGTTGCAAAGTCCACTCCATACATATATATGGGGAGGTACTAGCTCCAACTCGGTTTTACAGTGAAAACTGCAGGAATTTCAAACAGGCACTAGGAAACAGACTGAGAAACCAGAGTAAAAGTTTTTCCTGCAACCCGTTCCCTTTGTGCTAGATGAACGAACGTCTATCCACATGCTCAGTTCTGAGAGATAAGTGTGTGTGAAAGCCGTCCTGCACCTAGCTTGTTGGGAACACAAAGTTTCTCTTCAGTTGCAAACTCCACTCCATACATATATATGGAGAGGTACTAGCTCCAACTCGGTTTTACAGTGAAAACTGCAGGAACTTCAACCTGGCACTAGGAAACAGACCGAGAAACCAGAGTAAAAGTTTCTCCTGCAACCAGTTCACTTTGTGCTAGATGAACGATAGTCTCTCCACATGCTCAGTTCTGTGAGATAAGTGGTTGTGAAAGCCGTACTTCACCTAGCTTGTTGGGAACACAAAGTTTCTTTTCACTTGCAAACTCCACTCCATACATATATATTGGGAGGAACTAGCTCCAACTCGGTTTTACAGTGAAAACAGCAGGAACTTCAAACCGGCACTAGGAAACAGACTGAGAAACCATAGTAAAAGTTTCTCCTGCAACCCGTTCCCTTTGTGCTAGATGAATGAACGTCTCTCCACATGCTCAGTTCTGAGAGATAAGTGGTTTGAAAGCCGTCCTTCACCTAGCTTGTTGGGAACACAAAGTTTCTCTTCAGTTGCAAACTCCACTCGATACATATATATGGGGAGGTACTAGCTCCAACTCGGTTTTACAGTGAAAACTGCAGGAACTTAAAACCGGCACTAGGAAACAGACTGAGAAACCAGAGTAAAAGTTTCTCCTGCAACCAGTTCCCTTTGTGCTAGATGAACGAACGTCTCTCCACATGCTCACTTCTGAGAGATAAGTGTGTGTGAAACCGTCATTTACCTAGCTTGTTGGGAACACAAAGTTTCTCTTCTGTTGCAAACTCCACTCCATACATATATAAGGGGAGGTACTAGTTCCAACTCGGTTTTACAGTGAAAACTGCAGGAACTTCAAACCGGCATTAGGAAACAGGCTGAGAACCCAGATTAAAATTTCTCCTGCAAACCGTTCCCTTTGTGCTAGATGAACGAACGTCTCTCCACGTGCTCAGTTCTGAGAGATAAGTGTGTGTGAAAGCCATCCTTCACCTAGCTTGTTGGGAACACAAAGTTTCTCTTCAGTTGCAAACTCCACTCCATACATATATATGGGGAGGTACTAGCTCCAACTCGGTTTTACAGTGAAAAATGCAGGAACTTCTAAACGGCACTAGGAAACAGACTGAGAAACCAGAGTAAAAGTTTTTCCTGCAACCCATTCCCATTGTGCTAGATGAACGAACGTCTCTCCACATGCTCAGTTCTGAGAGTTAAGTGTGTGTGAAAGCCGTACTTCACCTAGCTTGTTGGGAACACAAAGTTTCTCTTCAGTTGCAAACTCCAATCCATACATATATATGGGGAGGTACTAGCTCCAACTCGGTTTTACAGTGAAAACTGCAGGAACTTCCAACCGGCACTAGGAAACAGACTGAAAAACCAGAGTAAAAGTTTCTCCTGCAACCCGTTCCCTTTGGGCTAGATGAATGATCGTCTCTACACATGCTCCGTTCTGAGAGATAAGTGTGTGTGAAAGCCGTCCTTCTCCTAGCTTGTTGGGAACACAAATTTTCTCTTCAGATGCAAACTCCACTCCATACATATATATGGGGATGTACTAGCCCCAACGAGATTTTACAGTGAAAACTGCAGGAAATTCAAACCGGAACTAGGAAACAGACTGAGAAACCAGAGTAAAATTTTCTCCTGCAAACCGTTCCCTTTGTGTTAGATGAACGAAAGTCCCTCCACATGCTCAGATCTGAGAGATAAGTGTGTGTGGAAGCCGTCCTTCACCTAGCTTGTTGGGAACACAAAGTTTCTCTTCAGTTGCAAACTCCACTCAATACATATATTTGGGGAGGTACTAGCTCCAACTCGGTTTAACAGTGAAAATTGCAGGAACTTCAAACAGGCACTAGGAAACAGACTGAGAGACCAGAGTAAAAGTTTCCCTGCAACCCGTTCCCTTTGTGCTAGATGAACGAACGTCTCTCCACATGCTCCGTTCTGAGAGATAAGTGTGTGTGAAAGCCGTTCTTCACCTAGCTTGTTGGGAACACAAAGTTTCTCTTCAGTTGCAAATTCCACTCCATACATATATATGGGGAGGTACTAGCTCCAACTCGGTTTTACAGTGAAAACTGCAGGAACTTCAAACCGGCACTAGGAAACAGACCGAGAAACCAGAGTAAAAGTTTCTCCTGCAACCCTTTCCCTTTGTGCTAGATGAACGTACGTCTCTCCACATGCTCAGTTCTGAGAGATATGTGTGTGTGAAAGCCGTCCTTCACCTAGCTTGTTGGGAACACAAAGTTTCTCTTCAGTTGCAAACTACCCTCCACACATATATATGGGGAGGTACTAGCTCCAACTCGGTTTTACAGTGAAAACTGCAGGAACTTCAAACCGACACTAGGAAACAGACTGAGAAACCTGAGTAAAATTTCTCCTGCAACCCGTTCCCTTTGTGCTAGATGAACGAACGTCTCTCCACATGCTCAGTTCTGAGAGATTAGTGTGTGTGAAAGCCGTCCTTCACCTAGCTTGTTGGGAACACAAAGTTTCTCTTCAGTTGCAAACTCCACTCCATACATATATATGGAGAGGTACTAGCTCCAACTCGGTTTTACAGTGAAAACTGCAGGAACTTCAAACTGGCACTAGGAAACAGACCGAGAAACCAGAGTAAAAGTTTCTCCTGCAACCAGTTCACTTTGTGCTAGATGAACGAACGTCTCTCCACATGCTCAGTTCTGAGAGATAAGTGTGTGTGAAAGCCGTCCTTCACCTAGCTTGTTGGGAAAACAAAGTTTCTCTTCAGTTGCAAACTCCACTCCATACATATATATGGGGAGGAACTAGCTCCAACTCGGTTTTACAGTGAAAACTGCAGGAACTTCAAACCGGCACTAGGAAACAGACTGATAAACCAGAGTAAAAGTTTCTCCTGCAAACCGTTCCCTTTGTGCTAGATGAACGAACGTCTCTACACATGCTCAGTTCACAGAGATAAGTGTGTGTGAAAGCCGTCCTTCACCTAGCTTTTTGGGAACACAATGTTTCTCTTCAGTTGCAAACTACACTCCGTACATATATATGGGGAAGTACTAGCTCCAACTCGGTTTTACAGTGAAAACTGCAGGAACTTCAAACCGGCACTAGGAAACAGACTGAGAAACCAGAGTAAAAGTTTCTCCTGCAACCCGTTCCCTTTGTGCTAGATGAACGAACGTCTCTCCACATGCTCAGTTCTGAGAGATAAGTGTGTGTGAAAGCCGTCCTTCACCTAGCTTGTTGGGAACACAAAGTTTCTCTTCAGTTGCAAACTACATTCCGTACATATATATGGGGAAGTACTAGCTCCAACTCTGTTTTACAGTGAAAACTGCAGGAACTTCAAACTGGCACTAGGAAACAGACTGAGAAACCAGAGTAAAAGTTTCTCCTGCAACCCATTCCCTTTGTGCTAGATGAACGAACGTCCCTCCACATGCTCAGTTCTGAGAGATAAGTGTGTGTGAAAGCCGTCCTGCACCTAGCTTGTTGGGACCACAAACTTTCTCTTCATTTGCAAACTCCACTCCATACATATATATGGAGAGGTACTAGCTCCAACTCGGTTTTACAGTGAAAACTGCAGGAACTTCAAACTGGCACTAGGAAACAGACCGAAAATCCAGAGTAAATGTTTCTCCTGCAACCCGTTCCCTTTGTGCTAGATGAACGAACGTCTCTCCACATGCTCAGTTCTGAGAGATAAGTGTGTGTGAAAGCCGTCCTTCACCTAGCTTGTTGGGAACACAAAGTTTCTATTCTGTTGCAAACTCCACTCCATACACATATAAGGGGATGTACTAGCTCCAACTGGGTTTTACAGTGAAATCTGCAGGAACTTCCAACCGGCACTAGGAAACAGACTGAGAAACCAGAGTAAAAGTTTCTCTTGCAACCCGTTTACTTTGTGCTAGATGAACGAACGTCACTCCAAATGCTCAATTCTGAGAGATAAGTGTGTGTGAAAGCCGTCCTGCACCTAGCTTGTTGGGAACACAAACTTTCTCTTCAGTTGCAAACTCCACTCCATACATATATATGGAGAGGTACTAGCTCCAACTCGGTTTACAGTGAAAACTGCAGGAACTTCAAACTGGCACTAGGAAACAGACCGAGAATCCAGAGTAAAAGTTTCTCCTGCAACCAGTTCACTTTGTGCTAGATGAACGAAAGTCTCTCCACATGCTCAGTTCTGTGAGATAAGTGTGTGTGAAAGCCGTCCTTCACCTAGCTTCTTGGGAACACAAAGTTTCTTTTCACTTGCAAACTCCACTCCATACATATATATTGGGAGGAACTAGCTCCAACTCTGTTTTACAGTGAAAACTGCAGGAACTTCAAACCGGCACTAGGAAAAAGACTGAGAAACCAGATTAAAATTTCTCCTGCGACCCGTTCCCTTTGTGCTAGATGAACGAACGTCTCTACACATGCTCAGTTCTCAGAGATAAGTGTGTGTGAAAGCCGTCCTTCACCTAGCTTGTTGGGAACACAAAGTTTCTCTTCAGTTGCAAACTACACTCCGTACATATATATGGGGAAGTACTAGCTCCAACTCTGTTTTACAGTGAAAACTGCAGGAACTTCAAACCGGCACTAGGAAACAGACTGAGAAACCAGATTAAAAGTTTCTCCTGCAACCCATTCCCTTTGTGCTAGATGAACGAACGTCCCTCCGCATGCTCAGTTCTGAAAGAAATGTGTGTGTGAAAGCCGTCCTTCACCTAGCTTGTTGGGAACACAAAGTTTCTCTTCAGTTGCAAACTCCACTCCATACATATATATGGGGAGGTACTAGCTCCAACTCGGTTTTACAGTGAAAACTGCAGGAACATCAAAACGGCACTAGGAAACAGACTGAGAAACCAGAGTAAAAGTTTTTCCTGCAACCCATTCCCATTGTGCTAGATGAACGAACGTCTCTCCACATGCTCAGTTCTGAGAGATAAGTGTGTGTGAAAGCCGTCCTGCACCTTGCTTGTTGGGAACACAAAGTTTCTCTTCAGTTGCAAACACCACTCCATACATATATATGGGGAGGTACTAGCTCCAACTCGGTTTTACAGTGAAAACTGCAGGAACTTCATACTGGCACTAGGAAACAGATCGAGAAACCAGAGGAAATGTTTCTCCTGCAACCCGTTCCTTTTGTGCTAGATGAACGAACGTCTCTCCACATGCTCAGTTCTGAGAGATAAGTGTGTGTGAAAGCCGTCCTTCACCTTGCTTGTTGGGAACACAAAGTTTCTCTTCAGTTGCAAACTCCACTCCATACATATAAATGGGGAGGTACTAGCTCCAACTCGGTTTTACAGTGAAAACTGCAGGAACTTCAAAACGGTACTAGGAAACAGACTGAGAAACCAGAGTAAAAGTTTCTCCTGCAACCCGTTCCATTTGTGCTAGATGAACGAACGTCTCTCCACATGCTCAGTTCTGAGAGATAAGTGTGTGTGAAAGCCGTCCTTCACCTAGCTTGTTGGGAACACAAAGTTTCTCTTCAGTTGCAAAATACATTCCGTACATATATATGGGGAAGTACTAGCTCCAACTCTGTTTTACAGTGAAAACTGCAGGAACTTCAAACTGGCACTAGGAAACAGACTGAGAAACCAGAGTAAAAGTTTCTCCTGCAACCCATTCCCTTTGTGCTAGATGAACGAACGTCCCTCCACAAGCTCAGTTCTGAAAGATAACTGTGTGTGAAAGCCGTCCTTCACCTAGCTTGTTGGGAACACAAAGTTTCTCTTCTGTTGCAAACTCCACTCCATACACATATAAGGGGATGTACTAGCTCCAACTGGGTTTTACAGTGAAAACTTCAGGAACTTCAAACCGGCACTAGGAAACAGACTGAGAAACCAGAGTAAAAGTTTCTCTTGCAACCCGTTCCTTTGTGCTAGATGAACGAACGTCACTCCACATGCTCAATTCTGAGAGATAAGTGTGTGTGAAAGCCGTCCTTCACCTAGCTTGTTGGGAACATAAAGTTTCTCTTCAGTTGCAAAGTCCACTCCATACATATATATGGGGAGGTACTAGCTCCAACTCGGTTTTACAGTGAAAACTGCAGGAATTTCAAACAGGCACTAGGAAACAGACTGAGAAACCAGAGTAAAAGTTTTTCCTGCAACCCGTTCCCTTTGTGCTAGATGAACGAACGTCTATCCACATGCTCAGTTCTGAGAGATAAGAGTGTGTGAAAGCCGTCCTGCACCTAGCTTGTTGGGAACACAAAGTTTCTCTTCAGTTGCAAACTCCACTCCATACATATATATAGAGAGGTACTAGCTCCAACTCTGTTTTACAGTGAAAACTGCAGGAACTTCAAACTGGCACTAGGAAACAGACCGAGAAACCAGAGTAAAAGTTTCTCCTGCAACCAGTTCACTTTGTGCTAGATGAACGAAAGTCTCTCCACATGCTCAGTTCTGTGAGATAAGTGTGTTTGAAAGCCGTCCTTCACATAGCTTGTTGGGAACACAAAGTTTCTCTTCAGTTGCAAACTCCATTCCACACATATATATGGGGAGGTACTAGCTCCAACTCAGTTTTACAGTGAAAACTGCAGGAACTTCAAACCGGCACTAGGAAACAGACTGACAAACCAGAGTAAAAGTTTCTCCTGCAACCAGTTCCCTTTGTGCTAGATGAACGAACGTCTCTCCACATGCTCACTTCTGAGAGATAAGTGTGTGTGAAAGCCGTCCTTTACCTAGCTTGTTGGGAACACAAAGTTTCTCTTCTGTTGCAAACTCCACTCCATACATATATAAGGGGATGTACTAGTTCCAACTCGGTTTTACAGTGAAAACTGCAGGAACTTCAAACCGGCATTAGGAAACAGGCTGAGAACCCAGATTAAAATTTCTCCTGCAACCCGTTCCCTTTGTGCTAGATGAACGAACGTCTCTCCACATGCTCCGTTCTGAGAGATAAGTGTGTGTGAAAGCCATCCTTCACCTAGCTTGTTGGGAACACAAAGTTTCTCTTCAGTTGCAAATTCCACTCCATACATATATATGGGGAGGTACTAGCTCCAACTCGGTTTTACAGTGAAAATTGCAGGAACTTCATACTGGCACTAGGAAACAGACCGAGAAACCAGAGTAAATGTTTCTCCTGCAACCCGTTCCCTTTGTGCTAGATGAACGAACGTCTCTCCACATGCTCAGTTCTGAGAGATAAGTGTGTGTGAAAGCCGTCCTTCACATTGCTTGTTGGGAACACAAAGTTTCTCTTCAGTTGCAAACTCCACTCCATACATATAAATGGGGAGGTACTAGCTCCAACTTGGTTTTACAGTGAAAACTGCAGGAACTTCAAACCGGCACTAGGAAACAGACTGAGAAACCAGAGTAAAAGTTTCTCCTGCAACCCGTTCCCTTTGTGCTAGATGAACGAACGTCTCTACACATGCTCAGTTCTCAGAGATAAGTGTGTGTGAAAGCCGTCCTTCACCTAGCTTGTTGGGAACACAAAGTTTCTCTTCAGTTGCAAACTACACTCCGTACATATATATGGGGAAGTACTAGCTCCAACTCTGTTTTACAGTGAAAACTGCAGGAACTTCAAACCGGCACTAGGAAACAGACTGAGAAACCAGATTAAAAGTTTCTACTGCAACCCATTCCCTTTGTGCTAGATGAACGAACGTCCCTCCACATGCTCATTTCTGAGAGATAAGTGTGTGTGAAAGCCGTCCTTCACCTAGCTTGTTGGGAACACAAAGTTTCTCTTCAGTTGCAAACTCCACTCCATACATATATATGGGGAGGTACTAGCTCCAACTCGGTTTTACAATGAAAACTGCAGGAACTTCAAAACGGCACTAGGAAACAGACTGAGAAACCAGAGTAAAAGTTTTTCCTGCAACCCATTCCCATTGTGCTAGATGAACGAACGTCTCTCCACATGCTCAGTTCTGAGAGATAAGTGTGTGTGAAAGCCGTCCTGCACCTTGCTTGTTGGGAACACAAAGTATCTCTTCAGTTGCAAGCACCACTCCATACATATATATGGGGAGGTACTAGCTCCAACTCTGTTTTACAGTGAAAACTGCAGGAACTTCATACTGGCACTAGGAAACAGACCGAGAAACCAGAGTAAATGTTTCTCCTGCAACCCGTTCCCTTTGTGCTAGATGAACGAACGTCTCTCCACATGCTCAGTTCTGAGAGATAAGTGTGTGTGAAAGCCGTCCTTCACCTTGCTTGTTGGGAACACAAAGTTTCTCTTCAGTTGCAAACTCCACTCCATACATATAAATGGGGAGGTACTAGCTCCAACTCGGTTTTACAGTGAAAACTGCAGGAACTTCAAAACGGTACTAGGAAACAGACTGAGAAACCAGAGTAAAAGTTTCTCCTGCAACCCGTTCCCTTTGTGCTAGATGAACGAACGTCTCTCCACATGCTCAGTTCTGAGAGATAAGTGTGTGTGAAAGCCGTCCTTCACCTAGCTTGTTGGGAACACAAAGTTTCTCTTCAGTTGCAAACTACATTCCGTACATATATATGGGGAAGTACTAGCTCCAACTCTGTTTTACAGTGAAAACTGCAGGAACTTCAAACTGGCACTAGGAAACAGACTGAGAAACCAGAGTAAAAGTTTCTCCTGCAACCCATTCCCTTTGTGCTAGATGAACGAACGTCCCTCCACATGCTCAGTTCTGAGAGATAAGTGTGTGTGAAGCCGTCCTTCACCTAGCTTGTTGGGAACACAAAGTTTCTCTTCTGTTGCAAACTCCACTCCATACACATATAAGGGGATGTACTAGCTCCAACTGGGTTTTACAGTGAAAACTTCAGGAACTTCAAACCGGCACTAGGAAACATACTGAGAAACCAGAGTAAAAGTTTCTCTTGCAACCCGTTCCCTTTGTGCTAGATGAACGAACGTCACTCCACATGCTCAATTCTGAGAGATAAGTGTGTGTGAAAGCCGTCCTTCACCTAGCTTGTTGGGAACACAAAGTTTCTCTTCAGTTGCAAAGTCCACTCCATACATATATATGGGGAGGTACTAGCTCCAACTCGGTTTTACAGTGAAAACTGCAGGAATTTCAAACAGGCACTAGGAAACAGACTGAGAAACCAGAGTAAAAGTTTTTCCTGCAACCCGTTCCCTTTGTGCTAGATGAACGAACGTCTATCCACATGCTCAGTTCTGAGAGATAAGTGTGTGTGAAAGCCGTCCTGCACCTAGCTTGTTGGGAACACAAAGTTTCTCTTCAGTTGCAAACTCCATTCCACACATATATATGGGGAGGTACTAGCTCCAACTCAGTTTTACAGTGAAAACTGCAGGAACTTCAAACCGGCACTAGGAAACAGACTGACAAACCAGAGTAAAAGTTTCTCCTGCAACCAGTTCCCTTTGTGCTAGATGAACGAACGTCTCTCCACATGCTCACTTCTGAGAGATAAGTGTGTGTGAAAGCCGTCCTTTACCTAGCTTGTTGGGAACACAAAGTTTCTCTTCTGTTGCAAACTCCACTCCATACATATATAAGGGGATGTACTAGTTCCAACTCGGTTTTACAGTGAAAACTGCAGGAACTTCAAACCGGCATTAGGAAACAGGCTGAGAACCCAGATTAAAATTTCTCCTGCAACCCGTTCCCTTTGTGCTAGATGAACGAACGTCTCTCCACATGCTCCGTTCTGAGAGATAAGTGTGTGTGAAAGCCATCCTTCACCTAGCTTGTTGGGAACACAAAGTTTCTCTTCAGTTGCAAATTCCACTCCATACATATATATGGGGAGGTACTAGCTCCAACTCGGTTTTACAGTGAAAATTGCAGGAACTTCATACTGGCACTAGGAAACAGACCGAGAAACCAGAGTAAATGTTTCTCCTGCAACCCGTTCCCTTTGTGCTAGATGAACGAACGTCTCTCCACATGCTCAGTTCTGAGAGATAAGTGTGTGTGAAAGCCGTCCTTCACATTGCTTGTTGGGAACACAAAGTTTCTCTTCAGTTGCAAACTCCACTCCATACATATAAATGGGGAGGTACTAGCTCCAACTTGGTTTTACAGTGAAAACTGCAGGAACTTCAAACCGGCACTAGGAAACAGACTGAGAAACCAGAGTAAAAGTTTCTCCTGCAACCCGTTCCCTTTGTGCTAGATGAACGAACGTCTCTACACATGCTCAGTTCTCAGAGATAAGTGTGTGTGAAAGCCGTCCTTCACCTAGCTTGTTGGGAACACAAAGTTTCTCTTCAGTTGCAAACTACACTCCGTACATATATATGGGGAAGTACTAGCTCCAACTCTGTTTTACAGTGAAAACTGCAGGAACTTCAAACCGGCACTAGGAAACAGACTGAGAAACCAGATTAAAAGTTTCTACTGCAACCCATTCCCTTTGTGCTAGATGAACGAACGTCCCTCCACATGCTCATTTCTGAGAGATAAGTGTGTGTGAAAGCCGTCCTTCACCTAGCTTGTTGGGAACACAAAGTTTCTCTTCAGTTGCAAACTCCACTCCATACATATATATGGGGAGGTACTAGCTCCAACTCGGTTTTACAATGAAAACTTCAGGAACTTCAAAACGGCACTAGGAAACAGACTGAGAAACCAGAGTAAAAGTTTTTCCTGCAACCCATTCCCATTGTGCTAGATGAACGAACGTCTCTCCACATGCTCAGTTCTGAGAGATAAGTGTGTGTGAAAGCCGTCCTGCACCTTGCTTGTTGGGAACACAAAGTATCTCTTCAGTTGCAAGCACCACTCCATACATATATATGGGGAGGTACTAGCTCCAACTCTGTTTTACAGTGAAAACTGCAGGAACTTCATACTGGCACTAGGAAACAGACCGAGAAACCAGAGTAAATGTTTCTCCTGCAACCCGTTCCCTTTGTGCTAGATGAACGAACGTCTCTCCACATGCTCAGTTCTGAGAGATAAGTGTGTGTGAAAGCCGTCCTTCACCTTGCTTGTTGGGAACACAAAGTTTCTCTTCAGTTGCAAACTCCACTCCATACATATAAATGGGGAGGTACTAGCTCCAACTCGGTTTTACAGTGAAAACTGCAGGAACTTCAAAACGGTACTAGGAAACAGACTGAGAAACCAGAGTAAAAGTTTCTCCTGCAACCCGTTCCCTTTGTGCTAGATGAACGAACGTCTCTCCACATGCTCAGTTCTGAGAGATAAGTGTGTGTGAAAGCCGTCCTTCACCTAGCTTGTTGGGAACACAAAGTTTCTCTTCAGTTGCAAACTACATTCCGTACATATATATGGGGAAGTACTAGCTCCAACTCTGTTTTACAGTGAAAACTGCAGGAACTTCAAACTGGCACTAGGAAACAGACTGAGAAACCAGAGTAAAAGTTTCTCCTGCAACCCATTCCCTTTGTGCTAGATGAACGAACGTCCCTCCACATGCTCAGTTCTGAGAGATAAGTGTGTGTGAAAGCCGTCCTTCACCTAGCTTGTTGGGAACACAAAGTTTCTCTTCTGTTGCAAACTCCACTCCATACACATATAAGGGGATGTACTAGCTCCAACTGGGTTTTACAGTGAAAACTTCAGGAACTTCAAACCGGCACTAGGAAACATACTGAGAAACGAGAGTAAAAGTTTCTCTTGCAACCCGTTCCCTTTGTGCTAGATGAACGAACGTCACTCCACATGCTCAATTCTGAGAGATAAGTGTGTGTGAAAGCCGTCCTTCACCTAGCTTGTTGGGAACACAAAGTTTCTCTTCAGTTGCAAAGTCCACTCCATACATATATATGGGGAGGTACTAGCTCCAACTCGGTTTTACAGTGAAAACTGCAGGAATTTCAAACAGGCACTAGGAAACAGACTGAGAAACCAGAGTAAAAGTTTTTCCTGCAACCCGTTCCCTTTGTGCTAGATGAACGAACGTCTATCCACATGCTCAGTTCTGAGAGATAAGTGTGTGTGAAAGCCGTCCTGCACCTAGCTTGTTGGGAACACAAAGTTTCTCTTCAGTTGCAAACTCCACTCCATACATATATATGGAGAGGTACTAGCTCCAACTCGGTTTTACAGTGAAAACTGCAGGAACTTCAAACTGGCACTAGGAAACAGACCGAGAAACCAGAGTAAAAGTTTCTCCTGCAACCAGTTCACTTTGTGCTAGATGAACGATAGTCTCTCCACATGCTCAGTTCTGTGAGATAAGTGGTTGTGAAAGCCGTACTTCACCTAGCTTGTTGGGAACACAAAGTTTCTTTTCACTTGCAAACTCCACTCCATACATATATATTGGGAGGAACTAGCTCCAACTCGGTTTTACAGTGAAAACTGCAGGAACTTCAAACCGGCACTAGGAAACAGACTGAGAAACCATAGTAAAAGTTTCTCCTGCAACCCGTTCCCTTTGTGCTAGATGAATGAACGTCTCTCCACATGCTCAGTTCTGAGAGATAAGTGGTTTGAAAGCCGTCCTTCACCTAGCTTGTTGGGAACACAAAGTTTCTCTTCAGTTGCAAACTCCACTCGATACATATATATGGGGAGGTACTAGCTCCAACTCGGTTTTACAGTGAAAACTGCAGGAACTTAAAACCGGCAATAGGAAACAGACTGAGAAACCAGAGTAAAAGTTTCTCCTGCAACCAGTTCCCTTTGTGCTAGATGAACGAACGTCTCTCCACATGCTCACTTCTGAGAGATAAGTGTGTGTGAAACCGTCATTTACCTAGCTTGTTGGGAACACAAAGTTTCTCTTCTGTTGCAAACTCCACTCCATACATATATAAGGGGAGGTACTAGTTCCAACTCGGTTTTACAGTGAAAACTGCAGGAACTTCAAACCGGCATTAGGAAACAGGCTGAGAACCCAGATTAAAATTTCTCCTGCAAACCGTTCCCTTTGTGCTAGATGAACGAACGTCTCTCCACGTGCTCAGTTCTGAGAGATAAGTGTGTGTGAAAGCCATCCTTCACCTAGCTTGTTGGGAACACAAAGTTTCTCTTCAGTTGCAAACTCCACTCCATACATATATATGGGGAGGTACTAGCTCCAACTCGGTTTTACAGTGAAAAATGCAGGAACTTCTAAACGGCACTAGGAAACAGACTGAGAAACCAGAGTAAAAGTTTTTCCTGCAACCCATTCCCATTGTGCTAGATGAACGAACGTCTCTCCACATGCTCAGTTCTGAGAGTTAAGTGTGTGTGAAAGCCGTACTTCACCTAGCTTGTTGGGAACACAAAGTTTCTCTTCAGTTGCAAACTCCAATCCATACATATATATGGGGAGGTACTAGCTCCAACTCGGTTTTACAGTGAAAACTGCAGGAACTTCCAACCGGCACTAGGAAACAGACTGAGAAACCAGAGTAAAAGTTTCTCCTGCAACCCGTTCCCTTTGGGCTAGATGAATGATCGTCTCTCCACATGCTCCGTTCTGAGAGATAAGTGTGTGTGAAAGCCGTCCTTCTCCTAGCTTGTTGGGAACACAAATTTTCTCTTCAGATGCAAACTCCACTCCATACATATATATGGGGATGTACTAGCCCCAACGAGATTTTACAGTGAAAACTGCAGGAAATTCAAACCGGAACTAGGAAACAGACTGAGAAACCAGAGTAAAATTTTCTCCTGCAACCCGTTCCCTTTGTGTTAGATGAACGAAAGTCCCTCCACATGCTCAGATCTGAGAGAAAAGTGTGTGTGGAAGCCGTCCTTCACCTAGCTTGTTGGGAACACAAAGTTTCTCTTCAGTTGCAAACTCCACTCAATACATATATTTGGGGAGGTACTAGCTCCAACTCGGTTTAACAGTGAAAATTGCAGGAACTTCAAACAGGCACTAGGAAACAGACTGAGAGACCAGAGTAAAAGTTTCCCTGCAACCCGTTCCCTTTGTGCTAGATGAACGAACGTCTCTCCACATGCTCCGTTCTGAGAGATAAGTGTGTGTGAAAGCCGTTCTTCACCTAGCTTGTTGGGAACACAAAGTTTCTCTTCAGTTGCAAATTCCACTCCATACATATATATGGGGAGGTACTAGCTCCAACTCGGTTTTACAGTGAAAACTGCAGGAACTTCAAACCGGCACTAGGAAACAGACCGAGAAACCAGAGTAAAAGTTTCTCCTGCAACCCTTTCCCTTTGTGCTAGATGAACGTACGTCTCTCCACATGCTCAGTTCTGAGAGATATGTGTGTGTGAAAGCCGTCCTTCACCTAGCTTGTTGGGAACACAAAGTTTCTCTTCAGTTGCAAACTACCCTCCACACATATATATGGGGAGGTACTAGCTCCAACTCGGTTTTACAGTGAAAACTGCAGGAACTTCAAACCGACACTAGGAAACAGACTGAGAAACCTGAGTAAAATTTCTCCTGCAACCCGTTCCCTTTGTGCTAGATGAACGAACGTCTCTCCACATGCTCAGTTCTGAGAGATTAGTGTGTGTGAAAGCCGTCCTTCACCTAGCTTGTTGGGAACACAAAGTTTCTCTTCAGTTGCAAACTCCACTCCATACATATATATGGAGAGGTACTAGCTCCAACTCGGTTTTACAGTGAAAACTGCAGGAACTTCAAACTGGCACTAGGAAACAGACCGAGAAACCAGAGTAAAAGTTTCTCCTGCAACCAGTTCACTTTGTGCTAGATGAACGAACGTCTCTCCACATGCTCAGTTCTGAGAGATAAGTGTGTGTGAAAGCCGTCCTTCACCTAGCTTGTTGGGAAAACAAAGTTTCTCTTCAGTTGCAAACTCCACTCCATACATATATATGGGGAGGAACTAGCTCCAACTCGGTTTTACAGTGAAAACTGCAGGAACTTCAAACCGGCACTAGGAAACAGACTGATAAACCAGAGTAAAAGTTTCTCCTGCAAACCGTTCCCTTTGTGCTAGATGAACGAACGTCTCTACACATGCTCAGTTCACAGAGATAAGTGTGTGTGAAAGCCGTCCTTCACCTAGCTTTTTGGGAACACAATGTTTCTCTTCAGTTGCAAACTACACTCCGTACATATATATGGGGAAGTACTAGCTCCAACTCGGTTTTACAGTGAAAACTGCAGGAACTTCAAACCGGCACTAGGAAACAGACTGAGAAACCAGAGTAAAAGTTTCTCCTGCAACCCGTTCCCTTTGTGCTAGATGAACGAACGTCTCTCCACATGCTCACTTCTGAGAGATAAGTGTGTGTGAAACCGTCATTTACCTAGCTTGTTGGGAACACAAAGTTTCTCTTCTGTTGCAAACTCCACTCCATACATATATAAGGGGAGGTACTAGTTCCAACTCGGTTTTACAGTGAAAACTGCAGGAACTTCAAACCGGCATTAGGAAACAGGCTGAGAACCCAGATTAAAATTTCTCCTGCAAACCGTTCCCTTTGTGCTAGATGAACGAACGTCTCTCCACGTGCTCAGTTCTGAGAGATAAGTGTGTGTGAAAGCCATCCTTCACCTAGCTTGTTGGGAACACAAAGTTTCTCTTCAGTTGCAAACTCCACTCCATACATATATATGGGGAGGTACTAGCTCCAACTCGGTTTTACAGTGAAAAATGCAGGAACTTCTAAACGGCACTAGGAAACAGACTGAGAAACCAGAGTAAAAGTTTTTCCTGCAACCCATTCCCATTGTGCTAGATGAACGAACGTCTCTCCACATGCTCAGTTCTGAGAGTTAAGTGTGTGTGAAAGCCGTACTTCACCTAGCTTGTTGGGAACACAAAGTTTCTCTTCAGTTGCAAACTCCAATCCATACATATATATGGGGAGGTACTAGCTCCAACTCGGTTTTACAGTGAAAACTGCAGGAACTTCCAACCGGCACTAGGAAACAGACTGAGAAACCAGAGTAAAAGTTTCTCCTGCAACCCGTTCCCTTTGGGCTAGATGAATGATCGTCTCTCCACATGCTCCGTTCTGAGAGATAAGTGTGTGTGAAAGCCGTCCTTCTCCTAGCTTGTTGGGAACACAAATTTTCTCTTCAGATGCAAACTCCACTCCATACATATATATGGGGATGTACTAGCCCCAACGAGATTTTACAGTGAAAACTGCAGGAAATTCAAACCGGAACTAGGAAACAGACTGAGAAACCAGAGTAAAATTTTCTCCTGCAACCCGTTCCCTTTGTGTTAGATGAACGAAAGTCCCTCCACATGCTCAGATCTGAGAGAAAAGTGTGTGTGGAAGCCGTCCTTCACCTAGCTTGTTGGGAACACAAAGTTTCTCTTCAGTTGCAAACTCCACTCAATACATATATTTGGGGAGGTACTAGCTCCAACTCGGTTTAACAGTGAAAATTGCAGGAACTTCAAACAGGCACTAGGAAACAGACTGAGAGACCAGAGTAAAAGTTTCCCTGCAACCCGTTCCCTTTGTGCTAGATGAACGAACGTCTCTCCACATGCTCCGTTCTGAGAGATAAGTGTGTGTGAAAGCCGTTCTTCACCTAGCTTGTTGGGAACACAAAGTTTCTCTTCAGTTGCAAATTCCACTCCATACATATATATGGGGAGGTACTAGCTCCAACTCGGTTTTACAGTGAAAACTGCAGGAACTTCAAACCGGCACTAGGAAACAGACCGAGAAACCAGAGTAAAAGTTTCTCCTGCAACCCTTTCCCTTTGTGCTAGATGAACGTACGTCTCTCCACATGCTCAGTTCTGAGAGATATGTGTGTGTGAAAGCCGTCCTTCACCTAGCTTGTTGGGAACACAAAGTTTCTCTTCAGTTGCAAACTACCCTCCACACATATATATGGGGAGGTACTAGCTCCAACTCGGTTTTACAGTGAAAACTGCAGGAACTTCAAACCGACACTAGGAAACAGACTGAGAAACCTGAGTAAAATTTCTCCTGCAACCCGTTCCCTTTGTGCTAGATGAACGAACGTCTCTCCACATGCTCAGTTCTGAGAGATTAGTGTGTGTGAAAGCCGTCCTTCACCTAGCTTGTTGGGAACACAAAGTTTCTCTTCAGTTGCAAACTCCACTCCATACATATATATGGAGAGGTACTAGCTCCAACTCGGTTTTACAGTGAAAACTGCAGGAACTTCAAACTGGCACTAGGAAACAGACCGAGAAACCAGAGTAAAAGTTTCTCCTGCAACCAGTTCACTTTGTGCTAGATGAACGAACGTCTCTCCACATGCTCAGTTCTGAGAGATAAGTGTGTGTGAAAGCCGTCCTTCACCTAGCTTGTTGGGAAAACAAAGTTTCTCTTCAGTTGCAAACTCCACTCCATACATATATATGGGGAGGAACTAGCTCCAACTCGGTTTTACAGTGAAAACTGCAGGAACTTCAAACCGGCACTAGGAAACAGACTGATAAACCAGAGTAAAAGTTTCTCCTGCAAACCGTTCCCTTTGTGCTAGATGAACGAACGTCTCTACACATGCTCAGTTCACAGAGATAAGTGTGTGTGAAAGCCGTCCTTCACCTAGCTTTTTGGGAACACAATGTTTCTCTTCAGTTGCAAACTACACTCCGTACATATATATGGGGAAGTACTAGCTCCAACTCGGTTTTACAGTGAAAACTGCAGGAACTTCAAACCGGCACTAGGAAACAGACTGAGAAACCAGAGTAAAAGTTTCTCCTGCAACCCGTTCCCTTTGTGCTAGATGAACGAACGTCTCTCCACATGCTCAGTTCTGAGAGATAAGTGTGT
The DNA here is from genome assembly GCF_048773025.1 of Camelus bactrianus. Taxonomy (NCBI): domain Eukaryota; kingdom Metazoa; phylum Chordata; class Mammalia; order Artiodactyla; family Camelidae; genus Camelus; species Camelus bactrianus. The sequence goes on from NC_133565.1 coordinate 5,457,203, forward strand.
GTGAAAGCCGTCCTTCACCTAGCTTGTTGGGAACACAAAGTTTCTCTTCAGTTGCAAACTACATTCCGTACATATATATGGGGAAGTACTAGCTCCAACTCTGTTTTACAGTGAAAACTGCAGGAACTTCAAACTGGCACTAGGAAAGAGACTGAGAAACCAGAGTAAAAGTTTCTCCTGCAACCCATTCCCTTTGTGCTAGATGAACGAACGTCCCTCCACATGCTCAGTTCTGAGAGATAAGTGTGTGTGAAAGCCGTCCTGCACCTAGCTTGTTGGGACCACAAACTTTCTCTTCATTTGCAAACTCCACTCCATACATATATATGGAGAGGTACTAGCTCCAACTCGGTTTTACAGTGAAAACTGCAGGAACTTCAAACTGGCACTAGGAAACAGACCGAAAATCCAGAGTAAAAGTTTCTCCTGCAACCCGTTCCCTTTGTGCTAGATGAACGAACGTCTCTCCACATGCTCAGTTCTGAGAGATAAGTGTGTGTGAAAGCCGTCCTTCACCTAGCTTGTTGGGAACACAAAGTTTCTATTCTGTTGCAAACTCCACTCCATACACATATAAGGGGATGTACTAGCTCCAACTGGGTTTTACAGTGAAATCTGCAGGAACTTCCAACCGGCACTAGGAAACAGACTGAGAAACCAGAGTAAAAGTTTCTCTTGCAACCCGTTTACTTTGTGCTAGATGAACGAACGTCACTCCAAATGCTCAATTCTGAGAGATAAGTGTGTGTGAAAGCCGTCCTGCACCTAGCTTGTTGGGAACACAAACTTTCTCTTCAGTTGCAAACTCCACTCCATACATATATATGGAGAGGTACTAGCTCCAACTCGGTTTTACAGTGAAAACTGCAGGAACTTCAAACTGGCACTAGGAAACAGACCGAGAATCCAGAGTAAAAGTTTCTCCTGCAACCAGTTCACTTTGTGCTAGATGAACGAAAGTCTCTCCACATGCTCAGTTCTGTGAGATAAGTGTGTGTGAAAGCCGTCCTTCACCTAGCTTCTTGGGAACACAAAGTTTCTTTTCACTTGCAAACTCCACTCCATACATATATATTGGGAGGAACTAGCTCCAACTCTGTTTTACAGTGAAAACTGCAGGAACTTCAAACCGGCACTAGGAAAAAGACTGAGAAACCAGATTAAAATTTCTCCTGCGACCCGTTCCCTATGTGCTAGATGAACGAACGTCTCTACACATGCTCAGTTCTCAGAGATAAGTGTGTGTGAAAGCCGTCCTTCACCTAGCTTGTTGGGAACACAAAGTTTCTCTTCAGTTGCAAACTACACTCCGTACATATATATGGGGAAGTACTAGCTCCAACTCTGTTTTACAGTGAAAACTGCAGGAACTTCAAACCGGCACTAGGAAACAGACTGAGAAACCAGATTAAAAGTTTCTCCTGCAACCCATTCCCTTTGTGCTAGATGAACGAACGTCCCTCCGCATGCTCAGTTCTGAAAGAAAAGTGTGTGTGAAAGCCGTCCTTCACCTAGCTTGTTGGGAACACAAAGTTTCTCTTCAGTTGCAAACTCCACTCCATACATATATATGGGGAGGTACTAGCTCCAACTCGGTTTTACAGTGAAAACTGCAGGAACATCAAAACGGCACTAGGAAACAGACTGAGAAACCAGAGTAAAAGTTTTTCCTGCAACCCATTCCCATTGTGCTAGATGAACGAACGTCTCTCCACATGCTCAGTTCTGAGAGATAAGTGTGTGTGAAAGCCGTCCTGCACCTTGCTTGTTGGGAACACAAAGTTTCTCTTCAGTTGCAAACACCACTCCATACATATATATGGGGAGGTACTAGCTCCAACTCGGTTTTACAGTGAAAACTGCAGGAACTTCATACTGGCACTAGGAAACAGATCGAGAAACCAGAGGAAATGTTTCTCCTGCAACCCGTTCCTTTTGTGCTAGATGAACGAACGTCTCTCCACATGCTCAGTTCTGAGAGATAAGTGTGTGTGAAAGCCGTCCTTCACCTTGCTTGTTGGGAACACAAAGTTTCTCTTCAGTTGCAAACTCCACTCCATACATATAAATGGGGAGGTACTAGCTCCAACTCGGTTTTACAGTGAAAACTGCAGGAACTTCAAAACGGTACTAGGAAACAGACTGAGAAACCAGAGTAAAAGTTTCTCCTGCAACCCGTTCCATTTGTGCTAGATGAACGAACGTCTCTCCACATGCTCAGTTCTGAGAGATAAGTGTGTGTGAAAGCCGTCCTTCACCTAGCTTGTTGGGAACACAAAGTTTCTCTTCAGTTGCAAAATACATTCCGTACATATATATGGGGAAGTACTAGCTCCAACTCTGTTTTACAGTGAAAACTGCAGGAACTTCAAACTGGCACTAGGAAACAGACTGAGAAACCAGAGTAAAAGTTTCTCCTGCAACCCATTCCCTTTGTGCTAGATGAACGAACGTCCCTCCACAAGCTCAGTTCTGAGAGATAACTGTGTGTGAAAGCCGTCCTTCACCTAGCTTGTTGGGAACACAAAGTTTCTCTTCTGTTGCAAACTCCACTCCATACACATATAAGGGGATGTACTAGCTCCAACTGGGTTTTACAGTGAAAACTTCAGGAACTTCAAACCGGCACTAGGAAACAGACTGAGAAACCAGAGTAAAAGTTTCTCTTGCAACCCGTTCCTTTGTGCTAGATGAACGAACGTCACTCCACATGCTCAATTCTGAGAGATAAGTGTGTGTGAAAGCCGTCCTTCACCTAGCTTGTTGGGAACATAAAGTTTCTCTTCAGTTGCAAAGTCCACTCCATACATATATATGGGGAGGTACTAGCTCCAACTCGGTTTTACAGTGAAAACTGCAGGAATTTCAAACAGGCACTAGGAAACAGACTGAGAAACCAGAGTAAAAGTTTTTCCTGCAACCAGTTCCCTTTGTGCTAGATGAACGAACGTCTATCCACATGCTCAGTTCTGAGAGATAAGAGTGTGTGAAAGCCGTCCTGCACCTAGCTTGTTGGGAACACAAAGTTTCTCTTCAGTTGCAAACTCCACTCCATACATATATATAGAGAGGTACTAGCTCCAACTCTGTTTTACAGTGAAAACTGCAGGAACTTCAAACTGGCACTAGGAAACAGACCGAGAAACCAGAGTAAAAGTTTCTCCTGCAACCAGTTCACTTTGTGCTAGATGAACGAAAGTCTCTCCACATGCTCAGTTCTGTGAGATAAGTGTGTTTGAAAGCCGTCCTTCACCTAGCTTGTTGGGAACACAAAGTTTCTCTTCAGTTGCAAACTCCATTCCACACATATATATGGGGAGGTACTAGCTCCAACTCAGTTTTACAGTGAAAACTGCAGGAACTTCAAACCGGCACTAGGAAACAGACTGACAAACCAGAGTAAAAGTTTCTCCTGCAACCAGTTCCCTTTGTGCTAGATGAACGAACGTCTCTCCACATGCTCACTTCTGAGAGATAAGTGTGTGTGAAAGCCGTCCTTTACCTAGCTTGTTGGGAACACAAAGTTTCTCTTCTGTTGCAAACTCCACTCCATACATATATAAGGGGATGTACTAGTTCCAACTCGGTTTTACAGTGAAAACTGCAGGAACTTCAAACCGGCATTAGGAAACAGGCTGAGAACCCAGATTAAAATTTCTCCTGCAACCCGTTCCCTTTGTGCTAGATGAACGAACGTCTCTCCACATGCTCCGTTCTGAGAGATAAGTGTGTGTGAAAGCCATCCTTCACCTAGCTTGTTGGGAACACAAAGTTTCTCTTCAGTTGCAAATTCCACTCCATACATATATATGGGGAGGTACTAGCTCCAACTCGGTTTTACAGTGAAAATTGCAGGAACTTCATACTGGCACTAGGAAACAGACCGAGAAACCAGAGTAAATGTTTCTCCTGCAACCCGTTCCCTTTGTGCTAGATGAACGAACGTCTCTCCACATGCTCAGTTCTGAGAGATAAGTGTGTGTGAAAGCCGTCCTTCACATTGCTTGTTGGGAACACAAAGTTTCTCTTCAGTTGCAAACTCCACTCCATACATATAAATGGGGAGGTACTAGCTCCAACTTGGTTTTACAGTGAAAACTGCAGGAACTTCAAACCGGCACTAGGAAACAGACTGAGAAACCAGAGTAAAAGTTTCTCCTGCAACCCGTTCCCTTTGTGCTAGATGAACGAACGTCTCTCCACATGCTCAGTTCTGAGAGATAAGTGTGTGTGAAAGCCGTCCTTCACCTAGCTTGTTGGGAACACAAAGTTTCTCTTCAGTTGCAAACTCCACTCCATACATATATATGGGGAGGTACTAGCTCCAACTCGGTTTTACAGTGAAATCTGCAGGAATTTCAAACAGGCACTAGGAAACAGACTGAGAAACCAGAGTAAAAGTTTTTCCTGCAACCCGTTCCCTTTGTGCTAGATGAACGAACGTCTATCCACATGCTCAGTTCTGAGAGATAAGTGTGTGTGAAAGCCGTCCTGCACCTAGCTTGTTGGGAACACAAAGTTTCTCTTCTGTTGCAAACTCCACTCCATACATATATAAGGGGAGGTACTAGTTCCAACTCGGTTTTACAGTGAAAACTGCAGGAACTTCAAAACGGCACTAGGAAAGAGACTGAGAAACCAGAGTAAAAGTTTTTCCTGCAACCCATTCCCATTGTGCTAGATGAACGAACGTCTCTCCACATGCTCAGTTCTCAGAGATAAGTGTGTGTGAAAGCCGTCCTGCACCTTGCTTGTTGGGAACACAAAGTTTCTCTTCAGTTGCAAACACCACTCCATACATATATATGGGGAGGTAATAGCTCCAACTCGGTTTTACAGTGAAAACTGCAGGAACTTCAAAACGGTACTAGGAAACAGACTGAGAAACCAGAGTAAAAGTTTCTCCTGCAACCCGTTCCCTTTGTGCTAGATGAACGAACGTCTCTCCACATGCTCAGTTCTGAGAGATAAGTGTGTGTGAAAGCCGTCCTTCACCTAGCTTGTTGGGAACACAAAGTTTCTCTTCAGATGCAAAATACATTCCGTACATATATATGGGGAAGTACTAGCTCCAACTCTGTTTTACAGTGAAAACTGCAGGAACTTCAAACTGGCACTAGGAAACAGACTGAGAAACCAGAGTAAAAGTTTCTCCTGCAACCCATTCCCTTTGTGCTAGATGAACGAACGTCCCTCCACATGCTCAGTTCTGAGAGATAAGTGTGTGTGAAAGCCGTCCTTCACCTAGCTTGTTGGGAACACAAAGTTTCTCTTCTGTTGCAAACTCCACTCCATACACATATAAGGGGATGTACTAGCTCCAACTGGGTTTTACAGTGAAAACTTCAGGAACTTCAAACCGGCACTAGGAAACAGACTGAGAAACCAGAGTAAAAGTTTCTCTTGCAACCCGTTCCTTTGTGCTAGATGAACGAACGTCACTCCACATGCTCAATTCTGAGAGATAAGTGTGTGTGAAAGCCGTCGTTCACCTAGCTTGTTGGGAACACAAAGTTTCTCTTCAGTTGCAAAGTCCACTCCATACATATATATGGGGAGGTACTAGCTCCAACTCGGTTTTACAGTGAAAACTGCAGGAATTTCAAACAGGCACTAGGAAACAGACTGAGAAACCAGAGTAAAAGTTTCTCCTGCGACCCATTCCATTTGTGCTAGATGAACGAACGTCTCTCCACATGCTCAGTTCTGAGAGATAAGTGTGTTTGAAAGCCGTCCTTCACCTAGCTTGTTGGGAACACAAAGTTTCTCTTCATTTGCAAACTCCACTCCATACATATAAATGGGGAGGTACTAGCTACAACTCGGTTTTACAGTGAAAACTGCAGGAACTTCAAACCGGCACTAGGAAACAGACTGAGAAACCAGAGTAAAAGTTTCTCCTGCAACCCGTTCCCTTTTTTGCTAGATGAACGAACGTCTATACACATGCTCAGTTCTCAGAGATATGTGTGTGTGAATGCCGTCCTTCACCTAGCTTGTTGGGAACACAAAGTTTCTCTTCAGTTGCAAACTACACTCCGTACATATATATGGGGAAGTACTAGCTCCAACTCTGTTTTACAGTGAAAACTGCAGGAACTTCAAACCGGCACTAGGAAACAGACTGAGAAACCAGATTTAAAGTTTCTACTGCAACCCATTCCCTTTGTGCTAGATGAACGAACGTCCATCCACATGCTCAGTTCTGAGAGATAAGTGTGTGTGAAAGCCGTCCTTCACCTAGCTTGTTGGGAACACAAAGTTTCTCTTCAGTTGCAAACTCCACTCCATACATATATATGGGGAGGTACTAGCTCCAACTCGGTTTTACAGTGAAAACTGCAGGAACTTCAAAACAGCACTAGGAAACAGACTGAGAAACCAGAGTAAAAGTTTTTCCTGAAACCCATTCCCATTGTGCTAGATGAACGAACGTCTCTCCACATGCTCAGTTCTGAGAGATAAGTGTGTGTGAAAGCCGTCCTGCACCTTGCTTGTTGGGAACACAAAGATTCTCTTCAGTTGCAAACACCACTCCATACATATATATGGGGAGGTACTAGCTCCAACCCGGTTTTACAGTGAAAACTGCAGGAACTTCATACTGGCACTAGGAAACAGACCGAGAAACAAGAGTAAATGTTTCTCCTGCAACCCGTTCCCTTTGTGCTAGATGAACGAACGTCTCTCCACATGCTCAGTTCTGAGAGATAAGTGTGTGTGAAAGCCGTCCTTCACCTTGCTTGTTGGGAACACAAAGTTTCTCTTCAGTTGCAAACTCCACTCCATACATATAAATGGGGAGGTACTAGCTCCAACTCGGTTTTACAGTGAAAACTGCAGGAACTTCAAACCGGCACTAGGAAACAGACTGAGAAACCAGAGTAAAAGTTTCTCCTGCAACCCATTCCCTTTGTGCTAGATGAACGAACGTCCCTCCACATGCTCAGTTCTGAGAGATAAGTGTGTGTGAAAGCCGTCCTTCACCTAGCTTGTTGGGAACACAAAGTTTCTCTTCTGTTGCAAACTCCACTCCATACACATATAAGGGGATGTACTAGCTCCAACTGGGTTTTACAGTGAAAACTTCAGGAACTTCAAACCGGCACTAGGAAACAGACTGAGAAACCAGAGTAAAAGTTTCTCTTGCAACCCGTTCCCTTTGTGCTAGATGAACGAACGTCACTCCACATGCTCAATTCTGAGAGATAAGTGTGTGTGAAAGCCGTCGTTCCCCTAGCTTGTTGGGAACACAAAGTTTCTCTTCAGTTGCAAAGTCCACTCCATACATATATATGGGGAGGTACTAGCTCCAACTCGGTTTTACAGTGAAAACTGCAGGAATTTCAAACAGGCACTAGGAAACAGACTGAGAAACCAGAGTAAAAGTTTTTCCTGCAACCCGTTCCCTTTGTGCTAGATGAACGAACGTCTATCCACATGCTCAGTTCTGAGAGATAAGTGTGTGTGAAAGCCGTCCTGCACCTAGCTTGTTGGGAACACAAAGTTTCTCTTCAGTTGCAAACTCCACTCCATACATATATATGTAGAGGTACTAGCTCCAACTCGGTGTTACAGTGAAAACTGCAGGAACTTCAAACCGGCACTAGGAAACAGACCGAGAAACCAGAGTAAAAGTTTCTCCTGCAACCAGTTCACTTTGTGCTAGATGAACGAAAGTCTCTCCACATGCTCAGTTCTGTGAGATAAGTGTGTGTGTAAGCCGTCCTTCACCTAGCTTGTTGGGAACACAAAGTTTCTTTTCACTTGCAAACTCCACTCCATACATATATATTGGGAGGAACTAGCTCCAACTCGGTTTTACAGTGAAAACTGCAGGAACTTCAAACCGGCACTAGGAAACAGACTGAGAAACCAGAGTAAAAGTTTCTCCTGTGACCCGTTCCCTTTGTGCTAGATGAACGAATTTCTCTCCACATGCTCAGTTCTGAGAGATAAGTGTGTTTGAAAGCCGTCCTTCACCTAGCTTGTTGGGAACACAAAGTTCCTCTTCAGTTGCAAACTCCACTCGATACATATATATGGGGAGGTACAGCTCCAACTCGGTTTTACAGTGAAAACTGCAGGAACTTCATACTGGCACTAGGAAACAGACCGAGAAACCAGAGTAAATGTTTCTCCTGCAACCCGTTCCCTTTGTGCTAGATGAACGAACGTCTCTCCACATGCTCAGTTCTGAGAGATAAGTGTGTGTGAAAGCCGTCCTTCACATTGCTTGTTGGGAACACAAAGTTTCTCTTCAGTTGCAAACTCCACTCCATACATATAAATGGGGAGGTACTAGCTCCAACTTGGTTTTACAGTGAAAACTGCAGGAACTTCAAACCGGCACTAGGAAACAGACTGAGAAACCAGAGTAAAAGTTTCTCCTGCAAACCGTTCCCTTTGTGCTAGATGAACGAACGTCTCTCCACATGCTCAGTTCTGAGAGATAAGTGTGTGTGAAAGCCTTCCTTCACCTAGCTTGTTGGGAACACAAAGTTTCTCTTCAGTTGCAAACTCCACTCCATACATATATATGGGGAGGTACTAGCTCCAACTCGGTTTTACAGTGAAAACTGCAGGAATTTCAAACAGGCACTAGGAAACAGACTGAGAAACCAGAGTAAAAGTTTTTCCTGCAACCCGTTCCCTTTGTGCTAGATGAACGAAAGTCTCTCCACATGCTCAGTTCTGAGAGATAAGTGTGTGTGAAAGCCGTCCTGCACCTAGCTTGTTGGGAACACAAAGTTTCTCTTCAGTTGCAAACTCCACTCCATACATATATATGGAGAGGTACTAGCTCCAACTCCGTTTTACAGTGAAAACTGCAGGAACTTCAAACTGGCACTAGGAAACAGACTGTGAAACCAGAGTAAAAGTTTCTCCTGCAACCAGTTTACTTTGTGCTAGATGAACGAAAGTCTCTCCACATGCTCAGTTCTGTGAGATAATTGTGTGTGAAAGCCGTCCTTCACCTAGCTTGTTGGGAACACAGAGTTTCTCTTCAGTTGCAAACTCCACTCCATACATATATATTGGGAGGAAGTAGCTCCAACTCGGTTTTACAGTGAAAACTGCAGGAACTTCAAACCGGCACTAGGAAACAGACTGAGAAACCAGAGTAAAATTTCTCCTGCAACCCGTTCCCTTTGTGCTAGATGAACGAACGTCTCTCCACATGCTCAGTTCTGAGAGATAAGTGTGTGTGAAAGCCATCCTTCACCTAGCTTGTTGGGAACACAAAGTTTCTCTTCAGTTGCAAACTCCACTCCATACATATATATGGGGAGGTACTAGCTCCAACTCGGTTTTACAGTGAAAACTGCAGGAATTTCAAACCGGCACTAGGAAACAGACTGAGAAACCAGAGTAAAAGTTTTTCCTGCAACCCATTCCCATTGTGCTAGATGAACGAACGTCTCTCCACATGCTCAGTTCTGAGAGATATGTGTGTGTGAAAGCCGTCCTGCACCTTGCTTGTTGGGAACACAAAGTTTCTCTTCAGTTGCAAACACCACTCCATACATATATATGGGGAGGTACTAGCTCCAACTCGGTTTTACAGTGAAAACTGCAGGAACTTCATACTGGCACTAGGAAACAGACCGAGAAACCACAGTAAATGTTTCTCCTGCAACCCGTTCCCTTTGTGCTAGATGAACGAACGTCTCTCCACATGCTCAGTTCTGAGAGATAAGTGTGTGTGAAAGCCGTCCTTCACATTGCTTGTTGGGAACACAAAGTTTCTCTTCAGTTGCAAACTCCACTCCATACATATAAATGGGGAGGTACTAGCTCCAACTTTGTTTTACAGTGAAAACTGCAGGAACTTCAAACCGGCACTAGGAAACAGACTGAGAAACCAGAGTAAAAGTTTCTCCTGCAAACCGTTCCCTTTGTGCTAGATGAACGAACGTCTCTCCACATGCTCAGTTCTGAGAGATAAGTGTGTGTGAAAGCCGTCCTTCACCTAGCTTGTTGGGAACACAAAGTTTCTCTTCAGTTGCAAACTCCACTCCATACATATATATGGAGAGGTACTAGCTCCAACTCGGTTTTACAGTGAAAACAGCAGGAACTTCAAACTGGCACTAGGAAACAGACCGAGAAACCACAGTAAAAGTTTCTCCTGCAACCAGTTCACTTTGTGCTAGATGAACGAACGTCTCTCCACATGCTCAGTTCTGAGAGATAAGTGTTTGTGAAAGCCGTCCTGCACCTAGCTTGTTGGGAACACAAAGTTTCTCTTCAGTTGCAAACTCCACTCCATACATATATATGGGGAGGAGCTAGCTCCAACTCGGTTTTACAGTGAAAACTGCAGGAAATTCAAACTGGCACTAGGAAAGAGACCGAGAAACCAGAGTAAAACTTTCTCCTGCAACCAGTTCACTTTGTGCTAGATGAACGAACGTCTCTCCACATGCTCAGTTCTGAGAGATAAGTGTGTGTGAAAGCCGTCCTGCACCTAGCTTGTTGGGAACACAAAGTTTCTCTTCAGTTGCAAACTACACTCCGTACATATATATTGGGAAGTACTAGCTCCAACTCTGTTTTACAGTGAAAACTGCAGGATTTTCAAACCGGCACTAGGAAACAGACTGAGAAACCAGAGTAAAAGTTTCTACTGCAACCCATTCCTTTGTGCTAGATGAACGAACGTCCCTCCACATGCTCAGTTCTGAGAGATAAGTGTGTGTGAAAGCCGTCCTTCACCTAGCTTGTTGGGAACACAAATTTTCTCTTCTGTTTCAAACTCCACTCCATACACATATAAGGGGATGTACTAGCTCCAACTGGGTTTTACAGTGAAAACTGCAGGAACTTCAAACAGGCACTAGGAAACAGACTGAGAAACCAGAGTAAAAGTTTTTCCTGCAACCCGTTCCCTTTGTTCTAGATGAACGAACGTCTCTCCACATGCTCAGTTCTGAGAGATAAGTGTGTGTGAAAGCCGTCCTTCACCTAGCTTGTTGGGAACACAAAGTTTCTCTTCAGTTGCAAACTCCACTCCATACATATATATGGAGAGGTACTAGCTCCAACTCGGTTTTACAGTGAAAACTGCACGAACTTCAAACTGGCACTAGGAAACATACCGAGAAACCAGAGTAAAAGTTTCTCCTGCAACCAGTTCACTTTTTGCTTGATGAACGAACGTCTCTCCACATGCTCAGTTCTGAGAGATAAGTGTGTGTGAAAGCCGTCCTTCACCTAGCTTGTTGGGAACACAAAGTTTCTCTTCAGTTGCAAACTCCACTCCTTACATATATATGGGGAGGAGCTAGCTCCAACTCGGTTTTACAGTGAAAACTGCAGGAACTTCAAGCCGGTACTAGGAAACAGACTGAGAAACCAGAGTAAAAGTTTCTCCTGCAACCCGTTCCCTTTGTGCTAGATGAACGAACGTCTCTCCACATGCTCAGTTCTGAGAGATAAGTGTGTTTGAAAGCCGTCCTTCACCTAGCTTGTTGGGAACACAAAGTTTCTCTTCAGTTGCAAACTCCACTCGATACATATATATGGGGAGGTACAAGCTCCAACTCGGTTTTACAGTGAAAACCTCAGGAACTTCAAACCGGCACTAGGAAACAGACTGAGAAACCAGAGTAAAAGTTTCTCCTGCAACCAGTTCCCTTTGTGCTAGATGAACGAACGTCTCTCCACATGCTCACTTCTGAGAGATAAGTGTGTGTGAAAGCCGTCCTTTACCTAGCTTGTTGGGAACACAAAGTTTCTCTTCTGTTGCAAACTCCACTCCATACATATATAAGGGGAGGTACTAGTTCCAACTCGGTTTTACAGTGAAAACTGCAGGAACTTCAAACCGGCATTAGGAAACAGGCTGAGAACCCAGATTAAAATTTCTCCTGCAACCCGTTCCCTTTGTAATAGATGAACGAACGTCTCTCCACATGCTCAGTTCTGAGAGATAAGTGTGTGTGAAAGCCATCCTTCACCTAGCTTGTTGGGAACACAAAGTTTCTCTTCAGTTGCAAACAACATTCCATACATATATATGGGGAGGTACTAGCTCCAACTCGGTTTTACAGTGAAAACTGCAGGAACTTCAAAACGGCACTAGGAAACAGACTGAGAAAACAGAGTAAAAGTTTTTCTTGCAACCCATTCCCATTGTGCTAGATGAACGAACGTCTCTCCACATGCTCAGTTCTGAGAGATAAGTGTGTGTGAAAGCCGTCCTGCACCTTGCTTTTTGGGAACACAAAGTTTCTCTTCAGTTGCAAACACCACTCCATACATATATATGGGGAGGTACTAGCTCCAGCTCGGTTTTACAGTGAAAACTGCAGGAACTTCATACTGGCACTAGGAAACAGACCGAGAAACCAGAGTAAATGATTCTCCTGCAACCCGTTCCCTTTGTGCTAGATGAACGAACGTCTCTCCACATGCTCAGTTCTGAGAGATAAGTGTGTGTGAAAGCCGTCCTTCACCTTGCTTGTTGGGAACACAAAGTTTCTCTTCTGTTGCAAACTCCACTCCATACATATATAAGGGGAGGTACTAGTTCCAACTCGGTTTTACAGTGAAAACTGCAGGAACTTCAAACCGGCATTAGGAAACAGGCTGAGAACCCAGATTAAAATTTCTCCTGCAACCCGTTCCCTTTGTGCTAGATGAACGAACGTCTCTCCACATGCTCAGTTCTGAGAGATAAGTGTGTGTGAAAGCCATCCTTCACCTAGCTTGTTGGGAACACAAAGTTTCTCTTCAGTTGCAAACTCCACTCCATACATATATATGGGGAGGTACTAGCTCCAACTCGGTTTTACAGTGAAAACTGCAGGAACTTCAAAACGGCACTAGGAAACAGACTGAGAAACCAGAGTAAAAGTTTTTCCTGCAACCCATTCCCATTGTGCTAGATGAACGAACGTCTCTCCACATGCTCAGTTCTGAGAGATAAGTGTGTGTGAAAGCCGTCCTGCACCTTGCTTGTTGGGAACACAAAGTTTCTCTTCAGTTGCAAACACCACTCCATACATATATATGGGGAGGTACTAGCTCCAACTCGGTTTTACAGTGAAAACTGCAGGAACTTCAAACCGGCACTAGGAAACAGACCGAGAAACCAGAGTATATGTTTCTCCTGCAAACCGTTCCCTTTGTGCTAGATGAACGAACGTCTCTCCACATGCTCAGTTCTGAGAGATAAGTGTGTGTGAAAGCCGTCCTTCACCTTGCTTGTTGGGAACACATAGTTTCTCTTCAGTTGCTAACTCCACTCCATACATATATAAGGGGAGGTACTAGTTCCAACTCGGTTTTACAGTGAAAACTGCAGGAACTTCAAACCGGCATTAGGAAACAGGCTGAGAACCCAGATTAAAATTTCTCCTGCAAACCGTTCCCTTTGTGCTAGATGAACGAACGTCTCTCCACATGCTCAGTTCTGAGAAATAAGTGTGTGTGAAAGCCATCCTTCACCTAGCTTGTTGGGAACACAAAGTTTCTCTTCAGTTGCAAACTCCACTCCATACATATATATGGGGAGGTACTAGCTCCAACTCGGTTTTACAGTGAAAACTGCAGGAACTTCAAAACGGCACTAGGAAACAGACTGAGAAAGCAGAGTAAAAGTTTTTCCTGCAACCCATTCCCATTGTGCTAGATGAACGAACGTCTCTCCACATGCTCAGTTCTGAGAGATAAGTGTGTGTGAAAGCCGTCCTGCACCTTGCTTGTTGGGAACACAAAGTTTCTCTTCAGTTGCAAACACCACTCCATACATATATATGGGGAGGTACTAGCTCCAACTCGGTTTTACAGTGAAAACTGCAGGAACTTCAAACCGGCACTAGGAAACAGACCGAGAAACCAGAGTATATGTTTCTCCTGCAAACCGTTCCCTTTGTGCTAGATGAACGAACGTCTCTCCACATGCTCAGTTCTGAGAGATAAGTGTGTGTGAAAGCCGTCCTTCACCTTGCTTGTTGGGAACACAAAGTTTCTCTTCTGTTGCTAACTCCACTCCATACATATATAAGGGGAGGTACTAGTTCCAACTCGGTTTTACAGTGAAAACTGCAGGAAATTCAAACCGGCATTAGGAAACAGGCTGAGAACCCAGATTAAAATTTCTCCTGCAACCCGTTCCCTTTGTGCTAGATGAACGAACGTCTCTCCACATGCTCAGTTCTGAGAGATAAGTGTGTGTGAAAGCCGTCCTGCTCATTTCTTGTTGGGAACACAAAGTTTCTCTTCAGTTGCAAACACCACTCCATACATATATATGGGGAGGTACTAGCTCCAACTCGGTTTTACAGTGAAAACTGCAGGAACATCATACTGGCACTAGGAAACAGACCGAGAAACCAGAGTAAATGTTTCTCCTGCAACCCGTTCCCTTTGGCTAGATGAACGAACGTCTCTCCACATGCTCAGTTCTGAGAGATAAGTGTGTGTGAAAGCCGTCCTTCACTATCTTGTTGGGAACACAAAGTTTCTCTTCAGTTGCAAACTCCCCTCCATACATATATATTGGGAGGTACTACGTCCAACTCGGTTTTACACTGAAAACTGCAGGAACTTCAAACAGGCACTAGGAAACAGACTGAGAAACCAGAGTAAAAGTTTTTCCTGCAACCCATTCCCATTGTGCTAGATGAACGAACGTCTCTCCACATGCTCAGTTCTGAGAGATAAGTGTGTGTGAAAGCCGTCCTGCACCTTGCTTGTTGGGAACACAAAGTTTCTCTTCAGTTGCAAACACCACTCCATACATATATATGGGGAGGTACTAGCTCCAACTCGGTTTTACAGTGAAAACTGCAGGAACTTCATACTGGCACTAGGAAACAGACCGAGAAACCAGAGTAAATGTTTCTCCTGCAACCCGTTCCCTTTGTGCTAGATGAACGAACGTCTCTCCACATGCTCAGTTCTGAGAGATAAGTGTGTGTGAAAGCCGTCCTTCACCTTGTTTGTTGGGAACACAAAGTTTCTCTTCAGTTGCAAACTCCAATCCATACATATATATGGGGAGGTACTAGCTCCAACTCGGTTTTACAGTGAAAACTGCAGGAACTTCAAACCGGCACTAGGAAACAGACTGAGAAACCAGAGTAAAAGTTTCTCCTGCAACCCGTTCCCTTTGTGCTAGATGAACGAACGTCTCTCCACATGCTCAGTTCTGAGAGATAAGTGTGTGTGAAAGCCGTCCTTCACCTAGCTTGTTGGGAACACAAAGTTTCTCTTCAGTTGCAAACTCTACTCCATACATATATATGGGGATTTACTAGCTCCAACTCGGTTTTACAGTGAAAACTGAAGGAACTTCAAACCGGCACTAGGAAACAGACTGAGAAACCAGAGTAAAAGTTTCTCCTGCAACACGTTCCATTTGTGCTAGATGAACGAGCATCTCTCCACATGCTCAGTTCTGAGAGATAAGTGTGTGTGAAAGCCGTCCTTCACCTAGCTTGTTGGGAACACAAAGTTTCTCTTCAGTTGCAAACTCCACTCCATACATATATATGGGGAGGTACTAGCTCCAACTCGGTTTTACAGTGAAAACTGCAGGAACTTCAAACTGGCACTAGGAAACAGACCGAGAAACCAGAGTAAATTTTCTCCTGCAACCAGTTCACTTTGTGCTAGATGAACGAACGTCTCTCCACATGCTCAGTTCTGAGAGATAAGTGTGTGTGAAAGCCGTCCTTCACCTAGCTTGTTGGGAACACAAAGTTTCTCTTCAGTTGCAAACTCCACTCCTTACATATTTATGGGGAGGAGCTAGCTCCAACTCGGTTTTACAGTGAAAACTGCAGGAACTTCAAGCCGGCACTAGGAAACAGACTGAGAAACCAGAGTAAAAGTTTCTCCTGCAACCCGTTCCCTTTGTGCTAGATGAACGAACGTCTCTCCACATGCTCAGTTCTGAGAGATAAGTGTGTTTGAAAGCCGTCCTTCACCTAGCTTGTTGGGAACACAAAGTTTCTCTTCAGTTGCAAACTCCACTCGATACATATATATGGGGAGGTACTAGCTCCAACTCGGTTTTACAGTGAAAACTGCAGGAACTTCAAAACGGCACTAGGAAACAGACTGAGAAAACAGAGTAAAAGTTTTTCTTGCAACCCATTCCCATTGTGCTAGATGAACGAACGTCTCTCCACATGCTCAGTTCTGAGAGATAAGTGTGTGTGAAAGCCGTCCTGCACCTTGCTTGTTGGGAACACAAAGTTTCTCTTCAGTTGCAAACTCCACTCCATACATATATATGGGGAGGTACTAGCTCCAACTCGGTTTTACAGTGAAAACTGCAGGAACTTCAAACTGGCACTAGGAAACAGACCGAGAAACCAGAGTAAAAGTTTCTCCTGCAACCAGTTCACTTTGTGCTAGATGAACGAACGTCTCTCCACATGCTCAGTTCTGAGAGATAAGTGTGTGTGAAAGCCGTCCTTCACCTAGCTTGTTGGGAACACAAAGTTTCTCTTCAGTTGCAAACTCCACTCCTTACATATATATGGGGAGGAGCTAGCTCCAACTCGGTTTTACAGTGAAAACTGCAGGAACTTCAAGCCGGCACTAGGAAACAGACTGAGAAACCAGAGTAAAAGTTTCTCCTGCAACCCGTTCCCTTTGTGCTAGATGAACGAACGTCTCTCCACATGCTCAGTTCTGAGAGATAAGTGTGTTTGAAAGCCGTCCTTCACCTAGCTTGTTGGGAACACAAAGTTTCTCTTCAGTTGCAAACTCCACTCGATACATATATATGGGGAGGTACTAGCTCCAACTCGGTTTTACAGTGAAAACTGCAGGAACTTCAAAACGGCACTAGGAAACAGACTGAGAAAACAGAGTAAAAGTTTTTCTTGCAACCCATTCCCATTGTGCTAGATGAACGAACGTCTCTCCACATGCTCAGTTCTGAGAGATAAGTGTGTGTGAAAGCCGTCCTGCACCTTGCTTGTTGGGAACACAAAGTTTCTCTTCAGTTGCAAACTCCACTCCATACATATATATGGGGAGGTACTAGCTCCAACTCGGTTTTACAGTGAAAACTGCAGGAACTTCAAACTGGCACTAGGAAACAGACCGAGAAACCAGAGTAAAAGTTTCTCCTGCAACCAGTTCACTTTGTGCTAGATGAACGAACGTCTCTCCACATGCTCAGTTCTGAGAGATAAGTGTGTGTGAAAGCCGTCCTTCACCTAGCTTGTTGGGAACACAAAGTTTCTCTTCAGTTGCAAACTCCACTCCTTACATATATATGGGGAGGAGCTAGCTCCAACTCGGTTTTACAGTGAAAACTGCAGGAACTTCAAGCCGGCACTAGGAAACAGACTGAGAAACCAGAGTAAAAGTTTCTCCTGCAACCCGTTCCCTTTGTGCTAGATGAACGAACGTCTCTCCACATGCTCAGTTCTGAGAGATAAGTGTGTTTGAAAGCCGTCCTTCACCTAGCTTGTTGGGAACACAAAGTTTCTCTTCAGTTGCAAACTCCACTCGATACATATATATGGGGAGGTACTAGCTCCAACTCGGTTTTACAGTGAAAACTGCAGGAACTTCAAAACGGCACTAGGAAACAGACTGAGAAAACAGAGTAAAAGTTTTTCTTGCAACCCATTCCCATTGTGCTAGATGAACGAACGTCTCTCCACATGCTCAGTTCTGAGAGATAAGTGTGTGTGAAAGCCGTCCTGCACCTTGCTTGTTGGGAACACAAAGATTCTCTTCAGTTGCAAACACCACTCCATACATATATATGGGGAGGTACTAGCTCCAACTCGGTTTTACAGTGAAAACTGCAGGAACTTCATACTGGCACTAGGAAACAGACCGAGAAACCAGAGTAAATGTTTCTCCTGCAACCCGTTCCCTTTGTGCTAGATGAACGAACGTCTCTCCACATGCTCAGTTCTGAGAGATAAGTGTGTGTGAAAGCCGTCCTTCACCTTGCTTGCTGGGAACACAAAGTTTCTCTTCTGTTGCAAACTCCACTCCATACATATATAAGGGGAGGTACTAGTTCCAACTTGATTTTACAGTGAAAACTGCAGGAACTTCAAACCGGCATTAGGAAACAGGCTGAGAACCCAGATTAAAATTTCTCCTGCAACCCGTTCCCTTTGTGCTAGATGAACGAACGTCTCTCCACATGCTCAGTTCTGAGAGATAAGTGTGTGTGAAAGCCGTCCTTCACCTAGCTTGTTGGGAACACAAAGTTTCTCTTCAGTTGCAAACTCCACTCCATACATATATATGGGGAGGTACTAGCTCCAACTCGGTTTTACAGTGAAAACTGCAGGAACTTCAAACCGGCACTAGGAAACAGACTGAGAAACCAGAGTAAAAGTTTCTCCTGCAACCCGTTCCCTTTGTGCTAGATGAACGAACGTCTCTCCACATGCTCAGTTCTGAGAGATAAGTGTGTGTGAAAGCCGTACTTCACCTAGCTTGTTGGGAACACAAAGTTTCTCTTCAGTTGCAAACTCCACTCCATACATATATATGGGGAGGTACTAGCTCCAACTCTGTTTTACAGTGAAAACTGAAGGAACTTCAAACCGGCACTAGGAAACAGACTGAGAAACCAGAGTAAAAGTTTCTCCTGCAACACGTTCCATTTGTGCTAGATGAACGAGCATCTCTCCACATGCTCAGTTCTGAGAGATAAGTGTGTGTGAAAGCCGTCCTTCACCTAGCTTGTTGGGAACACAAAGTTTCTCTTCAGTTGCAAACTCCACTCCTTACATATATATGGGGAGGAGCTAGCTCCAACTCGGTTTTACAGTGAAAACTGCAGGAACTTCAAGCCGGCACTAGGAAACAGACTGAGAAACCAGAGTAAAAGTTTCTCCTGCAACCCGTTCCCTTTGTGCTAGATGAACGAACGTCTCTCCACATGCTCAGTTCTGAGAGATAAGTGTGTTTGAAAGCCGTCCTTCACCTAGCTTGTTGGGAACACAAAGTTTCTCTTCAGTTGCAAACTCCACTCGATACATATATATGGGGAGGTACTAGCTCCAACTCGGTTTTACAGTGAAAACTGCAGGAACTTCAAAACGGCACTAGGAAACAGACTGAGAAAACAGAGTAAAAGTTTTTCTTGCAACCCATTCCCATTGTGCTAGATGAACGAACGTCTCTCCACATGCTCAGTTCTGAGAGATAAGTGTGTGTGAAAGCCGTCCTGCACCTTGCTTGTTGGGAACACAAAGTTTCTCTTCAGTTGCAAACACCACTCCATACATATATATGGGGAGGTACTAGCTCCAACTCGGTTTTACAGTGAAAACTGCAGGAACTTCATACTGGCACTAGGAAACAGACCGAGAAACCAGAGTAAATGTTTCTCCTGCAACCCGTTCCCTTTGTGCTAGATGAACGAACGTCTCTCCACATGCTCAGTTCTGAGAGATAAGTGTGTGTGAAAGCCGTCCTTCACCTTGCTTGCTGGGAACACAAAGTTTCTCTTCTGTTGCAAACTCCACTCCATACATATATAAGGGGAGGTACTAGTTCCAACTTGATTTTACAGTGAAAACTGCAGGAACTTCAAACCGGCATTAGGAAACAGGCTGAGAACCCAGATTAAAATTTCTCCTGCAAACCGTTCCCTTTGTGCTAGATGAACGAACGTCTCTCCACATGCTCAGTTCTGAGAGATAAGTGTGTGTGAAAGCCGTCCTTCACCTAGCTTGTTGGGAACACAAAGTTTCTCTTCAGTTGCAAACTCCACTCCATACATATATATGGGGAGGTACTAGCTCCAACTCGGTTTTACAGTGAAAACTGCAGGAACTTCAAACCGGCAGTAGTAAACAGACTGAGAATCCAGAGTAAAAGTTTTTCCTGCAACCCATTCCCATTGTGGTAGATGAACGAACGTCTCTCCACATGCTCAGTTCTGAGAGATAAGTGTGTGTGAAAGCCGTCCTTCACCTAGCTTGTTGGGAACACAAAGTTTCTCTTCAGTTGCAAACACCACTCCATACATATATATGGGGAGGTACTAGCTCCAACTCCGTTTTACAGTGAAAACTGCAGGAACTTCATACTGGCACTAGGAAACAGACCGAGAAACCACAGTAAATGTTTCTCCTGCAACCCGTTCCCTTTGTGCTAGATGAACGAACGTCTCTCCACATGCTCAGTTCTGAGAGATAAGTGTGTGTGAAAGCCGTCCTTTACCTAGCTTGTTGGGAACACAAAGTTTCTCTTCTGTTGCAAACTCCACTACATACATATATAAGGGGAGGTACTAGCTCCAACTCGGTTTTACAGTGAAAACTGCAGGAACTTCAAACCGGCATTAGGAAACAGACTGAGAACCCAGATTAAAATTTCTCCTGCAACCCGTTCCCTTTGTGCTAGATGAACAAACGTCTCTCCACATGCTCAGTTCTGAGAGATAAGTGTGTGTGAAAGCCATCCTTCACCTAGCTTGTTGTGAACAAAAAGTTTCTCTTCAGTTGCAAACTCCACTCCATACATATATATGTGGAGGTACTAGCTCCAACTCGGTTTTACAGTGAAAACTGCAGGAACTTCAAAACGGCACTAGGAAACAGACTGAGAAACCAGAGTAAAAGTTTTTCCTGCAACCCATTCCCATTGTGCTAGATGAACGAACGTCTCTCCACATGCTCAGTTCTGAGAGATAAGTGTGTGTGAAAGCCGTCCTGCACCTTGCTTGTTGGGAACACAAAGTTTCTCTTCAGTTGCAAACACCACACCATACATATATATGGGGAGGTACTAGCTCCAACTCGGTTTTACAGTGAAAACTGCAGGAACTTCATACTGGCACTAGGAAACAGACCGAGAAACCAGAGTAAATGTTTCTCCTGCAACCAGTTCCCTTTGTGCTAGATGAACGAACGTCTCTCCACATGCTCACTTCTGAGAGATAAGTGTGTGTGAAAGCCGTCCTTTACCTAGCTTGTTGGGAACACAAAGTTTCTCTTCTGTTGCAAACTCCACTCCATACATATATAAGGGGAGGTACTAGTTCCAACTCGGTTTTACAGTGAAAACTGCAGGAACTTCAAACCGGCATTAGGAAACAGGCTGAGAACCCAGATTAAAATTTCTCCTGCAACCCGTTCCCTTTGTGCTAGATGAACGAACGTCTCTCCACATGCTCAGTTCTGAGAGATAAGTGTGTGTGAAAGCCATCCTTCACCTAGCTGGTTGGGAACACAAAGTTTCTCTTCAGTTGCAAACTCCACTCCATACATATATATGGGGAGGTACTAGCTCCAACTCGGTTTTACAGTGAAAACTGCAGGAACTTCAAAACGGCACTAGGAAACAGACTGAGAAACCAGAGTAAAAGTTTTTCCTGCAAACCATTCCCATTGTGCTAGATGAACGAACGTCTCTCCACATGCTCAGTTCTGAGAGATAAGTGTGTGTGAAAGCCGTCCTGCACCTTGCTTGTTGGGAACACAAAGTTTCTCTTCAGTTGCAAACACCACTCCATACATATATATGGGGAGGTACTAGCTCCAACTCGGTTTTACAGTGAAAACTGCAGGAACTTCATACTGGCACTAGGAAACAGACCGAGAAACCAGAGAATATGTTTCTCCTGCAAACCGTTCCCTTTGTGCTAGATGAACGAACGTCTCTCCACATGCTCAGTTCTGAGAGATAAGTGTGTGTGAAAGCCGTCCTTCACCTTGTTTTTTGGGAACACAAAGTTTCTCTTCAGTTGCAAACTCCACTCCATACATATATATGGGGAGGTACTAGCTCCAACTCGGTTTTACAGTGAAAACTGCAGGAACTTCAAACCGGCACTAGGAAACAGACTGAGAAACCAGAGTAAAAGTTTCTCCTGCAACCCGTTCCCTTTGTGCTAGATGAACGAACGTCTCTCCACATGCTCAGTTCTGAGAGATAAGTGTGTGTGAAAGCCGTCCTTCACCTAGCTTGTTGGGAAAACAAAGTTTCTCTTCAGTTGCAAACTCCACTCCATACATATATATGGGGAGGTACTAGCTCCAACTCGGATTTACAGTGAAAACTGCAAGAACTTCAAACCGGCACTAGGAAACAGACCGAGAAACCAGAGTAAAAGTTTCTCCTGCAACCCGTTCCATTTGTGCTAGATGAACGAACGTCTCTCCACATGCTCAGTTCTGAGAGTTAAATGTGTGTGGAAGCCGTCCTTCACCTAGCTTGTTGGGAACACAAAGTTTCTCTTCAGTTGCAAACTCCACTCCATACATATATATGGGGAGGTACTAGCTCCAACTCGGTTTTACAGTGAATACTGCAGGAACTTCAAACCGGCACTAGGAAACAGACTGAGAAACCAGAGTAAAAGTTTCTCCTGCAACCCGTTCCCTTTGTGCTAGATGAACGAACGTCTCTCCACATGCTCAGTTCTGAGAGATAAGTGTGTGTGAAAGCCGTCCTTCACCTTGTTTGTTGGGAACACAAAGTTTCTCTTCAGTTGCAAACTCCACTCCATACATATATATGGGTAGGTACTAGCTCCAACTCGGTTTTACAGTGAAAACTGCAGGAACTTCAAACCGGCACTAGGAAACAGACTGAGAAACCAGAGTAAAAGTTTCTCCTGCAACCCGTTCCCTTTGTGCTAGATGAACGAACATCTCTCCACATGCTCAGTTCTGAGAGATAAGTGTGTGTCAAAGCCGTCCTTCACCTAGCTTGTTGGGAACACAAAGTTTCTCTTCAGTTGCAAACTCCACTCCATACATATATATGGGGAGGTACTAGCTCCAACTCGGTTTTACAGTGAAAACTGCAAGAACTTCAAAACGGCACTAGGAAACAGACCGAGAAACCAGAGTAAAAGTTTCCCCTGCAACCCGTTCCCTTTGTGCTAGATGAACGAACGTCTCTCCACATGCTAAGTTCTGAGAGATAAGTGTGTGTGAAAGCCGTTCTTCACCTAGCTTGTTGGGAACCCAAAGTTTCTCTTCAGTGGCAAACTCCATTCCACACATATATATGGGGAGGTAATAGCTCCAACTCGGTTTTACAGTGAAAACTGCAGGAACTTCAAACCGGCAGTAGGAAACAGACTGAGAAACCAGAGTAAAAGTTTCTCCTGCAACCCGTTCCCTTTGTGCTAGATGAACGAACGTCTCTCCACATGCTCAGTTCTGAGAGATAAGTGTGTGTGAAAGCCGTCCTTCACCTTGTTTGTTGGGAACACAAAGTTTCTCTTCAGTTGCAAACTCCACTCCATACATATATATGGGGAGGTACTAGCTCCAACTCGGTTTTACAGTGAAAACTGCAGGAACTTCAAACCGGCACTAGGAAACAGACTGAGAAACCAGAGTAAAAGTTTCTCCTGCAACCCGTTCCCTTTGTGCTAGATGAACGAACATCTCTCCACATGCTCAGTTCTGAGAGATAAGTGTGTGTCAAAGCCGTCCTTCACCTAGCTTGTTGGGAACACAAAGTTTCTCTTCAGTTGCAAACTCCACTCCATACATATATATGGGGAGGTACTAGCTCCAACTCGGTTTTACAGTGAAAACTGCAAGAACTTCAAAACGGCACTAGGAAACAGACCGAGAAACCAGAGTAAAAGTTTCTCCTGCAACCCGTTCCCTTTGTGCTAGATGAACGAACGTCTCTCCACATGCTAAGTTCTGAGAGATAAGTGTGTGTGAAAGCCGTTCTTCACCTAGCTTGTTGGGAACCCAAAGTTTCTCTTCAGTGGCAAACTCCATTCCACACATATATATGGGGAGGTAATAGCTCCAACTCGGTTTTACAGTGAAAACTGCAGGAACTTCAAACCGGCAGTAGGAAACAGACTGAGAAACCAGAGTAAAAGTTTCTCCTGCAACCCGTTCCCTTTGTGCTAGATGAACGAACGTCTCTCCACATGCTCAGTTCTGAGAGGTAAGTGTGTGTGAAAGCCGTCCTTCACCTAGCTTGTTGGGAACACAAAGTTTCTCTTCAGTTGCAAACTCCCCTCCATACATATATATGGGGAGTTACTACATCCAACTCGGTTTTACACTGAAAACTGCAGGAACTTCAAACAGGCACTAGGAAACAGACTGAGAAACCAGAGTAAAAGTTTTTCCTGCAACCCATTCCCATTGTGCTAGATGAACGAACGTCTCTCCACATGCTCAGTTCTGAGAGATAAGTGTGTGTGAAAGCCGTCCTGCACCTTGCTTGTTGGGAACACAAAGTTTCTCTTCAGTTGCAAACACCACTCCATATATATATATGGGGAGGTACTAGCTCCAACTCGGTTTTACAGTGAAAACTGCAGGAACTTCATACTGGCACTAGGAAACAGACCGAGAAACCAGAGTAAATGTTTCTCCTGCAACCCGTTCCCTTTGTGCTAGATGAACGAACGTCTCTCCACATGCTCAGTTCTGAGAGATAAGTGTGTGTGAAAGCCGTCCTTCACCTTGTTTGTTGGGAACACAAAGTTTCTCTTCAGTTGCAAACTCCACTCCATACATATATATGGGGAGGTACTAGCTCCAACTCGGTTTTACAGTGAAAACTGCAGGAACTTCAAACCGGCACTAGGAAACAGACTGAGAAACCAGAGTAAAAGTTTCTCCTGCAACCCGTTCCCTTTGTGCTAGATGAACGAACGTCTCTCCACATGCTCAGTTCTGAGAGATAAGTGTGTGTGAAAGCCGTCCTTCACCTAGCTTTTTGGGAACACAAAGTTTCTCTTCAGTTGCAAACTCCACTCCATACATATATATGGGGAGGTACTAGCTCCAACTCGGTTTTACAGTGAAAACTGCAAGAACTTCAAACAGGCACTAGGAAACAGACCGAGAAACCAGAGTAAAAGTTTCTCCTGCAACCCGTTCCATTTGTGCTAGATGAACGAACGTCTCTCCACATGCTCAGTTCTGAGAGTTAAGTGTGTGTGGAAGCCGTCCTTCACCTAGCTTGTTGGGAACACAAAGTTTCTCTTCAGTTGCAAACTCCACTCCATACATATATATGGGGAGGTACTAGCTCCAACTCGGTTTTACAGTGAAAACTGCAGGAACTTCAAACCGGCACTAGGAAACAGACTGAGAAACCAGAGTAATAGTTTCTCCTGCAACCCGTTCCCTTTGTGCTAGATGAACGAACGTCTCTCCACATGCTCAGTTCTGAGAGATAAGTGTGTGTGAAAGCCGTCCTTCACCTAGCTTGTTGGGAACACAAAGTTTCTCTTCAGTTGCAAACTCCACTCCATACATATATATGGGAGGTACAAGCTCCAACTCGGTTTTACAGTGAAAACTGCAGGAACTTCAAACTGGCACTAGGAAACAGACTGAGAAACCAGAGTAAAAGTTTCTCCTGCAACCCGTTCCCTTTGTGCTAGATGAACGAACGTCTCTCAACATGCTCAGTTCTGAGAGATAAGTGTGTGTGAAAGCCGTCCTTCACCTAGCTTGTTGGGAACACAAAGTTTCTCTTCAGTTGCAAACTCCACTCCATACATATATATGGGGAGGTACTAGCTCCAAATCGGTTTTACAGTGAAAACTGCAGGAACTTCAAACCGGCACTAGGAAACAGACCGAGAAACCAGAGTAAAAGTTTCTCCTGCAACCCGTTCCCTTTGTGCTAGATGAACGAACGTCTCTCCACATGCTAAGTTCTGAGAGATAAGTGTGTGTGAAAGCCGTTCTTCACCTAGCTTGTTGGGAACCCAAAGTTTCTCTTCAGTGGCAAACTCCATTCCACACATATATATGGGGAGGTAATAGCTCCAACTCGGTTTTACAGTGAAAACTGCAGGAACTTCAAACCGGCAGTAGGAAACAGACTGAGAAACCAGAGTAAAAGTTTCTCCTGCAACCCGTTCCCTTTGTGCTAGATGAACGAACGTCTCTCCACATGCTCAGTTCTGAGAGATAAGTGTGTGTGAAAGCCGTCCTTCACCTAGCTTGTTGGGAACACAAAGTTCCTCTTCAGGTGCAAACTCCACTCCATACATATATAAGGGGAGGTACTAGCCCCAACTCGGTTTTACAGTGAAAACTGCAGGAAATTCAACCCGGCACTAGGAAAATGACTGAGAAAGCAGAGAAAAAGTTTCTCCTGCAACCCGTTCCCTTTGTGCTAGATGAACGAACGTCTCTCCACATGCTCAGTTCTGATAGATAAGTGTGTGTGAAAGCCGTCTTTCAACTAGCTCGTTGGGAACACAAAGTTTCTCTTCAGTTCCAAACTCCACTCCATACATATATATGGGGAGGTACTAGCTCCAACTCAGTTTTACAGTGAAAACTGCAGGAACTTCAAACCGGCACTAGGAAACAGACTGAGAAACCAGAGTAAAAGTTTCTCCTGCAACGCGTTCCCTTTGTGCTAGATGAACGAAAGTCTCTCCACATGCTCAGTTCTGAGTGATAAGTGTGTGTGAAAGCCGTCCTTCACCTAGCTTGTTGGGAACCCAAAGTTTCTCTTCAGTGGCAAACTCCACTCCATACATATATATGGGGAGGTACTAGCTCCAACTCGGTTTTACATTGAAAACTGCAGGAACTTCAAACCGGCACTAGGAAACAGACTGAGAAACCAGAGTAAAAGTTTCTCCTGCAACCCGTTCCCTTTGTGCTAGATGAACGAACGTCTCTCCACATGCTCAGTTCTGAGAGGTAAGTGTGTGTGAAAGCCGTCCTTCACCTAGCTTGTTGGGAACACATAGTTTCTCTTCAGTTGCAAACTCCACTCCCTACATATATATGTGGAGGTACTAGCTCCAACTCGGTTTTACAGTGAAAACTGCAGGAACTTCAAACCGGCACTAGGAAACAGACTGAGAAAGCAGAGTAAAAGTTTCTCCTGCAACCCGTTCCCTTTGTGCTAGATGAACGAACGTCTCTCCACATGCTCAGTTCTGAGAGATAAGTGTGTGTGAAAGCCATCCTTCACCTAGCTTGTTGGGACCACAAAGTTTCTCTTCAGTTGCAAACTCCACTCCATACATATATATGGGGATGTACTAGCTCCATATCTGTTTTACAGTGAAAACTGCAGGAACTTCAAACCGGCACTAGGAAACAGACTGAGAAACCAGAGTAAAGTTTCTCCTACAACCCGTTTCCTTTGTGCTAGATGAACGAACGACTCTTCACATGCTCAGTTCTGAGAGATAAGTGTGTGTGAAAGCCGTCCTTCACCTAGCTAGTTGGGAACACAAAGTTTCTCTTCAGTTGCAAACTCCAATCCATACATATATATGGGGAGGTAATAGCTCCAACTCGGTTTTACAGTGAAAACTGCAGGAACTTCAAACCGGCACAAGGAAACCGAATGAGAAACCAGAGTAAAAGTTTCTCCTGCAACCCGTTCCCTTTGTGCTAGATGAACGAACGTCTCTCCACATGCTCAGTTCTGAGAGATAACTGTGTGTGAAAGCCGTCCTTCACCTAGCTAGTTGGGAACACAAAGTTTCTCTTCAGTTGCAAACTCCACTCCATACATATATATGGGGAGGTACTAGCTCCAAATCGGTTTTACAGTGAAAACTGCAGGAACTTCACACCGGCACTAGGAAACAGACTGAGAAACCAGAGTAAAAGTTCCCCTGCAACCAGTTCCCTTTGTGCTAGATGAACGAACGTCTCTCCACATGCTCAGTTCTGAGATATAAGTGTGTGTGAAAGCCGTCCTTCACATAGCTTGTTGGGAACACAAAGTTTCTCTTCAGTTGCAAACTCCACTCCATACATATATATTGGGAGGTACTAGCTCCAACTCGGTTTTACAGTGAAAACTGCAATAACTTCAAACCGGCACTAGGAAACAGACTGAGAAACCAGAGTAAAAGTTTCTCCTGCAACCCGTTCCCTTTGTGCTAGATGAACGAACGTCTCTCCACATGCTCAATTCTGAGAGATAAGTGTGTGTGAAAGCCGTCCTTCACCTTGCTTGTTGGGAACACAAAGTTTCTCTTCAGTTGCAAACTCCACTCCATACATATATATGGGGATTTACTAGCTCCAACTCGGTTTTACAGTGAAAACTGCAGGAACTTCAAACCGGCACTAGGAAACCGACTGAGAAACCAGAGTAAAAGTTTCTCCTGCAACCCGTTCCCTTTGTGCTAGATGAACGAACGTCTCTCCACATGCTCAGTTCTGAGAGATAAGTGTGTGTGAAAGCCGTCCTTCACATAGCTTGTTGGGAACACAAAGTTTCTCTTCAGTTGCAAACTCCACTCCATACATATATATGGGAGGTACTAGCTCCAACTCGGTTTTACAGTGAAAACTGCAGGAACTTCAAACCGGCACTAGGAAAAAGACTGAGAAACCAGAGTAAAAGTTTCTCCTGCAACCCGTTCCCTTTGTGCTAGATGAACGAACGTCTCTCCACATGCTCAGTTCTGAGAGATAACTGTGTGTGAAAGCCGTCCTTCACCTAGCTTGTTGGGAACACAAAGTTTCTCTTCAGTTGCAAACTCCACTCCATAAATATATATGGGAGGTACAAGCTCCAACTCGGTTTTACAGTGAAAACTGCAGGAACTTCAAACCGGCACTAGGAAACAGACTGAGAAACCAGAGTAAAAGTTTCTCCTGCAACCCGTTCCCTTTGTGCTAGATGAACGAACGTCTCTCCACATGCTCAGTTCTGAGAGATATGTGTGTGTGAAAGCCGTCCTGCACCTAGCTTGTTGGGAACACAAAGTTTCTCTTCAGTTGCAAACACCACTCCATACATATATATGGGGAGGTACTAGCTCCAACTCGGTTTTACAGTGAAAACTGCAGGAACTTCATACTGGCACTAGGAAACAGACCGAGAAACCAGAGTAAATGTTTCTCCTGCAACCCGTTCCCTTTGTGCTAGATGAACGAACGTCTCTCCACATGCTCAGTTCTGAGAGATAAGTGTGTGTGAAAGCCGTCCTTCACATTGCTTGTTGGGAACACAAAGTTTCTCTTCAGTTGCAAACTCCACTCCATACATATAAATGGGGAGGTACTAGCTCCAACTTGGTTTTACAGTGAAAACTGCAGGAACTTCAAACCGGCACTAGGAAACAGACTGAGAATCCAGAGTAAAAGTTTCTCCTGCAAACCGTTCCCTTTGTGCTAGATGAACGAACGTCTCTCCACATGCTCAGTTCTGAGAGATAAGTGTGTGTGAAAGCCTTCCTTCACCTAGCTTGTTGGGAACACAAAGTTTCTCTTCAGTTGCAAACTCCACTCCATACATATATATGGGGAGGTACTAGCTCCAACTCGGTTTTACAGTGAAAACTGCAGGAACTTCAAACCGGCACTAGGAAACCGACTGAGAAACCAGAGTAAAAGTTTCTCCTGCAACCCGTTCCCTTTGTGCTAGATGAACGAACGTCTCTCCACATGCTCAGTTCTGAGAGATAAGTGTGTGTGAAAGCCGTCCTTCACATAGCTTGTTGGGAACACAAAGTTTCTCTTCAGTTGCAAACTCCACACCATACATATATATGGGAGGTACTAGCTCCAACTCGGTTTTACAGTGAAAACTGCAGGAACTTCAAACCGGCACTAGGAAAAAGACTGAGAAACCAGAGTAAAAGTTTCTCCTGCAACCCGTTCCCTTTGTGCTAGATGAAC
Source organism: Camelus bactrianus (assembly GCF_048773025.1). NCBI lineage: Eukaryota > Metazoa > Chordata > Mammalia > Artiodactyla > Camelidae > Camelus > Camelus bactrianus. Next base: position 5,486,770 of record NC_133565.1, read on the forward strand.
GAACGTCTCTCCACATGCTCAGTTCTGAGAGATAACTGTGTGTGAAAGCCGTCCTTCACCTAGCTTGTTGGGAACACAAAGTTTCTCTTCTGTTGCAAACTCCACTCCATACATATATATGGGAGGTACAAGCTCCAACTCGGTTTTACAGTGAAAACTGCAGGAACTTCAAACCGGCACTAGGAAACAGACTGAGAAACCAGAGTAAAAGTTTCTCCTGCAACCCGTTCCCTTTGTGCTAGATGAACGAACGTCTCTCCACATGCTCAGTTCTGAGAGATATGTGTGTGTGAAAGCCGTCCTGCACCTTGCTTGTTGGGAACACAAAGTTTCTCTTCAGTTGCAAACACCACTCCATACATATATATGGGGAGGTACTAGCTCCAACTCGGTTTTACAGTGAAAACTGCAGGAACTTCATACTGGCACTAGGAAACAGACCGAGAAACCTGAGTAAATGTTTCTCCTGCAACCCGTTCCCTTTGTGCTAGATGAACGAACGTCTCTCCACATGCTCAGTTCTGAGAGATAAGTGTGTGTGAAAGCCGTCCTTCACATTGCTTGTTGGGAACACAAAGTTTCTCTTCAGTTGCAAACTCCACTCCATACATATAAATGGGGAGGTACTAGCTCCAACTTGGTTTTACAGTGAAAACTGCAGGAACTTCAAACCGGCACTAGGAAACAGACTGAGAAACCAGAGTAAAAGTTTCTCCTGCAAACCGTTGCCTTTGTGCTAGATGAACGAACGTCTCTCCACAAGCTCAGTTCTGAGAGATAAGTGTGTGTGAAAGCCTTCCTTCAACTAGCTTGTTGGGAACACAAAGTTTCTCTTCAGTTGCAAACTCCACTCCATACATATATATGGGGAGGTACTAGCTCCAACTCGATTTTACAGTGAAAACTGCAGGAACTTCAAACCGGCACTAGGAAACAGACTGAGAAACCAGAGTAAAAGTTTCTACTGCGACCCGTTCCCTTTGTGCTAGATGAACGAACGTCTCTCCACATGCTCAGTTCTGAGAGATAAGTGTGTTTGAAAGCCGTCCTTCACCTAGCTTGTTGGGAACACAAAGTTTCTCTTCAGTTGCAAACTCCACTCGATACATATATATGGGGAGGTACTAGCTCCAACTCGGTTTTACAGTGAAAACTGCAGGAACTTCAAACCGGCACTAGGAAACAGACTGAGAAACCAGAGTAAAATTTCTCCTGCAACCCGTTCCCTTTGTGCTAGATGAACGAACGTCTCTCCACATGCTCAGTTCTGAGAGATAAGTGTGTGTGAAAGCCATCCTTCACCTAGCTTGTTGGGACCACAAAGTTTCTCTTCAGTTGCAAACTCCACTCCATACATATATATGGGGATGTACTAGCTCCATATCTGTTTTACAGTGAAAACTGCAGGAACTTCAAACCGGCACTAGGAAACAGACTGAGAAACCAGAGTAAAAGTTTCTCCTACAACCCGTTTCCTTTGTGCTAGATGAACGAACGACTCTTCACATGCTCAGTTCTGAGAGATAAGTGTGTGTGAAAGCCGTCCTTCACCTAGCTAGTTGGGAACACAAAGTTTCTCTTCAGTTGCAAACTCCACTCCATACATATATATGGGGAGGTACTAGCTCCAACTCGGTTTTACAGTGAAAACTGCAGGAACTTCAAACCGGCACAAGGAAACCGACTGAGAAACCAGAGTAAAAGTTTCTCCTGCAAACCGTTCCCTTTGTGCTAGATGAACGAACGTCCCTCCACATGCTCAGTTCTGAGAGATAAGTGTGTGTGAAAGCCGTCCTTCACCTAGCTTGTTGGGAACACAAAGTTTCTCTTCAGTTGCAAAGTCCACTCCATACATATATATGGGGAGGTACTAGCTCCAACTCGGTTTTACAGTGAAAACTGCAGGAATTTCAAACAGGCACTAGGAAACAGACTGAGAAACCAGAGTAAAAGTTTTTCCTGCAACCCGTTCCCTTTGTGCTAGATGAACGAACGTCTATCCACATGCTCAGTTCTGAGAGATAAGTGTGTGTGAAAGCCGTCCTGCACCTAGCTTGTTGGGAACACAAAGTTTCTCTTCAGTTGCAAACTCCACTCCATACATATATATAGAGAGGTACTAGCTCCAACTCTGTTTTACAGTGAAAACTGCAGGAACTTCAAACTGGCACTAGGAAACAGACCGAGAAACCAGAGTTAAAGTTTCTCCTGCAACCAGTTCACTTTGTGCTAGATGAACGAAAGTCTCTCCACATGCTCAGTTCTGTGAGATAAGTGGTTGTGAAAGCCGTCCTTCACCTAGCTTGTTGGGAACACAAAGTTTCTTTTCACTTGCAAACTCCACTCCATACATATATATGGGGAGGTACTAGCTCCAACTCGGTTTCACAGTGAAAACTGCAGGAACTTCAAACCGGCACTAGGAAACAGACTGAGAAACCAGAGTAAAAGTTTCTCCTGCGACCCATTCCCTTTGTGCTAGATGAACGAACGTCTCTCCACATGCTCAGTTCTGAGAGATAAGTGTGTTTGAAAGCCGTCCTTCACCTAGCTTGTTGGGAACACAAAGTTTCTCTTCAGTTGCAAACTCCATTCCACACATATATATGGGGAGGTACTAGCTCCAACTCGGTTTTACAGTGAAAACTGCAGGAACTTCAAACCGGCACTAGGAAACAGACTGAGAAACCAGAGTAAAAGTTTCTCCTGCAACCAGTTCCCTTTGTGCTAGATGAACGAACGTCTCTCCACATGCTCACTTCTGAGAGATAAGTGTGTGTGAAAGCCGTCCTTTACCTAGCTTGTTGGGAACACAAAGTTTCTCTTCTGTTGCAAACTCCACTCCATACATATATAAGGGGATGTACTAGTTCCAACTCGGTTTTACAGTGAAAACTGCAGGAACTTCAAACCGGCATTAGGAAACAGGCTGAGAACCCAGATTAAAATTTCTCCTGCAAACCGTTCCCTTTGTGCTAGATGAACGAACGTCTCTCCACATGCTCAGTTCTGAGAGATAAGTGTGTGTGAAAGCCATCCTTCACCTAGCTTGTTGGGAACACAAAGTTTCTCTTCAGTTGCAAATTCCACTCCATACATATATATGGGGAGGTACTAGCTCCAACTCGGTTTTACAGTGAAAACTGCAGGAACTTCTTACTGGCACTAGGAAACAGACCGAGAAACCAGAGTAAATGTTTCTCCTGCAACCCGTTCCCTTTGTGCTAGATGAACGAACGTCTCTCCACATGCTCAGTTCTGAGAGATAAGTGTGTGTGAAAGCCGTCCTTCACATTGCTTGTTGGGAACACAAAGTTTCTCTTCAGTTGCAAACTCCACTCCATACATATAAATGGGGAGGTACTAGCTCCAACTTGGTTTTACAGTGAAAACTGCAGGAACTTCAAACCGGCACTAGGAAACAGACTGAGAAACCAGAGTAAAAGTTTCTCCTGCAACCTGTTCCCTTTGTGCTAGATGAACGAACGTCTCTCCACATGCTCAGTTCTGAGAGATAAGTGTGTGTGAAAGCCGTCCTTCACCTAGCATGTTGGGAACACAAAGTTTCTCTTCAGTTGCAAACTCCACTCCATACATATATATGGGGAGGTACTAGCTCCAACTCGGTTTTACAGTGAAAACTGCAGGAATTTCAAACAGGCACTAGGAAACAGACTGAGAAACCAGAGTAAAAGTTTTTCCTGCAACCCGTTCCCTTTGTGCTAGATGAACGAACGTCTCTCCACATGCTCAGTTCTGAGAGATAAGTGTGTGTGAAAGCCGTCCTGCACCTAGCTTGTTGGGAACACAAAGTTTCTCTTCTGTTGCAAACTCCAATCCATACATATATAAGGGGAGGTACTAGTTCCAACTCGGTTTTACAGTGAAAACTGCAGGAACTTCAAAACGGCACTAGGAAACAGACTGAGAAACCAGAGTAAAAGTTTTTCCTGCAACCCATTCCCATTGTGCTAGATGAACGAACGTCTCTCCACATGCTCAGTTCTGAGAGATAAGTGTGTGTGAAAGCCGTCCTGCACCTTGCTTGTTGGGAACACAAAGTTTCTCTTCAGTTGCAAACACCACTCCATACATATATATGGGGAGGTAATAGCTCCAACTCGGTTTTACAGTGAAAACTGCAGGAACTTCAAAACGGTACTAGGAAACAGACTGAGAAACCAGAGTAAAAGTTTCTCCTGCAACCCGTTCCCTTTGTGCTAGATGAACGAACGTCTCTCCACATGCTCAGTTCTGAGAGATAAGTGTGTGTGAAAGCCGTCCTTCACCTAGCTTGTTGGGAACACAAAGTTTCTCTTCAGTTGCAAAATACATTCCGTACATATATATGGGGAAGTACTAGCTCCAACTCTGTTTTACAGTGAAAACTGCAGGAACTTCAAACTGGCACTAGGAAACAGACTGAGAAACAAGAGTAAAAGTTTCTCCTGCAACCCATTCCCTTTGTGCTAGATGAACGAACGTCCCGCCACATGCTCAGTTCTGAGAGATAAGTGTGTGTGAAAGCCGTCCTTCACCTAGCTTGTTGGGAACACAAAGTTTCTCTTCTGTTGCAAACTACACTCCATACACATATAAGGGGATGTACTAGCTCCAACTGGGTTTTACAGTGAAAACTTCAGGAACTTCAAACCGGCACTAGGAAACAGACTGAGAAACCAGAGTAAAAGTTTCTCTTGCAACCCGTTCCTTTGTGCTAGATGAACGAACGTCACTCCACATGCTCAATTCTGAGAGATAAGTGTGTGTGAAAGCCGTCGTTCACCTAGCTTGTTGGGAACACAAAGTTTCTCTTCAGTTGCAAAGTCCACTCCATACATATATATGGGGAGGTACTAGCTCCAACTCGGTTTTACAGTGAAAACTGCAGGAATTTCAAACAGGCACTAGGAAACAGACTGAGAAACCAGAGTAAAAGTTTCTCCTGCGACCCATTCCATTTGTGCTAGATGAACGAACGTCTCTCCACATGCTCAGTTCTGAGAGATAAGTGTGTTTGAAAGCCGTCCTTCACCTAGCTTGTTGGGAACACAAAGTTTCTCTTCATTTGCAAACTCCACTCCATACATATAAATGGGGAGGTACTAGCTACAACTCGGTTTTACAGTGAAAACTGCAGGAACTTCAAACCGGCACTAGGAAACAGACTGAGAAACCAGAGTAAAAGTTTCTCCTGCAACCCGTTCCCTTTTTTGCTAGATGAACGAACGTCTATACACATGCTCAGTTCTCAGAGATATATGTGTGTGAAAGCCGTCCTTCACCTAGCTTGTTGGGAACACAAAGTTTCTCTTCAGTTGCAAACTACACTCCGTACATATATATGGGGAAGTACTAGCTCCAACACTGTTTTACAGTGAAAACTGCAGGAACTTCAAACCGGCACTAGGAAACAGACTGAGAAACCAGATTTAAAGTTTCTACTGCAACCCATTCCCTTTGTGCTAGATGAACGAACGTCCCTCCACATGCTCAGTTCTGAGAGATAAGTGTGTGTGAAAGCCGTCCTTCACCTAGCTTGTTGGGAACACAAAGTTTCTCTTCAGTTGCAAACTCCACTCCATACATATATATGGGGAGGTACTAGCTCCAACTCGGTTTTACAGTGAAAACTGCAGGAACTTCAAAACGGCACTAGGAAACAGACTGAGAAACCAGAGTAAAAGTTTTTCCTGAAACCCATTCCCATTGTGCTAGATGAACGAACGTCTCTCCACATGCTCAGTTCTGAGAGATAAGTGTGTGTGAAAGCCGTCCTGCACCTTGCTTGTTGGGAACACAAAGATTCTCTTCAGTTGCAAACACCACTCCATACATATATATGGGGAGGTACTAGCTCCAACCCGGTTTTAAAGTGAAAACTGCAGGAACTTCATACTGGCACTAGGAAACAGACCGAGAAACAAGAGTAAATGTTTCTCCTGCAACCCGTTCCCTTTGTGCTAGATGAACGAACGTCTCTCCACATGCTCAGTTCTGAGAGATAAGTGTGTGTGAAAGCCGTCCTTCACCTTGCTTGTTGGGAACACAAAGTTTCTCTTCAGTTGCAAACTCCACTCCATACATATAAATGGGGAGGTACTAGCTCCAACTCGGTTTTACAGTGAAAACTGCAGGAACTTCAAACCGGCACTAGGAAACAGACTGAGAAACCAGAGTAAAAGTTTCTCCTGCAAACCATTCCCTTTGTGCTAGATGAACGAACGTCCCTCCACATGCTCAGTTCTGAGAGATAAGTGTGTGTGAAAGCCGTCCTTCACCTAGCTTGTTGGGAACACAAAGTTTCTCTTCTGTTGCAAACTCCACTCCATACACATATAAGGGGATGTACTAGCTCCAACTGGGTTTTACAGTGAAAACTTCAGGAACTTCAAACCGGCACTAGGAAACAGACTGAGAAACCAGAGTAAAAGTTTCTCTTGCAACCCGTTCCCTTTGTGCTAGATGAACGAACGTCACTCCACATGCTCAATTCTGAGAGATAAGTGTGTGTGAAAGCCGTCGTTCCCCTAACTTGTTGGGAACACAAAGTTTCTCTTCAGTTGCAAAGTCCACTCCATACATATATATGGGGAGGTAATAGCTCCAACTCGGTTTTACAGTGAAAACTGCAGGAATTTCAAACAGGCACTAGGAAACAGACTGAGAAACCAGAGTAAAAGTTTTTCCTGCAACCCGTTCCCTTTGTGCTAGATGAACGAACGTCTATCCACATGCTCAGTTCTGAGAGATAAGTGTGTGTGAAAGCCGTCCTGCACCTAGCTTGTTGGGAACACAAAGTTTCTCTTCAGTTGCAAACTCCACTCCATACATATATATGGAGAGGTACTAGCTCCAACTCGGTTTTACAGTGAAAACTGCAGGAACTTCAAACCGGCACTAGGAAACATACCGAGAAACCAGAGTAAAAGTTTCTCCTGCAAACCGTTCCCTTTGTGCTAGATGAACGAACGTCTCTCCACATGCTCAGTTCTGAGAGATAAGTGTGTGTGAAAGCCTTCCTTCACCTAGCTTGTTGGGAACACAAAGTTTCTCTTCAGTTGCAAACTCCACTCCATACATATATATGGGGAGGTACTAGCTCCAACTCGGTTTTACAGTGAAAACTGCAGGAACTTCAAACCGGCACTAGGAAACCGACTGAGAAACCAGAGTAAAAGTTTCTCCTGCAACCCGTTCCCTTTGTGCTAGATGAACGAACGTCTCTCCACATGCTCAGTTCTGAGAGATAAGTGTGTGTGAAAGCCGTCCTTCACATAGCTTGTTGGGAACACAAAGTTTCTCTTCAGTTGCAAACTCCACTCCATACATATATATGGGAGGTACTAGCTCCAACTCGGTTTTACAGTGAAAACTGCAGGAACTTCAAACCGGCACTAGGAAAAAGACTGAGAAACCAGAGAAAAAGTTTCTCCTGCAACCCGTTCCCTTTGTGCTAGATGAACGAACGTCTCTCCACATGCTCAGTTCTGAGAGATAACTGTGTGTGAAAGCCGTCCTTCACCTAGCTTGTTGGGAACACAAAGTTTCTCTTCAGTTGCAAACTCCACTCCATACATATATATGGGAGGTACAAGCTCCAACTCGGTTTTACAGTGAAAACTGCAGGAACTTCAAACCGGCACTAGGAAACAGACTGAGAAACCAGAGTAAAAGTTTCTCCTGCAACCCGTTCCCTTTGTGCTAGATGAACGAACGTCTCTCCACATGCTCAGTTCTGAGAGACATGTGTGTGTGAAAGCCGTCCTGCACCTTGCTTGTTGGGAACACAAAGTTTCTCTTCAGTTGCAAACACCACACCATACATATATATGGGGATGTACTAGATCCAACTCGGTTTTACAGTGAAAACTGCAGGAACTTCATACTGGCACTAGGAAACAGACCGAGAAACCAGAGTAAATGTTTCTCCTGCAACCCGTTCCCTTTGTGCTAGATGAACGAACGTCTCTCCACATGCTCAGTTCTGAGAGATAAGTGTGTGTGAAAGCCGTCCTTCACATTGCTTGTTGGGAACACAAAGTTTCTCTTCAGTTGCAAACTCCACTCCATACATATAAATGGGGAGGTACTAGCTCCAACTTGGTTTTACAGTGAAAACTGCAGGAACTTCAAACCGGCACTAGGAAACAGACTGAGAAACCAGAGTAAAAGTTTCTCCTGCAAACCGTTCCCTTTGTGCTAGATGAACGAACGTCTCTCCACATGCTCAGTTCTGAGAGATAAGTGTGTGTGAAAGCCTTCCTTCACCTAGCTTGTTGGGAACACAAAGTTTCTCTTCAGTTGCAAACTCCACTCCATACATATATATGGGGAGGTACTAGCTCCAACTCGGTTTTACAGTGAAAACTGCAGGAATTTCAAACAGGCACTAGGAAACAGACTGAGAAACCAGAGTAAAAGTTTCCCCTGCAACCAGTTCACTTTGTGCTAGATGAACGAAAGTCTCTCCACATGCTCAGTTCTGTGAGATAAGTGTGTGTGAAAGCCGTCCTTCACCTAGCTTGTTGGGAACACAAAGTTTCTCTTCAGTTGCAAACTCCACTCCATACATATATATGGGGATGTACTAGCTCCATATCTGTTTTACAGTGAAAACTGCAGGAACTTCAAACCGGCACTAGGAAACAGACTGAGAAACCAGAGTAAAAGTTTCTCCTACAACCCGTTTCCTTTGTGCTAGATGAACGAACGACTCTTCACATGCTCAGTTCTGAGAGATAAGTGTGTGTGAAAGCCGTCCTTCACCTAGCTAGTTGGGAACACAAAGTTTCTCTTCAGTTGCAAACTCCACTCCATACATATATATGGGGAGGTACTAGCTCCAACTCGGTTTTACAGTGAAAACTGCAGGAACTTCAAACCGGCACAAGGAAACCGACTGAGAAACCAGAGTAAAAGTTTCCCCTGCAACCCGTTCCCTTTGTGCTAGATGAACGAACGTCCCTCCACATGCTCAGTTCTGAGAGATAAGTGTGTGTGAAAGCCGTCCTTCACCTAGCTTGTTGGGAACACAAAGTTTCTCTTCTGTTGCAAACTCCACTCCATACACATATAAGGGGATGTACTAGCTCCAACTGGGTTTTACAGTGAAAACTTCAGGAACTTCAAACCGGCACTAGGAAACAGACTGAGAAACCAGAGTAAAAGTTTCTCTTGCAACCCGTTCCTTTGTGCTAGATGAACGAACGTCACTCCACATGCTCAATTCTGAGAGATAAGTGTGTGTGAAAGCCGTCCTTCACCTAGCTTGTTGGGAACATAAAGTTTCTCTTCAGTTGCAAAGTCCACTCCATACATATATATGGGGAGGTACTAGCTCCAACTCGGTTTTACAGTGAAAACTGCAGGAATTTCAAACAGGCACTAGGAAACAGACTGAGAAACCAGAGTAAAAGTTTTTCCTGCAACCCGTTCCCTTTGTGCTAGATGAACGAACGTCTATCCACATGCTCAGTTCTGAGAGATAAGTGTGTGTGAAAGCCGTCCTGCACCTAGCTTGTTGGGAACACAAAGTTTCTCTTCAGTTGCAAACTCCACTCCATACATATATATAGAGAGGTACTAGCTCCAACTCTGTTTTACAGTGAAAACTGCAGGAACTTCAAACTGGCACTAGGAAACAGACCGAGAAACCAGAGTAAAAGTTTCTCCTGCAACCAGTTCACTTTGTGCTAGATGAACGAAAGTCTCTCCACATGCTCAGTTCTGTGAGATAAGTGGTTGTGAAAGCCGTCCTTCACCTAGCTTGTTGGGAACACAAAGTTTCTTTTCACTTGCAAACTCCACTCCATACATATATATGGGGAGGTACTAGCTCCAACTCGGTTTCACAGTGAAAACTGCAGGAACTTCAAACCGGCACTAGGAAACAGACTGAGAAACCAGAGTAAAAGTTTCTCCTGCGACCCGTTCCCTTTGTGCTAGATGAACGAACGTCTCTCCACATGCTCAGTTCTGAGAGATAAGTGTGTTTGAAAGCCGTCCTTCACCTAGCTTGTTGGGAACACAAAGTTTCTCTTCAGTTGCAAACTCCATTCCACACATATATATGGGGAGGTACTAGCTCCAACTCGGTTTTACAGTGAAAACTGCAGGAACTTCAAACCGGCACTAGGAAACAGACTGAGAAACCAGAGTAAAAGTTTCTCCTGCAACCAGTTCCCTTTGTGCTAGATGAACGAACGTCTCTCCACATGCTCACTTCTGAGAGATAAGTGTGTGTGAAAGCCGTCCTTTACCTAGCTTGTTGGGAACACAAAGTTTCTCTTCTGTTGCAAACTCCACTCCATACATATATAAGGGGATGTACTAGTTCCAACTCGGTTTTACAGTGAAAACTGCAGGAACTTCAAACCGGCATTAGGAAACAGTCTGAGAACCCAGATTAAAATTTCTCCTGCAACCCGTTCCCTTTGTGCTAGATGAACGAACGTCTCTCCACATGCTCAGTTCTGAGAGATAAGTGTGTGTGAAAGCCATCCTTCACCTAGCTTGTTGGGAACACAAAGTTTCTCTTCAGTTGCAAATTCCACTCCATACATATATATGGGGAGGTACTAGCTCCAACTCGGTTTTACAGTGAAAACTGCAGGAACTTCATACTGGCACTAGGAAACAGACCGAGAAACCAGAGTAAATGTTTCTCCTGCAACCCGTTCCCTTTGTGCTAGATGAACGAACGTCTCTCCACATGCTCAGTTCTGAGAGATAAGTGTGTGTGAAAGCCGTCCTTCACATTGCTTGTTGGGAACACAAAGTTTCTCTTCAGTTGCAAACTCCACTCCATACATATAAATGGGGAGGTACTAGCTCCAACTTGGTTTTACAGTGAAAACTGCAGGAACTTCAAACCGGCACTAGGAAACAGACTGAGAAACCAGAGTAAAAGTTTCTCCTGCAACCCGTTCCCTTTGTGCTAGATGAACGAACGTCTCTCCACATGCTCAGTTCTGAGAGATAAGTGTGTGTGAAAGCCGTCCTTCACATAGCTTGTTGGGAACACAAAGTTTCTCTTCAGTTGCAAACTCCACTCCATACATATATATGGGGAGGTACTAGCTCCAACTCGGTTTTACAGTGAAAACTGCAGGAATTTCAAACAGGCACTAGGAAACAGACTGAGAAGCCAGAGTAAAAGTTTTTCCTGCAACCCGTTCCCTTTGTGCTAGATGAACGAACGTCTCTCCACATGCTCAGTTCTGAGAGATAAGTGTGTGTGAAAGCCGTCGTTCACCTAGCTTGTTGGGAACACAAAGTTTCTCTTCAGTTGCAAAGTCCACTCCATACATATATATGGGGAGGTACTAGCTCCAACTCGGTTTTACAGTGAAAACTGCAGGAATTTCAAACAGGCACTAGGAAACAGACTGAGAAACCAGAGTAAAAGTTTCTCCTGCGAACCATTCCATTTGTGCTAGATGAACGAACGTCTCTCCACATGCTCAGTTCTGAGAGATAAGTGTGTTTGAAAGCCGTCCTTCACCTAGCTTGTTGGGAACACAAAGTTTCTCTTCATTTGCAAACTCCACTCCATACATATAAATGGGGAGGTACTAGCTACAACTCGGTTTTACAGTGAAAACTGCAGGAACTTCAAACCGGCACTAGGAAACAGACTGAGAAACCAGAGTAAAAGTTTCTCCTGCAACCCGTTCCCTTTTTTGCTAGATGAACGAACGTCTATACACATGCTCAGTTCTCAGAGATATGTGTGTGTGAAAGCCGTCCTTCACCTAGCTTGTTGGGAACACAAAGTTTCTCTTCAGTTGCAAACTACACTCCGTACATATATATGGGGAAGTACTAGCTCCAACTCTGTTTTACAGTGAAAACTGCAGGAACTTCAAACCGGCACTAGGAAACAGACTGAGAAACCAGATTTAAAGTTTCTACTGCAACCCATTCCCTTTGTGCTAGATGAACGAACGTCCCTCCACATGCTCAGTTCTGAGAGATAAGTGTGTGTGAAAGCCGTCCTTCACCTAGCTTGTTGGGAACACAAAGTTTCTCTTCAGTTGCAAACTCCACTCCATACATATATATGGGGAGGTACTAGCTCCAACTCGGTTTTACAGTGAAAACTGCAGGAACTTCAAAACGGCACTAGGAAACAGACTGAGAAACCAGAGTAAAAGTTTTTCCTGAAACCCATTCCCATTGTGCTAGATGAACGAACGTCTCTCCACATGCTCAGTTCTGAGAGATAAGTGTGTGTGAAAGCCGTCCTGCACCTTGCTTGTTGGGAACACAAAGATTCTCTTCAGTTGCAAACACCACTCCATACATATATATGGGGAGGTACTAGCTCCAACCCGGTTTTACAGTGAAAACTGCAGGAACTTCACACTGGCACTAGGAAACAGACCGAGAAACAAGAGTAAATGTTTCTCCTGCAACCCGTTCCCTTTGTGCTAGATGAACGAACGTCTCTCCACATGCTCAGTTCTGAGAGATAAGTGTGTGTGAAAGCCGTCCTTCACCTTGCTTGTTGGGAACACAAAGTTTCTCTTCAGTTGCAAACTCCACTCCATACATATAAATGGGGAGGTACTAGCTCCAACTCGGTTTTACAGTGAAAACTGCAGGAACTTCAAACCGGCACTAGGAAACAGACTGAGAAACCCGAGTAAAAGTTTCTCCTGCAACCCATTCCCTTTGTGCTAGATGAACGAACGTCCCTCCACATGCTCAGTTCCGAGAGATAAGTGTGTGTGAAAGCCGTCCTTCAACTAGCTTGTTGGGAACACAAAGTTTCTCTTCTGTTGCAAACTCCACTCCATACACATATAAGGGGATGTACTAGCTCCAACTGGGTTTTACAGTGAAAACTTCAGGAACTTCAAACCGGCACTAGGAAACAGACTGAGAAACCAGAGTAAAAGTTTCTCTTGCAACCCGTTCCCTTTGTGCTAGATGAACGAACGTCACTCCACATGCTCAATTCTGAGAGATAAGTGTGTGTGAAAGCCGTCGTTCCCCTAGCTTGTTGGGAACACAAAGTTTCTCTTCAGTTGCAAAGTCCACTCCATACATATATATGGGGAGGTAATAGCTCCAACTCGGTTTTACAGTGAAAACTGCAGGAATTTCAAACAGGCACTAGGAAACAGACTGAGAAACCAGAGTAAAAGTTTTTCCTGCAACCCGTTCCCTTTGTGCTAGATGAACGAACGTCTATCCACATGCTCAGTTCTGAGAGATAAGTGTGTGTGAAAGCCGTCCTGCACCTAGCTTGTTGGGAACACAAAGTTTCTCTTCAGTTGCAAACTCCACTCCATACATATATATGGAGAGGTACTAGCTCCAACTCGGTTTTACAGTGAAAACTGCAGGAACTTCAAACCGGCACTAGGAAACAGACCGAGAAACCAGAGTAAAAGTTTCTCCTGCAACCAGTTCACTTTGTGCTAGATGAACGAAAGTCTCTCCACATGCTCAGTTCTGTGAGATAAGTGTGTGTGAAAGCCGTCCTTCACCTAGCTTGTTGGGAACACAAAGTTTCTTTTCACTTGCAAACTCCACTCCATACATATATATTGGGAGGAACTAGCTCCAACTCGGTTTTACAGTGAAAACTGCAGGAACTTCAAACCGGCACTAGGAAACAGACTGAGAAACCAGAGTAAAAGTTTCTCCTGCGACCCGTTCCCTTTGTGCTAGATGAACGAACGTCTCTCCACATGCTCAGTTCTGAGAGATAAGTGTGTTTGAAAGCCGTCCTTCACCTAGCTTGTTGGGAACACAAAGTTCCTCTTCAGTTGCAAACTCCACTCGATACATATATATGGGGAGGTACAGCTCCAACTCGGTTTTACAGTGAAAACTGCAGGAACTTCATACTGGCACTAGGAAACAGACCGAGAAACCAGAGTAAATGTTTCTCCTGCAACCCGTTCCCTTTGTGCTAGATGAACGAACGTCTCTCCACATGCTCAGTTCTGAGAGATAAGTGTGTGTGAAAGCCGTCCTTCACATTGCTTGTTGGGAACACAAAGTTTCTCTTCAGTTGCAAACTCCACTCCATACATATAAATGGGGAGGTACTAGCTCCAACTTGGTTTTACAGTGAAAACTGCAGGAACTTCAAACCGGCACTAGGAAACAGACTGAGAAACCAGAGTAAAAGTTTCTCCTGCAAACCGTTCCCTTAGTGCTAGATGAACGAACGTCTCTCCACATGCTCAGTTCTGAGAGATAAGTGTGTGTGAAAGCCTTCCTTCACCTAGCTTGTTGGGAACACAAAGTTTCTCTTCAGTTGCAAACTCCACTCCATACATATATATGGGGAGGTACTAGCTCCAACTCGGTTTTACAGTGAAAACTGCAGGAATTTCAAACAGGCACTAGGAAACAGACTGAGAAAGCAGAGTAAAAGTTTTTCCTGCAACCCGTTCCCTTTGTGCTAGATGAACGAACGTCTCTCCACATGCTCAGTTCTGAGAGATAAGTGTGTGTGAAAGCCGTCCTGCACCTAGCTTGTTGGGAACACAAAGTTTCTCTTCAGTTGCAAACTCCACTCCATACATATATATGGAGAGGTACTAGCTCCAACTCGGTTTTACAGTGAAAACTGCAGGAACTTCAAACTGGCACTAGGAAACAGACTGTGAAACCAGAGTAAAAGTTTCTCCTGCAACCAGTTTACTTTGTGCTAGATGAACGAAAGTCTCTCCACATGCTAAGTTCTGTGAGATAATTGTGTGTGAAAGCCGTCCTTCACCTACCTTTTGGGAACACAGAGTTTCTCTTCAGTTGCAAACTCCACTCCATACATATATATTGGGAGGAAGTAGCTCCAACTCGGTTTTACAGTGAAAACTGCAGGAACTTCAAACCGGCACTAGGAAACAGACTGAGAAACCAGAGTAAAATTTCTCCTGCAACCCGTTCCCTTTGTGCTAGATGAACGAACGTCTCTCCACATGCTCAGTTCTGAGAGATAAGTGTGTGTGAAAGCCATCCTTCACCTAGCTTGTTGGGAACACAAAGTTTCTCTTCAGTTGCAAACTCCACTCCATACATATATATGGGGAGGTACTAGCTCCAACTCGGTTTTACAGTGAAAACTGCAGGAACTTCAAACCGGCACTAGGAAACAGACTGAGAAACCAGAGTAAAAGTTTTTCCTGCAACCCATTCCCATTGTGCTAGATGAACGAACGTCTCTCCACATGCTCAGTTCTGAGAGATATGTGTGTGTGAAAGCCGTCCTGCACCTTGCTTGTTGGGAACACAAAGTTTCTCTTCAGTTGCAAACACCACTCCATACATATATATGGGGAGGTACTAGCTCCAACTCGGTTTTACAGTGAAAACTGCAGGAACTTCATACTGGCACTAGGAAACAGACCGAGAAACCACAGTAAATGTTTCTCCTGCAACCCGTTCCCTTTGTGCTAGATGAACGAACGTCTCTCCACATGCTCAGTTCTGAGAGATAAGTGTGTGTGAAAGCCGTCCTTCACATTGCTTGTTGGGAACACAAAGTTTCTCTTCAGTTGCAAACCCCACTCCATACATATAAATGGGGAGGTACTAGCTCCAACTTGGTTTTACAGTGAAAACTGCAGGAACTTCAAACCGGCACTAGGAAACAGACTGAGAAACCAGAGTAAAAGTTTCTCCTGCAAACCGTTCCCTATGTGCTAGATGAACGAACGTCTCTCCACATGCTCAGTTCTGAGAGATAAGTGTGTGTGAAAGCCGTCCTTCACCTAGCTTGTTGGGAACACAAAGTTTCTCTTCAGTTGCAAACTCCACTCCATACATATATATGGGGAGGTACTAGCTCCAACTCGGTTTTACAGTGAAAACAGCAGGAACTTCAAACTGGCACTAGGAAACAGACCGAGAAACCACAGTAAAAGTTTCTCCTGCAACCAGTTCACTTTGTGCTAGATGAACGAACGTCTCTCCACATGCTCAGTTCTGAGAGATAAGTGTTTGTGAAAGCCGTCCTGCACCTAGCTTGTTGGGAACACAAAGTTTCTCTTCAGTTGCAAACTCCACTCCATACATATATATGGGGAGGAGCTAGCTCCAACTCGGTTTTACAGTGAAAACTGCAGGAACTTCAAACTGGCACTAGGAAAGAGACCGAGAAACCAGAGTAAAACTTTCTCCTGCAACCAGTTCACTTTGTGCTAGATGAACGAACGTCTCTCCACATGCTCAGTTCTGAGAGATAAGTGTGTGTGAAAGCCGTCCTGCACCTAGCTTGTTGGGAACACAAAGTTTCTCTTCAGTTGCAAACTACACTCCGTACATATATATTGGGAAGTACTAGCTCCAACTCTGTTTTACAGTGAAAACTGCAGGATTTTCAAACCGGCACTAGGAAACAGACTGAGAAACCAGAGTAAAAGTTTCTACTGCAACCCATTCCTTTGTGCTAGATGAACGAACGTCCCTCCACATGCTCAGTTCTGAGAGATAAGTGTGTGTGAAAGCCGTCCTTCACCTAGCTTGTTGGGAACACAAATTTTCTCTTCTGTTTCAAACTCCACTCCATACACATATAAGGGGATGTACTAGCTCCAACTGGGTTTTACAGTGAAAACTGCAGGAACTTCAAACAGGCACTAGGAAACAGACTGAGAAACCAGAGTAAAAGTTTTTCCTGCAACCCGTTCCCTTTGTTCTAGATGAATGAACGTCTCTCCACATGCACAGTTCTGAGAGATAAGTGTGTGTGAAAGCCGTCCTTCACCTAGCTTGTTGGGAACACAAAGTTTCTCTTCAGTTGCAAACTCCACTCCATACAAATATATGGAGAGGTACTAGCTCCAACTCTGTTTTACAGTGAAAACTGCAGGAACTTCAAACTGGCACTAGGAAACAGACCGAGAAACCAGAGTAAAAGTTTCTCCTGCAACCAGTTCACTTTTTGCTTGATGAACGAACGTCTCTCCACATGCTCAGTTCTGAGAGATAAGTGTGTGTGAAAGCCGTCCTTCACCTAGCTTGTTGGGAACACAAAGTTTCTCTTCAGTTGCAAACTCCACTCCTTACATATATATGGGGAGGAGCTAGCTCCAACTCGGTTTTACAGTGAAAACTGCAGGAACTTCATGCCGGTACTAGGAAACAGACTGAGAAACCACAGTAAAAGTTTCTCCTGCAACCCGTTCCCTTTGTGCTAGATGAACGAACGTCTCTCCACATGCTCAGTTCTGAGAGATAAGTGTGTTTGAAAGCCGTCCTTCACCTAGCTTGTTGGGAACACAAAGTTTCTCTTCAGTTGCAAACACCACTCCATACATATATATGGGGAGGTACAAGCTCCAACTCGGTTTTACAGTGAAAACTGCAGGAACTTCAAACCGGCACTAGGAAACAGACTGAGAAACCAGAATAAAAGTTTCTCCTGCAACCAGTTCCCTTTGTGCTAGATGAACGAACGTCTCTCCACATGCTCACTTCTGAGAGATAAGTGTGTGTGAAAGCCGTCCTTTACCTAGCTTGTTGGGAACACAAAGTTTCTCTTCTGTTGCAAACTCCACTCCATACATATATAAGGGGAGGTACTAGTTCCAACTCGGTTTTACAGTGAAAACTGCAGGAACTTCAAACCGGCATTAGGAAACAGGCTGAGAACCCAGATTAAAATTTCTCCTGCAACCCGTTCCCTTTGTAATAGATGAACGAACGTCTCTCCACATGCTCAGTTCTGAGAGATAAGTGTGTGTGAAAGCCATCCTTCACCTAGCTTGTTGGGAACACAAAGTTTCTCTTCAGTTGCAAACTACACTCCATACATATATATGGGGAGGTACTAGCTCCAACTCGGTTTTACAGTGAAAACTGCAGGAACTTCAAAACGGCACTAGGAAACAGACTGAGAAAACAGAGTAAAAGTTTTTCTTGCAACCCATTCCCATTGTGCTAGATGAACGAACGTCTCTCCACATGCTCAGTTCTGAGAGATAAGTGTGTGTGAAAGCCGTCCTGCACCTTGCTTGTTGGGAACACAAAGTTTCTCTTCAGTTGCAAACACCACTCCATACATATATATGGGGAGGTACTAGCTCCAGCTCGGTTTTACAGTGAAAACTGCAGGAACTTCATACTGGCACTAGGAAACAGACCGAGAAACCAGAGTAAATGTTTCTCCTGCAACCCGTTCCCTTTGTGCTAGATGAACGAACGTCTCTCCACATACTCAGTTCTGAGAGATAAGTGTGTGTGAAAGCCGTCCTTCACCTAGCTTGTTGGGAACACAAAGTTTCTCTTCTGTTGCAAACTCCACTCCATACATATATAAGGGGAGGTACTAGTTCCAACTCGGTTTTACAGTGAAAACTGCAGGAACTTCAAACCGGCACTAGGAAACAGACTGAGAAACCAGATTAAAATTTCTCCTGCAACTCGTTCACTTTGTGCTAGATGAACGAACGTCTCTCCACATGCTCAGTTCTGAGAGATAAGTGTGTGTGAAAGCCATCCTTCACCTAGCTTGTTGGGAACACAAAGTTTCTCTTCAGTTGCAAACTCCACTCCATACATATATATGGGGAGGTACTAGCTCCAACTCGGTTTTACAGTGAAAACTGCAGGAACTTCAAAACGGCACTAGGAAACAGACTGAGAAACCAGAGTAAAAGTTTTTCCTGCAACCCATTCCCATTGTGCTAGATGAACGAACGTCTCTCCACATGCTCAGTTCTGAGAGATAAGTGTGTGTGAAAGCCGTCCTGCACCTTGCTTGTTGGGAACACAAAGTTTCTCTTCAGTTGCAAACACCACTCCATACATATATATGGGGAGGTACTAGCTCCAACTCGGTTTTACAGTGAAAACTGCAGGAACTTCAAACCGGCACTAGGAAACAGACCGAGAAACCAGAGTATATGTTTCTCCTGCAAACCGTTCCCTTTGTGCTAGATGAACGAACGTCTCTCCACATGCTCAGTTCTGAGAGGTAAGTGTGTGTGAAAGCCGTCCTTCACCTTGCTTGTTGGGAACACATAGTTTCTCTTCTGTTGCAAAGTCCACTCCATACATATATAAGGGGAGGTACTAGTTCCAACTCGGTTTTACAGTGAAAACTGCAGGAACTTCAAACCGGCATTAGGAAACAGGCTGAGAACCCAGATTAAAATTTCTCCTGCAACCCGTTCCCTTTGTGCTAGATGAACGAACGTCTCTCCACATGCTCAGTTCTGAGAAATAAGTGTGTGTGAAAGCCATCCTTCACCTAGCTTGTTGGGAACACAAAGTTTCTCTTCAGTTGCAAACTCCACTCCATACATATATATGGGGAGGTACTAGCTCCAACTCGGTTTTACAGTGAAAACTGCAGGAACTTCAAAACGGCACTAGGAAACAGACTGAGAAAGCAGAGTAAAAGTTTTTCCTGCAACCCATTCCCATTGTGCTAGATGAACGAACGTCTCTCCACATGCTCAGTTCTGAGAGATAAGTGTGTGTGAAAGCCGTCCTGCACCTTGCTTGTTGGGAACACAAAGTTTCTCTTCAGTTGCAAACACCACTCCATACATATATATGGGGAGGTACTAGCTCCAACTCGGTTTTACAGTGAAAACTGCAGGAACTTAAAACCGGCACTAGGAAACAGACCGAGAAACCAGAGTATATGTTTCTCCTGCAAACCGTTCCTTTGTGCTAGATGAACGAACGTCTCTCCACATGCTCAGTTCTGAGAGATAAGTGTGTGTGAAAGCCGTCCTTCACCTTGCTTGTTGGGAACACAAAGTTTCTCTTCTGTTGCAAACTCCACTCCATACATATATAAGGGGAGGTACTAGTTCCAACTCGGTTTTACAGTGAAAACTGCAGGAAATTCAAACCGGCATTAGGAAACAGGCTGAGAACCCAGATTAAAATTTCTCCTGCAACCCGTTCCCTTTGTGCTAGATGAACGAACGTCTCTCCACATGCTCAGTTCTGAGAAATAAGTGTGTGTGAAAGCCATCCTTCACCTAGCTTGTTGGGAACACAAAGTTTCTCTTCAGTTGCAAATTCCACTCCATACATATATATGGGGAGGTACTAGCTCCAACTCGGTTTTACAGTGAAAACTGCAGGAACTTCAAAACGGCACTAGGAAACAGACTGAGAAAGCAGAGTAAAAGTTTTTCCTGCAACCCATTCCCATTGTGCTAGATGAACGAACGTCTCTCCACATGCTCAGTTCTGAGAGATAAGTGTGTGTGAAAGCCGTCCTGCTCATTTCTTGTTGGGAACACAAAGTTTCTCTTCAGTTGCAAACTCCCCTCCATACATATATATTGGGAGGTACTACGTCCAACTCGGTTTTACACTGAAAACTGCAGGAACTTCAAACAGGCACTAGGAAACAGACTGAGAAACCAGAGTAAAAGTTTTTCCTGCAACCCATTCCCATTGTGCTAGATGAACGAACGTCTCTCCACATGCTCAGTTCTGAGAGATAAGTGTGTGTGAAAGCCGTCCTGCACCTTGCTTGTTGGGAACACAAAGTTTCTCTTCAGTTGCAAACACCACTCCATACATATATATGGGGAGGTACTAGCTCCAACTCGGTTTTACAGTGAAAACTGCAGGAACTTCATACTGGCACTAGGAAACAGACCGAGAAACCAGAGTAAATGTTTCTCCTGCAACCCGTTCCCTTTGTGCTAGATGAACGAACGTCTCTCCACATGCTCAGTTCTGAGAGATAAGTGTGTGTGAAAGCCGTCCTTCACCTTGTTTGTTGGGAACACAAAGTTTCTCTTCAGTTGCAAACTCCAATCCATACATATATATGGGGAGGTACTAGCTCCAACTCGGTTTTACAGTGAAAACTGCAGGAACTTCAAACCGGCACTAGGAAACAGACTGAGAAACCAGAGTAAAAGTTTCTCCTGCAACCCGTTCCCTTTGTGCTAGATGAACGAACGTCTCTCCACATGCTCAGTTCTGAGAGATAAGTGTGTGTGAAAGCCGTCCTTCACCTAGCTTGTTGGGAACACAAAGTTTCTCTTCAGTTGCAAACTCTACTCCATACATATATATGGGGATTTACTAGCTCCAACTCGGTTTTACAGTGAAAACTGCAGGGACTTCAAACCGGCACTAGGAAACAGACTGAGAAACGAGAGTAAAAGTTTCTCCTGCAACCCGTTCCCTTTGTGCTAGATGAACGAACGTCTCTCCACATGCTCAGTTCTGAGAGATAAGTGTGTGTGAAAGCCGTCCTTCACCTAGCTTGTTGGGAACACAAAGTTTCTCTTCAGTTGCAAACTCCAATCCATACATATATATGGGAGGTACAAGCTCCAACTCGGTTTTACAGTGAAAACTGCAGGAACTTCAAACCGGCACTAGGAAACAGACTGAGAAACCAGAGTAAAAGTTTCTCCTGCAACCCGTTCCCTTTGTGCTAGATGAACGAACGTCTCTCCACATGCTCAGTTCTGAGAGATAAGTGTGTGTGAAAGCCGTACTTCACCTAGCTTGTTGGGAACACAAAGTTTCTCTTCAGTTGCAAACTCCACTCCATACATATATATGGGGAGGTACTAGCTCCAACTCTGTTTTACAGTGAAAACTGAAGGAACTTCAAACCGGCACTAGGAAACAGACTGAGAAACCAGAGTAAAAGTTTCTCCTGCAACACGTTCCATTTGTGCTAGATGAACGAGCATCTCTCCACATGCTCAGTTCTGAGAGATAAGTGTGTGTGAAAGCCGTCCTTCACCTAGCTTGTTGGGAACACAAAGTTTCTCTTCAGTTGCAAACTCCACTCCATACATATATATGGGGAGGTACTAGCTCCAACTCGGTTTTACAGTGAAAACTGCAGGAACTTCAAACTGGCACTAGGAAACAGACCGAGAAACCAGAGTAAAAGTTTCTCCTGCAACCAGTTCACTTTGTGCTAGATGAACGAACGTCTCTCCACATGCTCAGTTCTGAGAGATAAGTGTGTGTGAAAGCCGTCCTTCACCAAGCTTGTTGGGAACACAAAGTTTCTCTTCAGTTGCAAACTCCACTCCTTACATATATATGGGGAGGAGCTAGCTCCAACTCGGTTTTACAGTGAAAACTGCAGGAACTTCAAGCCGGCACTAGGAAACAGACTGAGAAACCAGAGTAAAAGTTTCTCCTGCAACCCGTTCCCTTTGTGCTAGATGAACGAACGTCTCTCCACATGCTCAGTTCTGAGAGATAAGTGTGTTTGAAAGCCGTCCTACACCTAGCTTGTTGGGAACACAAAGTTTCTCTTCAGTTGCAAACTCCACTCGATACATATATATGGGGAGGTACTAGCTCCAACTCGGTTTTACAGTGAAAACTGCAGGAACTTCAAACCGGCACTAGGAAACAGACTGAGAAACCAGAGTAAAAGTTTCTCCTGCAACCAGTTCCCTTTGTGCTAGATGAACGAACGTCTCTCCACATGCTCACTTCTGAGAGATAAGTGTGTGTGAAAGCCGTCCTTTACCTAGCTTGTTGGGAACACAAAGTTTCTCTTCTGTTGCAAACTACACTCCATACATATATATGGGGAGGTACTAGCTCCAACTCGGTTTTACAGTGAAAACTGCAGGAACTTCACAACGGCACTAGGAAACAGACTGAGAAAACAGAGTAAAAGTTTTTCTTGCAACCCATTCCCATTGTGCTAGATGAACGAACGTCTCTCCACATGCTCAGTTCTGAGAGATAAGTGTGTGTGAAAGCCGTCCTGCACCTTGCTTGTTGGGAACACAAAGTTTCTCTTCAGTTGCAAACACCACTCCATACATATATATGGGGAGGTACTAGCTCCAACTCGGTTTTACAGTGAAAACTGCAGGAACTTCATACTGGAACTAGGAAACAGACCGAGAAACCAGAGTAAATGTTTCTCCTGCAACCCGTTCCCTTTGTGCTAGATGAACGAACGTCTCTCCACATGCTCAGTTCTGAGAGATAAGTGTGTGTGAAAGCCGTCCTTCACCTTGCTTGCTGGGAACACAAAGTTTCTCTTCTGTTGCAAACTCCACTCCATACATATATAAGGGGAGGTACTAGTTCCAACTCGGTTTTACAGTGAAAACTGCAGGAACTTCAAACCGGCATTAGGAAACAGGCTGAGAACCCAGATTAAAATTTCTCCTGCAACCCGTTCCCTTTGTGCTAGATGAACGAACGTCTCTCCACATGCTCAGTTCTGAGAGATAAGTGTGTGTGAAAGCCATCCTTCACCTAGCTTGTTGGGAACACAAAGTTTCTCTTCAGTTGCAAACTCCACTCCATACATATATATGGGGAGGTACTAGCTCCAACTCGGTTTTACAGTGAAAACTGCAGGAACTTCACACCGGCACTAGGAAACAGACTGAGAAACCAGAGTAAAAGTTTCTCCTGCAACACGTTCCCTTTGTGCTAGATGAACGAACGTCTCTCCACATGCTCAGTTCTGAGATATAAGTGTGTGTGAAAGCCGTCCTTCACCTAGCTTGTTGGGAACACAAAGTTTCTCTTCAGTTGCAAACACCACTCCATACATATATATGGGGAGGTACTAGCTCCAACTCCGTTTTACAGTGAAAACTGCAGGAACTTCATACTGGCACTAGGAAACAGACCGAGAAACCACAGTAAATGTTTCTCCTGCAACCCGTTCCCTTTGTGCTAGATGAACGAACGTCTCTCCACATGCTCAGTTCTGAGAGATAAGTGTGTGTGAAAGCCGTCCTTTACCTAGCTTGTTGGGAACACAAAGTTTCTATTCTGTTGCAAACTCCACTCCTTACATATATAAGGGGAGGTACTAGCTCCAACTCGGTTTTACAGTGAAAACTGCAGGAACTTCAAACCGGCATTAGGAAACAGACTGAGAACCCAGATTAAAATTTCTCCTGCAAGCCGTTCCCTTTGTGCTAGATGAACGAACGTCTCTCCACATGCTCAGTTCTGAGAGATAAGTGTGTGTGAAAGCCATCCTTCACCTAGCTTGTTGTGAACAAAAAGTTTCTCTTCAGTTGCAAACTCCACTCCATACATATATATGTGGAGGTACTAGCTCCAACTCGGTTTTACAGTGAAAACTGCAGGAACTTCAAAACGGCACTAGGAAACAGACTGAGAAACCAGAGTAAAAGTTTTTCCTGCAACCCATTCCCATTGTGCTAGATGAACGAACGTCTTTCCACATGCTCAGTTCTGAGAGATAAGTGTGTGTGAAAGCCGTCCTGCACCTTGCTTGTTGGGAACACAAAGTTTCTCTTCAGTTGCAAACACCACACCATACATATATATGGGGAGGTACTAGCTCCAACTCTGTTTTACAGTGAAAACTGCAGGAACTTCATACTGGCACTAGGAAACAGACCGAGAAACCAGAGTAAATGTTTCTCCTGCAACCAGTTCCCTTTGTGCTAGATGAACGAACGTCTCTCCACATGCTCACTTCTGAGAGATAAGTGTGTGTGAAAGCCGTCCTTTACCTAGCTTGTTGGGAACACAAAGTTTCTCTTCTGTTGCAAACTCCACTCCATACATATATAAGGGGAGGTACTAGTTCCAACTCGGTTTTACAGTGAAAACTGCAGGAACTTCAAACCGGCATTAGGAAACAGGCTGAGAACCCAGATTAAAATTTCTCCTGCAACCCGTTCCCTTTGTGCTAGATGAACGAACGTCTCTCCACATGCTCAGTTCTGAGAGATAAGTGTGTGTGAAAGCCATCCTTCACCTAGCTTGTTGGGAACACAAAGTTTCTCTTCAGTTGCAAACTCCACTCCATACATATATATGGGGAGGTACTAGCTCCAACTCGGTTTTACAGTGAAAACTGCAGGAACTTCAAACTGGCACTAGGAAACAGACTGAGAAACCAGAGTAAAAGTTTTTCCTGCAACCCATTCCCATTGTGCTAGATGAACGAACGTCTCTCCACATGCTCAGTTCTGAGAGATAAGTGTGTGTGAAAGCCGTCCTGCACCTTGCTTGTTGGGAACACAAAGTTTCTCTTCAGTTGCAAACACCACTCCATACATATATATGGGGAGGTACTAGCTCCAACTCGGTTTTACAGTGAAAACTGCAGGAACTTCATACTGGCACTAGGAAACAGACCGAGAAACCAGAGTATATGTTTCTCCTGCAAACCGTTCCCTTTGTGCTAGATGAACGAACGTCTCTCCACATGCTCAGTTCTGAGAGATAAGTGTGTGTGAAAGCCGTCCTTCACCTTGCTTGTTGGGAACACAAAGTTTCTCTTCTGTTGCAAACTCCACTCCATACATATATAAGGGGAGGTACTAGTTCCAACTCGGTTTTACAGTGAAAACTGCAGGAACTTCAAACCGGCATTAGGAAACAGGCTGAGAACCCAGATTCAAATTTCTCCTGCAACCCGTTCCCTTTGTGCTAGATGAACGAACGTCCCTCCACATGCTCAGTTCTGAGAAATAAGTGTGTGTGAAAGCCATCCTTCACCTAGCTTGTTGGGAACACAAAGTTTCTCTTCAGTTGCAAACTCCACTCCATACATATATATGGGGAGGTACTAGCTCCAACTCGGTTTTACAGTGAAAACTGCAGGAACTTCAAAACGGCACTAGGAAACAGACTGAGAAAAAAGAGTAAAAGTTTTTCTTGCAACCCATTCCCATTGTGCTAGATGAACGAACGTCTCTCCACATGCTCAGTTCTGTGAGATAAGTGTGTGTGAAAGCCGTCCTGCTCATTGCTTGTTGGGAACACAAAGTTTCTCTTCAGTTGCAAACACCACTCCATACATACATATGGGGAGGTACTAGCTCCAACTCGGTTTTACAGTGAAAACTGCAGGAACATCATACTGGCACTAGGAAACAGACCGAGAAACCAGAGTAAATGTTTCTCCTGCAACCCGTTCCCTTTGTGCTAGATGAACGAACGTCTCTCCACATGCTCAGTTCTGAGAGATAAGTGTGTGTGAAAGCCGTCCTTCACTATCTTGTTGGGAACACAAAGTTTCTCTTCAGTTGCAAACTCCCCTCCATACATATATATGGGGAGTTACTACGTCCAACTCGGTTTTACACTGAAAACTGCAGGAACTTCAAACAGGCACTAGGAAACAGACTGAGAAACCAGAGTAAAAGTTTTTCCTGCAACCCATTCCCATTGTGCTAGATGAACGAACGTCTCTCCACATGCTCAGTTCTGAGAAATAAGTGTGTGTGAAAGCCGTCCTGCACCTTGCTTGTTGGGAACACAAAGTTTCTCTTCAGTTGCAAACACCACTCCATACATATATATGGGGAGGTACTAGCTCCAACTCGGTTTTACAGTGAAAACTGCAGGAACTTCATACTGGCACTAGGAAACAGACCGAGAAACCAGAGTAAATGTTTCTCCTGCAACCCGTTCCCTTTGTGCTAGATGAACGAACGTCTCTCCACATGCTCAGTTCTGAGAGATAAGTGTGTGTGAAAGCCGTCCTTCACCTTGTTTGTTGGGAACACAAAGTTTCTCTTCAGTTGCAAACTCCACTCCATACATATATATGGGGAGGTACTAGCTCCAACTCGGTTTTACAGTGAAAACTGCAAGAACTTCAAACCGGCACTAGGAAACAGACCGAGAAACCAGAGTAAAAGTTTCTCCTGCAACCCGTTCCATTTGTGCTAGATGAACGAACGTCTCTCCACATGCTCAGTTCTGAGAGTTAAGTGTGTGTGGAAGCCGTCCTTCACCTAGCTTGTTGGGAACACAAAGTTTCTCTTCAGTTGCAAACTCCACTCCATACATATATATGGGGAGGTACTAGCTCCAACTCGGTTTTACAGTGAAAACCGCAGGAACTTCAAACCGGCACTAGGAAACAGACTGAGAAACCAGAGTAAAAGTTTCTCCTGCAACCCGTTCCCTTTGTGCTAGATGAACGAACGTCTCTCCACATGCTCAGTTCTGAGAGATAAGTGTGTGTGAAAGCCGTACTTCACATAGCTTGTTGGGAACACAAAGTTTCTCTTCAGTTGCAAACTCCACTCCATAAATATATATGGGAGGTACAAGCTCCAACTCGGTTTTACAGTGAAAACTGCAGGAACTTCAAACTGGCACTAGGAAACAGACTGAGAAACCAGAGTAAAAGTTTCTCCTGCAACCCGTTCCCTTTGTGCTAGATGAACGAACGTCTCTCCACATGCTCAGTTCTGAGAGATAAGTGTGTGTGAAAGCCGTACTTCACCTAGCTTGTTGGGAACACAAAGTTTCTCTTCAGTTGCAAACTCCACTCCATACATATATATGGGGAGGTACTAGCTCCAAATCGGTTTTACAGTGAAAACTGCAGGAACTTCAAACCGGCACTAGGAAACAGACTGAGAAACCAGAGTAAAAGTTTCTCCTGCAACCCGTTCCCTTTGTGCTAGATGAACGAACGTCTCTCCACATGCTCAGTTCTGAGAGATAAGTGTGTGTCAAAGCCGTCCTTCACCTAGCTTGTTGGGAACACAAAGTTTCTCTTCAGTTGCAAACTCCACTCCATACATATATATGGGGAGGTACTAGCTCCAACTCGGTTTTACAGTGAAAACTGCAAGAACTTCAAAACGGCACTAGGAAACAGACCGAGAAACCAGAGTAAAAGTTTCTCCTGCAACCCGTTCCCTTTGTGCTAGATGAACGAACGTCTCTCCACATGCTAAGTTCTGAGAGATAAGTGTGTGTGAAAGCCGTTCTTCACCTAGCTTGTTGGGAACCCAAAGTTTCTCTTCAGTGGCAAACTCCATTCCACACATATATATGGGGAGGTAATAGCTCCAACTCGGTTTTACAGTGAAAACTGCAGGAACTTCAAACCGGCAGTAGGAAACAGACTGAGAAACCAGAGTAAAAGTTTCTCCTGCAACCCGTTCCCTTTGTGCTAGATGAACGAACGTCTCTCCACATGCTCAGTTCTGAGAGATAAGTGTGTGTGAAAGCCGTCCTTCACCTAGCTTGTTGGGAACACAAAGTTCCTCTTCAGGTGCAAACTCCACTCCATACATATATAAGGGGAGGTACTAGCCCCAACTCGGTTTTACAGTGAAAACTGCAGGAAATTCAACCCGGCACTAGGAAAAAGACTGAGAAAGCAGAGAAAAAGTTTCTCCTGCAACCCGTTCCCTTTGTGCTAGATGAACGAACGTCTCTCCACATGCTCAGTTCTGATAGATAAGTGTGTGTGAAAGCCGTCCTTCAACTAGCTCGTTGGGAACACAAAGTTTCTCTTCAGTTCCAAACTCCACTCCATACATATATATGGGGAGGTACTAGCTCCAACTCAGTTTTACAGTGAAAACTGCAGGAACTTCAAACCGGCACTAGGAAACAGACCGAGAAACCAGAGTAAAAGTTTCTCCTGCAACGCGTTCCCTTTGTGCTAGATGAACAAAAGTCTCTCCACATGCTCAGTTCTGAGTGATAAGTGTGTGTGAAAGCCGTCCTTCACCTAGCTTGTTGGGAACCCAAAGTTTCTCTTCAGTGGCAAACTCCACTCCATACATATATATGGGGAGGTACTAGCTCCAACTCGGTTTTACATTGAAAACTGCAGGAACTTCAAACCGGCACTAGGAAACAGACTGAGAAACCAGACTAAAAGTTTCTCCTGCAACCCGTTCCCTTTGTGCTAGATGAACGAACGTCTCTCCACATGCTCAGTTCTGAGAGGTAAGTGTGTGTGAAAGCCGTCCTTCACCTAGCTTGTTGGGAACACAAAGTTTCTCTTCAGTTGCAAACTCCCCTCCATACATATATATGGGGAGTTACTACGTCCAACTCGGTTTTACACTGAAAACTGCAGGAACTTCAAACAGGCACTAGGAAACAGACTGAGAAACCAGAGTAAAAGTTTTTCCTGCAACCCATTCCCATTGTGCTAGATGAACGAACGTCTCTCCACATGCTCAGTTCTGAGAGATAAGTGTGTGTGAAAGCCGTCCTGCACCTTGCTTGTTGGGAACACAAATTTTCTCTTCAGTTGCAAACACCACTCCATACATATATATGGGGAGGTACTAGCTCCAACTCGGTTTTACAGTGAAAACTGCAGGAACTTCATACTGGCACTAGGAAACAGACCGAGAAACCAGAGTAAATGTTTCTCCTGCAACCCGTTCCCTTTGTGCTAGATGAACGAACGTCTCTCCACATGCTCAGTTCTGAGAGATAAGTGTGTGTGAAAGCCGTCCTTCACCTTGTTTGTTGGGAACACAAAGTTTCTCTTCAGTTGCAAACTCCACTCCATACATATATATGGGGAGGTACAAGCTCCAACTCGGTTTTACAGTGAAAACTGCAGGAACTTCAAACCGGCACTAGGAAACAGACTGAGAAACCAGAGTAAAAGTTTCTCCTGCAACCCGTTCCCTTTGTGCTAGATGAACGAACGTCTCTCCACATGCTCAGTTCTGAGAGATAAGTGTGTGTGAAAGCCGTCCTTCACCTAGCTTGTTGGGAACACAAAGTTTCTCTTCAGTTGCAAACTCCACTCCATACATATATATGGGGAGGTACTAGCTCCAACTCGGTTTTACAGTGAAAACTGCAAGAACTTCAAACCGGCACTAGGAAACAGACCGAGAAACCAGAGTAAAAGTTTCTCCTGCAACCCGTTCCATTTGTGCTAGATGAACGAACGTCTCTCCACATGCTCAGTTCTGAGAGTTAAGTGTGTGTGGAAGCCGTCCTTCACCTAGCTTGTTGGGAACACAAAGTTTCTCTTCAGTTGCAAACTCCACTCCATACATATATATGGGGAGGTACTAGCTCCAACTCGGTTTTACAGTGAAAACTGCAGGAACTTCAAACCGGCACTAGGAAACAGACTGAGAAACCAGAGTAAAAGTTTCTCCTGCAACCCGTTCCCTTTGTGCTAGATGAACGAACGTCTCTCCACATGCTCAGTTCTGAGAGATAAGTGTGTGTGAAAGCCGTACTTCACATAGCTTGTTGGGAACACAAAGTTTCTCTTCAGTTGCAAACTCCACTCCATACATATATATGGGAGGTACAAGCTCCAACTCGGTTTTACAGTGAAAACTGCAGGAACTTCAAACTGGCACTAGGAAACAGACTGAGAAACCAGAGTAAAAGTTTCACCTGCAACCCGTTCCCTTTGTGCTAGATGAACGAACGTCTCTCCACATGCTCAGTTCTGAGAGATAAGTGTGTGTGAAAGCCGTACTTCACCTAGCTTGTTGGGAACACAAAGTTTCTCTTCAGTTGCAAACTCCACTCCATACATATATATGGGGAGGTACTAGCTCCAAATCGGTTTTACAGTGAAAACTGCAGGAACTTCAAACCGGCACTAGGAAACAGACTGAGAAACCAGAGTAAAAGTTTCTCCTGCAACCCGTTCCCTTTGTGCTAGATGAACGAACATCTCTCCACATGCTCAGTTCTGAGAGATAAGTGTGTGTCAAAGCCGTCCTTCACCTAGCTTGTTGGGAACACAAAGTTTCTCTTCAGTTGCAAACTCCACTCCATACATATATATGGGGAGGTACAAGCTCCAACTCGGTTTTACAGTGAAAACTGCAAGAACTTCAAAACGGCACTAGGAAACAGACCGAGAAACCAGAGTAAATGTTTCTCCTGCAACCCGTTCCCTTTGTGCTAGATGAACGAACGTCTCTCCACATGCTCAGTTCTGAGATATAAGTGTGTGTGAAAGCCGTCCTTCACATAGCTTGTTGGGAACACAAAGTTTCTCTTCAGTTGCAAACTCCACTCCATACATATATATTGGGAGGTACTAGCTCCAACTCGGTTTTACAGTGAAAACTGCAATAACTTCAAACCGGCACTAGGAAACAGACTGAGAAACCAGAGTAAAAGTTTCTCCTGCAACCCGTTCCCTTTGTGCTAGATGAACGAACGTCTCTCCACATGCTCAATTCTGAGAGATAAGTGTGTGTGAAAGCCGTCCTTCACCTTGCTTGTTGGGAACACAAAGTTTCTCTTCAGTTGCAAACTCCACTCCATACATATATATGGGGATTTACTAGCTCCAACTCGGTTTTACAGTGAAAACTGCAGGAACTTCAAACCGGCACTAGGAAACCGACTGAGAAACCAGAGTAAAAGTTTCTCCTGCAACCCGTTCCCTTTGTGCTAGATGAACGAACGTCTCTCCACATGCTCAGTTCTGAGAGATAAGTGTGTGTGAAAGCCGTCCTTCACATAGCTTTTTGGGAACACAAAGTTTCTCTTCAGTTGCAAACTCCACTCCATACATATATATGGGAGGTACTAGCTCCAACTCGGTTTTACAGTGAAAACTGCAGGAACTTCAAACCGACACTAGGAAAAAGACTGAGAAACCAGAGTAAAAGTTTCTCCTGCAACCCGTTCCCTTTGTGCTAGATGAACGAACGTCTCTCCACATGCTCAGTTCTGAGAGATAACTGTGTGTGAAAGCCGTCCTTCACCTAGCTTGTTGGGAACACAAAGTTTCTCTTCAGTTGCAAACTCCACTCCATACATATATATGGGAGGTACAAGCTCCAACTCGGTTTTACAGTGAAAACTGCAGGAACTTCAAACCGGCACTAGGAAACAGACTGAGAAACCAGAGTAAAAGTTTCTCCTGCAACCCGTTCCCTTTGTGCTAGATGAACGAACGTCTCTCCACATGCTCAGTTCTGAGAGACATGTGTGTGTGAAAGCCGTCCTGCACCTTGCTTGTTGGGAACACAAAGTTTCTCTTCAGTTGCAAACACCACTCAATACATATATATGGGGAGGTACTAGCTCCAACTCGGTTTTACATTGAAAACTGCAGGAACTTCATACTGGCACTAGGAAACAGACCGAGAAACCAGAGTAAATGTTTCTCCTGCAACCCGTTCCCTTTGTGCTAGATGAACGAACGTCTCTCCACATGCTCAGTTCTGAGAGATAAGTGTGTGTGAAAGCCGTCCTTCACATTGCTTGTTGGGAACACAAAGTTTCTCTTCAGTTGCAAACTCCACTCCATACATATAAATGGGGAGGTACTAGCTCCAAATTGGTTTTACAGTGAAAACTGCAGGAAATTCAAACCGGCACTAGGAAAAAGACTGAGAAACCAGAGTAAAAGTTTCTCCTGCAAACCGTTCCCTTTGTGCTAGATGAACGAACGTCTCTCCACATGCTCAGTTCTGAGAGATAACTGCGTGTGAAAGCCGTCCTTCACCTAGCTTGTTGGGAACACAAAGTTTCTCTTCAGTTGCAAACTCCACTCCATACATATATATGGGAGGTACAAGCTCCAACTCGGTTTTACAGTGAAAACTGCAGGAACTTCAAACCGGCACTAGGAAACAGACTGAGAAACCAGAGTAAAAGTTTCTCCTGCAACCCGTTCCCTTTGTGCTAGATGAACGAACGTCTCTCCACATGCTCAGTTCTGAGAGATATGTGTGTGTGAAAGCCGTCCTGCACCTTGCTTGTTGGGAACACAAAGTTTCTCTTCAGTTGCAAACACCACTCCATACATATATATGGGGAGGTACTAGCTCCAACTCGGTTTTACAGTGAAAACTGCAGGAACTTCATACTGGCACTAGGAAACAGACCGAGAAACCAGAGTAAATGTTTCTCCTGCAACCCGTTCCCTTTGTGCTAGATGAACGAACGTCTCTCCACATGCTCAGTTCTGAGAGATAAGTGTGTGTGAAAGCCGTCCTTCACATTGCTTGTTGGGAACACAAAGTTTCTCTTCAGTTGCAAACTCCACTCCATACATATAAATGGGGAGGTACTAGCTCCAACTTGGTTTTACAGTGAATACTGCAGGAACTTCAAACCGGCACTAGGAAACAGACTGAGAAACCAGAGTAAAAGTTTCTCCTGCAAACCGTTCCCTTTGTGCTAGATGAACGAACGTCTCTCCACATGCTCAGTTCTGAGAGATAAGTGTGTGTGAAAGCCTTCCTTCACCTAGCTTGTTGGGAACACAAAGTTTCTCTTCAGTTGCAAACTCCACTCCATACATATATATGGGGAGGTACTAGCTCCAACTCGGTTTTACAGTGAAAACTGCAGGAATTTCAAACCGGCATTACGAAACAGGCTGAGAACCCAGATTAAAATTTATCCTGCAACCCGTTCCCTTTGTGCTAGATGAACGAACGTCTCTCCACATGCTCAGTTCTGAGAGATAAGTGTGTGTGAAAGCCGTCCTTCACCTTGCTTGTTGGGAACACAAAGTTTCTCTTCAGTTGCAAACTCCACTCCATACATATATATGGGGATTTACTAGCTCCAACTCGGTTTTACAGTGAAAACTGCAGGAACTTCAAACCGGCACTAGGAAAAAGACTGAGAATCCAGAGTAAAAGTTTCTCCTGCAAACCGTTCCCTTTGTGCTAGATGAACGAACGTCTCTCCACATGCTCAGTTCTGAGAGATAACTGTGTGTGAAAGCCGTCCTTCACCTAGCTTGTTGGGAACACAAAGTTTCTCTTCAGTTGCAAACTCCACTCCATACATATATATGGGAGGTACAAGCTCCAACTCGGTTTTACAGTGAAAACTGCAGGAACTTCAAACCGGCACTAGGAAACAGACTGAGAAACCAGAGTAAAAGTTTCTCCTGCAACCCGTTCCCTTTGTGCTAGATGAACGAACGTCTCTCCACATGCTCAGTTCTGAGAGATAAGTGTGTGTGAAAGCCGTCCTTCACATTGCTTGTTGGGAACACAAAGTTTCTCTTCAGTTGCAAACTCCACTCCATACATATAAATGGGGAGGTACTAGCTCCAACTTGGTTTTACAGTGAAAACTGCAGGAACTTCAAACCGGCACTAGGAAACAGACTGAGAAACCAGAGTAAAAGTTTCTCCTGCAAACCGTTCCCTTTGTGCTAGATGAACGAACGTCTCTCCACATGCTCAGTTCTGAGAGATAAGTGTGTGTGAAAGCCTTCCTTCACCTAGCTTGTTGGGAAAACAAAGTTTCTCTTCAGTTGCAAACTCCACTCCATACATATATATGGGGAGGTACTAGCTCCAACTCGGTTTTACAGTGAAAACTGCAGGAATTTCAAACAGGCACTAGGAAACAGACTGAGAAACCAGAGTAAAAGTTTCCCCTGCAACCAGTTCACTTTGTGCTAGATGAACGAACGTCTCTCCACATGCTCAGTTCTGTGAGATAAGTGTGTGTGAAAGCCGTCCTTCACCTAGCTTGTTGGGAACACAAAGTTTCTTTTCACTTGCAAACTCCACTCCATACATATATATTGGGAGGAAGTAGCTCCAACTCGGTTTTACAGTGAAAACTGCAGGAACTTCAAACCGGCACTAGGAAACAGACTGAGAAACCAGAGTAAAAGTTTCTCCTGCGACCCGTTCCCTTTTTGCTAGATGAACGAACGTCTCTCCACATGCTCAGTTCTGAGAGATAAGTGTGTTTGAAAGCCGTCCTTCACCTAGCTTGTTGGGAACACAAAGTTTCTCTTCAGTTGCAAACTCCACTCGATACATATATATGGGGAGGTACTAGCTCCAACTCGGTTTTACAGTGAAAACTGCAGGAACTTCAAACCGGCACTAGGAAACAGACTGAGAAACCAGAGTAAAATTTCTCCTGCAACCCGTTCCCTTTGTGCTAGATGAACGAACGTCTCTCCACATGCTCAGTTCTGAGAGATAAGTGTGTGTGAAAGCCATCCTTCACCTAGCTTGTTGGGAACACAAAGTTTCTCTTCAGTTGCAAACTCCACTCCATACATATATATGGGGAGGTACTAGCTCCAACTCGGTTTTACAGTGAAAACTGCAGGAACTTCAAACCGGCACTAGGAAACAGACTAAGAAACCAGAGTAAAAGTTTTTCCTGCAACCCATTCCCATTGTGCTAGATGAACGAACGTCTCTCCACATGCTCAGTTCTGAGAGATAAGTGTGTGTGAAAGCCGTCCTGCACCTTGCTTGTTGGGAACACAAAGTTTCTCTTCCGTTGCAAACACCACTCCATACATATATATGGGGAGGTACTAGCTCCAACTCGGTTTTACAGTGAAAACTGCAGGAACTTCATACTGGCACTAGGAAACAGACCGAGAAACCACAGTAAATGTTTCTCCTGCAACCCGTTCCCTTTGTGCTAGATGAACGAACGTCTCTCCACATGCTCAGTTCTGAGAGATAAGTGTGTGTGAAAGCCGTCCTTCACATTGCTTGTTGGGAACACAAAGTTTCTCTTCAGTTGCAAACTCCACTCCATACATATAAATGGGGAGGTACTAGCTCCAACTTGGTTTTACAGTGAAAACTGCAGGAACTTCAAACCGGCACTAGGAAACAGACTGAGAAACCAGAGTAAAAGTTTCTCCTGCAAACCGTTCCCTTTGTGCTAGATGAACGAACGTCTCTCCACATGCTCAGTTCTGAGAGATAAGTGTGTGTGAAAGCCTTCCTTCACCTAGCTTGTTGGGAACACAAAGTTTCTCTTCAGTTGCAAACTCCACTCCATACATATATATGTGGAGGTACTAGCTCCAACTCGGTTTTACAGTGAAAACTGCAGGAACTTCAAAACGGCACTAGGAAACAGACTGAGAAACCAGAGTAAAAGTTTTTCCTGCAACCCATTCCCATTGTGCTAGATGAACGAACGTCTCTCCACATGCTCAGTTCTGAGAGATAAGTGTGTGTGAAAGCCGTCCTGCACCTTGCTTGTTGGGAACACAAAGTTTCTCTTCAGTTGCAAACACCACACCATACATATATATGGGGAGGTACTAGCTCCAACTCTGTTTTACAGTGAAAACTGCAGGAACTTCATACTGGCACTAGGAAACAGACCGAGAAACCAGAGTAAATGTTTCTCCTGCAACCAGTTCCCTTTGTGCTAGATGAACGAACGTCTCTCCACATGCTCACTTCTGAGAGATAAGTGTGTGTGAAAGCCGTCCTTTACCTAGCTTGTTGGGAACACAAAGTTTCTCTTCTGTTGCAAACTCCACTCCATACATATATAAGGGGAGGTACTAGTTCCAACTCGGTTTTACAGTGAAAACTGCAGGAACTTCAAACCGGCATTAGGAAACAGGCTGAGAACCCAGATTAAAATTTCTCCTGCAACCCGTTCCCTTTGTGCTAGATGAACGAACGTCTCTCCACATGCTCAGTTCTGAGAGATAAGTGTGTGTGAAAGCCATCCTTCACCTAGCTTGTTGGGAACACAAAGTTTCTCTTCAGTTGCAAACTCCACTCCATACATATATATGGGGAGGTACTAGCTCCAACTCGGTTTTACAGTGAAAACTGCAGGAACTTCAAAACGGCACTAGGAAACAGACTGAGAAACCAGAGTAAAAGTTTTTCCTGCAACCCATTCCCATTGTGCTAGATGAACGAACGTCTCTCCACATGCTCAGTTCTGAGAGATAAGTGTGTGTGAAAGCCGTCCTGCACCTTGCTTGTTGGGAACACAAAGTTTCTCTTCAGTTGCAAACACCACTCCATACATATATATGGGGAGGTACTAGCTCCAACTCGGTTTTACAGTGAAAACTGCAGGAACTTCATACTGGCACTAGGAAACAGACCGAGAAACCAGAGTATATGTTTCTCCTGCAAACCGTTCCCTTTGTGCTAGATGAACGAACGTCTCTCCACATGCTCAGTTCTGAGAGATAAGTGTGTGTGAAAGCCGTCTTTCACCTTGCTTGTTGGGAACACAAAGTTTCTCTTCTGTTGCAAACTCCACTCCATACATATATAAGGGGAGGTACTAGTTCCAACTCGGTTTTACAGTGAAAACTGCAGGAACTTCAAACCGGCATTAGGAAACAGGCTGAGAACCCAGATTCAAATTTCTCCTGCAACCCGTTCCCTTTGTGCTAGATGAACGAACGTCTCTCCACATGCTCAGTTCTGAGAAATAAGTGTGTGTGAAAGCCATCCTTCACCTAGCTTGTTGGGAACACAAAGTTTCTCTTCAGTTGCAAACTCCACTCCATACATATATATGGGGAGGTACTAGCTCCAACTCGGTTTTACAGTGAAAACTGCAGGAACTTCAAAACGGCACTAGGAAAAAGACTGAGAA
Source organism: Camelus bactrianus (assembly GCF_048773025.1). NCBI lineage: Eukaryota > Metazoa > Chordata > Mammalia > Artiodactyla > Camelidae > Camelus > Camelus bactrianus. Next base: position 5,523,790 of record NC_133565.1, read on the forward strand.
ACCAGAGTAAAAGTTTCTCCTGCAACCCGTTCCCTTTGTGCTAGATGAACGAACGTCTCTCCACATGCTCAGTTCTGAGAGATAACTGTGTGTGAAAGCCGTCCTTCACCTAGCTTGTTGGGAACACAAAGTTTCTCTTCAGTTGCAAACTCCAATCCATACATATATATGGGAGGTACAAGCTCCAACTCGGTTTTACAGTGAAAACTGCAGGAACTTCAAACCGGCACTAGGAAACAGACTGAGAAACCAGAGTAAAAGTTTCTCCTGCAACCCGTTCCCTTTGTGCTAGATGAACGAACGTCTCTCCACATGCTCAGTTCTGAGAGACATGTGTGTGTGAAAGCCGTCCTGCACCTTGCTTGTTGGGAACACAAAGTTTCTCTTCAGTTGCAAACACCACTCCATACATATATATGGGGAGGTACTAGCTCCAACTCGGTTTTACAGTGAAAACTGCAGGAACTTCATACTGGCACTAGGAAACAGACCGAGAAACCAGAGTAAATGTTTCTCCTGCAACCCGTTCCCTTTGTGCTAGATGAACGAACGTCTCTCCACATGCTCAGTTCTGAGAGATAAGTGTGTGTGAAAGCCGTCCTTCACATTGCTTGTTGGGAACACAAAGTTTCTCTTCAGTTGCAAACTCCACTCCATACATATAAATGGGGAGGTACTAGCTCCAACTTGGTTTTACAGTGAAAACTGCAGGAACTTCAAACCGGCACTAGGAAACAGACTGAGAAACCAGAGTAAAAGTTTCTCCTGCAAACCGTTCCCTTTGTGCTAGATGAACGAACGTCTCTCCACATGCTCAGTTCTGAGAGATAAGTGTGTGTGAAAGCCTTCCTTCACCTAGCTTGTTGGGAACACAAAGTTTCTCTTCAGTTGCAAACTCCTCTCCATACATATATATGGGGAGGTACTAGCTCCAACTCGGTTTTACAGTGAAAACTGCAGGAATTTCAAACCGGCATTACGAAACAGGCTGAGAACCCAGATTAAAATTTATCCTGCAACCCGTTCCCTTTGTGCTAGATGAACGAACGTCTCTCCACATGCTCAGTTCTGAGAGATAAGTGTGTGTGAAAGCCGTCCTTCACCTTGCTTGTTGGGAACACAAAGTTTCTCTTCAGTTGCAAACTCCACTCCATACATATATATGGGGATTTACTAGCTCCAACTCGGTTTTACAGTGAAAACTGCAGGAACTTCAAACCGGCACTAGGAAAAAGACTGAGAATCCAGAGTAAAAGTTTCTCCTGCAAACCGTTCCCTTTGTGCTAGATGAACGAACGTCTCTCCACATGCTCAGTTCTGAGAGATAACTGTGTGTGAAAGCCGTCCTTCACCTAGCTTGTTGGGAACACAAAGTTTCTCTTCAGTTGCAAACTCCACTCCATACATATATATGGGAGGTACAAGCTCCAACTCGGTTTTACAGTGAAAACTGCAGGAACTTCAAACCGGCACTAGGAAACAGACTGAGAAACCAGAGTAAAAGTTTCTCCTGCAACCCGTTCCCTTTGTGCTAGATGAACGAACGTCTCTCCACATGCTCAGTTCTGAGAGATAAGTGTGTGTGAAAGCCGTCCTTCACATTGCTTGTTGGGAACACAAAGTTTCTCTTCAGTTGCAAACTCCACTCCATACATATAAATGGGGAGGTACTAGCTCCAACTTGGTTTTACAGTGAAAACTGCAGGAACTTCAAACCGGCACTAGGAAACAGACTGAGAAACCAGAGTAAAAGTTTCTCCTGCAAACCGTTCCCTTTGTGCTAGATGAACGAACGTCTCTCCACATGCTCAGTTCTGAGAGATAAGTGTGTGTGAAAGCCTTCCTTCACCTAGCTTGTTGGGAACACAAAGTTTCTCTTCAGTTGCAAACTCCACTCCATACATATATATGGGGAGGTACTAGCTCCAACTCGGTTTTACAGTGAAAACTGCAGGAATTTCAAACAGGCACTAGGAAACAGACTGAGAAACCAGAGTAAAAGTTTCCCCTGCAACCAGTTCACTTTGTGCTAGATGAACGAACGTCTCTCCACATGCTCAGTTCTGTGAGATAAGTGTGTGTGAAAGCCGTCCTTCACCTAGCTTGTTGGGAACACAAAGTTTCTTTTCACTTGCAAACTCCACTCCATACATATATATTGGGAGGAAGTAGCTCCAACTCGGTTTTACAGTGAAAACTGCAGGAACTTCAAACCGGCACTAGGAAACAGACTGAGAAACCAGAGTAAAAGTTTCTCCTGCGACCCGTTCCCTTTTTGCTAGATGAACGAACGTCTCTCCACATGCTCAGTTCTGAGAGATAAGTGTGTTTGAAAGCCGTCCTTCACCTAGCTTGTTGGGAACACAAAGTTTCTCTTCAGTTGCAAACTCCACTCGATACATATATATGGGGAGGTACTAGCTCCAACTCGGTTTTACAGTGAAAACTGCAGGAACTTCAAACCGGCACTAGGAAACAGACTGAGAAACCAGAGTAAAATTTCTCCTGCAACCCGTTCCCTTTGTGCTAGATGAACGAACGTCTCTCCACATGCTCAGTTCTGAGAGATAAGTGTGTGTGAAAGCCATCCTTCACCTAGCTTGTTGGGAACACAAAGTTTCTCTTCAGTTGCAAACTCCACTCCATACATATATATGGGGAGGTACTAGCTCCAACTCGGTTTTACAGTGAAAACTGCAGGAACTTCAAACCGGCACTAGGAAACAGACTAAGAAACCAGAGTAAAAGTTTTTCCTGCAACCCATTCCCATTGTGCTAGATGAACGAACGTCTCTCCACATGCTCAGTTCTGAGAGATAAGTGTGTGTGAAAGCCGTCCTGCACCTTGCTTGTTGGGAACACAAAGTTTCTCTTCAGTTGCAAACACCACTCCATACATATATATGGGGAGGTACTAGCTCCAACTCGGTTTTACAGTGAAAACTGCAGGAACTTCATACTGGCACTAGGAAACAGACCGAGAAACCACAGTAAATGTTTCTCCTGCAACCCGTTCCCTTTGTGCTAGATGAACGAACGTCTCTCCACATGCTCAGTTCTGAGAGATAAGTGTGTGTGAAAGCCGTCCTTCACATTGCTTGTTGGGAACACAAAGTTTCTCTTCAGTTGCAAACTCCACTCCATACATATAAATGGGGAGGTACTAGCTCCAACTTGGTTTTACAGTGAAAACTGCAGGAACTTCAAACCGGCACTAGGAAACAGACTGAGAAACCAGAGTAAAAGTTTCTCCTGCAAACCGTTCCCTTTGTGCTAGATGAACGAACGTCTCTCCACATGCTCAGTTCTGAGAGATAAGTGTGTGTGAAAGCCTTCCTTCACCTAGCTTGTTGGGAACACAAAGTTTCTCTTCAGTTGCAAACTCCACTCCATACATATATATGTGGAGGTACTAGCTCCAACTCGGTTTTACAGTGAAAACTGCAGGAACTTCAAAACGGCACTAGGAAACAGACTGAGAAACCAGAGTAAAAGTTTTTCCTGCAACCCATTCCCATTGTGCTAGATGAACGAACGTCTCTCCACATGCTCAGTTCTGAGAGATAAGTGTGTGTGAAAGCCGTCCTGCACCTTGCTTGTTGGGAACACAAAGTTTCTCTTCAGTTGCAAACACCACACCATACATATATATGGGGAGGTACTAGCTCCAACTCTGTTTTACAGTGAAAACTGCAGGAACTTCATACTGGCACTAGGAAACAGACCGAGAAACCAGAGTAAATGTTTCTCCTGCAACCAGTTCCCTTTGTGCTAGATGAACGAACGTCTCTCCACATGCTCACTTCTGAGAGATAAGTGTGTGTGAAAGCCGTCCTTTACCTAGCTTGTTGGGAACACAAAGTTTCTCTTCTGTTGCAAACTCCACTCCATACATATATAAGGGGAGGTACTAGTTCCAACTCGGTTTTACAGTGAAAACTGCAGGAACTTCAAACCGGCATTAGGAAACAGGCTGAGAACCCAGATTAAAATTTCCCCTGCAACCCGTTCCCTTTGTGCTAGATGAACGAACGTCTCTCCACATGCTCAGTTCTGAGAGATAAGTGTGTGTGAAAGCCATCCTTCACCTAGCTTGTTGGGAACACAAAGTTTCTCTTCAGTTGCAAACTCCACTCCATACATATATATGGGGAGGTACTAGCTCCAACTCGGTTTTACAGTGAAAACTGCAGGAACTTCAAAACGGCACTAGGAAACAGACTGAGAAACCAGAGTAAAAGTTTTTCCTGCAACCCATTCCCATTGTGCTAGATGAACGAACGTCTCTCCACATGCTCAGTTCTGAGAGATAAGTGTGTGTGAAAGCCGTCCTGCACCTTGCTTGTTGGGAACACAAAGTTTCTCTTCAGTTGCAAACACCACTCCATACATATATATGGGGAGGTACTAGCTCCAACTCGGTTTTACAGTGAAAACTGCAGGAACTTCATACTGGCACTAGGAAACAGACCGAGAAACCAGAGTATATGTTTCTCCTGCAAACCGTTCCCTTTGTGCTAGATGAACGAACGTCTCTCCACATGCTCAGTTCTGAGAGATAAGTGTGTGTGAAAGCCGTCCTTCACCTTGCTTGTTGGGAACACAAAGTTTCTCTTCTGTTGCAAACTCCACTCCATACATATATAAGGGGAGGTACTAGTTCCAACTCGGTTTTACAGTGAAAACTGCAGGAACTTCAAACCGGCATTAGGAAACAGGCTGAGAACCCAGATTCAAATTTCTCCTGCAACCCGTTCCCTTTGTGCTAGATGAACGAACGTCTCTCCACATGCTCAGTTCTGAGAAATAAGTGTGTGTGAAAGCCATCCTTCACCTAGCTTGTTGGGAACACAAAGTTTCTCTTCAGTTGCAAACTCCACTCCATACATATATATGGGGAGGTACTAGCTCCAACTCGGTTTTACAGTGAAAACTGCAGGAACTTCAAAACGGCACTAGGAAACAGACTGAGAAAACAGAGTAAAAGTTTTTCCTGCAACCCATTCCCATTGTGCTAGATGAACGAACGTCTCTCCACATGCTCAGATCTGTGAGATAAGTGTGTGTGAAAGCCGTCCTGCTCATTGCTTGTTGGGAACACAAAGTTTCTCTTCAGTTGCAAACACCACTCCATACATACATATGGGGAGGTACTAGCTCCAACTCGGTTTTACAGTGAAAACTGCAGGAACATCATACTGGCACTAGGAAACAGACCGAGAAACCAGAGTAAATGTTTCTCCTGCAACCCGTTCCCTTTGTGCTAGATGAACGAACGTCTCTCCACATGCTCAGTTCTGAGAGATAAGTGTGTGTGAAAGCCGTCCTTCACTATCTTGTTGGGAACACAAAGTTTCTCTTCAGTTGCAAACTCCCCTCCATACATATATATGGGGAGTTACTACGTCCAACTCGGTTTTACACTGAAAACTGCAGGAACTTCAAACAGGCACTAGGAAACAGACTGAGAAACCAGAGTAAAAGTTTTTCCTGCAACCCATTCCCATTGTGCTAGATGAACGAACGTCTCTCCACATGCTCAGTTCTGAGAAATAAGTGTGTGTGAAAGCCGTCCTGCACCTTGCTTGTTGGGAACACAAAGTTTCTCTTCAGTTGCAAACACCACTCCATACATATATATGGGGAGGTACTAGCTCCAACTCGGTTTTACAGTGAAAACTGCAGGAACTTCATACTGGCACTAGGAAACAGACCGAGAAACCAGAGTAAATGTTTCTCCTGCAACCCGTTCCCTTTGTGCTAGATGAACGAACGTCTCTCCACATGCTCAGTTCTGAGAGATAAGTGTGTGTGAATGCCGTCCTTCACCTTGTTTGTTGGGAACACAAAGTTTCTCTTCAGTTGCAAACTCCACTCCATACATATATATGGGGAGGTACTAGCTCCAACTCGGTTTTACAGTGAAAACTGCAAGAACTTCAAACCGGCACTAGGAAACAGACCGAGAAACCAGAGTAAAAGTTTCTCCTGCAACCCGTTCCATTTGTGCTAGATGAACGAACGTCTCTCCACATGCTCAGTTCTGAGAGTTAAGTGTGTGTGGAAGCCGTCCTTCACCTAGCTTGTTGGGAACACAAAGTTTCTCTTCAGTTGCAAACTCCACTCCATACATATATATGGGGAGGTACTAGCTCCAACTCGGGTTTACAGTGAAAACCGCAGGAACTTCAAACCGGCACTAGGAAACAGACTGAGAAACCAGAGTAAAAGTTTCTCCTGCAACCCGTTCCCTTTGTGCTAGATGAACGAACGTCTCTCCACATGCTCAGTTCTGAGAGATAAGTGTGTGTGAAAGCCGTACTTCACATAGCTTGTTGGGAACACAAAGTTTCTCTTCAGTTGCAAACTCCACTCCATAAATATATATGGGAGGTACAAGCTCCAACTCGGTTTTACAGTGAAAACTGCAGGAACTTCAAACTGGCACTAGGAAACAGACTGAGAAACCAGAGTAAAAGTTTCTCCTGCAACCCGTTCCCTTTGTGCTAGATGAACGAACGTCTCTCCACATGCTCAGTTCTGAGAGATAAGTGTGTGTGAAAGCCGTACTTCACCTAGCTTGTTGGGAACACAAAGTTTCTCTTCAGTTGCAAACTCCACTCCATACATATATATGGGGAGGTACTAGCTCCAAATCGGTTTTACAGTGAAAACTGCAGGAACTTCAAACCGGCACTAGGAAACAGACTGAGAAACCAGAGTAAAAGTTTCTCCTGCAACCCGTTCCCTTTGTGCTAGATGAACGAACATCTCTCCACATGCTCAGTTCTGAGAGATAAGTGTGTGTCAAAGCCGTCCTTCACCTAGCTTGTTGGGAACACAAAGTTTCTCTTCAGTTGCAAACTCCACTCCATACATATATATGGGGAGGTACTAGCTCCAACTCGGTTTTACAGTGAAAACTGCAAGAACTTCAAAACGGCACTAGGAAACAGACCGAGAAACCAGAGTAAAAGTTTCTCCTGCAACCCGTTCCCTTTGTGCTAGATGAACGAACGTCTCTCCACATGCTAAGTTCTGAGAGATAAGTGTGTGTGAAAGCCGTTCTTCACCTAGCTTGTTGGGAACCCAAAGTTTCTCTTCAGTGGCAAACTCCATTCCACACATATATATGGGGAGGTAATAGCTCCAACTCGGTTTTACAGTGAAAACTGCAGGAACTTCAAACCGGCAGTAGGAAACAGACTGAGAAACCAGAGTAAAAGTTTCTCCTGCAACCCGTTCCCTTTGTGCTAGATGAACGAACGTCTCTCCACATGCTCAGTTCTGAGAGATAAGTGTGTGTGAAAGCCGTCCTTCACCTAGCTTGTTGGGAACACAAAGTTCCTCTTCAGGTGCAAACTCCACTCCATACATATATAAGGGGAGGTACTAGCCCCAACTCGGTTTTACATTGAAAACTGCAGGAAATTCAACCCGGCACTAGGAAAAAGACTGAGAAAGCAGAGAAAAAGTTTCTCCTGCAACCCGTTCCCTTTGTGCTAGATGAACGAACGTCTCTCCACATGCTCAGTTCTGATAGATAAGTGTGTGTGAAAGCCGTCCTTCAACTAGCTCGTTGGGAACACAAAGTTTCTCTTCAGTTCCAAACTCCACTCCATACATATATATGGGGAGGTACTAGCTCCAACTCAGTTTTACAGTGAAAACTGCAGGAACTTCAAACCGGCACTAGGAAACAGACCGAGAAACCAGAGTAAAAGTTTCTCCTGCAACGCGTTCCCTTTGTGCTAGATGAACAAAAGTCTCTCCACATGCTCAGTTCTGAGTGATAAGTGTGTGTGAAAGCCGTCCTTCACCTAGCTTGTTGGGAACCCAAAGTTTCTCTTCAGTGGCAAACTCCACTCCATACATATATATGGGGAGGTACTAGCTCCAACTCGGTTTTACATTGAAAACTGCAGGAACTTCAAACCGGCACTAGGAAACAGACTGAGAAACCAGAGTAAAAGTTTCTCCTGCAACCCGTTCCCTTTGTGCTAGATGAACGAACGTCTCTCCACATGCTCAGTTCTGAGAGGTAAGTGTGTGTGAAAGCCGTCCTTCACCTAGCTTGTTGGGAACACAAAGTTTCTCTTCAGTTGCAAACTCCCCTCCATACATATATATGGGGGGTTACTACGTCCAACTCGGTTTTACACTGAAAACTGCAGGAACTTCAAACAGGCACTAGGAAACAGACTGAGAAACCAGAGTAAAAGTTTTTCCTGCAACCCATTCCCATTGTGCTAGATGAACGAACGTCTCTCCACATGCTCAGTTCTGAGAGATAAGTGTGTGTGAAAGCCGTCCTGCACCTTGCTTGTTGGGAACACAAATTTTCTCTTCAGTTGCAAACACCACTCCATACATATATATGGGGAGGTACTAGCTCCAACTCGGTTTTACAGTGAAAACTGCAGGAACTTCATACTGGCACTAGGAAACAGACCGAGAAACCAGAGTAAATGTTTCTCCTGCAACCCGTTCCCTTTGTGCTAGATGAACGAACGTCTCTCCACATGCTCAGTTCTGAGAGATAAGTGTGTGTGAAAGCCGTCCTTCACCTTGTTTGTTGGGAACACAAAGTTTCTCTTCAGTTGCAAACTCCACTCCATACATATATATGGGGAGGTACTAGCTCCAACTCGGTTTTACAGTGAAAACTGCAGGAACTTCAAACCGGCACTAGGAAACAGACTGAGAAACCAGAGTAAAAGTTTCTCCTGCAACCCGTTCCCTTTGTGCTAGATGAACGAACGTCTCTCCACATGCTCAGTTCTGAGAGATAAGTGTGTGTGAAAGCCGTCCTTCACCTAGCTTGTTGGGAACACAAAGTTTCTCTTCAGTTGCAAACTCCACTCCATACATATATATGGGGAGGTACTAGCTCCAACTCGGTTTTACAGTGAAAACTGCAAGAACTTCAAACCGGCACTAGGAAACAGACCGAGAAACCAGAGTAAAAGTTTCTCCTGCAACCCGTTCCATTTGTGCTAGATGAACGAACGTCTCTCCACATGCTCAGTTCTGAGAATTAAGTGTGTGTGGAAGCCGTCCTTCACCTAGCTTGTTGGGAACACAAAGTTTCTCTTCAGTTGCAAACTCCACTCCATACATATATATGGGGAGGTACTAGCTCCAACTCGGTTTTACAGTGAAAACTGCAGGAACTTCAAACCGGCACTAGGAAACAGACTGAGAAACCAGAGTAAAAGTTTCTCCTGCAACCCGTTCCCTTTGTGCTAGATGAACGAACGTCTCTCCACATGCTCAGTTCTGAGAGATAAGTGTGTGTGAAAGCCGTACTTCACATAGCTTGTTGGGAACACAAAGTTTCTCTTCAGTTGCAAACTCCACTCCATACATATATATGGGAGGTACAAGCTCCAACTCGGTTTTACAGTGAAAACTGCAGGAACTTCAAACTGGCACTAGGAAACAGACTGAGAAACCAGAGTAAAAGTTTCTCCTGCAACCCGTTCCCTTTGTGCTAGATGAACGAACGTCTCTCCACATGCTCAGTTCTGAGAGATAAGTGTGTGTGAAAGCCGTACTTCACCTAGCTTGTTGGGAACACAAAGTTTCTCTTCAGTTGCAAACTCCACTCCATACATATATATGGGGAGGTACTAGCTCCAAATCGGTTTTACAGTGAAAACTGCAGGAACTTCAAACCGGCACTAGGAAACAGACTGAGAAACCAGAGTAAAAGTTTCTCCTGCAACCCGTTCCCATTGTGCTAGATGAACGAACATCTCTCCACATGCTCAGTTCTGAGAGATAAGTGTGTGTCAAAGCCGTCCTTCACCTAGATTGTTGGGAACACAAAGTTTCTCTTCAGTTGCAAACTCCACTCCATACATATATATGGGGAGGTACAAGCTCCAACTCGGTTTTACAGTGAAAACTGCAAGAACTTCAAAACGGCACTAGGAAACAGACCGAGAAACCAGAGTAAATGTTTCTCCTGCAACCCGTTCCCTTTGTGCTAGATGAACGAACGTCTCTCCACATGCTAAGTTCTGAGAGATAAGTGTGTGTGAAAGCCGTTCTTCACCTAGCTTGTTGGGAACCCAAAGTTTCTCTTCAGTGGCAAACTCCATTCCACACATATATATGGGGAGGTAATAGCTCCAACTCGGTTTTACAGTGAAAACTGCAGGAACTTCAAACCGGCAGTAGGAAACAGACTGAGAAACCAGAGTAAAAGTTTCTCCTGCAACCCGTTCCCTTTGTGCTAGATGAACGAACGTCTCTCCACATGCTCAGTTCTGAGAGATAAGTGTGTGTGAAAGCCGTCCTTCACCTAGCTTGTTGGGAACACAAAGTTCCTCTTCAGGTGCAAACTCCACTCCATACATATATAAGGGGAGGTACTAGCCCCAACTCGGTTTTACAGTGAAAACTGCAGGAAATTCAACCCGGCACTAGGAAAAAGACTGAGAAAGCAGAGAAAAAGTTTCTCCTGCAACCCGTTCCCTTTGTGCTAGATGAACGAACGTCTCTCCACATGCTCAGTTCTGAGAGATAAGTGTGTGTGAAAGCCGTCTTTCAACTAGCTCGTTGGGAACACAAAGTTTCTCTTCAGTTCCAAACTCCACTCCATACATATATATGGGGAGGTACTAGCTCCAACTCAGTTTTACAGTGAAAACTGCAGGAACTTCAAACCGGCACTAGGAAACAGACTGAGAAACCAGAGTAAAAGTTTCTCCTGCAACGCGTTCCCTTTGTGCTAGATGAACGAAAGTCTCTCCACATGCTCAGTTCTGAGTGATAAGTGTGTGTGAAAGCCGTCCTTCACCTAGCTTGTTGGGAACCCAAAGTTTCTCTTCAGTGGCAAACTCCACTCCATACATATATATGGGGAGGTACTAGCTCCAACTCGGTTTTACATTGAAAACTGCAGGAACTTCAAACCGGCACTAGGAAACAGACTGAGAAACCAGAGTAAAAGTTTCTCCTGCAACCCGTTCCCTTTGTGCTAGATGAACGAACGTCTCTCCACATGCTCAGTTCTGAGAGGTAAGTGTGTGTGAAAGCCGTCCTTCACCTAGCTTGTTGGGAACACAAAGTTTCTCTTCAGTTGCAAACTCCACTCCCTACATATATATGGGGAGGTACTAGCTCCAACTCGGTTTTACAGTGAAAACTGCAGGAACTTCAAACCGGCACTAGGAAACAGACTGAGAAAGCAGAGTAAAAGTTTCTCCTGCAACCCGTTCCCTTTGTGCTAGATGAACGAACGTCTCTCCACATGCTCAGTTCTGAGAGATAACTGTGTGTGAAAGCCGTCCTTCACCTAGCTAGTTGGGAACACAAAGTTTCTCTTCAGTTGCAAACTCCACTCCATACATATATATGGGGAGGTACTAGCTCCAACTCGGTTTTACAGTGAAAACTGCAGGAACTTCACACCGGCATTAGGAAACAGACTGAGAAACCAGAGTAAAAGTTCCCCTGCAACCAGTTCCCTTTGTGCTAGATGAACGAACGTCTCTCCACATGCTCAGTTCTGAGATATAAGTGTGTGTGAAAGCCGTCCTTCACATAGCTTGTTGGGAACACAAAGTTTCTCTTCAGTTGCAAACTCCACTCCATACATATATATTGGGAGGTACTAGCTCCAACTCGGTTTTACAGTGAAAACTGCAATAACTTCAAACCGGCACTAGGAAACAGACTGAGAAACCAGAGTAAAAGTTTCTCCTGCAACCCGTTCCCTTTGTGCTAGATGAACGAACGTCTCTCCACATGCTCAATTCTGAGAGATAAGTGTGTGTGAAAGCCGTCCTTCACCTAGCTTGTTGGGAACACAAAGTTTCTCTTCAGTTGCAAACTCCACTCCATACATATATATGGGGATTTACTAGCTCCAACTCGGTTTTACAGTGAAAACTGCAGGAACTTCAAACCGGCACTAGGAAACCGACTGAGAAACCAGAGTAAAAGTTTCTCCTGCAACCCGTTCCCTTTGTGCTAGATGAACGAACGTCTCTCCACATGCTCAGTTCTGAGAGATAAGTGTGTGTGAAAGCCGTCCTTCACATAGCTTTTTGGGAACACAAAGTTTCTCTTCAGTTGCAAACTCCACTCCATACATATATATGGGAGGTACTAGCTCCAACTCGGTTTTACAGTGAAAACTGCAGGAACTTCAAACCGGCACTAGGAAAAAGACTGAGAAACCAGAGTAAAAGTTTCTCCTGCAACCCGTTCCCTTTGTGCTAGATGAACGAACGTCTCTCCACATGCTCAGTTCTGAGAGATAACTGTGTGTGAAAGCCGTCCTTCACCTAGCTTGTTGGGAACACAAAGTTTCTCTTCAGTTGCAAACTCCACTCCATACATATATATGGGAGGTACAAGCTCCAACTCGGTTTTACAGTGAAAACTGCAGGAACTTCAAACCGGCACTAGGAAACAGACTGAGAAACCAGAGTAAAAGTTTCTCCTGCAACCCGTTCCCTTTGTGCTAGATGAACGAACGTCTCTCCACATGCTCAGTTCTGAGAGACATGTGTGTGTGAAAGCCGTCCTGCACCTTGCTTGTTGGGAACACAAAGTTTCTCTTCAGTTGCAAACACCACTCCATACATATATATGGGGAGGTACTAGCTCCAACTCGGTTTTACAGTGAAAACTGCAGGAACTTCATACTGGCACTAGGAAACAGACCGAGAAACCAGAGTAAATGTTTCTCCTGCAACCCGTTCCCTTTGTGCTAGATGAACGAACGTCTCTCCACATGCTCAGTTCTGAGAGATAAGTGTGTGTGAAAGCCGTCCTTCACATTGCTTGTTGGGAACACAAAGTTTCTCTTCAGTTGCAAACTCCACTCCATACATATAAATGGGGAGGTACTAGCTCCAAATTGGTTTTACAGTGAAAACTGCAGGAACTTCAAACCGGCACTAGGAAACAGACTGAGAAACCAGAGTAAAAGTTTCTCCTGCAAACCGTTCCCTTTGTGCTAGATGAACGAAAGTCTCTCCACATGCTCAGTTCTGAGTGATAAGTGTGTGTGAAAGCCGTCCTTCACCTAGCTTGTTGGGAACCCAAAGTTTCTCTTCAGTGGCAAACTCCACTCCATACATATATATGGGGAGGTACTAGCTCCAACTCGGTTTTACATTGAAAACTGCAGGAACTTCAAACCGGCACTAGGAAACAGACTGAGAAACCAGAGTAAAAGTTTCTCCTGCAACCCGTTCCCTTTGTGCTAGATGAACGAACGTCTCTCCACATGCTCAGTTCTGAGAGGTAAGTGTGTGTGAAAGCCGTCCTTCACCTAGCTTGTTGGGAACACAAAGTTTCTCTTCAGTTGCAAACTCCACTCCCTACATATATATGGGGAGGTACTAGCTCCAACTCGGTTTTACAGTGAAAACTGCAGGAACTTCAAACCGGCACTAGGAAACAGACTGAGAAAGCAGAGTAAAAGTTTCTCCTGCAACCCGTTCCCTTTGTGCTAGATGAACGAACGTCTCTCCACATGCTCAGTTCTGAGAGATAAGTGTGTGTGAAAGCCGTCCTTCACCTAGCTTGTTGGGACCACAAAGTTTCTCTTCAGTTGCAAACTCCACTCCATACATATATATGGGGATGTACTAGCTCCATATCTGTTTTACAGTGAAAACTGCAGGAACTTCAAACCGGCACTAGGAAACAGACTGAGAAACCAGAGTAAAAGTTTCTCCTACAACCCGTTTCCTTTGTGCTAGATGAACGAACGACTCTTCACATGCTCAGTTCTGAGAGATAAGTGTGTGTGAAAGCCGTCCTTCACCTAGCTAGTTGGGAACACAAAGTTTCTCTTCAGTTGCAAACTCCACTCCATACATATATATGGGGAGGTACTAGCTCCAACTCGGTTTTACAGTGAAAACTGCAGGAACTTCAAACCGGCACAAGGAAACCGACTGAGAAACCAGAGTAAAAGTTTCTCCTGCAACCCGTTCCCTTTGTGCTAGATGAACGAACTTCTCTCCACATGCTCAGTTCTGAGAGATAACTGTGTGTGAAAGCCGTCCTTCACCTAGCTAGTTGGGAACACAAAGTTTCTCTTCAGTTGCAAACTCCACTCCATACATATATATGGGGAGGTACTAGCTCCAAATCGGTTTTACAGTGAAAACTGCAGGAACTTCACACCGGCATTAGGAAACAGACTGAGAAACCAGAGTAAAAGTTCCCCTGCAACCAGTTCCCTTTGTGCTAGATGAACGAACGTCTCTCCACATGCTCAGTTCTGAGATATAAGTGTGTGTGAAAGCCGTCCTTCACATAGCTTGTTGGGAACACAAAGTTTCTCTTCAGTTGCAAACTCCACTCCATACATATATATTGGGAGGTACTAGCTCCAACTCGGTTTTACAGTGAAAACTGCAATAACTTCAAACCGGCACTAGGAAACAGACTGAGAAACCAGAGTAAAAGTTTCTCCTGCAACCCGTTCCCTTTGTGCTAGATGAACGAACGTCTCTCCACATGCTCAATTCTGAGAGATAAGTGTGTGTGAAAGCCGTCCTTCACCTTGCTTGTTGGGAACACAAAGTTTCTCTTCAGTTGCAAACTCCACTCCATACATATATATGGGGATTTACTAGCTCCAACTCGGTTTTACAGTGAAAACTGCAGGAACTTCAAACCGGCACTAGGAAACCGACTGAGAAACCAGAGTAAAAGTTTCTCCTGCAACCCGTTCCCTTTGTGCTAGATGAACGAACGTCTCTCCACATGCTCAGTTCTGAGAGATAAGTGTGTGTGAAAGCCGTCCTTCACATAGCTTTTTGGGAACACAAAGTTTCTCTTCAGTTGCAAACTCCACTCCATATATATATATGGGAGGTACTAGCTCCAACTCGGTTTTACAGTGAAAACTGCAGGAACTTCAAACCGGCACTAGGAAAAAGACTGAGAAACCAGAGTAAAAGTTTCTCCTGCAACCCGTTCCCTTTGTGCTAGATGAACGAACGTCTCTCCACATGCTCAGTTCTGAGAGATAACTGTGTGTGAAAGCCGTCCTTCACCTAGCTTGTTGGGAACACAAAGTTTCTCTTCAGTTGCAAACTCCACTCCATACATATATATGGGAGGTACAAGCTCCAACTCGGTTTTACAGTGAAAACTGCAGGAACTTCAAACCGGCACTAGGAAACAGACTGAGAAACCAGAGTAAAAGTTTCTCCTGCAACCCGTTCCCTTTGTGCTAGATGAACGAACGTCTCTCCACATGCTCAGTTCTGAGAGACATGTGTGTGTGAAAGCCGTCCTGCACCTTGCTTGTTGGGAACACAAAGTTTCTCTTCAGTTGCAAACACCACTCCATACATATATATGGGGAGGTACTAGCTCCAACTCGGTTTTACAGTGAAAACTGCAGGAACTTCATACTGGCACTAGGAAACAGACCGAGAAACCAGAGTAAATGTTTCTCCTGCAACCCGTTCCCTTTGTGCTAGATGAACGAACGTCTCTCCACATGCTCAGTTCTGAGAGATAAGTGTGTGTGAAAGCCGTCCTTCACATTGCTTGTTGGGAACACAAAGTTTCTCTTCAGTTGCAAACTCCACTCCATACATATAAATGGGGAGGTACTAGCTCCAACTTGGTTTTACAGTGAAAACTGCAGGAACTTCAAACCGGCACTAGGAAACAGACTGAGAAACCAGAGTAAAAGTTTCTCCTGCAAACCGTTCCCTTTGTGCTAGATGAACGAACGTCTCTCCACATGCTCAGTTCTGAGAGATAAGTGTGTGTGAAAGCCTTCCTTCACCTAGCTTGTTGGGAACACAAAGTTTCTCTTCAGTTGCAAACTCCACTCCATACATATATATGGGGAGGTACTAGCTCCAACTCGGTTTTACAGTGAAAACTGCAGGAACTTCAAACCGGCACTAGGAAACCGACTGAGAAACCAGAGTAAAAGTTTCTCCTGCAACACGTTCCCTTTGTGCTAGATGAACGAACGTCTCTCCACATGCTCAGTTCTGAGAGATAAGTGTGTGTGAAAGCCGTCCTTCACATAGCTTGTTGGGAACACAAAGTTTCTCTTCAGTTGCAAACTCCACTCCATACATATATATGGGAGGTACTAGCTCCAACTCGGTTTTACAGTGAAAACTGCAGGAACTTCAAACCGGCACTAGGAAAAAGACTGAGAAACCAGAGTAAAAGTTTCTCCTGCAACCCGTTCCCTTTGTGCTAGATGAACGAACGTCTCTCCACATGCTCAGTTCTGAGAGATAACTGTGTGTGAAAGCCGTCCTTCACCTAGCTTGTTGGGAACACAAAGTTTCTCTTCAGTTGCAAACTCCACTCCATACATATATATGGGAGGTAACAAGCTCCAACTCGGTTTTACAGTGAAAACTGCAGGAACTTCAAACCGGCACTAGGAAACAGACTGAGAAACCAGAGTAAAAGTTTCTCCTGCAACCCGTTCCCTTTGTGCTAGATGAACGAACGTCTCTCCACATGCTCAGTTCTGAGAGATATGTGTGTGTGAAAGCCGTCCTGCACCTTGCTTGTTGGGAACACAAAGTTTCTCTTCAGTTGCAAACACCACTCCATACATATATATGGGGAGGTACTAGCTCCAACTCGGTTTTACAGTGAAAACTGCAGGAACTTCATACTGGCACTAGGAAACAGACCGAGAAACCAGAGTAAATGTTTCTCCTGCAACCCGTTCCCTTTGTGCTAGATGAACGAACGTCTCTCCACATGCTCAGTTCTGAGAGATAAGTGTGTGTGAAAGCCGTCCTTCACATTGCTTGTTGGGAACACAAAGTTTCTCTTCAGTTGCAAACTCCACTCCATACATATAAATGGGGAGGTACTAGCTCCAACTTGGTTTTACAGTGAAAACTGCAGGAACTTCAAACCGGCACTAGGAAACAGACTGAGAAACCAGAGTAAAAGTTTCTCCTGCAAACAGTTCCCTTTGTGCTAGATGAACGAACGTCTCTCCACATGCTCAGTTCTGAGAGATAAGTGTGTGTGAAAGCCTTCCTTCACTAGCTTGTTGGGAACACAAAGTTTCTCTTCAGTTGCAAACTCCACTCCATACATATATATGGGGAGGTACTAGCTCCAACTCGGTTTTACAGTGAAAACTGCAGGAATTTCAAACAGGCACTAGGAAACAGACTGAGAAACCAGAGTAAAAGTTTCCCCTGCAACCATTTCACATTGTGCTAGATGAACGAAAGTCTCTCCACATGCTCAGTTCTGTGAGATAAGTGTGTGTGAAAGCCGTCCTTCACCTAGCTTGTTGGGAACACAAAGTTTCTTTTCACTTGCAAACTCCACTCCATACATATATATTGGGAGGAAGTAGCTCCAACTCGATTTTACAGTGAAAACTGCAGGAACTTCAAACCGGCACTAGGAAACAGACTGAGAAACCAGAGTAAAAGTTTCTCCTGCGACCCGTTCCCTTTGTGCTAGATGAACGAACGTCTCTCCACATGCTCAGTTCTGAGAGATAAGTGTGTTTGAAAGCCGTCCTTCACCTAGCTTGTTGGGAACACAAAGTTTCTCTTCAGTTGCAAACTCCACTCGATACATATATATGGGGAGGTACTAGCTCCAACTCGGTTTTACAGTGAAAACTGCAGGAACTTCAAACCGGCACTAGGAAACAGACTGAGAAACCAGAGTAAAATTTCTCCTGCAACCCGTTCCCTTTGTGCTAGATGAACGAACGTCTCTCCACATGCTCAGTTCTGAGAGATAAGTGTGTGTGAAAGCCATCCTTCACCTAGCTTGTTGGGAACACAAAGTTTCTCTTCAGTTGCAAACTCCACTCCATACATATATATGGGGAGGTACTAGCTCCAACTCGGTTTTACAGTGAAAACTGCAGGAACTTCAAACCGGCACTAGGAAACAGACTAAGAAACCAGAGTAAAAGTTTTTCCTGCAACCCATTCCCATTGTGCTAGATGAACGAACGTCTCTCCACATGCTCAGTTCTGAGAGATAAGTGTGTGTGAAAGCCGTCCTGCACCTTGCTTGTTGGGAACACAAAGTTTCTCTTCAGTTGCAAACACCACTCCATACATATATATGGGGAGGTACTAGCTCCAACCCGGTTTTACAGTGAAAACTGCAGGAACTTCATACTGGCACTAGGAAACAGACCGAGAAACCACAGTAAATGTTTCTCCTGCAACCCGTTCCCTTTGTGCTAGATGAACGAACGTCTCTCCACATGCTCAGTTCTGAGAGATAAGTGTGTGTGAAAGCCGTCCTTCACATTGCTTGTTGGGAACACAAAGTTTCTCTTCAGTTGCAAACTCCACTCCATACATATATATTGGGAGGTACTAGCTCCAACTCGGTTTTACAGTGAAAACTGCAATAACTTCAAACCGGCACTAGGAAACAGACTGAGAAACCAGAGTAAAAGTTTCTCCTGCAACCCGTTCCCTTTGTGCTAGATGAACGAACGTCTCTCCACATGCTCAATTCTGAGAGATAAGTGTGTGTGAAAGCCGTCCTTCACCTTGCTTGTTGGGAACACAAAGTTTCTCTTCAGTTGCAAACTCCACTCCATACATATATATGGGGATTTACTAGCTCCAACTCGGTTTTACAGTGAAAACTGCAGGAACTTCAAACCGGCACTAGGAAACCGACTGAGAAACCAGAGTAAAAGTTTCTCCTGCAACCCGTTCCCTTTGTGCTAGATGAACGAACGTCTCTCCACATGCTCAGTTCTGAGAGATAAGTGTGTGTGAAAGCCGTCCTTCACATAGCTTGTTGGGAACACAAAGTTTCTCTTCAGTTGCAAACTCCACTCCATACATATATATGGGAGGTACTAGCTCCAACTCGGTTTTACAGTGAAAACTGCAGGAACTTCAAACCGGCACTAGGAAAAAGACTGAGAAACCAGAGTAAAAGTTTCTCCTGCAACCCGTTCCCTTTGTGCTAGATGAACGAACGTCTCTCCACATGCTCAGTTCTGAGAGATAACTGTGTGTGAAAGCCGTCCTTCACCTAGCTTGTTGGGAACACAAAGTTTCTCTTCAGTTGCAAACTCCACTCCATACATATATATGGGTGGTACAAGCTCCAACTCGGTTTTACAGTGAAAACTGCAGGAACTTCAAACCGGCACTAGGAAACAGACAGAGAAACCAGAGTAAAAGTTTCTCCTGCAACCCGTTCCCTTTGTGCTAGATGAACGAACGTCTCTCCACATGCTCAGTTCTGAGAGATATGTGTGTGTGAAAGCCGTCCTGCACCTTGCTTGTTGGGAACACAAAGTTTCTCTTCAGTTGCAAACACCACTCCATACATATATATGGGGAGGTACTAGCTCCAACTCGGTTTTACAGTGAAAACTGCAGGAACTTCATACTGGCACTAGGAAACAGACCGAGAAACCAGAGTAAATGTTTCTCCTGCAACCCGTTCCCTTTGTGCAAGATGAACGAACGTCTCTCCACATGCTCAGTTCTGAGAGATAAGTGTGTGTGAAAGCCGTTCTTCACATTGCTTGTTGGGAACACAAAGTTTCTCTTCAGTTGCAAACTCCACTCCATACATATAAATGGGGAGGTACTAGCTCCAACTTGGTTTTACAGTGAAAACTGCAGGAACTTCAAACCGGCACTAGGAAACAGACTGAGAAACCAGAGTAAAAGTTTCTCCTGCAAACCGTTCCCTTTGTGCTAGATGAACGAACGTCTCTCCACATGCTCAGTTCTGAGAGATAAGTGTGTGTGAAAGCCTTCCTTCACCTAGCTTGTTGGGAACACAAAGTTTCTCTTCAGTTGCAAACTCCACTCCATACATATATATGGGGAGGTACTAGCTCCAACTCGGTTTTACAGTGAAAACTGCAGGAATTTCAAACAGGCACTAGGAAACAGACTGAGAAACCAGAGTAAAAGTTTCCCCTGCAAACAGTTCACTTTGTGCTAGATGAACGAAAGTCTCTCCACATGCTCAGTTCTGTGAGATAAGTGTGTGTGAAAGCCGTCCTTCACCTAGCTTGTTGGGAACACAAAGTTTCTTTTCACTTGCAAACTCCACTCCATACATATATATTGGGAGGAAGTAGCTCCAACTCGGTTTTACAGTGAAAACTGCAGGAACTTCAAACCGGCACTAGGAAACAGACTGAGAAACCAGAGTAAAAGTTTCTCCTGCGACCCGTTCCCTTTGTGCTAGATGAACGAACGTCTCTCCACATGCTCAGTTCTGAGAGATAAGTGTGTTTGTAAGCCGTCCTTCACCTAGCTTGTTGGGAACACAAAGTTTCTCTTCAGTTGCAAAATCCACTCGATACATATATATGGGGAGGTACTAGCTCCAACTCGGTTTTACAGTGAAAACTGCAGGAACTTCAAACCGGCACTAGGAAACAGACTGAGAAACCAGAGTAAAATTTCTCCTGCAACCCGTTCCCTTTGTGCTAGATGAACGAACGTCTCTCCACATGCTCAGTTCTGAGAGATAAGTGTGTGTGAAAGCCATCCTTCACCTAGCTTGTTGGGAACACAAAGTTTCTCTTCAGTTGCAAACTCCACTCCATACATATATATGGGGAGGTACTAGCTCCAACTCGGTTTTACAGTGAAAACTGCAGGAACTTCAAACCGGCACTAGGAAACAGACTAAGAAACCAGAGTAAAAGTTTTTCCTGCAACCCATTCCCATTGTGCTAGATGAACGAACGTCTCTCCACATGCTCAGTTCTGAGAGATAAGTGTGTGTGAAAGCCGTCCTGCACCTTGCTTGTTGGGAACACAAAGTTTCTCTTCAGTTGCAAACACCACTCCATACATATATATGGGGAGGTACTAGCTCCAACTCGGTTTTACAGTGAAAACTGCAGGAACTTCATACTGGCACTAGGAAACAGACCGAGAAACCACAGTAAATGTTTCTCCTGCAACCCGTTCCCTTTGTGCTAGATGAACGAACGTCTCTCCACATGCTCAGTTCTGAGAGATAAGTGTGTGTGAAAGCCGTCCTTCACATTGCTTGTTGGGAACACAAAGTTTCTCTTCAGTTGCAAACTCCACTCCATACATATAAATGGGGAGGTACTAGCTCCAACTTGGTTTTACAGTGAAAACTGCAGGAACTTCAAACCGGCACTAGGAAACACACTTAGAAACCAGAGTAAAAGTTTCTCCTGCAAACCGTTCCCTTTGTGCTAGATGAACGAACGTCTCTCCACATGCTCAGTTGTGAGAGATAAGTGTGTGTGAAAGCCGTCCTTCACCTAGCTTGTTGGGAACACAAAGTTTCTCTTCAGTTGCAAACTCCACTCCATACATATATATGGGGAGGAGCTAGCTCCAACTCGGTTTTACAGTGAAAACTGCAGGAACTTCAAACTGGCACTAGGAAAGAGACCGAGAAACCAGAGTAAAACTTTCTCCTGCAACCAGTTCACTTTGTGCTAGATGAACGAACGTCTCTCCACATGCTCAGTTCTGAGAGATAAGTGTGTGTGAAAGCCGTCCTGCACCTAGCTTGTTGGGAACACAAAGTTTCTCTTCAGTTGCAAACTACACTCCGTACATATATATTGGGAAGTACTAGCTCCAACTCTGTTTTACAGTGAAAACTGCAGGATTTTCAAACCGGCACTAGGAAACAGACTGAGAAACCAGAGTAAAAGTTTCTACTGCAACCCATTCCTTTGTGCTAGATGAACGACCGTCCCTCCACATGCTCAGTTCTGAGAGATAAGTGTGTGTGAAAGCCGTCCTTCACCTAGCTTGTTGGGAACACAAATTTTCTCTTCTGTTGCAAACTCCACTCCATACACATAAAAGGGGATGTACTAGCTCCAACTGGGTTTTACAGTGAAAACTGCAGGAACTTCAAACAGGCACTAGGAAACAGACTGAGAAACCAGAGTAAAAGTTTTTCCTGCAACCCGTTCCCTTTGTGCTAGATGAACGAACGTCTCTCCACATGCTCAGTTCTGAGAGATAAGTGTGTGTGAAAGCCGTCCTTCACCTAGCTTGTTGGGAACACAAAGTTTCTCTTCAGTTGCAAACTCCACTCCATACATATATATGGAGAGGTACTAGCTCCAACTCGGTTTTACAGTGAAAATTGCAGGAACTTCAAACTGGCACTAGGAAACAGACCGAGAAACCAGAGTAAAAGTTTCTCCTGCAACCAGTTCCCTTTGTGCTAGATGAACGAACGTCTCTCCACATGCTCAGTTCTGAGAGACAAGTGTGTGTGAAAGCCGTCCTTCACCTAGCTTGTTGGGAACACAAAGTTTCTCTTCAGTTGCAAACTCCACTCCATACATATATATGGAGAGGTACTAGCTCCAACTCGATTTACAGTGAAAACTGCAGGAACTTCAAACTGGCACTAGGAAACAGACCGAGAAACCAGAGTAAAAGTTTCTCCTGCAACCAGTTCACTTTGTGCTAGATGAACGAACGTCTCTCCACATGCTCAGTTCTGAGAGATAAGTGTGTGTGAAAGCCGTCCTTCACCTAGCTTGTTGGGAACACAAAGTTTCTCTTCAGTTGCAAACTCCACTCCTTACATATATATGGGGAGGAGCTAGCTCCAACTCGGTTTTACAGTGAAAACTGCAGGAACTTCAAGCCGGCACTAGGAAACAGACTGAGAAACCAGAGTAAAAGTTTCTCCTGCAACCCGTTCCCTTTGTGCTAGATGAACGAACGTCTCTCCACATGCTCAGTTCTTAGAGATAAGTGTGTTTGAAAGCCGTCCTTCACCTAGCTTGTTGGGATCACAAAGTTTCTCTTCAGTTGCAAACTCCACTCGATACATATATATGGGTAGGTACTAGCTCCAACTCGGTTTTACAGTGAAAACTGCAGGAACTTCAAACCGGCACTAGGAAACAGACTGAGAAAGCAGAGTAAAAGTTTCTCCTGCAACCCGTTCCCTTTGTGCTAGATGAACGAACGTCTCTCCACATGCTCAGTTCTGAGAGATAAGTGTGTGTGAAAGCCGTCCTTCACCTAGCTTGTTGGGAACACAAAGTTTCTCTTCAGTTGCAAGCTCCACTCCATACATATATATGGGGATGTACTAGCTCCATATCTGTTTTACAGTGAAAACTGCAGGAACTTCAAACCGGCACTAGGAAACAGACTGAGAAACCAGAGTAAAAGTTTCTCCTACAACCCGTTTCCTTTGTGCTAGATGAACGAACGACTCTTCACATGCTCAGTTCTGAGAGATAAGTGTGTGTGAAAGCCGTCCTTCACCTAGCTAGTTGGGAACACAAAGTTTCTCTTCAGTTGCAAACTCCACTCCATACATATATATGGGGAGGTACTAGCTCCAACTCGGTTTTACAGTGAAAACTGCAGGAACTTCAAACCGGCACAAGGAAACCGACTGAGAAACCAGAGTAAAAGTTTCTCCAGCAACCCGTTCCCTTTGTGCTAGATGAACGAACGTCTCTCCACATGCTCAGTTCTGAGAGATAACTGTGTGTGAAAGCCGTCCTTCACCTAGCTAGTTGGGAACACAAAGTTTCTCTTCAGTTGCAAACTCCACTCCATACATATAAATGGGGAGGTACTAGCTCCAACTCGGTTTTACAGGGAAAACTGCAGGAACTTCACACCGGCACTAGGAAACAGACTGAGAAACCAGAGTAAAAGTTCCCCTGCAACCAGTTCCCTTTGTGCTAGATGAACGAACGTCTCTCCACATGCTCAGTTCTGAGATATAAGTGTGTGTGAAAGCCGTCCTTCACCTTGATTGTTGGGAACACAAAGTTTCTCTTCAGTTGCAAACTCCACTCCATACATATATATGGGGATTTACTAGCTCCAACTCGGTTTTACAGTGAAAACTGCAGGAACTTCAAACCGGCACTAGGAAACCGACTGAGAAACCAGAGTAAAAGTTTCTCCTGCCAGCCGTTCCCTTTGTGCTAGATGAACGAACGTCTCTCCACATGCTCAGTTCTGAGAGATAAATGTGTGTGAAAGCCGTCCTTCACCTAGCTTGTTGGGAACACAAAGTTTCTCTTCAGTTGCAAACTCCACTCCATACATATATATGGGAGGTACCAGCTCCAACTCGGTTTTACAGTGAAAACTGCAGGAACTTCAAACCGGCACTAGGAAACAGACTGAGAAACCAGAGTAAAAGTTTCTCCTGCAAACCGTTCCCTTTGTGCTAGATGAACGAACGTCTCTCCACATGCTCAGTTCTGAGAGATAAGTGTGTGTGAAAGCCGTCCTTCACCTAGCTTGTTGGGAACACAAAGTTTCTCTTCAGTTGCAAACTCCACTCCTTACATATATATGGGGAGGAGCTAGCTCCAACTCGGATTTACAGTGAAAATTGCAGGAACTTCAAGCCGGCACTAGGAAACAGACTGAGAAACCAGAGTAAAAGTTTCTCCTGCAACCCGTTCCCTTTGTGCTAGATGAACGAACGTCTCTCCACATGCTCAGTTCTGAGAGATAAGTGTGTGTGAAAGCCGTACTTCACATAGCTTGTTGGGAACACAAAGTTTCTCTTCAGTTGCAAACTCCACTCCATACATATATATGGGAGGTACTAGCTCCAACTCGGTTTTACAGTGAAAACTGCAGGAACTTCAAACCGGCACTAGGAAACAGACTGAGAAACCAGAGTAAAAGTTTCTCCTGCCAGCCGTTCCCTTTGTGCTAGATGAACGAACGTCTCTCCACATGCTCAGTTCTGAGAGATAAGTGTGTGTGAAAGCCGTCCTTCACCTAGCTTGTTGGGAACACAAAGTTTCTCTTCAGTTGCAAACTCCACACCATACATATATATGGGAGGTACAAGCTCCAACTCGGTTTTACAGTGAAAACTGCAGGAACTTCAAACCGGCACTAGGAAACAGACTGAGAAACCAGAGTAAAAGTTTCTCCTGCAACCCGTTCCCTTTGTGCTAGATGAACGAACGTCTCTCCACATGCTCAGTTCTGAGAGATATGTGTGTGTGAAAGCCGTCCTGCACCTTGCTTGTTGGGAACACAAAGTTTCTCTTCAGTTGCAAACACCACTCCATACATATATATGGGGAGGTACTAGCTCCAACTCGGTTTTACAGTGAAAACTGCAGGAACTTCATACTGGCACTAGGAAACAGACCGAGAAACCAGAGTTAATGTTTCTCCTGCAACCCGTTCCCTTTGTGCTAGATGAACGAACGTCTCTCCACATGCTCAGTTCTGAGAGATAATTGTGTGTGAAAGCCGTCCTTCACATTGCTTGTTGGGAACACAAAGTTTCTCTTCAGTTGCAAACTCCACTCCATACATATAAATGGGGAGGTACTAGCTCCAACTTGGTTTTACAGTGAAAACTGCAGGAACTTCAAACCGGCACTAGGAAACAGACTGAGAAAGCAGAGTAAAAGTTTCTCCTGCAACCCGTTCCCTTTGTGCTAGATGAACGAACGTCTCTCCACATGCTCAGTTCTGAGAGATATGTGTGTGTGAAAGCCGTCCTGCACCTAGCTTGTTGGGAACACAAAGTTTCTCTTCAGTTGCAAACACCACTCCATACATATATATGGGGAGGTACTAGCTCCAACACGGTTTTACAGTGAAAACTGCAGGAACTTCATACTGGCACTAGGAAACAGACCGAGAAACCAGAGTAAATGTTTCTCCTGCAACCCGTTCCCTTTGTGCTAGATGAACGAACGTCTCTCCACATGCTCAGTTCTGAGAGATAAGTGTGTGTGAAAGCCGTACTTCACATAGCTTGTTGGGAACACAAAGTTTCTCTTCAGTTGCAAACTCCACTCCATACATATATATGGGAGGTACTAGCTCCAACTCGGTTTTACAGTGAAAACTGCAGGAACTTCAAACCGGCACTAGGAAACAGACTGAGAAACCAGAGTAAAAGTTTCTCCTGCCAGCCGTTCCCTTTGTGCTAGATGAACGAACGTCTCTCCACATGCTCAGTTCTGAGAGATAAGTGTGTGTGAAAGCCGTCCTTCACCTAGCTTGTTGGGAACACAAAGTTTCTCTTCAGTTGCAAACTCCACTCCATACATATATATGGGAGGTACAAGCTCCAACTCGGTTTTACAGTGAAAACTGCAGGAACTTCAAACCGGCACTAGGAAACAGACTGAGAAACCAGAGTAAATGTTTCACCTGCAACCCGTTCCCTTTGTGCTAGATGAACGAACGTCTCTCCACATGCTCAGTTCTGAGAGATATGTGTGTGTGAAAGCCGTCCTGCACCTTGCTTGTTGGGAACACAAAGTTTCTCTTCAGTTGCAAACACCAATCCATACATATATATGGGGAGGTACTAGCTCCAACTCGGTTTTACAGTGAAAACTGCAGGAACTTCATACTGGCACTAGGAAACAGACCGAGAAACCAGAGTAAATGTTTCTCCTGCAACCCGTTCCCTTTGTGCTAGATGAACGAACGTCTCTCCACATGCTCAGTTCTGAGAGATAATTGTGTGTGAAAGCCGTCCTTCACATTGCTTGTTGGGAACACAAAGTTTCTCTTCAGTTGCAAACTCCACTCCATACATATAAATGGGGAGGTACTAGCTCCAACTTGGTTTTACAGTGAAAACTGCAGGAACTTCAAACCGGCACTAGGAAACAGACTGAGAAACCAGAGTAAAAGTTTCTCCTGCAAACCGTTCCCTTTGTGCTAGATGAACGAACGTCTCTCCACATGCTCAGTTCTGAGAGATAAGTGTGTGTGAAAGCCTTCCTTCACCTAGCTTGTTGGGAACACAAAGTTTCTCTTCAGTTGCAAACTCCACTCCATACATATATATGGGGAGGTACTAGCTCCAACTCGGTTTTACAGTGAAAACTGCAGGAATTTCAAACCGGCACTAGGAAACAGACTGAGAAACCAGAGTAAAAGTTTTTCCTGCAACCCGTTCCCTTTGTGCTAGATGAACGAACGTCTCTCCACATGCTCAGTTCTGAGAGATAAGTGTGTGTGAAAGCCGTCCTGCACCTAGCTTGTTGGGAACACAAAGTTTCTCTTCAGTTGCAAACTCCACTCCATACATATATATGGAGAGGTACTAGCTCCAACTCGGTTTTACAGTGAAAACTGCAGGAACTTCAAACTGGCACTAGGAAACAGACCGTGAAACCAGAGTAAAAGTTTCCCCTGCAACCAGTTCACTTTGTGCTAGATGAACGAACGTCTCTCCACATGCTCAGTTCTGACAGATAAGTGTGTGTGAAAGCCGTCCTTCACCTAGCTTGTTGGGAACACAAAGTTTCTTTTCACTTGCAAACTCCACTCCATACATATATATTGGGAGGAAGTAGCTCCAACTCGGTTTTACAGTGAAAACTGCAGGAACTTCAAACCGGCACTAGGAAATAGACTGAGAAACCAGAGTAAAAGTTTCTCCTGCGACCCGTTCCCTTTGTGCTAGATGAACGAACGTCTCTCCACATGCTCAGTTCTGAGAGATAAGTGTGTTTGAAAGCCGTCCTTCACCTAGCTTGTTGGGAACACAAAGTTTCTCTTCAGTTGCAAACTCCACTCGATACATATATATGGGGAGGTACTAGCTCCAACTCGGTTTTACAGTGAAAACTGCAGGAACTTCAAACCGGCACTAGGAAACAGACTGAGAAACCAGAGTAAAATTTCTCCTGCAACCCGTTCCCTTTGTGTAGATGAACGAACGTCTCTCCACATGCTCAGTTCTGAGAGATAAGTGTGTGTGAAAGCCATCCTTCACCTAGCTTGTTGGGAACACAAAGTTTCTCTTCAGTTGCAAACTCCACTCCATACATATATATGGGGAGGTACTAGCTCCAACTCGGTTTTACAGTGAAAACTGCAGGAACTTCAAACCGGCACTAGGAAACAGACTGAGAAACCAGAGTAAAAGTTTTTCCTGCAACCCATTCCCATTGTGCTAGATGAACGAACGTCTCTCCACATGCTCAGTTCTGAGAGATATGTGTGTGTGAAAGCCGTCCTGCACCTTGCTTGTTGGGAACACAAAGTTTCTCTTCAGTTGCAAACACCACTCCATACATATATATGGGGAGGTACTAGCTCCAACTCGGTTTTACAGTGAAAACTGCAGGAACTTCATACTGGCACTAGGAAACAGACCGAGAAACCACAGTAAATGTTTCTCCTGCAACCCGTTCCCTTTGTGCTAGATGAACGAACGTCTCTCCACATGCTCAGTTCTGAGAGATAAGTGTGTGTGAAAGCCGTCCTTCACATTGCTTGTTGGGAACACAAAGTTTCTCTTCAGTTGCAAACTCCACTCCATACATATAAATGGGGAGGTACTAGCTCCAACTTGGTTTTACAGTGAAAACTGCAGGAACTTCAAACTGGCACTAGGAAACAGACCGAGAAACCACAGTAAAAGTTTCTCCTGCAACCAGTTCACTTTGTGCTAGATGAACGAACGTCTCTCCACATGCTCAGTTCTGAGAGATAAGTGTGTGTGAAAGCCGTCCTGCACCTAGCTTGTTGGGAACACAAAGTTTCTCTTCAGTTGCAAACTCCACTCCATACATATATATGGGGAGGAGCTAGCTCCAACTCGGTTTTACAGTGAAAACTGCAGGAACTTCAAACTGGCACTAGGAAAGAGACCGAGAAACCAGAGTAAAACTTTCTCCTGCAACCAGTTCACTTTGTGCTAGATGAACGAACGTCTCTCCACATGCTCAGTTCTGAGAGATAAGTGTGTGTGAAAGCCGTCCTGCACCTAGCTTGTTGGGAACACAAAGTTTCTCTTCAGTTGCAAACTACACTCCGTACATATATATTGGGAAGTACTAGCTCCAACTCTGTTTTACAGTGAAAACTGCAGGAACTTCAAACCGGCACTAGGAAACAGACTGAGAAACCAGAGTAAAAGTTTCTCCTGCAACCAGTTCCCTTTGTGCTAGATGAACGAACGTCTCTCCACATGCTCACTTCTGAGAGATAAGTGTGTGTGAAAGCCGTCCTTTACCTAGCTTGTTGGGAACACAAAGTTTCTCTTCTGTTGCAAACTCCACTCCATACATATATAAGGGGAGGTACTAGTTCCAACTCGGTTTTACAGTGAAAACTGCAGGAACTTCAAACCGGCATTAGGAAACAGGCTGAGAACCCAGATTAAAATTTCTCCTGCAACCCGTTCCCTTTGTGATAGATGAACGAACGTCTCTCCACATGCTCAGTTCTGAGAGATAAGTGTGTGTGAAAGCCGTCCTTCACCTTGCTTGTTGGGAACACAAAGTTTCTCTTCTGTTGCAAACTCCACTCCATACATATATAAGGGGAGGTACTAGTTCCAACTCGGTTTTACAGTGAAAACTGCAGGAACTTCAAACCGGCATTACGAAACAGGCTGAGAACCCAGATTAAAATTTCTCCTGCAACCCGTTCCCTTTGTGCTAGATGAACGAACGTCTCTCCACATGCTCAGTTCTGAGAGATAAGTGTGTGTGAAAGCCATCCTTCACCTAGCTTGTTGGGAACACAAAGTTTCTCTTCTGTTGCAAACTCCACTCCATACATATATATGGGGAGGTACTAGCTCCAACTCGGTTTTACAGTGAAAACTGCAGGAACTTCAAACCGGCAGTAGTAAACAGACTGAGAATCCAGAGTAAAAGTTTTTCCTGCAACCCATTCCCATTGTGCTAGATGAACGAACGTCTCTCCACATGCTCAGTTCTGAGAGATAAGTGTGTGTGAAAGCCGTCCTTCACCTAGCTTGTTGGGAACACAAAGTTTCTCTTCTGTTGCAAACTCCACTCCATACATATATAAGGGGAGGTACTAGCTCCAACTCGGTTTTACAGTGAAAACTGCAGGAACTTCAAACCGGCATTAGGAAACAGACTGAGAACCCAGATTAAAATTTCTCCTGCAACCCGTTCCCTTTGTGCTAGATGAACGAACGTCTCTCCACATGCTCAGTTCTGAGAGATAAGTGTGTGTGAAAGCCATCCTTCACCTAGCTTGTTGTGACACAAAGTTTCTCTTCAGTTGCAAACTCCTCTCCATACATATATATGTGGAGGTACTAGCTCCAACTCGGTTTTACAGTGAAAACTGCAGGAACTTCATACTGGCACTAGGAAACAGACCGAGAAACCAGAGTAAATGTTTCTCCTGCAACCAGTTCCCTTTGTGCTAGATGAACGAACGTCTCTCCACATGCTCACTTCTGAGAGATAAGTGTGTGTGAAAGCCGTCCTTTACCTAGCTTGTTGGGAACACAAAGTTTCTCTTCTGTTGCAAACTCCACTCCATACATATATAAGATGAGGTACTAGTTCCAACTCGGTTTTACAGTGAAAACTGCAGGAACATCAAACCGGCATTAGAAAACAGGCTGAGAACCCAGATTAAAATTTCTCCTGCAACCCGTTCCCTTTGTGCTAGATGAACGAACGTCTCTCCACATGCTCAGTTCTGAGAGATAAGTGTGTGTTAAAGCCATCCTTCACCTAGCTTGTTGGGAACACAAAGTTTCTCTTCAGTTGCAAACTCCACTCCATACATATATATGAGGAGGTACTAGCTCCAACTCGGTTTTACAGTGAAAACTGCAGGAACTTCAAACCGGCATTACGAAACAGGCTGAGAACCCAGATTAAAATTTCTCCTGCAACCCGTTCCCTTTGTGCTAGATGAACGAACGTCTCTCCACATGCTCAGTTCTGAGAGATAAGTGTGTGTGAAAGCCGTCCTTCACCTTGCTTGTTGGGAACACAAAGTTTCTCTTCAGTTGCAAACTCCACTCCATACATATATATGGGGATTTACTAGCTCCAACTCGGTTTTACAGTGAAAACTGCAGGAACTTCAAACCGGCACTAGGAAAAAGACTGAGAAACCAGAGTAAAAGTTTCTCCTGCAACCCGTTCCCTTTGTGCTAGATGAACGAACGTCTCTCCACATGCTCAGTTCTGAGAGATAACTGCGTGTGAAAGACGTCCTTCACCTAGCTTGTTGGGAACACAAAGTTTCTCTTCAGTTGCAAACTCCACTCCATACATATATATGGGAGGTACAAGCTCCAACTCGGTTTTACAGTGAAAACTGCAGGAACTTCAAACCGGCACTAGGAAACAGACTGAGAAACCAGAGTAAAAGTTTCTCCTGCAACCCGTTCCCTTTGTGCTAGATGAACGAACGTCTCTCCACATGCTCAGTTCTGAGAGATATGTGTGTGTGAAAGCCGTCCTGCACCTTGCTTGTTGGGAACACAAAGTTTCTCTTCAGTTGCAAACACCACTCCATACATATATATGGGGAGGTACTAGCTCCAACTCGGTTTTACAGTGAAAACTGCAGGAACTTCATACTGGCACTAGGAAACAGACCGAGAAACCAGAGTAAATGTTTCTCCTGCAACCCGTTCCCTTTGTGCTAGATGAACGAACGTCTCTCCACATGCTCAGTTCTGAGAGATAAGTGTGTGTGAAAGCCGTCCTTCACATTGCTTGTTGGGAACACAAAGTTTCTCTTCAGTTGCAAACTCCACTCCATACATATAAATGGGGAGGTACTAGCTCCAACTTGGTTTTACAGTGAAAACTGCAGGAACTTCAAACCGGCACTAGGAAACAGACTGAGAAACCAGAGTAAAAGTTTCTCCTGCAAACCGTTCCCTTTGTGCTAGATGAACGAACGTCTCTCCACATGCTCAGTTCTGAGAGATAAGTGTGTGTGAAAGCCTTCCTTCACCTAGCTTGTTGGGAACACAAAGTTTCTCTTCAGTTGCAAACTCCACTCCATACATATATATGGGGAGGTACTAGCTCCAACTCGGTTTTACAGTGAAAACTGCAGGAATTTCAAACCGGCATTACGAAACAGGCTGAGAACCCAGATTAAAATTTATCCTGCAACCCGTTCCCTTTGTGCTAGATGAACGAACGTCTCTCCACATGCTCAGTTCTGAGAGATAAGTGTGTGTGAAAGCCGTCCTTCACCTTGCTTTTTGGGAACACATAGTTTCTCTTCAGTTGCAAACTCCACTCCATACATATATATGGGGATTTACTAGCTCCAACTCGGTTTTACAGTGAAAACTGCAGGAACTTCAAACCGGCACTAGGAAAAAGACTGAGAATCCAGAGTAAAAGTTTCTCCTGCAACCCGTTCCCTTTGTGCTAGATGAACGAAAGTCTCTCCACATGCTCAGTTCTGAGAGATAACTGTGTGTGAAAGCCGTCCTTCACCTAGCTTGTTGGGAACACAAAGTTTCTCTTCAGTTGCAAACTCCACTCCATACATATATATGGGAGGTACAAGCTCCAACTCGGTTTTACAGTGAAAACTGCAGGAACTTCAAACCGGCACTAGGAAACAGACTGAGAAACCAGAGTAAAAGTTTCTCCTGCAACCCGTTCCATTTGTGCTAGATGAACGAACGTCTCTCCACATGCTCAGATCTGAGAGATAAGTGTGTGTGAAAGCCGTCCTTCACATTGCTTGTTGGGAACACAAAGTTTCTCTTCAGTTGCAAACTCCACTCCATACATATAAATGGGCAGGTACTAGCTCCAACTTGGTTTTACAGTGAAAACTGCAGGAACTTCAAACCGGCACTAGGAAACAGACTGAGAAACCAGAGTAAAAGTTTCTCCTGCAAACCGTTCCCTTTGTGCTAGATGAACGAACGTCTCTCCACATGCTCAGTTCTGAGAGATAAGTGTGTGTGAAAGCCTTCCTTCACCTAGCTTGTTGGGAACACAAAGTTTCTCTTCAGTTGCAAACTCCACTCCATACATATATATGGGGAGGTACTAGCTCCAACTCGGTTTTACAGTGAAAACTGCAGGAATTTCAAACAGGCACTAGGAAACAGACTGAGAAACCAGAGTAAAAGTTTCCCCTGCAACCAGTTCACTTTGTGCTAGATGAACGAACGTCTCTCCACATGCTCAGTTCTGTGAGATAAGTGTGTGTGAAAGCCGTCCTTCACCTAGCTTGTTGGGAACACAAAGTTTCTTTTCACTTGCAAACTCCACTCCATACATATATATTGGGAGGAAGTAGCTCCAACTCGGTTTTACAGTGAAAACTGCAGGAACTTCAAACCGGCACTAGGAAACAGACTGAGAAACCAGAGTAAAAGTTTCTCCTGCGACCCGTTCCATTTTTGCTAGATGAACGAACGTCTCTCCACATGCTCAGTTCTGAGAGATAAGTGTGTTTGAAAGCCGTCCTTCACCTAGCTTGTTGGGAACACAAAGTTTCTCTTCAGTTGCAAACTCCACTCGATACATATATATGGGGAGGTACTAGCTCCAACTCGGTTTTACAGTGAAAACTGCAGGAACTTCAAACCGGCACTAGGAAACAGACTGAGAAACCAGAGTAAAATTTCTCCTGCAACCCGTTCCCTTTGTGCTAGATGAACGAACGTCTCTCCACATGCTCAGTTCTGAGAGATAAGTGTGTGTGAAAGCCATCCTTCACCTAGCTTGTTGGGAACACAAAGTTTCTCTTCAGTTGCAAACTCCACTCCATACATATATATGGGGAGGTACTAGCTCCAACTCGGTTTTACAGTGAAAACTGCAGGAACTTCAAACCGGCACTAGGAAACAGACTAAGAAACCAGAGTAAAAGTTTTCCCTGCAACCCATTCCCATTGTGCTAGATGAACGAACGTCTCTCCACATGCTCAGTTCTGAGAGATAAGTGTGTGTGAAAGCCGTCCTGCACCTTGCTTGTTGGGAACACAAAGTTTCTCTTCAGTTGCAAACACCACTCCATACATATATATGGGGAGGTACTAGCTCCAACTCGGTTTTACAGTGAAAACTGCAGGAACTTCATACTGGCACTAGGAAACAGACCGAGAAACCACAGTAAATGTTTCTCCTGCAACCCGTTCCCTTTGTGCTAGATGAACGAACGTCTCTCCACATGCTCAGTTCTGAGAGATAAGTGTGTGTGAAAGCCGTCCTTCACATTGCTTGTTGGGAACACAAAGTTTCTCTTCAGTTGCAAACTCCACTCCATACATATAAATGGGGAGGTACTAGCTCCAACTTGGTTTTACAGTGAAAACTGCAGGAACTTCAAACCGGCACTAGGAAACAGACTGAGAAACCAGAGTAAAAGTTTCTCCTGCAAACCGTTCCCTTTGTGCTAGATGAACGAACGTCTCTCCACATGCTCAGTTCTGAGAGATAAGTGTGTGTGAAAGCCTTCCTTCACCTAGCTTGTTGGGAACACAAAGTTTCTCTTCAGTTGCAAACTCCACTCCATACATATATATGGGGAGGTACTAGCTCCAACTCGGTTTTACAGTGAAAACTGCAGGAATTTCAAACCGGCATTACGAAACAGGCTGAGAACCCAGATTAAAATTTATCCTGCAACCCGTTCCCTTTGTGCTAGATGAACGAACGTCTCTCCACATGCTCAGTTCTGAGAGATAAGTGTGTGTGAAAGCCGTCCTTCACCTTGCTTGTTGGGAACACAAAGTTTCTCTTCAGTTGCAAACTCCACTCCATACATATATATGGGGATTTACTAGCTCCAACTCGGTTTTACAGTGAAAACTGCAGGAACTTCAAACCGGCACTAGGAAAAAGACTGAGAATCCAGAGTAAAAGTTTCTCCTGCAACCCGTTCCCTTTGTGCTAGATGAACGAACGTCTCTCCACATGCTCAGTTCTGAGAGATAACTGTGTGTGAAAGCCGTCCTTCACCTAGCTTGTTGGGAACACAAAGTTTCTCTTCAGTTGCAAACTCCACTCCATACATATATATGGGAGGTACAAGCTCCAACTCGGTTTTACAGTGAAAACTGCAGGAACTTCAAACCGGCACTAGGAAACAGACTGAGAAACCAGAGTAAAAGTTTCTCCTGCAACCCGTTCCCTTTGTGCTAGATGAACGAACGTCTCTCCACATGCTCAGTTCTGAGAGATAAGTGTGTGTGAAAGCCGTCCTTCACATTGCTTGTTGGGAACACAAAGTTTCTCTTCAGTTGCAAACTCCACTCCATACATATAAATGGGGAGGTACTAGCTCCAACTTGGTTTTACAGTGAAAACTGCAGGAACTTCAAACCGGCACTAGGAAACAGACTGAGAAACCAGAGTAAAAGTTTCTCCTGCAAACCGTTCCCTTTGTGCTAGATGAACGAACGTCTCTCCACATGCTCAGTTCTGAGAGATAAGTGTGTGTGAAAGCCTTCCTTCACCTAGCTTGTTGGGAACACAAAGTTTCTCTTCAGTTGCAAACTCCACTCCATACATATATATGGGGAGGTACTAGCTCCAACTCGGTTTTACAGTGAAAAATGCAGGAATTTCAAACAGGCACTAGGAAACAGACTGAGAAACCAGCGTAAAAGTTTCCCCTGCAACCAGTTCACTTTGTGCTAGATGAACGAAAGTCTCTCCACATGCTCAGTTCTGTGAGATAAGTGTGTGTGAAAGCCGTCCTTCACCTAGCTTGTTGGGAACACAAAGTTTCTTTTCACTTGCAAACTCCACTCCATACATATATATTGGGAGGAAGTAGCTCCAACTCGGTTTTACAGTGAAAACTGCAGGAACTTCAAACCGGCACTAGGAAACAGACTGAGAAACCAGAGTAAAAGTTTCTCCTGCGACCCGTTCCCTTTTTGCTAGATGAACGAACGTCTCTCCACATGCTCAGTTCTGAGAGATAAGTGTGTTTGAAAGCCGTCCTTCACCTAGCTTGTTGGGAACACAAAGTTTCTCTTCAGTTGCAAACTCCACTCGATACATATATATGGGGAGGTACTAGCTCCAACTCGGTTTTACAGTGAAAACTGCAGGAACTTCAAACCGGCACTAGGAAACAGACTGAGAAACCAGAGTAAAATTTCTCCTGCAACCCGTTCCCTTTGTGCTAGATGAACGAACGTCTCTCCACATGCTCAGTTCTGAGAGATAAGTGTGTGTGAAAGCCATCCTTCACCTAGCTTGTTGGGAACACAAAGTTTCTCTTCAGTTGCAAACTCCACTCCATACATATATATGGGGAGGTACTAGCTCCAACTCGGTTTTACAGTGAAAACTGCAGGAACTTCAAACCGGCACTAGGAAACAGACTAAGAAACCAGAGTAAAAGTTTTTCCTGCAACCCATTCCCATTGTGCTAGATGAACGAACGTCTCTCCACATGCTCAGTTCTGAGAGATAAGTGTGTGTGAAAGCCGTCCTGCACCTTGCTTGTTGGGAACACAAAGTTTCTCTTCAGTTGCAAACACCACTCCATACATATATATGGGGAGGTACTAGCTCCAACTCGGTTTTACAGTGAAAACTGCAGGAACTTCATACTGGCACTAGGAAACAGACCGAGAAACCACAGTAAATGTTTCTCCTGCAACCCGTTCCCTTTGTGCTAGATG
Organism: Camelus bactrianus; assembly: GCF_048773025.1. Taxonomy (NCBI): domain Eukaryota; kingdom Metazoa; phylum Chordata; class Mammalia; order Artiodactyla; family Camelidae; genus Camelus; species Camelus bactrianus. Next base: position 5,560,147 of record NC_133565.1, read on the forward strand.
AACGAACGTCTCTCCACATGCTCAGTTCTGAGAGATAAGTGTGTGTGAAAGCCGTCCTTCACATTGCTTGTTGGGAACACAAAGTTTCTCTTCAGTTGCAAACTCCACTCCATACATATAAATGGAGAGGTACTAGCTCCAACTTGGTTTTACAGTGAAAACTGCAGGAACTTCCAACCGGCACTAGGAAACAGACTTAGAAACCAGAGTAAAAGTTTCTCCTGCAAACCGTTCCCTTTGTGCTAGATGAACGAACGTCTCTCCACATGCTCAGTTGTGAGAGATAAGTGTGTGTGAAAGCCGTCCTTCACCTAGCTTGTTGGGAACACAAAGTTTCTCTTCAGTTGCAAACTCCACTCCATACATATATATGGGGAGGAGCTAGCTCCAACTCGGTTTTACAGTGAAAACTGCAGGAACTTCAAACTGGCACTAGGAAAGAGACCGAGAAACCAGAGTAAAACTTTCTCCTGCAACCAGTTCACTTTGTGCTAGATGAACGAACGTCTCTCCACATGCTCAGTTCTGAGAGATAAGTGTGTGTGAAAGCCGTCCTGCACCTAGCTTGTTGGGAACACAAAGTTTCTCTTCAGTTGCAAACTACACTCCGTACATATATATGGGGAGGAGCTAGCTCCAACTCTGTTTTACAGTGAAAACTGCAGGAACTTCAAACCGGCACTAGGAAACAGACTGAGAAACCAGAGTAAAACTTTCTCCTGCAACCAGTTCACTTTGTGCTAGATGAACGAACGTCTCTCCACATGCTCAGTTCTGAGAGATAAGTGTGTGTGAAAGCCGTCCTGCACCTAGCTTGTTGGGAACACAAAGTTTCTCTTCAGTTGCAAACTACACTCCATACATATATATTGGGAAGTACTAGCTCCAACTCTGTTTTACAGTGAAAACTGCAGGATTTTCAAACCGGCACTAGGAAACAGACTGAGAAACCAGAGTAAAAGTTTTTCCTGCAACCCATTCCTTTGTGCTAGATGAACGAACGTCTCTCCACATGCTCAGTTCTGAGAGATAAGTGTGTGTGAAAGCCGTCCTTCACATTGCTTGTTGGGAACACAAAGTTTCTCTTCAGTTGCAAACTCCACTCCATACATATATATGGGGAGGAGCTAGCTCCAACTCGGTTTTACAGTGAAAACTGCAGGAACTTCAAACCGGCACTAGGAAACAGACTGAGAAACCAGAGTAAAAGTTTCTCCTGCAACCCGTTCCCTTTGTGCTAGATGAACGAACGTCCCTCCACATGCTCAGTTCTGAGAGATAAGTGTGTTTGAAAGCCGTCCTTCACCTAGCTTGTTGGGAACACAAATTTTCTCTTCTGTTGCAAACACCACTCCATACACATATATGGGGAGGTACTAGCTCCAACTCGGTTTTACAGTGAAAACTGCAGGAACTTCAAACCGGCACTAGGAAACAGACTGAGAAAGCAGAGTAAAAGTTTCTCGTGCAACCCGTTCCCTTTGTGCTAGATGAACGAACGTCTCTCCACATGCTCAGTTCTGAGAGATAAGTGTGTGTGAAAGCCGTCCTTCACCTAGCTTGTTGGGAACACAAAGTTTCTCTTCAGTTGCAAGCTCCACTCCATACATATATATGGGGATGTACTAGCTCCATATCTGTTTTACAGTGAAAACTGCAGGAACTTCAAACCGGCACTAGGAAACAGACCGAGAAACCAGAGTAAAAGTTTCTCCTACAACCCGTTTCCTTTGTGCTAGATGAACGAACGACTCTTCACATGCTCAGTTCTGAGAGATAAGTGTGTGTGAAAGCCGTCCTTCACCTAGCTAGTTGGGAACACAAAGTTTCTCTTCAGTTGCAAACTCCACTCCATACATATATATGGGGAGGTACTAGCTCCAACTCGGTTTTACAGTGAAAACTGCAGGAACTTCAAACCGGCACTAGGAAACAGACTGAGAAACCAGAGTAAAAGTTTCTCCTGCGACCCGTTCCATTTTTGCTAGATGAACGAACGTCTCTCCACATGCTCAGTTCTTAGAGATAAGTGTGTTTGAAAGCCGTCCTTCACCTAGCTTGTTGGGAACACAAAGTTTCTCTTCAGTTGCAAACTCCACTCGATACATATATATGGGGAGGTACTAGCTCCAACTCGGTTTTACAGTGAAAACTGCAGGAACTTCAAACCGGCACTAGGAAACAGACTGAGAAAGCAGAGTAAAAGTTTCTCGTGCAACCCGTTCCCTTTGTGCTAGATGAACGAACGTCTCTCCACATGCTCAGTTCTGAGAGATAAGTGTGTGTGAAAGCCGTCCTTCACCTAGCTTGTTGGGAACACAAAGTTTCTCTTCAGTTGCAAGCTCCACTCCATACATATATATGGGGATGTACTAGCTCCATATCTGTTTTACAGTGAAAACTGCAGGAACTTCAAACCGGCACTAGGAAACAGACTGAGAAACCAGAGTAAAAGTTTCTCCTGCAACCCGTTTCCTTTGTGCTAGATGAACGAACGACTCTTCACATGCTCAGTTCTGAGAGATAAGTGTGTGTGAAAGCCGTCCTTCACCTAGCTAGTTGGGAACACAAAGTTTCTCTTCAGTTGCAAACTCCACTCCATACATATATATGGGGAGGTACTAGCTCCAACTCGGTTTTACAGTGAAAACTGCAGGAACTTCAAACCGGCACTAGGAAACAGACTGAGAAACCAGAGTAAAAGTTTCTCCTGCGACCCGTTCCATTTTTGCTAGATGAACGAACGTCTCTCCACATGCTCAGTTCTGAGAGATAAGTGTGTTTGAAAGCCGTCCTTCACCTAGCTTGTTGGGAACACAAAGTTTCTCTTCAGTTGCAAACTCCACTCCATACATATATATGGGGAGGTACTAGCTCCAACTCGGTTTTACAGTGAAAACTGCAGGAACTTCAAACCGGCACTAGGAAACAGACTAAGAAACCAGAGTAAAAGTTTTTCCTGCAACCCATTCCCATTGTGCTAGATGAACGAACGTCTCTCCACATGCTCAGTTCTGAGAGATAAGTGTGTGTGAAAGCCGTCCTGCACCTTGCTTGTTGGGAACACAAAGTTTCTCTTCAGTTGCAAACACCACTCCATACATATATATGGGGAGGTACTAGCTCCAACTCGGTTTTACAGTGAAAACTGCAGGAACTTCATACTGGCACTAGGAAACAGACCGAGAAACCACAGTAAATGTTTCTCCTGCAACCCGTTCCCTTTGTGCTAGATGAACGAACGTCTCTCCACATGCTCAGTTCTGAGAGATAAGTGTGTGTGAAAGCCGTCCTTCACATTGCTTGTTGGGAACACAAAGTTTCTCTTCAGTTGCAAACTCCACTCCATACATATAAATGGGGAGGTACTAGCTCCAACTTGGTTTTACAGTGAAAACTGCAGGAACTTCAAACCGGCACTAGGAAACAGACTGAGAAACCAGAGTAAAAGTTTCTCCTGCAAACCGTTCCCTTTGTGCTAGATGAACGAACGTCTCTCCACATGCTCAGTTCTGAGAGATAAGTGTGTGTGAAAGCCTTCCTTCACCTAGCTTGTTGGGAACACAAAGTTTCTCTTCAGTTGCAAACTCCACTCCATACATATATATGGGGAGGTACTAGCTCCAACTCGGTTTTACAGTGAAAATTGCAGGAATTTCAAACCGGCATTACGAAACAGGCTGAGAACCCAGATTAAAATTTATCCTGCAACCCGTTCCCTTTGTGCTAGATGAACGAACGTCTCTCCACATGCTCAGTTCTGAGAGATAAGTGTGTGTGAAAGCCGTCCTTCACCTTGCTTGTTGGGAACACAAAGTTTCTCTTCAGTTGCAAACTCCACTCCATACATATATATGGGGATTTACTAGCTCCAACTCGGTTTTACAGTGAAAACTGCAGGAACTTCAAACCGGCACTAGGAAAAAGACTGAGAATCCAGAGTAAAAGTTTCTCCTGCAACCCGTTCCCTTTGTGCTAGATGAACGAACGTCTCTCCACATGCTCAGTTCTGAGAGATAACTGTGTGTGAAAGCCGTCCTTCACCTAGCTTGTTGGGAACACAAAGTTTCTCTTCAGTTGCAAACTCCACTCCATACATATATATGGGAGGTACAAGCTCCAACTCGGTTTTACAGTGAAAACTGCAGGAACTTCAAACCGGCACTAGGAAACAGACTGAGAAACCAGAGTAAAAGTTTCTCCTGCAACCCGTTCCCTTTGTGCTAGATGAACGAACGTCTCTCCACATGCTCAGTTCTGAGAGATAAGTGTGTGTGAAAGCCGTCCTTCACATTGCTTGTTGGGAACACAAAGTTTCTCTTCAGTTGCAAACTCCACTCCATACATATAAATGGGGAGGTACTAGCTCCAACTTGGTTTTACAGTGAAAACTGCAGGAACTTCAAACCGGCACTAGGAAACAGACTGAGAAACCAGAGTAAAAGTTTCTCCTGCAAACCGTTCCCTTTGTGCTAGATGAACGAACGTCTCTCCACATGCTCAGTTCTGAGAGATAAGTGTGTGTGAAAGCCTTCCTTCACCTAGCTTGTTGGGAACACAAAGTTTCTCTTCTGTTGCAAACTCCACTCCATACATATATATGGGGAGGTACTAGCTCCAACTCGGTTTTACAGTGAAAAATGCAGGAATTTCAAACAGGCACTAGGAAACAGACTGAGAAACCAGCGTAAAAATTTCCCCTGCAACCAGTTCACTTTGTGCTAGATGAACGAAAGTCTCTCCACATGCTCAGTTCTGTGAGATAAGTGTGTGTGAAAGCCGTCCTTCACCTAGCTTGTTGGGAACACAAAGTTTCTTTTCACTTGCAAACTCCACTCCATACATATATATTGGGAGGAAGTAGCTCCAACTCGGTTTTACAGTGAAAACTGCAGGAACTTCAAACCGGCACTAGGAAACAGACTGAGAAACCAGAGTAAAAGTTTCTCCTGCGACCCGTTCCCTTTTTGCTAGATGAACGAACGTCTCTCCACATGCTCAGTTCTGAGGGATAAGTGTGTTTGAAAGCCGTCCTTCACCTAGCTTGTTGGGAACACAAAGTTTCTCTTCAGTTGCAAACTCCACTCGATACATATATATGGGGAGGTACTAGCTCCAACTCGGTTTTACAGTGAAAACTGCAGGAACTTCAAACCGGCACTAGGAAACAGACTGAGAAACCAGAGTAAAATTTCTCCTGCAACCCGTTCCCTTTGTGCTAGATGAACGAACGTCTCTCCACATGCTCAGTTCTGAGAGATAAGTGTGTGTGAAAGCCATCCTTCACCTAGCTTGTTGGGAACACAAAGTTTCTCTTCAGTTGCAAACTCCACTCCATACATATATATGGGGAGGTACTAGCTCCAACTCGGTTTTACAGTGAAAACTGCAGGAACTTCAAACCGGCACTAGGAAACAGACTAAGAAACCAGTGTAAAAGTTTTTCCTGCAACCCATTCCCATTGTGCTAGATGAACGAACGTCTCTCCACATGCTCAGTTCTGAGAGATAAGTGTGTGTGAAAGCCGTCCTGCACCTTGCTTGTTGGGAACACAAAGTTTCTCTTCAGTTGCAAACACCACTCCATACATATATATGGGGAGGTACTAGCTCCAACTCGGTTTTACAGTGAAAACTGCAGGAACTTCATACTGGCACTAGGAAACAGACCGAGAAACCACAGTAAATGTTTCTCCTGCAACCCGTTCCCTTTGTGCTAGATGAACGAACGTCTCTCCACATGCTCAGTTCTGAGAGATAAGTGTGTGTGAAAGCCGTCCTTCACATTGCTTGTTGGGAACACAAAGTTTCTCTTCAGTTGCAAACTCCACTCCATACATATAAATGGAGAGGTACTAGCTCCAACTTGGTTTTACAGTGAAAACTGCAGGAACTTCCAACCGGCACTAGGAAACAGACTTAGAAACCAGAGTAAAAGTTTCTCCTGCAAACCGTTCCCTTTGTGCTAGATGAACGAACGTCTCTCCACATGCTCAGTTGTGAGAGATAAGTGTGTGTGAAAGCCGTCCTTCACCTAGCTTGTTGGGAACACAAAGTTTCTCTTCAGTTGCAAACTCCACTCCATACATATATATGGGGAGGAGCTAGCTCCAACTCGGTTTTACAGTGAAAACTGCAGGAACTTCAAACTGGCACTAGGAAAGAGACCGAGAAACCAGAGTAAAACTTTCTCCTGCAACCAGTTCACTTTGTGCTAGATGAACGAACGTCTCTCCACATGCTCAGTTCTGAGAGATAAGTGTGTGTGAAAGCCGTCCTGCACCTAGCTTGTTGGGAACACAAAGTTTCTCTTCAGTTGCCAACTACACTCCGTACATATATATTGGGAAGTACTAGCTCCAACTCTGTTTTACAGTGAAAACTGCAGGATTTTCAAACCGGCACTAGGAAACAGACTGAGAAACCAGAGTAAAAGTTTCTACTGCAACCCATTCCTTTGTGCTAGATGAACGACCGTCCCTCCACATGCTCAGTTCTGAGAGATAAGTGTGTGTGAAAGCCGTCCTTCACCTAGCTTGTTGGGAACACAAATTTTCTCTTCTGTTGCAAACTCCACTCCATACATATATAAGGGGATGTACTAGCTCCAACTAGGTTTTACAGTGAAAACTGCAGGAACTTCAAACAGGCACTAGGAAACAGACTGAGAAACCAGAGTAAAAGTTTTTCCTGCAACCCGTTCCCTTTGTGCTAGATGAACGAACGTCTCTCCACATGCTCAGTTCTGAGAGATAAGTGTGTGTGAAAGCCGTCCTTCACCTAGCTTGTTGGGAACACAAAGTTTCTCTTCAGTTGCAAACTCCACTCCATACATATATATGGAGAGGTACTAGCTCCAACTGGGTTTTACAGTGAAAACTGCAGGAACTTCAAACAGGCACTAGGAAACAGACTGAGAAACCAGAGTAAAAGTTTCTCCTGCAACCCGTTCCCTTTGTGCTAGATGAACGAACGTCTCTCCACATGCTCAGTTCTGAGAGATAAGTGTGTGTGAAAGCCGTCCTTCACCTAGCTTGTTGGGAACACAAAGTTTCTCTTCTGTTGCAAACACCACTCCATACATATATATGGGGAGGTACTAGCTCCAACTCGGTTTTACAGTGAAAACTGCAGGAACTTCATACTGGCACTAGGAAACAGACCGAGAAACCACAGTAAATGTTTCTCCTGCAACCCGTTCCCTTTGTGCTAGATGAACGAACGTCTCTCCACATGCTCAGTTCTGAGAGATAAGTGTGTGTGAAAGCCGTCCTTCACATTGCTTGTTGGGAACACAAAGTTTCTCTTCAGTTGCAAACTCCACTCCATACATATAAATGGGGAGGTACTAGCTCCAACTTGGTTTTACAGTGAAAACTGCAGGAACTTCAAACCGGCACTAGGAAACAGACTTAGAAACCAGAGTAAAAGTTTCTCCTGCAAACCGTTCCCTTTGTGCTAGATGAACGAACGTCTCTCCACATGCTCAGTTGTGAGAGATAAGTGTGTGTGAAAGCCGTCCTTCACCTAGCTTGTTGGGAACACAAAGTTTCTCTTCAGTTGCAAACTCCACTCCATACATATATATGGGGAGGAGCTAGCTCCAACTCGGTTTTACAGTGAAAACTGCAGGAACTTCAAACTGGCACTAGGAAAGAGACCGAGAAACCAGAGTAAAACTTTCTCCTGCAACCAGTTCACTTTGTGCTAGATGAACGAACGTCTCTCCACATGCTCAGTTCTGAGAGATAAGTGTGTGTGAAAGCCGTCCTGCACCTAGCTTGTTGGGAACACAAAGTTTCTCTTCAGTTGCAAACTACACTCCGTACATATATATTGGGAAGTACTAGCTCCAACTCTGTTTTACAGTGAAAACTGCAGGATTTTCAAACCGGCACTAGGAAACAGACTGAGAAACCAGAGTAAAAGTTTCTACTGCAACCCATTCCTTTGTGCTAGATGAACGAACGTCCCTCCACATGCTCAGTTCTGAGAGATAAGTGTGTGTGAAAGCCGTCCTTCACCTAGCTTGTTGGGAACACAAATTTTCTCTTCTGTTGCAAACTCCACTCCATACACATATAAGGGGATGTACTAGCTCCAACTGGGTTTTACAGTGAAAACTGCAGGAACTTCAAACAGGCACTAGGAAACAGACTGAGAAACCAGAGTAAAAGTTTTTCCTGCAACCCGTTCCCTTTGTGCTAGATGAACGAACGTCTCTCCACATGCTCAGTTCTGAGAGATAAGTGTGTGTGAAAGCCGTCCTTCACCTAGCTTGTTGGGAACACAAAGTTTCTCTTCAGTTGCAAACTCCACTCCATACATATATATGGAGAGGTACTAGCTCCAACTCGGTTTTACAGTGAAAACTGCAGGAACTTCAAACTGGCACTAGGAAACAGACCGAGAAACCAGAGTAAAAGTTTCTCCTGCAACCAGTTCACTTTGTGCTAGATGAACGAACGTCTCTCCACATGCTCAGTTCTGAGAGATAAGTGTGTGTGAAAGCCGTCCTTCACCTAGCTTGTTGGGAACACAAAGTTTCTCTTCAGTTGCAAACTCCACTCCTTACATATATATGGGGAGGAGCTAGCTCCAACTCGGTTTTACAGTGAAAACTGCAGGAACTTCAAGCCGGCACTAGGAAACAGACTGAGAAACCAGAGTAAAAGTTTCTCCTGCAACCCGTTCCCTTTGTGCTAGATGAACGAACGTCTCTCCACATGCTCAGTTCTTAGAGATAAGTGTGTTTGAAAGCCGTCCTTCACCTAGCTTGTTGGGATCACAAAGTTTCTCTTCAGTTGCAAACTCCACTCGATAAATATATATGGGGAGGTACTAGCTCCAACTCGGTTTTACAGTGAAAACTGCAGGAACTTCAAACCGGCACTAGGAAACAGACTGAGAAAGCAGAGTAAAAGTTTCTCGTGCAACCCGTTCCCTTTGTGCTAGATGAACGAACGTCTCTCCACATGCTCAGTTCTGAGAGATAAGTGTGTGTGAAAGCCGTCCTTCACCTAGCTTGTTGGGAACACAAAGTTTCTCTTCAGTTGCAAGCTCCACTCCATACATATATATGGGGATGTACTAGCTCCATATCTGTTTTACAGTGAAAACTGCAGGAACTTCAAACCGGCACTAGGAAACAGACTGAGAAACCAGAGTAAAAGTTTCTCCTACAACCCGTTTCCTTTGTGCTAGATGAACGAACGACTCTTCACATGCTCAGTTCTGAGAGATAAGTGTGTGTGAAAGCCGTCCTTCACCTAGCTAGTTGGGAACACAAAGTTTCTCTTCAGTTGCAAACTCCACTCCATACATATATATGGGGAGGTACTAGCTCCAACTCGGTTTTACAGTGAAAACTGCAGGAACTTCAAACCGGCACAAGGAAACCGACTGAGAAACCAGAGTAAAAGTTTCTCCAGCAACCCGTTCCCTTTGTGCTAGATGAACGAACGTCTCTCCACATGCTCATTTCTGAGAGATAACTGTGTGTGAAAGCCGTCCTTCACCTAGCTAGTTGGGAACACAAAGTTTCTCTTCAGTTGCAAACTCCACTCCATACATATAAATGGGGAGGTACTAGCTCCAACTCGGTTTTACAGTGAAAACTGAAGGAACTTCACACCGGCACTAGGAAACAGACTGAGAAACCAGAGTAAAAGTTCCCCTGCAACCAGTTCCCTTTGTGCTAGATGAACGAACGTCTCTCCACATGCTCAGTTCTGAGATATAAGTGTGTGTGAAAGCCGTCCTTCACCTTGATTGTTGGGAACACAAAGTTTCTCTTCAGTTGCAAACTCCACTCCATACATATATATGGGGATTTACTAGCTCCAACTCGGTTTTACAGTGAAAACTGCAGGAACTTCAAACCGGCACTAGGAAACCGACTGAGAAACCAGAGTAAAAGTTTCTCCTGCCAGCCGTTCCCTTTGTGCTAGATGAACGAACGTCTCTCCACATGCTCAGTTCTGAGAGATAAATGTGTGTGAAAGCCGTCCTTCACCTAGCTTGTTGGGAACACAAAGTTTCTCTTCAGTTGCAAACTCCACTCCATACATATATATGGGAGGTACCAGCTCCAACTCGGTTTTACAGTGAAAACTGCAGGAACTTCAAACCGGCACTAGGAAACAGACTGAGAAACCAGAGTAAAAGTTTCTCCTGCAAACCGTTCCCTTTGTGCTAGATGAACGAACGTCTCTCCACATGCTCAGTTCTGAGAGATAAGTGTGTGTGAAAGCCGTCCTTCACCTAGCTTGTTGGGAACACAAAGTTTCTCTTCAGTTGCAAACTCCACTCCTTACATATATATGGGGAGGAGCTAGCTCCAACTCGGATTTACAGTGAAAATTGCAGGAACTTCAAGCCGGCACTAGGAAAAAGACTGAGAAACCAGAGTAAAAGTTTCTCCTGCAACCCGTTCCCTTTGTGCTAGATGAACGAACGTCTCTCCACATGCTCAGTTCTGAGAGATAAGTGTGTGTGAAAGCCGTACTTCACATAGCTTGTTGGGAACACAAAGTTTCTCTTCAGTTGCAAACTCCACTCCATACATATATATGGGAGGTACTAGCTCCAACTCGGTTTTACAGTGAAAACTGCAGGAACTTCAAACCGGCACAAGGAAACCGACTGAGAAACCAGAGTAAAAGTTTCTCCTGCCAGCCGTTCCCTTTGTGCTAGATGAACGAACGTCTCTCCACATGCTCAGTTCTGAGAGATAAATGTGTGTGAAAGCCGTCCTTCACCTAGCTTGTTGGGAACACAAAGTTTCTCTTCAGTTGCAAACTCCACTCCATACATATATATGGGAGGTACCAGCTCCAACTCGGTTTTACAGTGAAAACTGCAGGAACTTCAAACCGGCACTAGGAAACAGACTGAGAAACCAGAGTAAAAGTTTCTCCTGCAAACCGTTCCCTTTGTGCTAGATGAACGAACGTCTCTCCACATGCTCAGTTCTGAGAGATAAGTGTGTGTGAAAGCCGTCCTTCACCTAGCTTGTTGGGAACACAAAGTTTCTCTTCAGTTTCAAACTCCACTCCTTACATATATATGGGGAGGAGCTAGCTCCAACTCGGATTTACAGTGAAAATTGCAGGAACTTCAAGCCGGCACTAGGAAACAGACTGAGAAACCAGAGTAAAAGTTTCTCCTGCAACCCGTTCCCTTTGTGCTAGATGAACGAACGTCTCTCCACATGCTCAGTTCTGAGAGATAAGTGTGTGTGAAAGCCGTACTTCACATAGCTTGTTGGGAACACAAAGTTTCTCTTCAGTTGCAAACTCCACTCCATACATATATATGGGAGGTACTAGCTCCAACTCGGTTTTACAGTGAAAACTGCAGGAACTTCAAACCGGCACTAGGAAACAGACTGAGAAACCAGAGTAAAAGTTTCTCCTGCCAGCCGTTCCCTTTGTGCTAGATGAACGAACGTCTCTCCACATGCTCAGTTCTGAGAGATAAGTGTGTGTGAAAGCCGTCCTTCACCTAGCTTGTTGGGAACACAAAGTTTCTCTTCAGTTGCAAACTCCACTCCATACAAATATATGGGAGGTACAAGCTCCAACTCGGTTTTACAGTGAAAACTGCAGGAACTTCAAACCGGCACTAGGAAACAGACTGAGAAACCAGAGTAAAAGTTTCTCCTGCAACCCGTTCCCTTTGTGCTAGATGAACGAACGCCTCTCCACATGCTCAGTTCTGAGAGATATGTGTGTGTGAAAGCCGTCCTGCACCTTGCTTGTTGGGAACACAAAGTTTCTCTTCAGTTGCAAACACCACTCCATACATATATATGGGGAGGTACTAGCTCCAACTCGGTTTTACAGTGAAAACTGCAGGAACTTCATACTGGCACTAGGAAACAGACCGAGAAACCAGAGTAAATGTTTCTCCTGCAACCCGTTCCCTTTGTGCTAGATGAACGAACGTCTCTCCACATGCTCAGTTCTGAGAGATAAGTGTGTGTGAAAGCCGTACTTCACATAGATTGTTGGGAACACAAAGTTTCTCTTCAGTTGCAAACTCCACTCCATACATATATATGGGGAGGTACTTGCTCCAACTCGGTTTTACACTGAAAACTGCAGGAACTTCAAACCGGCACTAGGAAACAGACTGAGAAACCAGAGTAAAAGTTTCTCCTGCAACCAGTTCACTTTGTGCTAGATGAACGAACGTCTCTCCACATGCTCAGTTCTGAGAGATAAGTGTGTGTGAAAGCCGTCCTTCACCTAGCTTGTTGGGAACACAAAGTTTCTCTTCAGTTGCAAACTCCACTCCATACATATATATGGAGAGGTACTAGCTCCAACTGGGTTTTACAGTGAAAACTGCAGGAACTTCAAACAGGCACTAGGAAACAGACTGAGAAACCAGAGTAAAAGTTTTTCCTGCAACCCGTTCCCTTTGTGCTAGATGAACGAACGTCTCTCCACATGCTCAGTTCTGAGAGATAAGTGTGTGTGAAAGCGGTCCTTCACCTAGCTTGTTGGGAACACAAAGTTTCTCTTCAGTTGCAAACTCCACTCCATACATATATATGGAGAGGTACTAGCTCCAACTCGGTTTTACAGTGAAAACTGCAGGAACTTCAAACTGGCACTAGGAAACAGACCGAGAAACCAGAGTAAAAGTTTCTCCTGAAACCAGTTCACTTTGTGCTAGATGAACGAACGTCTCTCCACATGCTCAGTTCTGAGAGATAAGTGTGTGTGAAAGCCGTCCTTCACCTAGCTTGTTGGGAACACAAAGTTTCTCTTCAGTTGCAAACTCCACTCCTTACATATATATGGGGAGGAGCTAGCTCCAACTCGGTTTTACAGTGAAAACTGCAGGAACTTCAAGCCGGCACTAGGAAACAGACTGAGAAACCAGAGTAAAAGTTTCTCCTGCAACCCGTTCCCTTTGTGCTAGATGAACGAACGTCTCTCCACATGCTCAGTTCTTAGAGATAAGTGTGTTTGAAAGCCGTCCTTCACCTAGCTTGTTGGGATCACAAAGTTTCTCTTCAGTTGCAAACTCCACTCTATAAATATATATGGGGAGGTACTAGCTCCAACTCGGTTTTACAGTGAAAACTGCAGGAACTTCAAACCGGCACTAGGAAACAGACTGAGAAAGCAGAGTAAAAGTTTCTCGTGCAACCCGTTCCCTTTGTGCTAGATGAACGAACGTCTCTCCACATGCTCAGTTCTGAGAGATAAGTGTGTGTGAAAGCCGTCCTTCACCTAGCTTGTTGGGAACACAAAGTTTCTCTTCAGTTGCAAGCTCCACTCCATACATATATATGGGGATGTACTAGCTCCATATCTGTTTTACAGTGAAAACTGCAGGAACTTCAAACCGGCACTAGGAAACAGACTGAGAAACCAGAGTAAAAGTTTCTCCTACAACCCGTTTCCTTTGTGCTAGATGAACGAACGACTCTTCACATGCTCAGTTCTGAGAGATAAGTGTGTGTGAAAGCCGTCCTTCACCTAGCTAGTTGGGAACACAAAGTTTCTCTTCAGTTGCAAACTCCACTCCATACATATATATGGGGAGGTACTAGCTCCAACTCGGTTTTACAGTGAAAACTGCAGGAACTTCAAACCGGCACAAGGAAACCGACTGAGAAACCAGAGTAAAAGTTTCTCCAGCAACCCGTTCCCTTTGTGCTAGATGAACGAACGTCTCTCCACATGCTCATTTCTGAGAGATAACTGTGTGTGAAAGCCGTCCTTCACCTAGCTAGTTGGGAACACAAAGTTTCTCTTCAGTTGCAAACTCCACTCCATACATATAAATGGGGAGGTACTAGCTCCAACTCGGTTTTACAGTGAAAACTGAAGGAACTTCACACCGGCACTAGGAAACAGACTGAGAAACCAGAGTAAAAGTTCCCCTGCAACCAGTTCCCTTTGTGCTAGATGAACGAACGTCTCTCCACATGCTCAGTTCTGAGATATAAGTGTGTGTGAAAGCCGTCCTTCACCTTGATTGTTGGGAACACAAAGTTTCTCTTCAGTTGCAAACTCCACTCCATACATATATATGGGGATTTACTAGCTCCAACTCGGTTTTACAGTGAAAACTGCAGGAACTTCAAACCGGCACTAGGAAACCGACTGAGAAACCAGAGTAAAAGTTTCTCCTGCCAGCCGTTCCCTTTGTGCTAGATGAACGAACGTCTCTCCACATGCTCAGTTCTGAGAGATAAATGTGTGTGAAAGCCGTCCTTCACCTAGCTTGTTGGGAACACAAAGTTTCTCTTCAGTTGCAAACTCCACTCCATACATATATATGGGAGGTACCAGCTCCAACTCGGTTTTACAGTGAAAACTGCAGGAACTTCAAACCGGCACTAGGAAACAGACTGAGAAACCAGAGTAAAAGTTTCTCCTGCAAACCGTTCCCTTTGTGCTAGATGAACGAACGTCTCTCCACATGCTCAGTTCTGAGAGATAAGTGTGTGTGAAAGCCGTCCTTCACCTAGCTTGTTGGGAACACAAAGTTTCTCTTCAGTTGCAAACTCCACTCCATACAAATATATGGGAGGTACAAGCTCCAACTCGGTTTTACAGTGAAAACTGCAGGAACTTCAAACCGGCACTAGGAAACAGACTGAGAAACCAGAGTAAAAGTTTCTCCTGCAACCCGTTCCCTTTGTGCTAGATGAACGAACGTCTCTCCACATGCTCAGTTCTGAGAGATATGTGTGTGTGAAAGCCGTCCTGCACCTTGCTTGTTGGGAACACAAAGTTTCTCTTCAGTTGCAAACACCACTCCATACATATATATGGGGAGGTACTAGCTCCAACTCGGTTTTACAGTGAAAACTGCAGGAACTTCATACTGGCACTAGGAAACAGACCGAGAAACCAGAGTTAATGTTTCTCCTGCAACCCGTTCCCTTTGTGCTAGATGAACGAACGTCTCTCCACATGCTCAGTTCTGAGAGATAATTGTGTGTGAAAGCCGTCCTTCACATTGCTTGTTGGGAACACAAAGTTTCTCTTCAGTTGCAAACTCCACTCCATACATATAAATGGGGAGGTACTAGCTCCAACTTGGTTTTACAGTGAAAACTGCAGGAACTTCAAACCGGCACTAGGAAACAGACTGAGAAACCAGAGTAAAAGTTTCTCCTGCAACCCGTTCCCTTTGTGCTAGATGAACGAACGTCTCTCCACATGCTCAGTTCTGAGAGATATGTGTGTGTGAAAGCCGTCCTGCACCTTGCTTGTTGGGAACACAAAGTTTCTCTTCAGTTGCAAACACCACTCCATACATATATATGGGGAGGTACTAGCTCCAACTCGGTTTTACAGTGAAAACTGCAGGAACATCATACTGGCACTAGGAAACAGACCGAGAAACCAGAGTAAATGTTTCTCCTGCAACCCGTTCCCTTTGTGCTAGATGAACGAACGTCTCTCCACATGCTCAGTTCTGAGAGATAAGTGTGTGTGAAAGCCGTCCTTCACCTAGCTTGTTGGGAACACAAAGTTTCTCTTCAGTTGCAAACTCCACTCCATACATATATATGGGAGGTACTAGCTCCAACTCGGTTTTACACTGAAAACTGCAGGAACTTCAAACCGGCACTAGGAAACAGACTGAGAAACCAGAGTAAAAGTTTCTCCTGCCAGCCGTTCCCTTTGTGCTAGATGAACGAACGTCTCTCCACATGCTCAGTTCTGAGAGATAAGTGTGTGTGAAAGCCGTCCTTCACCTAGCTTGTTGGGAACACAAAGTTTCTCTTCAGTTGCAAACTCCACTCCATACATATATATGGGAGGTACAAGCTCCAACTCGGTTTTACAGTGAAAACTGCAGGAACTTCAAACCGGCACTAGGAAACAGACTGAGAAACCAGAGTAAATGTTTCTCCTGCAACCCGTTCCCTTTGTGCTAGATGAACGAACGTCTCTCCACATGCTCAGTTCTGAGAGATATGTGTGTGTGAAAGCCGTCCTACACCTTGCTTGTTGGGAACACAAAGTTTCTCTTCAGTTGCAAACACCAATCCA
The DNA here is from genome assembly GCF_048773025.1 of Camelus bactrianus. Taxonomy (NCBI): domain Eukaryota; kingdom Metazoa; phylum Chordata; class Mammalia; order Artiodactyla; family Camelidae; genus Camelus; species Camelus bactrianus. The sequence continues at coordinate 5,576,178 of NC_133565.1, forward strand.
TACATATATATGGGGAGGTACTAGCTCCAACTCGGTTTTACAGTGAAAACTGCAGGAACTTCATACTGGCACTAGGAAACAGACCGAGAAACCAGAGTAAATGTTTCTCCTGCAACCCGTTCCCTTTGTGCTAGATGAACGAACGTCTCTCCACATGCTCAGTTCTGAGAGATAATTGTGTGTGAAAGCCGTCCTTCACATTGCTTGTTGGGAACACAAAGTTTCTCTTCAGTTGCAAACTCCACTCCATACATATAAATGGGGAGGTACTAGCTCCAACTTGGTTTTACAGTGAAAACTGCAGGAACTTCAAACCGGCACTAGGAAACAGACTGAGAAACCAGAGTAAAAGTTTCTCCTGCAAACCGTTCCCTTTGTGCTAGATGAACGAACGTCTCTCCACATGCTCAGTTCTGAGAGATAAGTGTGTGTGAAAGCCTTCCTTCACCTAGCTTGTTGGGAACACAAAGTTTCTCTTCAGTTGCAAACTCCACTCCATACATATATATGGGGAGGTACTAGCTCCAACTCGGTTTTACAGTGAAAACTGCAGGAATTTCAAACAGGCACTAGGAAACAGACTGAGAAACCAGAGTAAAAGTTTTTCCTGCAACCCGTTCCCTTTGTGCTAGATGAACGAACGTCTCTCCACATGCTCAGTTCTGAGAGATAAGTGTGTGTGAAAGCCGTCCTGCACCTAGCTTGTTGGGAACACAAAGTTTCTCTTCAGTTGCAAACTCCACTCCATACATATATATGGAGAGGTACTAGCTCCAACTCGGTTTTACAGTGAAAACTGCAGGAACTTCAAACTGGCACTAGGAAACAGACCGTGAAACCAGAGTAAAAGTTTCCCCTGCAACCAGTTCACTTTGTGCTAGATGAACGAAAGTCTCTCCACATGCTCAGTTCTGTGAGATAAGTGTGTGTGAAAGCCGTCCTTCACCTAGCTTGTTGGGAACACAAAGTTTCTTTTCACTTGCAAACTCCACTCCATACATATATATTGGGAGGAAGTAGCTCCAACTCGGTTTTACAGTGAAAACTGCAGGAACTTCAAACCGGCACTAGGAAATAGACTGAGAAACCAGAGTAAAAGTTTCTCCTGCGACCCGTTCCCTTTGTGCTAGATGAACGAACGTCTCTCCACATGCTCAGTTCTGAGAGATAAGTGTGTTTGAAAGCCGTCCTTCACCTAGCTTGTTGGGAACACAAAGTTTCTCTTCAGTTGCAAACTCCACTCGATACATATATATGGGGAGGTACTAGCTCCAACTCGGTTTTACAGTGAAAACTGCAGGAACTTCAAACCGGCACTAGGAAACAGACTGAGAAACCAGAGTAAAATTTCTCCTGCAACCCGTTCCCTTTGTGCTAGATGAACGAACGTCTCTCCACATGCTCAGTTCTGAGAGATAAGTGTGTGTGAAAGCCATCCTTCACCTAGCTTGTTGGGAACACAAAGTTTCTCTTCAGTTGCAAACTCCACTCCATACATATATATGGGGAGGTACTAGCTCCAACTCGGTTTTACAGTGAAAACTGCAGGAACTTCAAACCGGCACTAGGAAACAGACTGAGAAACCAGAGTAAAAGTTTTTCCTGCAACCCATTCCCATTGTGCTAGATGAACGAACGTCTCTCCACATGCTCAGTTCTGAGAGATATGTGTGTGTGAAAGCCGTCCTGCACCTTGCTTGTTGGGAACACAAAGTTTCTCTTCAGTTGCAAACACCACTCCATACATATATATGGGGAGGTACAAGCTCCAACTCGGTTTTACAGTGAAAACTGCAGGAACTTCATACTGGCACTAGGAAACAGACCGAGAAACCACAGTAAATGTTTCTCCTGCAACCCGTTCCCTTTGTGCTAGATGAACGAACGTCTCTCCACATGCTCAGTTCTGAGAGATAAGTGTGTGTGAAAGCCGTCCTTCACATTGCTTGTTGGGAACACAAAGTTTCTCTTCAGTTGCAAACTCCACTCCATACATATAAATGGGGAGGTACTAGCTCCAACTTGGTTTTACAGTGAAAACTGCAGGAACTTCAAACCGGCACTAGGAAACAGACTGAGAAACCAGAGTAAAAGTTTCTCCTGCAAACCGTTCCCTTTGTGCTAGATGAACGAACGTCTCTCCACATGCTCAGTTCTGAGAGATAAGTGTGTGTGAAAGCCGTCCTTCACCTAGCTTGTTGGGAACACAAAGTTTCTCTTCAGTTGCAAACTCCACTCCATACATATATATGGAGAGGTACTAGCTCCAACTCGGTTTTACAGTGAAAACTGCAGGAACTTCAAACTGGCACTAGGAAACAGACCGAGAAACCACAGTAAAAGTTTCTCCTGCAACCAGTTCACTTTGTGCTAGATGAACGAACGTCTCTCCACATGCTCAGTTCTGAGAGATAAGTGTGTGTGAAAGCCGTCCTGCACCTAGCTTGTTGGGAACACAAAGTTTCTCTTCAGTTGCAAACTCCACTCCATACATATATATGGGGAGGAGCTAGCTCCAACTCGGTTTTACAGTGAAAACTGCAGGAACTTCAAACTGGCACTAGGAAAGAGACCGAGAAACCAGAGTAAAACTTTCTCCTGCAACCAGTTCACTTTGTGCTAGATGAACGAACGTCTCTCCACATGCTCAGTTCTGAGAGATAAGTGTGTGTGAAAGCCGTCCTGCACCTAGCTTGTTGGGAACACAAAGTTTCTCTTCAGTTGCAAACTACACTCCGTACATATATATTGGGAAGTACTAGCTCCAACTCTGTTTTACAGTGAAAACTGCAGGAACTTCAAACCGGCACTAGGAAACAGACTGAGAAACCGGAGTAAAAGTTTCTCCTGCAACCAGTTCCCTTTGTGCTAGATGAACGAACGTCTCTCCACATGCTCACTTCTGAGAGATAAGTGTGTGTGAAAGCCGTCCTTTACCTAGCTTGTTGGGAACACAAAGTTTCTCTTCTGTTGCAAACTCCACTCCATACATATATAAGGGGAGGTACTAGTTCCAACTCGGTTTTACAGTGAAAACTGCAGGAACTTCAAACCGGCATTAGGAAACAGGCTGAGAACCCAGATTAAAATTTCTCCTGCAACCCGTTCCCTTTGTGATAGATGAACGAACGTCTCTCCACATGCTCAGTTCTGAGAGATAAGTGTGTGTGAAAGCCGTCCTTCACCTTGCTTGTTGGGAACACAAAGTTTCTCTTCTGTTGCAAACTCCACTCCATACATATATAAGGGGAGGTACTAGTTCCAACTCGGTTTTACAGTGAAAACTGCAGGAACTTCAAACCGGCATTACGAAACAGGCTGAGAACCCAGATTAAAATTTCTCCTGCAACCCGTTCCCTTTGTGCTAGATGAACGAACGTCTCTCCACATGCTCAGTTCTGAGATATAAGTGTGTGTGAAAGCCATCCTTCACCTAGCTTGTTGGGAACACAAAGTTTCTCTTCTGTTGCAAACTCCACTCCATACATATATATGGGGAGGTACTAGCTCCAACTCGGTTTTACAGTGAAAACTGCAGGAACTTCAAACCGGCAGTAGTAAACAGACTGAGAATCCAGAGTAAAAGTTTTTACTGCAACCCATTCCCATTGTGCTAGATGAACGAACGTCTCTCCACATGCTCAGTTCTGAGAGATAAGTTTGTGTGAAAGCCGTCCTTCACCTAGCTTGTTGGGAACACAAAGTTTCTCTTCAGTTGCAAACACCACTCCATACATATATATGGGGAGGTACTAGCTCCAACTCCGTTTTACAGTGAAAACTGCAGGAACTTCATACTGGCACTAGGAAACAGACCGAGAAACCACAGTAAATGTTTCTCCTGCAACCCGTTCCCTTTGTGCTAGATGAACGAACGTCTCTCCACATGCTCAGTTCTGAGAGATAAGTGTGTGTGAAAGCCGTCCTTTACCTAGCTTGTTGGGAACACAAAGTTTCTCTTCTGTTGCAAACTCCACTCCATACATATATAAGGGGAGGTACTAGCTCCAACTCGGTTTTACAGTGAAAACTGCAGGAACTTCAAACCGGCATTAGGAAACAGACTGAGAACCCAGATTAAAATTTCTCCTGCAACCCGTTCCCTTTGTGCTAGATGAACGAACGTCTCTCCACATGCTCAGTTCTGAGAGATAAGTGTGTGTGAAAGCCATCCTTCACCTAGCTTGTTGTGAACACAAAGTTTCTCTTCAGTTGCAAACTCCACTCCATACATATATATGTGGAGGTACTAGCTCCAACTCGGTTTTACAGTGAAAACTGCAGGAACTTCATACTGGCACTAGGAAACAGACCGAGAAACCAGAGTAAATGTTTCTCCTGCAACCAGTTCCCTTTGTGCTAGATGAACGAACGTCTCTCCACATGCTCACTTCTGAGAGATAAGTGTGTGTGAAAGCCGTCCTTTACCTAGCTTGTTGGGAACACAAAGTTTCTCTTCTGTTGCAAACTCCACTCCATACATATATAAGGGGAGGTACTAGTTCCAACTCGGTTTTACAGTGAAAACTGCAGGAACTTCAAACCGGCATTAGAAAACAGGCTGAGAACCCAGATTACAATTTCTCCTGCAACCCGTTCCCTTTGTGCTAGATGAACGAACGTCTCTCCACATGCTCAGTTCTGAGAGATAAGTGTGTGTGAAAGCCGTCCTGCAACTTGCTTGTTGGGAACACAAAGTTTCTCTTCAGTTGCAAACACCACTCCATACATATATATGGGGAGGTACTAGCTCCAACTCGGTTTTACAGTGAAAACTGCAGGAACTTCATACTGGCACTAGGAAAGAGACCGAGAAACCAGAGTATATGTTTCTCCTGCAAACCGTTCCCTTTGTGCTAGATGAACGAACGTCTCTCCACATGCTCAGTTCTGAGAGATAAGTGTGTGTGAAAGCCGTCCTTCACCTTGCTTGTTGGGAACACAAAGTTTCTCTTCTGTTGCAAACTCCACTCCATACATATATAAGGGGAGGTACTAGTTCCAACTCGGTTTTACAGTGAAAACTGCAGGAACTTCAAACCGGCACTAGGAAACAGACTGAGAAACGAGAGTAAAAGTTTCTCCTGCAACCCGTACCCTTTGTGCTAGATGAACGAACGTCTCTCCACATGCTCAGTTCTGAGAGATAAGTGTGTGTGAAAGCCGTCCTTCACCTAGCTTGTTGGGAACACAAAGTTTCTCTTCAGTTGCAAACTCTAATCCATACATATATATGGGGAGGTACTAACTCCAACTCGGTTTTACAGTGAAAACTGCAGGAACTTCAAACCGGCACTAGGAAACAGACTGAGAAACCAGAGTAAAAGTTTCTCCTGCAACCCGTTCCCTTTGTGCTAGATGAACGAACGTCTCTCCACATGCTCAGTTCTGAGAGATAAGTGTGTGTGAAAGCCGTCCTTCACTATCTTGTTGGGAACACAAAGTTTCTCTTCAGTTGCAAACTCCCCTCCATACATATATATGGGGAGGTACTACGTCCAACTCGGTTTTACACTGAAAACTGCAGGAACTTCAAACAGGCACTAGGAAACAGACTGAGAAACCAGAGTAAAAGTTTTTCCTGCAACCCATTCCCATTGTGCTAGATGAACGAACGTCTCTCCACATGCTCAGTTCTGAGAGATAAGTGTGTGTGAAAGCCGTCCTGCACCTTGCTTGTTGGGAACACAAAGTTTCTCTTCAGTTGCAAACACCACTCCATACATATATATGGGGAGGTACTAGCTCCAACTCTGTTTTACAGTGAAAACTGCAGGAACTTCATACTGGCGCTAGGAAACAGACCGAGAAACCAGAGTAAATGTTTCTCCTGCAACCCGTTCCCTTTGTGCTAGATGAACGAACGTCTCTCCACATGCTCAGTTCTGAGAGATAAGTGTGTGTGAAAGCCGTCCTTCAACTTGCTTGTTGGGAACACAAAGTTTCTCTTCAGTTGCAAACTCCACTCCATACATATATATGGGGAGGTACTAGCTCCAACTCGATTTTACAGTGAAAACTGCAGGAACTTCAAACCGGCACTAGGAAACAGACTGAGAAACCAGAGTAAAAGTTTCTCCTGCAACCCGTTCCCTTTGTGCTAGATGAACGAACGTCTCTCCACATGCTCAGTTCTGAGAGATAAGTGTGTGTGAAAGCCGTCCTTCACCTAGCTTGTTGGGAACACAAAGTTTCTCTTCAGTTGCAAACTCCACTCGATACATATATATGGGGAGGTACTAGCTCCAACTCGCTTTTACAGTGAAAACTGCAGGGACTTCAAACCGGCACTAGGAAACAGACTGAGAAACGAGAGTAAAAGTTTCTCCTGCAACCCGTTCCCTTTGTGCTAGATGAACGAACGTCTCTCCACATGCTCAGTTCTGAGAAATAAGTGTGTGTGAAAGCCATCCTTCACCTAGCTTGTTGGGAACACAAAGTTTCTCTTCAGTTGCAAACTCCACTCCATACATATAAATGGGGAGGTACTAGCTCCAACTCGGTTTTACAGTGAAAACTGCAGGAACTTCATACCGGCACTAGGAAACAGACTGAGAAACCAGAGTAAAAGTTTCTCCTGCAACCCTTTCCCTTTGTGCTAGATGAACGAACGTCTCTCCACATGCTCAGTTCTGAGAGATAATTGTGTGTGAAAGCCGTCCTTCACCTAGCTTGTTGGGAACACAAAGTTTCTCTTCAGTTGCAAACTCCACTCCATACATATATATGGGGAGGTACTAGCTCCAACTCGGTTTTACAGTGAAAACTGCAGGAACTTCAAACCGGCACTAGGAAACAGACTGAGAAACGAGAGTAAAAGTTTCTCCTGCAACCCGTACCCTTTGTGCTAGATGAACGAACGTCTCTCCACATGCTCAGTTCTGAGAGATAAGTGTGTGTGAAAGCCGTCCTTCACCTAGCTTGTTGGGAACACAAAGTTTCTCTTCAGTTGCAAACTCTACTCCATACATATATATGGGGAGGTACTAACTCCAACTCGGTTTTACAGTGAAAACTGCAGGAACTTCAAACCGGCACTAGGAAACAGACTGAGAAACCAGAGTAAAAGTTTCTCCTGCAACCCGTTCCCTTTGTGCTAGATGAACGAACGTCTCTCCACATGCTCAGTTCTGAGAGATAAGTGTGTGTGAAAGCCGTCCTTCACTATCTTGTTGGGAACAAAAAGTTTCTCTTCAGTTGCAAACTCCCCTCCATACATATATATGGGGAGGTACTACGTCCAACTCGGTTTTACACTGAAAACTGCAGGAACTTCAAACAGGCACTAGGAAACAGACTGAGAAACCAGAGTAAAAGTTTTTCCTGCAACCCATTCCCATTGTGCTAGATGTACGAACGTCTCTCCACATGCTCAGTTCTGAGAGATAAGTGTGTGTGAAAGCCGTCCTGCACCTTTCTTGTTGGGAACACAAAGTTTCTCTTCAGTTGCAAACACCACTCCATACATATATATGGGGAGGTACTAGCTCCAACTCGGTTTTACAGTGAAAACTGCAGGAACTTCATACTGGCACTAGGAAACAGACCGAGAAACCAGAGTAAATGTTTCTCCTGCAACCCGTTCCCTTTGTGCTAGATGAACGAACGTCTCTCCACATGCTCAGTTCTGAGAGATAAATGTGTGTGAAAGCCGTCCTTCACCTTGCTTGTTGGGAACACAAAGTTTCTCTTCAGTTGCAAACTCCACTCCATACATATATATGGGGAGGTACTAGCTCCAACTCGATTTTACAGTGAAAACTGCAGGAACTTCAAACCGGCACTAGGAAACAGACTGAGAAACCAGAGTAAAAGTTTCTCCTGCAACCCGTTCCCTTTGTGCTAGATGAACGAACGTCTCTCCACATGCTCAGTTCTGAGAGATAAGTGTGTGTGAAAGCCGTCCTTCACCTAGCTTGTTGGGAACACAAAGTTTCTCTTCAGTTGCAAACTCCACTCCATACATATATATGGGGATTTACTAGCTCCAACTCGGTTTTACAGTGAAAACTGCAGGAACTTCAAACCGGCACTAGGAAACAGACTGAGAAACCAGAGTAAAAGTTTCTCCTGCAACCCGTTCCCTTTGTGCTAGATGAACGAACGTCTCTCCACATGCTCAGTTCTGAGAGATAAGTGTGTGTGAAAGCCGTCCTTCACTATCTTGTTGGGAACACAAAGTTTCTCTTCAGTTGCAAACTCCCCTCCATACATATATATGGGGAGGTACTACGTCCAACTCGGTTTTACACAGAAAACTGCAGGAACTTCAAACAGGCACTAGGAAACAGACTGAGAAACCAGAGTAAAAGTTTTTCCTGCAACCCATTCCCATTGTGCTAGATGAACGAACGTCTCTCCACATGCTCAGTTCTGAGAGATAAGTGTGTGTGAAAGCCGTCCTGCACCTTGCTTGTTGGGAACACAAAGTTTCTCTTCAGTTGCAAACACCACTCCATACATATATATGGGGAGGTACTAGCTCCAACTCGGTTTTACAGTGAAAACTGCAGGAACTTCATACTGGCACTAGGAAACAGACCGAGAAACCAGAGTAAATGTTTCTCCTGCAACCCGTTCCCTTTGTGCTAGATGAACGAACGTCTCTCCACATGCTCAGTTCTGAGAGATACATGTGTGTGAAAGCCGTCCTTCACCTTGCTTGTTGGGAACACAAAGTTTCTCTTCAGTTGCAAACTCCACTCCATACATATATATGGGGTGGTACTAGCTCCAACTCGATTTTACAGTGAAAACTGCAGGAACTTCAAACCGGCACTAGGAAACAGACTGAGAAACCAGAGTAAAAGTTTCTCCTGCAACCCGTTCCCTTTGTGCTAGATGAACGAACGTCTCTCCACATGCTCAGTTCTGAGAGATAAGTGTGTGTGAAAGCCGTCCTTCACCTAGCTTGTTGGGAAAACAAAGTTTCTCTTCAGTTGCAAACTCCACTCCATACATATATATGGGGATTTACTAGCTCCAACTCGGTTTTACAGTGAAAACTGCAGGGACTTCAAACCGGCACTAGGAAACAGACTGAGAAACGAGAGTAAAAGTTTCTCCTGCAACCCGTTCCCTTTGTGCTAGATGAACGAACGTCTCTCCACATGCTCAGTTCTGAGAGATAAGTGTGTGTGAAAGCCGTCCTTCACCTAGCTTGTTGGGAACACAAAGTTTCTCTTCAGTTGCAAACTCCACTCCATACATATATATGGGAGGTACAAGCTCCAACTCGGTTTTACAGTGAAAACTGCAGGAACTTCAAACCGGCACTAGGAAACAGACTGAGAAACCAGAGTAAAAGTTTCTCCTGCAACCCGTTCCCTTTGTGCTAGATGAACGAACGTCTCTCCACATGCTCAGTTCTGAGAGATAAGTGTGTGTGATAGCCGTACTTCACCTAGCTTGTTGGGAACACAAAGTTTCTCTTCAGTTGCAAACTCCACTCCATATATATATATGGGGAGGTACTAGCTCCAACTCGGTTTTACAGTGAAACCTGAAGGAACTTCAAACCGGCACTAGGAAACAGACTGAGAAACCAGAGTAAAAGTTTCTCCTGCAACACGTTCCCTTTGTGCTAGATGAACGAGCATCTCTCCACATGCTCAGTTCTGAGAGATAAGTGTGTGTGAAAGCCGTCCTTCACCTAGCTTGTTGGGAACACAAACTTTCTATTCAGTTGCAAACTCCACTCCATACATATATATGGGGAGGTACTAGCTCCAACTCGGTTTTACAGTGAAAACTGCAGGAACTTCAAACCGGCACTAGGAAACAGACTGAGAAACCAGAGTAAAAGTTTCTCCTGCAACCGGTTCCCTTTGTGCTAGATGAACGAACGTCTCTCCACATGCTCAGTTCTGAGAGATAAGTGTGCGTGAAAGCCGTCCTTCAACTAGCTCGTTGGGAACACAAAGTTTCTCTTCAGTTCCAAACTCCACTCCATACATATATATGGGGAGGTACTAGCTCCAACTCAGTTTTACAGTGAAAACTGCAGGAACTTCAAACCGGCACTAGGAAACAGACTGAGAAACCAGAGTAAAAGTTTCTCCTGCAACCCGTTCCCTTTGTGCTAGATGAACGAAAGTCTCTCCACATGCTCAGTTCTGAGTGATAAGTGTGTGTGAAAGCCGTCCTTCACCTAGCTTGTTGGGAACACAAAGTTTCTCTTCAGTAGCAAACTCCACCCCATACATATATATGGGTAGGTACTAGCTCCAAATCGGTTTTACAGTGAAAACTGCAGGAACTTCAATCCGGCACTAGGAAACAGACTGAGAAACCAGAGGAAATGTTTTCCCTTCAACCCGTTCCCTTTGTGCTAGATGAACGAACGTCTCTCCACACGCTCAGTTCTGAGAGATAATTGTGTGTGAAAGCCGTCCTTCACCTAGCTTGTTGGGAATACAAAGTTTCCCTTCAGTTGCAAATTCCACTCCATACATATATATGGGGAGGTACTAGCTCCAACTCGGTTTTACAGTGAAAACTGCAGGAACTTCAAACCGGCACTAGAAAACAGACTGAGAAACCAGAATAAAAGTTTCTCCTGCAACCCGTTCCCTTTGTGCTAGATGAACGAACGTCTCTCCACATGCTCAGTTCTCAGAGATAAGTGTGTGTGAAAGCCGTCCTTCACCTAGCTTGTTGGGAACACAAAGTTTCTCTTCAGTTGCAAACTCCAATCCATACATATATATGGGGAGGTACTAGCTCCAACTCGGTTTTACAGTGAAAACTGCAGGAACTTCAAACCGGCACTAGGAAACAGACTGAGAAACCAGAGTAAAAGTTTCTCCTGCAACCCGTTCCCTTTGTGCTAGACGAACGAACGTCTCTCCACATGCTCAGTGCTGACAGATAAGTGTGTGTGAAAGCCGTCCTTCACCTAGCTTGTTGGGAACACAAAGTTTCTCTTCAGTTGCAAACTCCACTCCATACATATTTATGGGGAGGTACTAGCTCCAACCCGGTTTTACAGTGAAAACTGCAGGAACTTCAAACCGGCACTAGGAAACAGACTGAGAAACCAGAGGAAAAGTTTCCCCTGCAACCCGTTCCCTTTGTGCTAGATGAACGAACGTCTCTCCACCTGCTCCGTTCTGAGAGATAAGTGTGTGTTAAAGCCGTCCTTCACCTAGCTTGTTGGGAACACAAAGTTTCTCTTCAGTTGCAAACTCCAATCCATACATATATATGGGGAGGTACTAGCTCCAACTCGGTTTTACATTGAAAACTGCAGGAAGTTCAAACCGGCACTAGGGAACAGACTGAGAAACCAGAGTAAAAGTTTCTCCTGCAACCCATTCCCTTTGTGCTAGATGAACGAACGTCTCTCCACATGCTCAGTTCTGAGAGATAAGTGTGTGTGAAAGCCGTCCTTCACCTAGCTTGTTGGGAACACAAAGTTTCTCTTCAGTTGCAAACTCCACTCCATACATATATAAGGGGAGGTACTAGCCCCAACTCGGTTTTACAGTGAAAACTGCAGGAAATTCAACCCGGCACTAGGAAAAAGACTGAGAAAGCAGAGAAAAAGTTTCTCCTGCAACCCGTTCCCTTTGTGCTAGATGAAAGAACGTCTCTCCACATGCTCAGTTCTGAGTGATAAGTGTGCGTGAAAGCCGTCCTTCAACTAGCTCGTTGGGAACACAAAGTTTCTCTTCAGTTCCAAACTCCACTCCATACATATATATGGGGAGGTACTAGCTCCAACTCAGTTTTACAGTGAAAACTGCAGGAACTTCAAACCGGCACTAGGAAACAGACTGAGAAACCAGAGTAAAAGTTTCTCCTGCAACCCGTTCCCTTTGTGCTAGATGAACGAAAGTCTCTCCACATGCTCAGTTCTGAGTGATAAGTGTGTGTGAAAGCCGTCCTTCACCTAGCTTGTTGGGAACCCAAAGTTTCTCTTCAGTGGCAAACTCCACTCCATACATATATATGGGGAGGTACTAGCTCCAACTCTGTTTTACATTGAAAACTGCAGGAACTTCAAACCGGCACTAGGAAACAGACTGAGAAAGCAGAGTAAAAGTTTCTCCTGCAACCCGTTCCCTTTGTGCTAGATGCACGAACGTCTCTCCACATGCTCAGTTCTGAGAAATAAGTGTGTGTGAAAGCCGTCCTTCACCTAGCTTGTTGGGAACACAAAGTTTCTCTTCAGTTGCAAACTCCACTCCATACATATATATGGGGATGTACTAGCTCCATATCTGTTTTACAGTGAAAACTGCAGGAACTTCAAACCGGCACTAGGAAACAGACTGAGAAACCAGAGTAAAAGTTTCTCCTGCAACCCGTTCCCTTTGTGCTAGATGAACGAACGTCTCTCCACATGCTCAGTTCTGAGAGATAACTGTGTGTGAAAGCCGTCCTTCACCTAGCTAGTTGGGAACACAAAGTTTCTCTTCAGTTGCAAACTCCACTCCATACATATATATGGGGAGGTACTAGCTCCAACTCGGTTTTACAGTGAAAACTGCAGGAACTTCACACCGGCACTAGGAAACAGACTGAGAAACCAGAGTAAAAGTTCCCCTGCAACCAGTTCCCTTTGTGCTAGATGAACGAACGTCTCTCCACATGCTCAGTTCTGAGATATAAGTGTGTGTGAAAGCCGTCCTTCACATAGCTTGTTGGGAACACAAAGTTTCTCTTCAGTTGCAAACTCCACTCCATACATATATATTGGGAGGTACTAGCTCCAACTCGGTTTTACAGTGAAAACTGCAATAACTTCAAACCGGCACTAGGAAACAGACTGAGAAACCAGAGTAAAAGTTTCTCCTGCAACCCGTTCCCTTTGTACTAGATGAACGAACGTCTCTCCACATGCTCAATTCTGAGAGATAAGTGTGTGTGAAAGCCGTCCTTCACCTTGCTTGTTGGGAACACAAAGTTTCTCTTCAGTTGCAAACCACTCCATACATATATATGGGGATTTACTAGCTCCAACTCGGTTTTACAGTGAAAACTGCAGGAACTTCAAACCGGCACTAGGAAACAGACTGAGAAACCAGAGTAAAAGTTTCTCCTGCAACCCGTTCCCTTTGTGCTAGATGAACGAACGTCTCTCCACATGCTCAGTTCTGAGAGATAAGTGTGTGTGAAAGCCGTCCTTCACATAGCTTGTTGGGAACACAAAGTTTCTCTTCAGTTGCAAACTCCACTCCATACATATATATGGGAGGTACTAGCTCCAACTCGGTTTTACAGTGAAAACTGCAGGAACTTCAAACCGGCACTAGGAAACAGACTGAGAAACCAGAGTAAAAGTTTCTCCTGCCAGCCGTTCCCTTTGTGCTAGATGAACGAACGTCTCTCCACATGCTCAGTTCGGACAGAGAAATGTGTGTGAAAGCCGTCCTTCACCTAGCTTGTTGGGAACACAAAGTTTCTCTTCAGGTGCAAACTCCACTCCATACATATATAAGGGGAGGTACTAGCCCCAACTCGGTTTTACAGTGAAAACTGCAGGAAATTCAACCCGGCACTAGGAAAAAGACTGAGAAAGCAGAGAAAAAGTTTCTCCTGCAACCCGTTCCCTTTGTGCTAGATGAACGAACGTCTCTCCACATGCTCAGTTCTGATAGATAAGTGTGTGTGAAAGTCGTACTTCAACTAGCTCGTTGGGAACACAAAGTTTCTCTTCAGTTCCAAACTCCACTCCATACATATATATGGGGAGGTACTAGCTCCAACTCAGTTTTACAGTGAAAAATGCAGGAACTTCAAACCGGCACTAGGAAACAGACTGAGAAACCAGAGTAAAAGTTTCTCCTGCGACCCGTTCCCTTTGTGCTAGATGAACGAAAGTCTCTCCACATGCTCAGTTCTGAGTGATAAGTGTGTGTGAAAGCCGTCCTTCACCTAGCTTGTTGGGAACCCAAAGTTTCTCTTCAGTGGCAAACTCCACTCCAGACATATATATGGGGAGGTACTAGCTCCAACTCGGTTTTACAGTGAAAACTGCAGGAACTTCAAACCGGCACTAGGAAACAGACTGAGAAACCAGAGTAAAAGTTACTCCTGCAACCCGTTCCCTTTGTGCTAGATGAACGAACGTCTCTCCACATGCTCAGTTCTGAGAGGTAAGTGTGTGTGAAAGCCGTCCTTCACCTAGCTTGTTGGGAACACAAAGTTTCTCTTCAGTTGCAAACTCCACTCCCTACATATATATGGGGAGGTACTAGCTCCAACTCGGTTTTACAGTGAAAACTGCAGGAACTTCAAACCGGCACTAGGAAACAAACTGAGAAAGCAGAGTAAAAGTTTCTCCTGCAACCCGTTCCCTTTGTGCTAGATGCACGAACGTCTCTCCACATGCTCAGTTCTGAGAGATAAGTGTGTGTGAAAGCCGTCCTTCACCTAGCTTGTTGGGAACACAAAGTTTCTCTTCAGTTGCAAACTCCACTCCATACATATATATGGGGATGTACTAGCTCCATATCTGTTTTACAGTGAAAACTGCAGGAACTTCAAACCGGCACTAGGAAACAGACTGAGAAACCAGAGTAAATGTTTCTCCTGCAACCCGTTCCCTTTGTGCTAGATGAACGAACGTCTCTCCACATGCTCAGTTCTGAGAGATAATTGTGTGTGAAAGCCGTCCTTCACATTGCTTGTTGGGAACACAAAGTTTCTCTTCAGTTGCAAACTCCACTCCAATCATATAAATGGGGAGGTACTAGCTCCAACTTGGTTTTACAGTGAAAACTGCAGGAACTTCAAACCGGCACTAGGAAACAGACTGAGAAACCAGAGTAAAAGTTTCTCCTGCAAAACGTTCCCTTTGTGCTAGATGAACGAACGTCTCTCCACATGCTCAGTTCTGAGAGATAAGTGTGTTTGAAAGCCTTCCTTCACCTAGCTTGTTGGGAACACAAAGTTTCTCTTCAGTTGCAAACTCCACTCCATACATATATATGGGGAGGTACTAGCTCCAACTCGGTTTTACAGTGAAAACTGCAGGAATTTCAAACAGGCACTAGGAAACAGACTGAGAAACCAGAGTAAAAGTTTTTCCTGCAACCCGTTCCCTTTGTGCTAGATGAACGAACGTCTCTCCACATGCTCAGTTCTGAGAGATAAGTGTGTGTGAAAGCCGTCCTTCACCTAGCTTGTTGGGAACACAAAGTTTCTTTTCACTTGCAAACTCCACTCCATACATATATATTGGGAGGAAGTAGCTCCAACTCGGTTTTACAGTGAAAACTGCAGGAACTTCAAACCGGCACTAGGAAATAGACTGAGAAACCAGAGTAAAAGTTTCTCCTGCGACCCGTTCCCTTTGTGCTAGATGAACGAACGTCTCTCCACATGCTCAGTTCTGAGAGATAAGTGTGTTTGAAAGCCGTCCTTCACCTAGCTTGTTGGGAACACAAAGTTTCTCTTCAGTTGCAAACTCCACTCGATACATATATATGGGGAGGTACTAGCTCCAACTCGGTTTTACAGTGAAAACTGCAGGAACTTCAAACCGGCACTAGGAAACAGACTGAGAAATCAGAGTAAAATTTCTCCTGCAACCCGTTCCCTTTGTGCTAGATGAACGAACGTCTCTCCACATGCTCAGTTCTGAGAGATAAGTGTGTGTGAAAGCCATCCTTCACCTAGCTTGTTGGGAACACAAAGTTTCTCTTCAGTTGCAAACTCCACTCCATACATATATATGGGGAGGTACTAGCTCCAACTCGGTTTTACAGTGAAAACTGCAGGAACTTCAAACCGGCACTAGGAAACAGACTGAGAAACCAGAGTAAAAGTTTTTCCTGCAACCCATTCCCATTGTGCTAGATGAACGAACGTCTCTCCACATGCTCAGTTCTGAGAGATATGTGTGTGTGAAAGCCGTCCTGCACCTTGCTTGTTGGGAACACAAAGTTTCTCTTCAGTTGCAAACACCACTCCATACATATATATGGGGAGGTACTAGCTCCAACTCGGTTTTACAGTGAAAACTGCAGGAACTTCAAAAAGGCACTAGGAAACAAACTGAGAAAGCAGAGTAAAAGTTTCTCCTGCAACCCGTTCCCTTTGTGCTAGATGCACGAACGTCTCTCCACATGCTCAGTTCTGAGAGATAAGTGTGTGTGAAAGCCGTCCTTCACCTAGCTTGTTGGGAACACAAAGTTTCTCTTCAGTTGCAAACTCCACTCCATACATATATATGGGGATGTACTAGCTCCATATCTGTTTTACAGTGAAAACTGCAGGAACTTCAAACCGGCACTAGGAAACAGACCGAGAAACCAGAGTAAATGTTTCTCCTGCAACCCGTTCCCTTTGTGCTAGATGAACGAACGTCTCTCCACATGCTCAGTTCTGAGAGATAATTGTGTGTGAAAGCCGTCCTTCACATTGCTTGTTGGGAACACAAAGTTTCTCTTCAGTTGCAAACTCCACTCCATACATATAAATGGGGAGGTACTAGCTCCAACTTGGTTTTACAGTGAAAACTGCAGGAACTTCAAACCGGCACTAGGAAACAGACTGAGAAACCAGAGTAAAAGTTTCTCCTGCAAACCGTTCCTTTTGTGCTAGATGAACGAACGTCTCTCCACATGCTCAGTTCTGAGAGATAAGTGTGTTTGAAAGCCTTCCTTCACCTAGCTTGTTGGGAACACAAAGTTTCTCTTCAGTTGCAAACTCCACTCCATACATATATATGGGGAGGTACTAGCTCCAACTCGGTTTTACAGTGAAAACTGCAGGAATTTCAAACAGGCACTAGGAAACAGACTGAGAAACCAGAGTAAAAGTTTTTCCTGCAACCCGTTCCCTTTGTGCTAGATGAACGAACGTCTCTCCACATGCTCAGTTCTGAGAGATAAGTGTGTGTGAAAGCCGTCCTGCACCTAGCTTGTTGGGAACACAAAGTTTCTCTTCAGTTGCAAACTCCAATCCATACATATATATGGGGATGTACTAGCTCCATATCTGTTTTACAGTGAAAACTGCAGGAACTTCAAACCGGCACTAGGAAACAGACCGAGAAACCAGAGTAAATGTTTCTCCTGCAACCCGTTCCCTTTGTGCTAGATGAACGAACGTCTCTCCACATGCTCAGTTCTGAGAGATAATTGTGTGTGAAAGCCGTCCTTCACATTGCTTGTTGGGAACACAAAGTTTCTCTTCAGTTGCAAACTCCACTCCATACATATAAATGGGGAGGTACTAGCTCCAACTTGGTTTTACAGTGAAAACTGCAGGAACTTCAAACCGGCACTAGGAAACAGACTGAGAAACCAGAGTAAAAGTTTCTCCTGCAAACCGTTCCCTTTGTGCTAGATGAACGAACGTCTCTCCACATGCTCAGTTCTGAGAGATAAGTGTGTTTGAAAGCCTTCCTTCACCTAGCTTGTTGGGAACACAAAGTTTCTCTTCAGTTGCAAACTCCACTCCATACATATATATGGGGAGGTACTAGCTCCAACTCGGTTTTACAGTGAAAACTGCAGGAATTTCAAACAGGCACTAGGAAACAGACTGAGAAACCAGAGTAAAAGTTTTTCCTGCAACCCGTTCCCTTTGTGCTAGATGAACGAACGTCTCTCCACATGCTCAGTTCTGAGAGATAAGTGTGTGTGAAAGCCGTCCTGCACCTAGCTTGTTGGGAACACAAAGTTTCTCTTCAGTTGCAAACTCCACTCCATACATATATATGGAGAGGTACTAGCTCCAACTCGGTTTTACAGTGAAAACTGCAGGAACTTCAAACTGGCACTAGGAAACAGACCGTGAAACCAGAGTAAAAGTTTCCCCTGCAAACAGTTCACTTTGTGCTAGATGAACGAAAGTCTCTCCACATGCTCAGTTCTGTGAGATAAGTGTGTGTGAAAGCCGTCCTTCACCTAGCTTGTTGGGAACACAAAGTTTCTTTTCACTTGCAAACTCCACTCCATACATATATATTGGGAGGAAGTAGCTCCAACTCGGTTTTACAGTGAAAACTGCAGGAACTTCAAACCGGCACTAGGAAACAGACTGAGAAACCAGAGTAAAATTTCTCCTGCAACCCGTTCCCTTTGTGCTAGATGAACGAACGTCTCTCCACATGCTCAGTTCGGACAGAGAAATGTGTGTGAAAGCCGTCCTTCACCTAGCTTGTTGGGAACACAAAGTTTCTCTTCAGGTGCAAACTCCACTCCATACATATAAATGGGGAGGTACTAGCTCCAACTTGGTTTTACAGTGAAAACTGCAGGAACTTCAAACCGGCACTAGGAAACAGACTGAGAAACCAGAGTAAAAGTTTCTCCTGCAAACCGTTCCCTTTGTGCTAGATGAACGAACGTCTCTCCACATGCTCAGTTCTGAGAGATAAGTGTGTTTGAAAGCCTTCCTTCACCTAGCTTGTTGGGAACACAAAGTTTCTCTTCAGTTGCAAACTCCACTCCATACATATATATGGGGAGGTACTAGCTCCAACTCGGTTTTACAGTGAAAACTGCAGGAATTTCAAACAGGCACTAGGAAACAGACTGAGAAACCAGAGTAAAAGTTTTTCCTGCAACCCGTTCCCTTTGTGCTAGATGAACGAACGTCTCTCCACATGCTCAGTTCTGAGAGATAAGTTTGTGTGAAAGCCGTCCTGCACCTAGCTTGTTGGGAACACAAAGTTTCTCTTCAGTTGCAAACTCCAATCCATACATATATATGGGGATGTACTAGCTCCATATCTGTTTTACAGTGAAAACTGCAGGAACTTCAAACCGGCACTAGGAAACAGACCTAGAAACCAGAGTAAATGTTTCTCCTGCAACCCGTTCCCTTTGTGCTAGATGAACGAACGTCTCTCCACATGCTCAGTTCTGAGAGATAATTGTGTGTGAAAGCCGTCCTTCACATTGCTTGTTGGGAACACAAAGTTTCTCTTCAGTTGCAAACTCCACTCCATACATATAAATGGGGAGGTACTAGCTCCAACTTGGTTTTACAGTGAAAACTGCAGGAACTTCAAACCGGCACTAGGAAACAGACTGAGAAACCAGAGTAAAAGTTTCTCCTGCAAACCGTTCCCTTTGTGCTAGATGAACGAACGTCTCTCCACATGCTCAGTTCTGAGAGATAAGTGTGTTTGAAAGCCTTCCTTCACCTAGCTTGTTGGGAACACAAAGTTTCTCTTCAGTTGCAAACTCCACTCCATACATATATATGGGAGGTACTAGCTCCAACTCGGTTTTACAGTGAAAACTGCAGGAATTTCAAACAGGCACTAGGAAACAGACTGAGAAACCAGAGTAAAAGTTTTTCCTGCAACCCGTTCCCTTTGTGCTAGATGAACGAACGTCTCTCCACATGCTCAGTTCTGAGAGATAAGTGTGTGTGAAAGCCGTCCTGCACCTAGCTTGTTGGGAACACAAAGTTTCTCTTCAGTTGCAAACTCCACTCCATACATATATATGGAGAGGTACTAGCTCCAACTCGGTTTTACAGTGAAAACTGCAGGAACTTCAAACTGGCACTAGGAAACAGACCGTGAAACCAGAGTAAAAGTTTCCCCTGCAACCAGTTCACTTTGTGCTAGATGAACGAAAGTCTCACCACATGCTCAGTTCTGTGAGATAAGTGTGTGTGAAAGCCGTCCTTCACCTAGCTTGTTGGGAACACAAAGTTTCTTTTCACTTGCAAACTCCACTCCATACATATATATTGGGAGGAAGTAGCTCCAACTCGGTTTTACAGTGAAAACTGCAGGAACTTCAAACCGGCACTAGGAAACAGACTGAGAAACCAGAGTAAAAGTTTCTCCTGCAAACCGTTCCCTTTGTGCTAGATGAACGAACGTCTCTCCACATGCTCAGTTCTGAGAGATAAGTGTGTTTGAAAGCCGTCCTTCACCTAGCTTGTTGGGAACACAAAGTTTCTCTTCAGTTGCAAACTCCACTCCATACATATATATGGGGAGGTACTAGCTCCAACTCGGTTTTACAGTGAAAACTGCAGGAACTTCAAACCGGCACTAGGAAACAGACTGAGAAACCAGAGTAAAATTTCTCCTGCAACCCGTTCCCTTTGTGCTAGATGAACGAACGTCTCTCCACATGCTCAGTTCTGAGAGATAAGTGTGTGTGAAAGCCATCCTTCACCTAGCTTGTTGGGAACACAAAGTTTCTCTTCAGTTGCAAACTCCACTCCATACATATATATGGGGAGGTACTAGCTCCAACTCGGTTTTACAGTGAAAACTGCAGGAACTTCAAACCGGCACTAGGAAACAGACTGAGAAACCAGAGTAAAAGTTTTTCCTGCAACCCATTCCCATTGTGCTAGATGAACGAACGTCTCTCCACATGCTCAGTTCTGAGAGATATGTGTGTGTGAAAGCCGTCCTGCACCTTGCTTGTTGGGAACACAAAGTTTCTCTTCAGTTGCAAACTCCACTCCATACATATAAATGGGGAGGTACTAGCTCCAACTTGGTTTTACAGTGAAAACTGCAGGAACTTCAAACCGGCACTAGGAAACAGACTGAGAAACCAGAGTAAAAGTTTCTCCTGCAAACCGTTCCCTTTGTGCTAGATGAACGAACGTCTCTCCACATGCTCAGTTCTGAGAGATAAGTGTGTGTGAAAGCCGTCCTTCACCTAGCTTGTTGGGAACACAAAGTTTCTCTTCAGTTGCAAACTCCACTCCATACATATATATGGAGAGGTACTAGCTTCAACTCGGTTTTACAGTGAAAACTGCAGGAACTTCAAACTGGCACTAGGAAACAGACCGAGAAACCACAGTAAAAGTTTCTCCTGCAACCAGTTCACTTTGTGCTAGATGAACGAACGTCTCTCCACATGCTCAGTTCTGAGAGATAAGTGTGTGTGAAAGCCGTCCTGCACCTAGCTTGTTGGGAACACAAAGTTTCTCTTCAGTTGCAAACTCTACTCCATACATATATATGGGGAGGAGCTAGCTCCAACTCGGTTTTACAGTGAAAACTGCAGGAACTTCAAACTGGCACTAGGAAAGAGACCGAGAAACCAGAGTAAAACTTTCTCCTGCAACCAGTTCACTTTGTGCTAGATGAACGAACGTCTCTCCACATGCTCAGTTCTGAGAGATAAGTGTGTGTGAAAGCCGTCCTGCACCTAGCTTGTTGGGAACACAAAGTTTCTCTTCAGTTGCAAACTACACTCCGTACATATATATTGGGAAGTACTAGCTCCAACTCTGTTTTACAGTGAAAACTGCAGGAACTTCAAACCGGCACTAGGAAACAGACTGAGAAACCAGAGTAAAAGTTTCTCCTGCAACCAGTTCCTTTTGTGCTAGATGAACGAACGTCTCTCCACATGCTCAGTTCTGAGAGATAAGTGTGTTTGAAAGCCTTCCTTCACCTAGCTTGTTGGGAACACAAAGTTTCTCTTCAGTTGCAAACTCCACTCCATACATATATATGGGAGGTACTAGCTCCAACTCGGTTTTACAGTGAAAACTGCAGGAATTTCAAACAGGCACTAGGAAACAGACTGAGAAACCAGAGTAAAAGTTTTTCCTGCAACCCGTTCCCTTTGTGCTAGATGAACGAACGTCTCTCCACATGCTCAGTTCTGAGAGATAAGTGTGTGTGAAAGCCGTCCTGCACCTAGCTTGTTGGGAACACAAAGTTTCTCTTCAGTTGCAAACTCCACTCCATACATATATATGGAGAGGTACTAGCTCCAACTCGGTTTTACAGTGAAAACTGCAGGAACTTCAAACTGGCACTAGGAAACAGACCGTGAAACCAGAGTAAAAGTTTCCCCTGCAACCAGTTCACTTTGTGCTAGATGAACGAAAGTCTCTCCACATGCTCAGTTCTGTGAGATAAGTGTGTGTGAAAGCCGTCCTTCACCTAGCTTGTTGGGAACACAAAGTTTCTTTTCACTTGCAAACTCCACTCCATACATATATATTGGGAGGAAGTAGCTCCAACACGGTTTTACAGTGAAAACTGCAGGAACTTCAAACCGGCACTAGGAAACAGACTGAGAAACCAGAGTAAAAGTTTCTCCTGCAAACCGTTCCCTTTGTGCTAGATGAACGAACGTCTCTCCACATGCTCAGTTCTGAGAGATAAGTGTGTTTGAAAGCCGTCCTTCACCTAGCTTGTTGGGAACACAAAGTTTCTCTTCAGTTGCAAACTCCACTCCATACATATATATGGGGAGGTACTAGCTCCAACTCGGTTTTACAGTGAAAACTGCAGGAACTTCAAACCGGCACTAGGAAACAGACTGAGAAACCAGAGTAAAATTTCTCCTGCAACCCGTTCCCTTTGTGCTAGATGAACGAACGTCTCTCCACATGCTCAGTTCTGAGAGATAAGTGTGTGTGAAAGCCATCCTTCACCTAGCTTGTTGGGAACACAAAGTTTCTCTTCAGTTGCAAACTCCACTCCATACATATATATGGGGAGGTACTAGCTCCAACTCGGTTTTACAGTGAAAACTGCAGGAACTTCAAACCGGCACTAGGAAACAGACTGAGAAACCAGAGTAAAAGTTTTTCCTGCAACCCATTCCCATTGTGCTAGATGAACGAACGTCTCTCCACATGCTCAGTTCTGAGAGTTATGTGTGTGTGAAAGCCGTCCTGCACCTTGCTTGTTGGGAACACAAAGTTTCTCTTCAGTTGCAAACTCCACTCCATACATATAAATGGGGAGGTACTAGCTCCAACTTGGTTTTACAGTGAAAACTGCAGGAACTTCAAACCGGCACTAGGAAACAGACTGAGAAACCAGAGTAAAAGTTTCTCCTGCAAACCGTTCCCTTTGTGCTAGATGAACGAACGTCTCTCCACATGCTCAGTTCTGAGAGATAAGTGTGTGTGAAAGCCGTCCTTCACCTAGCTTGTTGGGAACACAAAGTTTCTCTTCAGTTGCAAACTCCACTCCATACATATATATGGAGAGGTACTAGCTCCAACTCGGTTTTACAGTGAAAACTGCAGGAACTTCAAACTGGCACTAGGAAACAGACCGAGAAACCACAGTAAAAGTTTCTCCTGCAACCAGTTCACTTTGTGCTAGATGAACGAACGTCTCTCCACATGCTCAGTTCTGAGAGATAAGTGTGTGTGAAAGCCGTCCTGCACCTAGCTTGTTGGGAACACAAAGTTTCTCTTCAGTTGCAAACTCCACTCCATACATATATATGGGGATGAGCTAGCTCCAACTCGGTTTTACAGTGAAAACTGCAGGAACTTCAAACTGGCACTAGGAAAGAGACCGAGAAACCAGAGTAAAACTTTCTCCTGCAACCAGTTCACTTTGTGCTAGATGAACGAACGTCTCTCCACATGCTCAGTTCTGAGAGATAAGTGTGTGTGAAAGCCGTCCTGCACCTAGCTTGTTGGGAACACAAAGTTTCTCTTCAGTTGCAAACTACACTCCGTACATATATATTGGGAAGTACTAGCTCCAACTCTGTTTTACAGTGAAAACTGCAGGAACTTCAAACCGGCACTAGGAAACAGACTGAGAAACCAGAGTAAAAGTTTCTCCTGCAACCAGTTCCCTTTGTGCTAGATGAACGAACGTCTCTCCACATGCTCACTTCTGAGAGATAAGTGTGTGTGAAAGCCGTCCTTTACCTAGCTTGTTGGGAACACAAAGTTTCTCTTCTGTTGCAAACTCCACTCCATACATATATAAGGGGAGGTACTAGTTCCAACTCGGTTTTACAGTGAAAACTGCAGGAACTTCAAACCGGCATTAGGAAACAGGCTGAGAACCCAGATTAAAATTTCTCCTGCAACCCGTTCCCTTTGTGATAGATGAACGAACGTCTCTCCACATGCTCAGTTCTGAGAGATAAGTGTGTGTGAAAGCCGTCCTTCACCTTGCTTGTTGGGAACACAAAGTTTCTCTTCTGTTGCAAACTCCACTCCATACATATATAAGGGGAGGTACTAGTTCCAACTCGGTTTTACAGTGAAAACTGCAGGAACTTCAAACCGGCATTACGAAACAGGCTGAGAACCCAGATTAAAATTTCTCCTGCAACCCGTTCCCTTTGTGCTAGATGAACGAACGTCTCTCCACATGCTCAGTTCTGAGAGATAAGTGTGTGTGAAAGCCATCCTTCACCTAGCTTGTTGGGAACACAAAGTTTCTCTTCTGTTGCAAACTCCACTCCATACATATATATGGGGAGGTACTAGCTCCAACTCGGTTTTACAGTGAAAACTGCAGGAACTTCAAACCGGCAGTAGTAAACAGACTGAGAATCCAGAGTAAAAGTTTTTCCTGCAACCCATTCCCATTGTGCTAGATGAACGAACGTCTCTCCACATGCTCAGTTCTGAGAGATAAGTGTGTGTGAAAGCCGTCCTTCACCTAGCTTGTTGGGAACACAAAGTTTCTCTTCAGTTGCAAACACCACTCCATACATATATATGGGGAGGTACTAGCTCCAACTCCGTTTTACAGTGAAAACTGCAGGAACTTCATACTGGCACTAGGAAACAGACCGAGAAACCACAGTAAATGTTTCTCCTGCAACCCGTTCCCTTTGTGCTAGATGAACGAACGTCTCTCCACATGCTCAGTTCTGAGAGATAAGTGTGTGTGAAAGCCGTCCTTTACCTAGCTTGTTGGGAACACAAAGTTTCTCTTCTGTTGCAAACTCCACTCCATACATATATAAGGGGAGGTACTAGCTCCAACTCGGTTTTACAGTGAAAACTGCAGGAACTTCAAACCGGCATTAGGAAACAGACTGAGAACCCAGATTAAAATTTCTCCTGCCACCCGTTCCCTTTGTGCTAGATGAACGAACGTCTCTCCACATGCTCAGTTCTGAGAGATAAGTGTGTGTGAAAGCCATCCTTCACCTAGCTTGTTGTGAACACAAAGTTTCTCTTCAGTTGCAAACTCCACTCCATACATATATATGGGGAGGTACTAGCTCCAACTCGGTTTTACAGTGAAAACTGCAGGAACTTCATACTGGCACTAGGAAAGAGACCGAGAAACCAGAGTATATGTTTCTCCTGCAAACCGTTCCCTTTGTGCTAGATGAACGAACGTCTCTCCACATGCTCAGTTCTGAGAGATAAGTGTGTGTGAAAGCCGTCCTTCACCTTGCTTGTTGGGAACACAAAGTTTCTCTTCTGTTGCAAACTCCACTCCATACATATATAAGGGGAGGTACTAGTTCCAACTCGGTTTTACAGTGAAAACTGCAGGAACTTCAAACCGGCATTAGGAAACAGGCTGAGAACCCAGATTAAAATTTCTCCTGCAACCCGTTCCCTTTGTGCTAGATGAACGAACGTCTCTCCACATGCTCAGTTCTGAGAAATAAGTGTGTGTGAAAGCCATCCTTCACCTAGCTTGTTGGGAACACAAAGTTTCTCTTCAGTTGCAAACTCCACTCCATACATATATATGGGGAGGTACTAGCTCCAACTCGGTTTTACAGTGAAAACTGCAGGAAATTCAAAACGGCACTAGGAAACAGACTGAGAAAACAGAGTAAAAGTTTTTCCTGCAACCCGTTCCCTTTGTGCTAGATGAACGAACGTCTCTCCACATGCTCAGTTCTGAGAGATAATTGTGTGTGAAAGCCGTCCTTCACCTAGCTTGTTGGGAACACAAAGTTTCTCTTCAGTTGCAAACTCCACTCCATACATATATATGGGGAGGTACTAGCTCCAACTCGGTTTTACAGTGAAAACTGCAGGAACTTCAAACCGGCACTAGGAAACAGACTGAGAAACGAGAGTCAAAGTTTCTTCTGCAACCCGTACCCTTTGTGCTAGATGAAAGAACGTCTCTCCGCATGCTCAGTTCTGAGAGATAAGTGTGTGTGAAAGCCGTCCTTCACTTAGCTTGTTGGGAACACAAAGTTTCTCTTCAGTTGCAAACTCTACTCCATACATATATATGGGGGGGTACTAACTCCAACTCGGTTTTACAGTGAAAACTGCAGGAACTTCAAACCGGCACTAGGAAACAGACTGAGAAACCAGAGTAAAAGTTTCTCCTGCAACCCGTTCCCTTTGTGCTAGATGAACGAACGTCTCTCCACATGCTCAGTTCTGAGAGATAAGTGTGTGTGAAAGCCGTCCTTCACTATCTTGTTGGGAACACAAAGTTTCTCTTCAGTTGCAAACTCCCCTCCATACATATATATGGGGAGGTACTACGTCCAACTCGGTTTTACACTGAAAACTGCAGGAACTTCAAACAGGCACTAGGAAACAGACTGAGAAACCAGAGTAAAAGTTTTTCCTGCAACCCATTCCCATTGTGCTAGATGAACGAACGTCTCTCCACATGCTCAGTTCTGAGAGATAAGTGTGTGTGAAAGCCGTCCTGCACCTTGCTTGTTGGGAACACAAAGTTTCTCTTCAGTTGCAAACACCACTCCATACATATATATGGGGAGGTACTAGCTCCAACTCTGTTTTACAGTGAAAACTGCAGGAACTTCATACTGGCGCTAGGAAACAGACCGAGAAACCAGAGTAAATGTTTCTCCTGCAACCCGTTCCCTTTGTGCTAGATGAACGAACGTCTCTCCACATGCTCAGTTCTGAGAGATAAGTGTGTGTGAAAGCCGTCCTTCACCTTGCTTGTTGGGAACACAAAGTTTCTCTTCAGTTGCAAAGTCCACTCCATACATATATATGGGGAGGTACTAGCTCCAACTCGATTTTACAGTGAAAACTGCAGGAACTTCAAACCGGCACTAGGAAACAGACTGAGAAACCAGAGTAAAAGTTTCTCCTGCAACCCGTTCCCTTTGTGCTAGATGAACGAACGTCTCTCCACATGCTCAGTTCTGAGAGATAAGTGTGTGTGAAAGCCGTCCTTCACCTAGCTTGTTGGGAACACAAAGTTTCTCTTCAGTTGCAAACTCCACTCGATACATATATATGGGGAGGTACTAGCTCCAACTCGCTTTTACAGTGAAAACTGCAGGGACTTCAAACCGGCACTAGGAAACAGACTGAGAAACGAGAGTAAAAGTTTCTCCTGCAACCCGTTCCCTTTGTGCTAGATGAACGAACGTCTCTCCACATGCTCAGTTCTGAGAAATAAGTGTGTGTGAAAGCCATCCTTCACCTAGCTTGTTGGGAACACAAAGTTTCTCTTCAGTTGCAAACTCCACTCCATACATATAAATGGGGAGTTACTAGCTCCAACTCGGTTTTACAGTGAAAACTGCAGGAACTTCATACCGGCACTAGGAAACAGACTGAGAAACCAGAGTAAAAGTTTCTCCTGCAACCCGTTCCCTTTGTGCTAGATGAACGAACGTCTCTCCACATGCTCAGTTCTGAGAGATAATTGTGTGTGAAAGCCGTCCTTCACCTAGCTTGTTGGGAACACAAAGTTTCTCTTCAGTTGCAAACTCCACTCCATACATATATATGGGGAGGTACTAGCTCCAACTCGGTTTTACAGTGAAAACTGCAGGAACTTCAAACCGGCACTAGGAAACAGACTGAGAAACGAGAGTAAAAGTTTCTCCTGCAACCCGTACCCTTTGTGCTAGATGAACGAACGTCTCTCCACATGCTCAGTTCTGAGAGATAAGTGTGTGTGAAAGCCGTCCTTCACCTAGCTTGTTGGGAACACAAAGTTTCTCTTCAGTTGCAAACTCTACTCCATACATATATATGGGGAGGTACTAACTCCAACTCGGTTTTACAGTGAAAACTGCAGGAACTTCAAACCGGCACTAGGAAACAGACTGAGAAACCAGAGTAAAAGTTTCTCCTGCAACCCGTTCCCTTTGTGCTAGATGAACGAACGTCTCTCCACATGCTCAGTTCTGAGAGATAAGTGTGTGTGAAAGCCGTCCTTCACTATCTTGTTGGGAACACAAAGTTTCTCTTCAGTTGCAAACTCCCCTCCATACATATATATGGGGAGGTACTACGTCCAACTCGGTTTTACACTGAAAACTGCAGGAACTTCAAACAGGCACTAGGAAACAGACTGAGAAACCAGAGTAAAAGTTTTTCCTGCAACCCATTCCCATTGTGCTAGATGAACGAACGTCTCTCCACATGCTCAGTTCTGAGAGATAAGTGTGTGTGAAAGCCGTCCTGCACCTTGCTTGTTGGGAACACAAAGTTTCTCTTCAGTTGCAAACACCACTCCATACATATATATGGGGAGGTACTAGCTCCAACTCGGTTTTACAGTGAAAACTGCAGGAACTTCATACTGGCACTAGGAAACAGACCGAGAAACCAGAGTAAATGTTTCTCCTGCAACCCGTTCCCTTTGTGCTAGATGAACGAACGTCTCTCCACATGCTCAGTTCTGAGAGATAAATGTGTGTGAAAGCCGTCCTTCACCTTGCTTGTTGGGAACACAAAGTTTCTCTTCAGTTGCAAACTCCACTCCATACATATATATGGGGAGGTACTAGCTCCAACTCGATTTTACAGTGAAAACTGCAGGAACTTCAAACCGGCACTAGGAAACAGACTGAGAAACCAGAGTAAAAGTTTCTCCTGCAACCCGTTCCCTTTGTGCTAGATGAACGAACGTCTCTCCACATGCTCAGTTCTGAGAGATAAGTGTGTGTGAAAGCCGTCCTTCACCTAGCTTGTTGGGAACACAAAGTTTCTCTTCAGTTGCAAACTCCACTCCATACATATATATGGGGATTTACTAGCTCCAACTCGGTTTTACAGTGAAAACTGCAGGAACTTCAAACCGGCACTAGGAAACAGACTGAGAAACCAGAGTAAAAGTTTCTCCTGCAACCCGTTCCCTTTGTGCTAGATGAACGAACGTCTCTCCACATGCTCAGTTCTGAGAGATAAGTGTGTGTGAAAGCCGTCCTTCACTATCTTGTTGGGAACACAAAGTTTCTCTTCAGTTGCAAACTCCCCTCCATACATATATATGGGGAGGTACTACGTCCAACTCGGTTTTACACTGAAAACTGCAGGAACTTCAAACAGGCACTAGGAAACAGACTGAGAAACCAGAGTAAAAGTTTTTCCTGCAACCCATTCCCATTGTGCTAGATGAACGAACGTCTCTCCACATGCTCAGTTCTGAGAGATAAGTGTGTGTGAAAGCCGTCCTGCACCTTGCTTGTTGGGAACACAAAGTTTCTCTTCAGTTGCAAACACCAATCCATACATATATATGGGGAGGTACTAGCTCCAACTCGGTTTTACAGTGAAAACTGCAGGAACTTCATACTGGCACTAGGAAACAGACCGAGAAACCAGAGAAAATGTTTCTCCTGCAACCCGTTCCCTTTGTGCTAGATGAACGAACGTCTCTCCACATGCTCAGTTCTGAGAGATAAGTGTGTGTGAAAGCCGTCCTTCACCTTGCTTGTTGGGAACACAAAGTTTCTCTTCAGTTGCAAACTCCACTCCATACATATATATGGGGTGGTACTAGCTCCAACTCGATTTTACAGTGAAAACTGCAGGAACTTCAAACCGGCACTAGGAAACAGACTGAGAAACCAGAGTAAAAGTTTCTCCTGCAACCCGTTCCCTTTGTGCTAGATGAACGAACGTCTCTCCACATGCTCAGTTCTGAGAGATAAGTGTGTGTGAAAGCCGTCCTTCACTATCTTGTTGGGAACACAAAGTTTCTCTTCAGTTGCAAACTCCCCTCCATACATATATATGGGGAGGTACTACGTCCAACTCGGTTTTACACTGAAAACTGCAGGAACTTCAAACAGGCACTAGGAAACAGACTGAGAAACCAGAGTAAAAGTTTTTCCTGCAACCCATTCCCATTGTGCTAGATGAACGAACGTCTCTCCACATGCTCAGTTCTGAGAGATAAGTGTGTGTGAAAGCCGTCCTGCACCTTGCTTGTTGGGAACACAAAGTTTCTCTTCAGTTGCAAACACCACTCCATACATATATATGGGGAGGTACTAGCTCCAACTCGGTTTTACAGTGAAAACTGCAGGAACTTCATACTGGCACTAGGAAACAGACCGAGAAACCAGAGAAAATGTTTCTCCTGCAACCCGTTCCCTTTGTGCTAGATGAACGAACGTCTCTCCACATGCTCAGTTCTGAGAGATAAGTGTGTGTGAAAGCCGTCCTTCACCTTGCTTGTTGGGAACACAAAGTTTCTCTTCAGTTGCAAACTCCACTCCATACATATATATGGGGTGGTACTAGCTCCAACTCGATTTTACAGTGAAAACTGCAGGAACTTCAAACCGGCACTAGGAAACAGACTGAGAAACCAGAGTAAAAGTTTCTCCTGCAACCCGTTCCCTTTGTGCTAGATGAACGAACGTCTCTCCACATGCTCAGTTCTGAGAGATAAGTGTGTGTGAAAGCCGTCCTTCACCTAGCTTGTTGGGAAAACAAAGTTTCTCTTCAGTTGCAAACTCCACTCCATACATATATATGGGGATTTACTAGCTCCAACTCGGTTTTACAGTGAAAACTGCAGGGACTTCAAACCGGCACTAGGAAACAGACTGAGAAACGAGAGTAAAAGTTTCTCCTGCAACCCGTTCCCTTTGTGCTAGATGAACGAACGTCTCTCCACATGCTCAGTTCTGAGAGATAAGTGTGTGTGAAAGCCGTCCTTCACCTAGCTTGTTGGGAACACAAAGTTTCTCTTCAGTTGCAAACTCCACTCCATACATATATATGGGAGGTACAAGCTCCAACTCGGTTTTACAGTGAAAACTGCAGGAACTTCAAACCGGCACTAGGAAACAGACTGAGAAACCAGAGTAAAAGTTTCTCCTGCAACCCGTTCCCTTTGTGCTAGATGAACGAACGTCTCTCCACATGCTCAGTTCTGAGAGATAAGTGTGTGTGATAGCCGTACTTCACCTAGCTTGTTGGGAACACAAAGTTTCTCTTCAGTTGCAAACTCCACTCCATATATATATATGGGGAGGTACTAGCTCCAACTCGGTTTTACAGTGAAACCTGAAGGAACTTCAAACCGGCACTAGGAAACAGACTGAGAAACCAGAGTAAAAGTTTCTCCTGCAACACGTTCCCTTTGTGCTAGATGAACGAGCATCTCTCCACATGCTCAGTTCTGAGAGATAAGTGTGTGTGAAAGCCGTCCTTCACCTAGCTTGTTGGGAACACAAACTTTCTATTCAGTTGCAAACTCCACTCCATACATATATATGGGGAGGTACTAGCTCCAACTCGGTTTTACAGTGAAAACTGCAGGAACTTCAAACCGGCACTAGGAAACAGACTGAGAAACCAGAGTAAAAGTTTCTCCTGCAACCGGTTCCCTTTGTGCTAGATGAACGAACGTCTCTCCACATGCTCAGTTCTGAGAGATAAGTGTGTGTGAAAGCCGTACTTCACATAGCTTGTTGGGAACACAAAGTTTCTATTCAGTTGCAAACTCCACTCCATACATATATATGGGAGGTACAAGCTCCAACTCGGTTTTACAGTGAAAACTGCAGGAACTTCAAACCGGCACTAGGAAACAGACTGAGAAACCAGAGTAAAAGTTTCTCCTGCAACCCGTTCCCTTTGTGCTAGATGAACGAACGTCTCTCCACATGCTCAGTTCTGAGAGATAAGTGTGTGTGAAAGCCGTACTTCACCTAGCTTGTTGGGAACACAAAGTTTCTCTTAAGTTGCAAACTCCACTCCATACATATATATGGGGAGGTACTAGCTCCAAATCGGTTTTACAGTGAAAATTGCAGGAACTTCAAACCGGCACTAGGAAACAGACTGAGAAACCAGAGTAAAAGTTTCTCCTGCAACCCGTTCCCTTTGTGCTAGATGAACGAACATCTCTCCACATGCTCAGTTCTGAGAGATAAGTGTGTGTTAAAGCCATCCTTCACCTACCTTGTTGGGAACACAAAGTTTCTCTTCAGTTGCAAACTCCACTCCATACATATATATGGGGAGGTACTAGCTCCAACTCGGTTTTACAGTGAAAACTGCAGGAACTTCAAAACGGCACTAGGAAACAGACCGAGAAACCAGAGTAAAAGTTTCCCTGCAACCCGTTCCTTTGTGCTAGATGAACGAACGTCTCTCCACATGCTAAGTTCTGAGAGATAAGTGTGTGTGAAAGCCGTTTTTAACCTAGCTTGTTGGGAACCCAAAGTTTCTCTTCAGTGGCAAACTCCATTCCACACATATATATGGGGAGGTACTAGCTCCAACTCGGTTTTACAGTGAAAACTGCAGGAACTTCAAACCGGCAGTAGGAAGCAAACTGAGAAACCAGAGAAAAAGTATCTCCTGCAACCCGTTCCCTTTGTGCTAGATGAACGAACGTCTCTCCACATGCTCAGTTCTGAGAGATAAGTGTGTGTGAAAGCCGTCCTTCACCTAGCTTGTTGGGAACACAAAGTTTCTCTTCAGGTGCAAACTCCACTCCATACATATATAAGGGGAGGTACTAGCCCCAACTCGGTTTTACAGTGAAAACTGCAGGAAATTCAACCCGGCACTAGGAAAAAGACTGAGAAAGCAGAGAAAAAGTTTCTCCTGCAACCCGTTCCCTTTGTGCTAGATGAAAGAACGTCTCTCCACATGCTCAGTTCTGAGTGATAAGTGTGCGTGAAAGCCGTCCTTCAACTAGCTCGTTGGGAACACAAAGTTTCTCTTCAGTTCCAAACTCCACTCCATACATATATATGGGGAGGTACTAGCTCCAACTCAGTTTTACAGTGAAAACTGCAGGAACTTCAAACCGGCACTAGGAAACAGACTGAGAAACCAGAGTAAAAGTTTCTCCTGCAACCCGTTCCCTTTGTGCTAGATGAACGAAAGTCTCTCCACATGCTCAGTTCTGAGTGATAAGTGTGTGTGAAAGCCGTCCTTCACCTAGCTTGTTGGGAACACAAAGTTTCTCTTCAGTAGCAAACTCCACCCCATACATATATATGGGTAGGTACTAGCTCCAACTCGGTTTTACAGTGAAAACTGCAGGAACTTCAATCCGGCACTAGGAAACAGACTGAGAAACCAGAGTAAAAGTTTCTCCTGCAACCCGTTCCCTTTGTGCTAGATGAACGAACGTCTCTCCACATGCTCAGATCTGACAGATAAGTATGTGTGAAAGCCGTCCTTCACATAGCTTGTTGGGAACACAAAGTTTCTCTTCAGTTGCAAACTCCACTCCATACATATATATGGGGAAGTACAAGCTCCAACTCGGTTTTACAGTGAAAACTGCAGGAACTTCAAACAGGCTCTAGGAAACAGACTGAGAAACCAGAGGAAATGTTTTCCCTTCAACCCGTTCCCTTTGTGCTAGATGAACGAACGTCTCTCCACACGCTCAGTTCTGAGAGATAATTGTGTGTGAAAGCCGTCCTTCACCTAGCTTGTTGGGAATACAAAGTTTCCCTTCAGTTGCAAATTCCACTCCATACATATATATGGGGAGGTACTAGCTCCAACTCGGTTTTACAGTGAAAACTGCAGGAACTTCAAACAGGCACTAGGAAACAGACTGAGAAACCAGAGTAAAAGTTTCCTCTGCAACCCGTTCCCTTTGTGCTAGATGAACGAACGTCTCTCCACAAGCTCATTTCTGAGAGATAAGTGTGTTTGAAAGCCGTCCTTCACCTAGCTTGTTGGGAACACAAAGTTTCTCTTCAGTTGCAAACTCCACTCCATACATATATATGGGGAGGTACTAGCTCCAACTCGGTTTTACAGTGAAAACTGCAGGAACTTCAAACCGGCACTAGAAAACAGACTGAGAAACCAGAATAAAAGTTTCTCCTGCAACCCGTTCCCTTTGTGCTAGATGAACGAACGTCTCTCCACATGCTCAGTTCTCAGAGATAAGTGTGTGTGAAAGCCGTCCTTCACCTAGCTTGTTGGGAACACAAAGTTTCTCTTCAGTTGCAAACTCCAATCCATACATATATATGGGGAGGTACTAGCTCCAACTCGGTTTTACAGTGAAAACTGCAGGAACTTCAAACCGGCACTAGGAAACAGACTGAGAAACCAGAGTAAAAGTTTCTCCTGCAACCCGTTCCCTTTGTGCTAGATGAACGAACGTCTCTCCACATGCTCAGTGCTGACAGATAAGTGTGTGTGAAAGCCGTCCTTCACCTAGCTTGTTGGGAACACAAAGTTTCTCTTCAGTTGCAAACTCCACTCCATACATATTTATGGGGAGGTACTAGCTCCAACTCGGTTTTACATTGAAAACTGCAGGAACTTCAAACCGGCACTAGGAAACAGACTGAGAAACCAGAGTAAAAGTTTCTCCTGCAACCCGTTCCCTTTGTGCTAGATGCACGAACGTCTCTCCACATGCTCAGTTCTGAGAAATAAGTGTGTGTGAAAGCCGTCCTTCACCTAGCTTGTTGGGAACACAAAGTTTCTCTTCAGTTGCAAACTCCACTCCATACATATATATGGGGATGTACTAGCTCCATATCTGTTTTACAGTGAAAACTGCAGGAACTTCAAACCGGTACTAGGAAACAGACTGAGAAACCAGAGTAAAAGTTTCTCCTGCAACCCGTTCCCTTTGTGCTAGATGAACGAACGTCTCTCCACATGCTCAGTTCTGAGAGATAACTGTGTGTGAAAGCCGTCCTTCACCTAGCTAGTTGGGAACACAAAGTTTCTCTTCAGTTGCAAACTCCACTCCATACATATATATGGGGAGGTACTAGCTCCAACTCGGTTTTACAGTGAAAACTGCAGGAACTTCACACCGGCACTAGGAAACAGACTGAGAAACCAGAGTAAAAGTTCCCCTGCAACCAGTTCCCTTTGTGCTAGATGAACGAACGTCTCTCCACATGCTCAGTTCTGAGATAAAAGTGTGTGTGAAAGCCGTCCTTCACAAAGCTTGTTGGGAACACAAAGTTTCTCTTCAGTTGCAAACTCCACTCCATACATATATATGGGGATTTACTAGCTCCAACTCGGTTTTACAGTGAAAACTGCAGGAACTTCAAACCGGCACTAGGAAACAGACTGAGAAACCAGAGTAAAAGTTTCTCCTGCAACCCGTTCCCTTTGTGCTAGATGAACGAACGTCTCTCCACATGCTCAGTTCTGAGAGATAAGTGGGTGTGAAAGCCGTCCTTCACATAGCTTGTTGGGAACACAAAGTTTCTCTTCAGTTGCAAACTCCACTCCATACATATATATGGGAGGTACTAGCTCCAACTCGGTTTTACAGTGAAAACTGCAGGAACTTCAAACCGGCACTAGGAAACAGACTGAGAAACCAGAGTAGAATTTTCTCCTGCCAGCCGTTCCCTTTGTGCTAGATGAACGAACGTCTCTCCACATGCTCAGTTCGGACAGAGAAATGTGTGTGAAAGCCGTTCTTCACCTAGCTTGTTGGGAACACAAAGTTTCTCTTCAGGTGCAAACTCCACTCCATACATATATAAGGGGAGGTACTAGCCCCAACTCGGTTTTACAGTGAAAACTGCAGGAAATTCAACCCGGCACTAGGAAAAAGACTGAGAAAGCAGAGAAAAAGTTTCTCCTGCAACCCGTTCCCTTTGTGCTAGATGAACGAACGTCTCTCCACATGCTCAGTTCTGATAGATAAGTGTGTGTGAAAGTCGTACTTCAACTAGCTCGTTGGGAACACAAAGTTTCTCTTCAGTTCCAAACTCCACTCCATACATATATATGGGGAGGTACTAGCTCCAACTCAGTTTTACAGTGAAAAATGCAGGAACTACAAACCGGCACTAGGAAACAGACTGAGAAACCAGAGGAAAAGTTTCTCCTGCAAACCGTTCCCTTTGTGCTAGATGAACGAAAGTCTCTCCACATGCTCAGTTCTGAGTGATAAGTGTGTGTGAAAGCCGTCCTTCACCTAGCTTGTTGGGAACCCAAAGTTTCTCTTCAGTGGCAAACTCCACTCCAGACATATATATGGGGAGGTACTAGCTCCAACTCGGTTTTACAGTGAAAACTGCAGGAACTTCAAACCGGCACTAGGAAACAGACTGAGAAACCAGAGTAAAAGTTACTGCTGCAACCCGTTCCCTTTGTGCTAGATGAACGAACGTCTCTCCACATGCTCAGTTCTGAGAGGTAAGTGTGTGTGAAAGCCGTCCTTCACCTAGCTTGTTGGGAACACAAAGTTTCTCTTCAGTTGCAAACTCCACTCCCTACATATATATGGGGAGGTATTAGCTCCAACTCGGTTTTACAGTGAAAACTGCAGGAACTTCAAACCGGCACTAGGAAACAAACTGAGAAAGCAGAGTAAAAGTTTCTCCTGCAACCCGTTCCCTTTGTGCTAGATGCACGAACGTCTCTCCACATGCTCAGTTCTGAGAGATAAGTGTGTGTGAAAGCCGTCCTTCACCTAGCTTGTTGGGAACACAAAGTTTCTCTTCAGTTGCAAACTCCACTCCATACATATATATGGGGATGTACTAGCTCCATATCTGTTTTACAGTGAAAACTGCAGGAACTTCAAACCGGCACTAGGAAACAGACTGAGAAACCAGAGTAAAAGTTTCTCCTACAACCCGTTTCCTTTGTGCTAGATGAACGAACGACTCTTCACATGCTCAGTTCTGAGAGATAAGTGTGTGTGAAAGCCGTCCTTCACCTAGCTAGTTGGGAACACAAAGTTTCTCCTCAGTTGCAAACTCCACTCCATACATATATATGGGGAGGTACTAGCTCCAACTCGGTTTTACAGTGAAAACTGCAGGAACTTCAAACCGGCACAAGGAAACCGACTGAGAAACCAGAGTAAAAGTTTCTCCTGCAACCCGTTCCCTTTGTGCTAGATGAACGAACGTCTCTCCACATGCTCAGTTCTGAGAGATAACTGTGTGTGAAAGCCGTCCTTCACCTAGCTAGTTGGGAACACAAAGTTTCTCTTCAGTTGCAAACTCCACTCCATACATATATATGGGGAGGTACTAGCTCCAACTCGGTTTTACAGTGAAAACTGCAGGAACTTCACACCGGCACTAGGAAACAGACTGAGAAACCAGAGTAAAAGTTCCCCTGCAACCAGTTCCCTTTGTGCTAGATGAACGAACGTCTCTCCACATGCTCAGTTCTGAGATATAAGTGTGTGTGAAAGCCGTCCTTCACATAGCTTGTTGGGAACACAAAGTTTCTCTTCAGTTGCAAACTCCACTCCATACATATATATTGGGAGGTACTAGCTCCAACTCGGTTTTACAGTGAAAACTGCAGGAACTTCAAACCGGCAGTAGGAAGCAAACTGAGAAACCAGAGTAAAAGTTTCTCCTGCAACCCGTTCCCTTTGTGCTAGATGAACGAACGTCTCTCCACATGCTCAGTTCTGAGAGATAAGTGTGTGTGAAAGCCGTCCTTCACCTAGCTTGTTGGGAACACAAAGTTTCTCTTCAGGTGCAAACTCCACTCCATACATATATAAGGGGAGGTACTAGCCCCAACTCGGTTTTACAGTGAAAACTGCAGGAAATTCAACCCGGCACTAGGAAAAAGACTGAGAAAGCAGAGAAAAAGTTTCTCCTGCAACCCGTTCCCTTTGTGCTAGATGAACGAACGTCTCTCCACATGCTCAGTTCTGAGAGGTAAGTGTGTGTGAAAGCCGTCCTTCACCTAGCTTGTTGGGAACACAAAGTTTCTCTTCAGTTGCAAACTCCACTCCATACATATATATGGGGATGTACTAGCTCCATATCTGTTTTACAGTGAAAACTGCAGGAACTTCAAACCGGCACTAGGAAACAGACTGAGAAACCAGAGTAAATGTTTCTCCTACAACCCGTTTCCTTTGTGCTAGATGAACGAACGACTCTTCACATGCTCAGTTCTGAGAGATAAGTGTGTGTGAAAGCCGTCCTTCACCTAGCTAGTTGGGAACACAAAGTTTCTCTTCAGTTGCAAACTCCACTCCATACATATATATGGGGAGGTACTAGCTCCAACTCGGTTTTACAGTGAAAACTGCAGGAACTTCAAACCGGCACAAGGAAACCGACTGAGAAACCAGAGTAAAAGTTTCTCCTGCAACCCGTTCCCTTTGTGCTAGATGAACGAACGTCTCTCCACATGCTCAGTTCTGAGAGATAACTGTGTGTGAAAGCCGTCCTTCACCTAGCTAGTTGGGAACACAAAGTTTCTCTTCAGTTGCAAACTCCACTCCATACATATATATGGGGAGGTACTAGCTCCAACTCGGTTTTACAGTGAAAACTGCAGGAACTTCACACCGGCACTAGGAAACAGACTGAGAAACCAGAGTAAAAGTTCCCCTGCAACCAGTTCCCTTTGTGCTAGATGAACGAACGTCTCTCCACATGCTCAGTTCTGAGATATAAGTGTGTGTGAAAGCCGTCCTTCACATAGCTTGTTGGGAACACAAAGTTTCTCTTCAGTTGCAAACTCCACTCCATACATATATATGGGGAGGTACTAGCTCCAACTCGGTTTTACAGTGAAAACTGCAGGAACTTCAAACCGGCACTAGGAAACAGACTGAGAAACCAGAGTAAAAGTTACTCCTGCAACCCGTTCCCTTTGTGCTAGATGAACGAACGTCTCTCCACATGCTCAGTTCTGAGAGGTAAGTGTGTGTGAAAGCCGTCCTTCACCTAGCTTGTTGGGAACACAAAGTTTCTCTTCAGTTGCAAACTCCACTCCCTACATATATATGGGGAGGTACTAGCTCCAACTCGGTTTTACAGTGAAAACTGCAGGAACTTCAAACCGGCAGTAGGAAGCAAACTGAGAAACCAGAGTAAAAGTTTCTCCTGCAACCCGTTCCCTTTGTGCTAGATGAACGAACGTCTCTCCACATGCTCAGTTCTGAGAGATAAGTGTGTGTGAAAGCCGTCCTTCACCTAGCTTGTTGGGAACACAAAGTTTCTCTTCAGGTGCAAACTCCACTCCATACATATATAAGGGGAGGTACTAGCCCCAACTCGGTTTTACAGTGAAAACTGCAGGAAATTCAACCCGGCACTAGGAAAAAGACTGAGAAAGCAGAGAAAAAGTTTCTCCTGCAACCCGTTCACTTTGTGCTAGATGAACGAACGTCTCTCCACATGCTCAGTTCTGAGAGGTAAGTGTGTGTGAAAGCCGTCCTTCACCTAGCTTGTTGGGAACACAAAGTTTCTCTTCAGTTGCAAACTCCACTCCATACATATATATGGGGATGTACTAGCTCCATATCTGTTTTACAGTGAAAACTGCAGGAACTTCAAACCGGCACTAGGAAACAGACTGAGAAACCAGAGTAAAAGTTTCTCCTACAACCCGTTTCCTTTGTGCTAGATGAACGAACGACTCTTCACATGCTCAGTTCTGAGAGATAAGTGTGTGTGAAAGCCGTCCTTCACCTAGCTAGTTGGGAACACAAAGTTTCTCTTCAGTTGCAAACTCCACCCCATACATATATATGGGGAGGTACTAGCTCCAACTCGGTTTTACAGTGAAAACTGCAGGAACTTCAAACCGGCACAAGGAAACCGACTGAGAAACCAGAGTAAAAGTTTCTCCTGCAACCCGTTCCCTTTGTGCTAGATGAACGAACGTCTCTCCACATGCTCAGTTCTGAGAGATAACTGTGTGTGAAAGCCGTCCTTCACCTAGCTAGTTGGGAACACAAAGTTTCTCTTCAGTTGCAAACTCCACTCCATACATATATATGGGGAGGTACTAGCTCCAACTCGGTTTTACAGTGAAAACTGCAGGAACTTCACACCGGCACTAGGAAACAGACTGAGAAACCAGAGTAAAAGTTCCCCTGCAACCAGTTCCCTTTGTGCTAGATGAACGAACGTCTCTCCACATGCTCAGTTCTGAGATATAAGTGTGTGTGAAAGCCGTCCTTCACATAGCTTGTTGGGAACACAAAGTTTCTCTTCAGTTGCAAACTCCACTCCATACATATATATGGGGAGGTACTAGCTCCAACTCGGTTTTACAGTGAAAACTGCAATAACTTCAAACCGGCACTAGGAAACAGACTGAGAAACCAGAGTAAAAGTTTCTCCTGCAACCCGTTCCCTTTGTGCTAGATGAACGAACGTCTCTCCACATGCTCAATTCTGAGAGATAAGTGTGTGTGAAAGCCGTCCTTCACCTTGCTTGTTGGGAACACAAAGTTTCTCTTCAGTTGCAAACTCCACTCCATACATACATATGGGGATTTACTAGCTCCAACTCGGTTTTACAGTGAAAACTGCAGGAACTTCAAACCGGCACTAGGAAACCGACTGAGAAACCAGAGTAAAAGTTTCTCCTGCAACCCGTTCCCTTTGTGCTAGATGAACGAACGTCTCTCCACATGCTCAGTTCTGAGAGATAACTGTGTGTGAAAGCCGTCCTTCACCTAGCTAGTTGGGAACACAAAGTTTCTCTTCAGTTGCAAACTCCACTCCATACATATATATGGGGAGGTACTAGCTCCAACTCGGTTTTACAGTGAAAACTGCAGGAACTTCACACCGGCACTAGGAAACAGACTGAGAAACCAGAGTAAAAGTTCCCCTGCAACCAGTTCCCTTTGTGCTAGATGAACGAACGTCTCTCCACATGCTCAGTTCTGAGATATAAGTGTGTGTGAAAGCCGTCCTTCACATAGCTTGTTGGGAACACAAAGTTTCTCTTCAGTTGCTAACTCCACTCCATACATATATATTGGGAGGTACTAGCTCCAACTCGGTTTTACAGTGAAAACTGCAGGAACTTCAAACCGGCAGTAGGAAGCAAACTGAGAAACCAGAGTAAAAGTTTCTCCTGCAACCCGTTCCCTTTGTGCTAGATGAACGAACGTCTCTCCACATGCTCAGTTCTGAGAGATAAGTGTGTGTGAAAGCCGTCCTTCACCTAGCTTGTTGGGAACACAAAGTTTCTCTTCAGGTGCAAACTCCACTCCATACATATATAAGGGGAGGTACTAGCCCCAACTCGGTTTTACAGTGAAAACTGCAGGAAATTCAACCCGACACTAGGAAAAAGACTGAGAAAGCAGAGAAAAAGTTTCTCCTGCAACCCGTTCCCTTTGTGCTAGATGAACGAACGTCTCTCCACATGCTCAGTTCTGAGAGGTAAGTGTGTGTGAAAGCCGTCCTTCACCTAGCTTGTTGGGAACACAAAGTTTCTCTTCAGTTGCAAACTCCACTCCATACATATATATGGGGATGTACTAGCTCCATATCTGTTTTACAGTGAAAACTGCAGGAACTTCAAACCGGCACTAGGAAACAGACTGAGAAACCAGAGTAAAAGTTTCTCCTACAACCCGTTTCCTTTGTGCTAGATGAACGAACGACTCTTCACATGCTCAGTTCTGAGAGATAAGTGTGTGTGAAAGCCGTCCTTCACCTAGCTAGTTGGGAACACAAAGTTTCTCTTCAGTTGCAAACTCCACTCCATACATATATATGGGGAGGTACTAGCTCCAACTCGGTTTTACAGTGAAAACTGCAGGAACTTCAAACCGGCACAAGGAAACCGACTGAGAAACCAGAGAAAAGTTTCTCCTGCAACCCGTTCCCTTTGTGCTAGATGAACGAACGTCTCTCCACATGCTCAGTTCTGAGAGATAACTGTGTGTGAAAGCCGTCCTTCACCTAGCTAGTTGGGAACACAAAGTTTCTCTTCAGTTGCAAACTCCACTCCATACATATATATGGGGAGGTACTAGCTCCAACTCGGTTTTACACTGAAAACTGCAGGAACTTCACACCGGACTTGGAAACAGACTGAGAAACCAGAGTAAAAGTTCCCCTGCAACCAGTTCCCTTTGTGCTAGATGAACGAACGTCTCTCCACATGCTCAGTTCTGAGATATAAGTGTGTGTGAAAGCCGTCCTTCACATAGCTTGTTGGGAACACAAAGTTTCTCTTCAGAGGCAAACTCCACTCCATACATATATATGGGGAGGTACTAGCTCCAACTCGGTTTTACAGTGAAAACTGCAGGAACTTCACACCGGACTTGGAAACAGACTGAGAAACCAGAGTAAAAGTTTCTCCTGCAACCCGTTCCCTTTGTGCTAGATGAACGAACGTCTCTCCACATGCTCAGTTCTGAGATATAAGTGTGTGTGAAAGCCGTCCTTCACATAGCTTGTTGGGAACACAAAGTTTCTCTTCAGTTGCAAACTCCACTCCATACATATATATTGGGAGGTACTAGCTCCAACTCGGTTTTACAGTGAAAACTGCAATAAATTCAAACCGGCACTAGGAAACAGACTGAGAAACCAGAGTAAAAGTTTCTCCTGCAACCCGTTCCCTTTGTGCTAGATGAACGAACGTCTCTCCACATGCTCAGTTCTGAGAGATAAGTGTGTGTGAAAGCCGTCCTTCACCTTGCTTGTTGGGAACACAAAGTTTCTCTTCAGTTGCAAACTCCACTCCGTACATACATATGGGGATTTACTAGCTCCAACTCGGTTTTACAGTGAAAACTGCAGGAACTTCAAACCGGCACTAGGAAACCGACTGAGAAACCAGAGTAAAAGTTTCTCCTGCAACCCGTTCCCTTTGTGCTAGATGAACGAACGTCTCTCCACATGCTCAGTTCTGAGAGATAAGTGTGTGTGAAAGCCGTCCTTCACATAGCTTGTTGGGAACACAAAGTTTCTCTTCAGTTGCAAACTCCACTCCATACATATATATGGGAAGTACTAGCTCCAACTCGGTTTTACAGTGAAAACTGCAGGAACTTCAAACCGGCACTAGGAAACAGACTGAGAAACCAGAGTAAAAGTTTCTCCTGCCAGCCGTTCCCTTTGTGCTAGATGAACGATCGTCTCTCCACATGCTCAGTTCTGAGAGATAAGTGTGTGTGAAAGCCGTCCTTCACCTATCTTGTTGGGAACACAAAGTTTCTCTTCAGTTGCAAACTCCACTCCATACATATATATGGGAGGTACAAGCTCCAACTCGGTTTTACAGTGAAAACTGCAGGAACTTCAAACCGGCACTAGGAAACAGACTGAGAAACCAGAGTAAAAGTTTCTCCTGCAACCCGTTCCCTTTGTGCTAGATGAACGAACGTCTCTCCACATGCTCAGTTCTGAGAGATAAGTGTGTGTGAAAGCCGTCCTTCACCTAGCTTGTTGGGAACACAAAGTTTCTCTTCAGGTGCAAACTCCACTCCATACATATATAAGGGGAGGTACTAGCCCCAACTCGGTTTTACAGTGAAAACTGCAGGAAATTCAACCCGGCACTAGGAAAAAGACTGAGAAAGCAGAGAAAAAGTTTCCCCTGCAACCCGTCCCTTTTGTGCTAGATGAACGAACGTCTCTCCACATGCTCAGTTCTGATAGATAAGTGTGTGTGAAAGCCGTCCTTCAACTAGCTCGTTGGGAACACAAAGTTTCTCTTCAGTTCCAAACTCCACTCCATACATATATATGGGGAGGTACTAGCTCCAACTCAGTTTTACAGTGAAAACTGCAGGAACTTCAAACCGGCACTAGGAAACAGACTGAGAAACCAGAGTAAAAGTTTCTCCTGCAACCCGTTCCCTTTGTGCTAGATGAACGAACGTCTCTCCACATGCTCAGTTCTGAGAGATAAGTGTGTGTGAAAGCCGTCCTTCACATAGCTTGTTGGGAACACAAAGTTTCTCTTCAGTTGCAAACTCCACTCCATACATATATATGGGAAGTACTAGCTCCAACTCGGTTTTACAGTGAAAACTGCAGGAACTTCAAACCGGCACTAGGAAACAGACTGAGAAACCAGAGTAAAAGTTTCTCCTGCCAGCCGTTCCCTTTGTGCTAGATGAACGAACGTCTCTCCACATGCTCAGTTCTGAGAGATAAGTGTGTGTGAAAGCCGTCCTTCACCTATCTTGTTGGGAACACAAAGTTTCTCTTCAGTTGCAAACTCCACTCCATACATATATATGGGAGGTACAAGCTCCAACTCGGTTTTACAGTGAAAACTGCAGGAACTTCAAACCGGCACTAGGAAACAGACTGAGAAACCAGAGTAAAAGTTTCTCCTGCAACCCGTTCCCTTTGTGCTAGATGAACGAACGTCTCTCCACATGCTCAGTTCTGAGAGATAAGTGTGTGTGAAAGCCGTCCTTCACCTAGCTTGTTGGGAACACAAAGTTTCTCTTCAGGTGCAAACTCCACTCCATACATATAGAAGGGGAGGTACTAGCCCCAACTCGGTTTTACAGTGAAAACTGCAGGAAATTCAACCCGGCACTAGGAAAAAGACTGAGAAAGCAGAGAAAAAGTTTCCCCTGCAACCCGTTCCCTTTGTG
The DNA here is from genome assembly GCF_048773025.1 of Camelus bactrianus. Classification (NCBI taxonomy): domain Eukaryota; kingdom Metazoa; phylum Chordata; class Mammalia; order Artiodactyla; family Camelidae; genus Camelus; species Camelus bactrianus. The sequence continues at coordinate 5,620,336 of NC_133565.1, forward strand.
CTAGATGAACGAACGTCTCTCCACATGCTCAGTTCTGATAGATAAGTGTGTGTGAAAGCCGTCCTTCAACTAGCTCGTTGGGAACACAAAGTTTCTCTTCAGTTCCAAATTCCACTCCATACATATATATGGGGAGGTACTAGCTCCAACTCAGTTTTACAGTGAAAACTGCAATAACTTCAAACCGGCACTAGGAAACAGACTGAGAAACCAGAGTAAAAGTTTCTCCTGCAACCCGTTCCCTTTGTGCTAGATGAACGAAAGTCTCTCCACATGCTCAATTCTGAGAGATAAGTGTGTGTGAAAGCCGTCCTTCAACTAGCTTGTTGGGAACACAAAGTTTCTCTTCAGTTGCAAACTCCACTCCATACATATATATGGGAGGTACAAGCTCCAACTCGGTTTTACAGTGAAAACTGCAGGAACTTCAAACCGGCACTAGGAAACAGACTGAGAAACCAGAGTAAAAGTTTCTCCTGCAACCCGTTCTCTTTGTGCTAGATGAACGAACGTCTCTCCACATGCTCAGTTCTGAGAGATAAGTGTGTGTGAAAGCCGTCCTTCACCTAGCTTGTTGGGAACACAACGTTTCTCTTCAGTTTCAAACACCACTCCATACATATATATGGGGAGGTACAAGCTCCAACTCGGTTTTACAGTGAAAACTGCAGGAACTTCAAACCGGCACTAGGAAACAGACCGAGAAACCAGAGTAATAGTTTCTCCTGCAACCCGTTCCCTTTGTGCTAGATGAACGAACGTCTCTCCACATGCTCAGTTCTGAGAGATAACTGTGTGTGAAAGCCGTCCTTCACCTAGCTTGTTGGGAACACAAAGTTTCTCTTCAGTTGCAAACTCCACCCCATACATATATATGGGGAGGTACTAGCTCCAACTCAGTTTTACAGTGAAAACTGCAGGAACTTCAAACAGGCACTAGGAAACAGACCGAGAAACCAGAGTAAAATTTTCTCCTGAAACCCGTTCCCTTTGTGCTAGATGAACGAACGTCTCTCCACAAGCTCAGTTCTGAGAGATAAGTGTGTGTGAAAGCCGTCCTTCACCTAGCTTGTTGGGAACACAAAGTTTCTCTTCAGTTGCAAACTCCACTCCATACATATATATGGGAGGTACAAGCTCCAACTCGGTTTTACAGTGAAAACTGCAGGAACTTCAAACCGGCACTAGGAAACAGACTGAGAAACCAGAGTAAAAGTTTCTCCTGCAACCCGTTCCCTTTGTGCTAGATGAACGTACGTCTCTCCTCATGCTCAGTTCTGAGAGATAAGTGTGTGTGAAAGCCGTCCTTCACCTAGCTTGTTGGGAACACAGAGTTTCTCTTCAGTTGCAAACTCCTCTCCATACATATATATGGGGAGGTACTAGCTCCAACTCGGTTTTTCAGTGAAAACTGCAGGAACTTCAAACTGGCACTAGGAAAAACACCGAGAAACCAGAGTAAAAGTTTCTCCTGCAACCCGTTCCCTTTGTGCTAGATGAACGAACGTCTCTCAACATGCTCAGTTCTGAGAGATAAGTGTGTGTAAAAGCCGTCCGTCACCTAGATTGTTTGGAACACAAAGTTTCTCTTCAGTTGCAAACTCCACTCCATACATATATATGGGGAGGTACTAGCTCCAACTCAGTTTTACAGTGAAAACTGCAGGAACTTCAAACCGGCACTAGGAAACAGACCGAGAAACCAGAGTAAAAGTTTTTCCTGCAACCCGTTCCTTTTGTGATAGATGAACGAACGTCTCTCCACATGCTCAGTTCTGAGAGATAAGTGTGTGTGAAAGCCGTCCTTCACCTAGCTTGTTGGGAACACAAAGTTTCTCTTCAGTTGTAAACTCCACTCCCTACATATATATGGGGAGGTACTAGCTCCAACTCGGTTTTACAGTGAAAACTGCAGGAACTTCAGACCGGCACTAGGAAACAGACTGAGAAACCAGAGTAAAAGTTTCCCCTGCAACCCGTTCCCTTTGTGCTAGATGACCGAACGTCTCTCCACATGCTCAATTCTGATAGATAAGTGTGTGTGAAAGCCGTCCTTCACCTTGCTTGTTGGGAACACAAAGTTTCTCTTCAGTTGCAAACTCCACTCCATACATATATATGGGGATTTACTAGCTCCAACTCGGTTTTACAGTGAAAACTGCAGGAACTTCAAACCGGCACTAGGAAACAGACTGAGAAACGAGAGTAAATGTTTCTCCTGCAACCCGTTCCCTTTGTGCTAGATGAACGAACGTCTCTCCACATGCTCAGTTCTGAGAGTTAAGTGTGTGTGAAAGCCGTCCTTCACCTAGATTGTTGGGAACACAAAGTTTCTCTTCAGTTGCAAACTCCACTCCATACATATATATGGGAAGTACAAGCTCCAACTCGGTTTTACAGTGAAAACTGCAGGAACTTCAAACCGGCACTAGGAAACAGAGCGAGAAACCAGAGTAAAAGTTTCTCCTGCAACCCGTTCCCTTTGTGCTAGATGAACGAACGTCTCTCCACATGCTCAGTTCTGAGAGATAAGTGTGTGTGAAAGCCGTCCTTCACCTAGCTTGTTGGGAACACAAAGTTTCTCTTCAGTTGCAAACTCCACTCCATACATATATATGGGGAGGTACTAGCTCCAAATCAGTTTTACAGTGAAAACTGCAGGAACTTCAAACAGGCACTAGGAAACAGACCGAGAAACCAGAGTAAAATTTTCTCCTGAAACCCGTTCCCTTTGTGCTAGATGAACGAACGTCTCTCCACAAGCTCAGTTCTGAGAGATAAGTGTGTGTGAAAGCCGTCCTTCACCTAGCTTGTTGGGAACACAAAGTTTCTCTTCAGTTGCAAACTCCACTCCATACTTATATATGGGAGGTACAAGCTCCAACTCGGTTTTACAGTGAAAACTGCAGGAACTTCAAACCGGCACTAGGAAACAGACTGAGAAACCAGAGTAAAAGTTTCTCCTGCAACCCGTTCCCTTTGTGCTAGATGAACGTACGTCTCTCCTCATGCTCAGTTCTGAGAGATAAGTGTGTGTGAAAGCCGTCCTTCACCTAGCTTGTTGGGAACACAAAGTTTCTCTTCAGTTGCAAACTCCTCTCCATACATATATATGGGGAGGTACTAGCTCCAACTCGGTTTTACAGTGAAAACTGCAGGAACTTCAAACTGGCACTAGGAAAAACACCGAGAAACCAGAGTAAAAGTTTCTCCTGCAACCCGTTCCCTTTGTGCTAGATGAACGAACGTCTCTCCACATGCTCAGTTCTGAGAGATAAGTGTGTGTAAAAGCCGTCCGTCACCTAGATTGTTTGGAACACAAAGTTTCTCTTCAGTTGCAAACTCCACTCCATACATATATATGGGGAGGTACTAGCTCCAACTCAATTTTACAGTGAAAACTGCAGGAACTTCAAACCGGCACTAGGAAACAGACCGAGAAACCAGAGTAAAAGTTTCTCCTGCAACCCGTTCCCTTTGTGATAGATGAACGAACGTCTCTCCACATGCTCAGTTCTGAGAGATAAGTGTGTGTGAAAGCCGTCCTTCACCTAGCTTGTTGGGAACACAAAGTTTCTCTTCAGTTGTAAACTCCACTCCCTACATATATATGGGGAGGTACTAGCTCCAACTCGGTTTTACAGTGAAAACTGCAGGAACTTCAGACCGGCACTAGGAAACAGACTGAGAAACCAGAGTAAAAGTTTCCCCTGCAACCCGTTCCCTTTGTGCTAGATGAACGAACGTCTCTCCACATGCTCAATTCTGATAGATAAGTGTGTGTGAAAGCCGTCCTTCACCTTGCTTGTTGGGAACACAAAGTTTCTCTTCAGTTGCAAACTCCACTCCATACATATATATGGGGATTTACTAGCTCCAACTCGGTTTTACAGTGAAAACTGCAGGAACTTCAAACCGGCACTAGGAAACAGACTGAGAAACGAGAGTAAATGTTTCTCCTGCAACCCGTTCCCTTTGTGCTAGATGAACGAACGTCTCTCCACATGCTCAGTTCTGAGACATAAGTGTGTGTGAAAGCCGTCCTGCACCTTGCTTGTTGGGAACACAAAGTTTCTCTTCAGTTGCAAACACCACTCCATACATATATATGGGGAGGTACTAGCTCCAACTCGGTTTTACAGTGAAAACTGCAGGAACTTCATACTGGCACTAGGAAAGAGACCGAGAAACCAGAGTATATGTTTCTCCTGCAAACCGTTCCCTTTGTGCTAGATGAACGAACGTCTCTCCACATGCTAAGTTCTGAGAGATAAGTGTGTGTGAAAGCCGTCCTTCACCTTGCTTGTTGGGAACACAAAGTTTCTCTTCTGTTGCAAACTCCACTCCATACATATATAAGGGGAGGTACTAGTTCCAACTCGGTTTTACAGTGAAAACTGCAGGAACTTCAAACCGGCATTAGGAAACAGGCTGAGAACCCAGATTAAAATTTCTCCTGCAACCCGTTCCCTTTGTGCTAGATGAACGAACGTCTCTCCACGTGCTCAGTTCTGAGAAATAAGTGTGTGTGAAAGCCATCCTTCACCTAGCTTGTTGGGAACACAAAGTTTCTCTTCAGTTGCAAACTCCACTCCATACATATATATGGGGAGGTACTAGCTCCAACTCGGTTTTACAGTGAAAACTGCAGGAACTTCAAAACGGCACTAGGAAACAGACTGAGAAAACAGAGTAAAAGTTTTTCCTGCAACCCATTCCCATTGTGCTAGATGAACGAACGTCTCTCCACATGCTCAGTTCTGAGAGATAAGTGTGTGTGAAAGCCGTCCTGCTCATTGCTTGTTGGGAACACAAAGTTTCTCTTCAGTTGCAAACACCACTCCATACATATATATGGGGAGGTACTAGCTCCAACTCTGTTTTACAGTGAAAACTGCAGGAACTTCAAACCGGCACTAGGAAACAGACTGAGAAACCAGAGTAAAAGTTTCTCCTGCAACCCGTTCCCTTTGTGCTAGATGAACGAACGTCTCTCCACATGCTCAGTTCTGAGAGATAATTGTGTGTGAAAGCCGTCCTTCACCTAGCTTGTTGGGAACACAAAGTTTCTCTTCAGTTGCAAACTCCACTCCATACATATATATGGGGAGGTAGTAGCTCCAACTCGGTTTTACAGTGAAAACTGCAGGAACTTCAAACCGGCACTAGGAAACAGACTGAGAAACGAGAGTAAAAGTTTCTCCTGCAACCCGTACCCTTTGTGCTAGATGAACGAACGTCTCTCCACATGCTCAGTTCTGAGAGATAAGTGTGTGTGAAAGCCGTCCTTCACCTAGCTTGTTGGGAACACAAAGTTTCTCTTCAGTTGCAAACTCTACTCCATACATATATATGGGGAGGTACTAACTCCAACTCGGTTTTACAGTGAAAACTGCAGGAACTTCAAACCGGCACTAGGAAACAGACTGAGAAACCAGAGTAAAAGTTTCTCCTGCAACCCGTTCCCTTTGTGCTAGATGAACGAACGTCTCTCCACATGCTCAGTTCTGAGAGATAAGTGTGTGTGAAAGCCGTCCTTCACTATCTTGTTGGGAACACAAAGTTTCTCTTCAGTTGCAAACTCCCCTCCATACATATATATGGGGAGGTACTACGTCCAACTCGGTTTTACACTGAATACTGCAGGAACTTCAAACAGGCACTAGGAAACAGACTGAGAAACCAGAGTAAAAGTTTTTCCTGCAACCCATTCCCATTGTGCTAGATGAACGAACGTCTCTCCACATGCTCAGTTCTGAGAGATAAGTGTGTGTGAAAGCCGTCCTGCACCTTGCTTGTTGGGAACACAAAGTTTCTCTTCAGTTGCAAACACCACTCCATACATATATATGGGGAGGTACTAGCTCCAACTCTGTTTTACAGTGAAAACTGCAGGAACTTCATACTGGCACTAGGAAACAGACCGAGAAACCAGAGTAAATGTTTCTCCTGCAACCCGTTCCCTTTGTGCTAGATGAACGAACGTCTCTCCACATGCTCAGTTCTGAGAGATAAGTGTGTGTGAAAGCCGTCCTTCACCTTGCTTGTTGGGAACACAAAGTTTCTCTTCAGTTGCAAACTCCACTCCATACATATATATGGGGAGGTACTAGCTCCAACTCGATTTTACAGTGAAAACTGCAGGAACTTCAAACCGGCACTAGGAAACAGACTGAGAAACCAGAGTAAAAGTTTCTCCTGCAACCCGTTCCCTTTGTGCTAGATGAACGAACGTCTCTCCACATGCTCAGTTCTGAGAGATAAGTGTGTGTGAAAGCCGTCCTTCACCTAGCTTGTTGGGAACACTAAGTTTCTCTTCAGTTGCAAACTCCACTCCATACATATATATGGGGAGGTACTAGCTCCAACTCGATTTTACAGTGAAAACTGCAGGAACTTCAAACCGGCACTAGGAAACAGACTGAGAAACCAGAGTAAAAGTTTCTCCTGCAACCCGTTCCCTTTGTGCTAGATGAACGAACGTCTCTCCACATGCTCAGTTCTGAGAGATAAGTGTGTGTGAAAGCCGTCCTTCACCTTGCTTGTTGGGAACACAAAGTTTCTCTTCAGTTGCAAAGTCCACTCCATACATATATATGGGGAGGTACTAGCTCCAACTCGATTTTACAGTGAAAACTGCAGGAACTTCAAACCGGCACTAGGAAACAGACTGAGAAACCAGAGTAAAAGTTTCTCCTGCAACCCGTTCCCTTTGTGCTAGATGAACGAACGTCTCTCCACATGCTCAGTTCTGAGAGATAAGTGTGTGTGAAAGCCGTCCTTCACCTAGCTTGTTGGGAACACAAAGTTTCTCTTCAGTTGCAAACTCCACTCCATACATATATATGGGGATTTACTAGCTCCAACTCGGTTTTACAGTGAAAACTGCAGGGACTTCAAACCGGCACTAGGAAACAGACTGAGAAACGAGAGTAAAAGTTTCTCCTGCAACCCGTTCCCTTTGTGCTAGATGAACGAACGTCTCTCCACATGCTCAGTTCTGAGAGATAAGTGTGTGTGAAAGCCGTCCTTCACCTAGCTTGTTGGGAACACAAAGTTTCTCTTCAGTTGCAAACTCCACTCCATACATATATATGGGAGGTACAAGCTCCAACTCGGTTTTACAGTGAAAACTGCAGGAACTTCAAACCGGCACTAGGAAACAGACTGAGAAACCAGAGTAAAAGTTTCTCCTGCAACCCGTTCCCTTTGTGCTAGATGAACGAACGTCTCTCCACATGCTCAGTTCTGAGAGATAAGTGTGTGTGAAAGCCGTACTTCACCTAGCTTGTTGGGAACACAAAGTTTCTCTTCAGTTGCAAACTCCACTCCATATATATATATGGGGAGGTACTAGCTCCAACTCGGTTTTACAGTGAAAACTGCAGGAACTTCAAACCGGCACTAGGAAACAGACTGAGAAACCAGAGTAAAAGTTTCTCCTGCAACCCGTACCCTTTGTGCTAGATGAACGAACGTCTCTCCACATGCTCAGTTCTGAGAGATAAGTGTGTGTGAAAGCCGTCCTTCACCTAGCTTGTTGGGAACACAAAGTTTCTCTTCAGTTGCAAACTCTACTCCATACATATATATGGGGAGGTACTAACTCCAACTCGGTTGTACAGTGAAAACTGCAGGAACTTCAAACCGGCACTAGGAAACAGACTGAGAAACCAGAGTAAAAGTTTCTCCTGCAACCCGTTCCCTTTGTGCTAGATGAACGAACGTCTCTCCACATGCTCAGTTCTGAGAGATAAGTGTGTGTGAAAGCCGTCCTTCACTATCTTGTTGGGAACACAAAGTTTCTCTTCAGTTGCAAACTCCCCTCCATACATATATATGGGGAGGTACTACGTCCAACTCGGTTTTACACTGAAAACTGCAGGAACCTCAAACAGGCACTAGGAAACAGACTGAGAAACCAGAGTAAAAGTTTTTCCTGCAACCCATTCCCATTGTGCTAGATGAACGAACGTCTCTCCACATGCTCAGTTCTGAGAGATAAGTGTGTGTGAAAGCCGTCCTGCACCTTGCTTGTTGGGAACACAAAGTTTCTCTTCAGTTGCAAACACCACTCCATACATATATATGGGGAGGTACTAGCTCCAACTCTGTTTTACAGTGAAAACTGCAGGAACTTCATACTGGCACTAGGAAACAGACCGAGAAACCAGAGTAAATGTTTCTCCTGCAACCCGTTCCCTTTGTGCTAGATGAACGAACGTCTCTCCACATGCTCAGTTCTGAGAGATAAGTGTGTGTGAAAGCCGTCCTTCACCTTGCTTGTTGGGAACACAAAGTTTCTCTTCAGTTGCAAAGTCCACTCCATACATATATATGGGGAGGTACTAGCTCCAACTCGATTTTACAGTGAAAACTGCAGGAACTTCAAACCGGCACTAGGAAACAGACTGAGAAACCAGAGTAAAAGTTTCTCCTGCAACCCGTTCCCTTTGTGCTAGATGAACGAACGTCTCTCCACATGCTCAGTTCTGAGAGATAAGTGTGTGTGAAAGCCGTCCTTCACCTAGCTTGTTGGGAACACAAAGTTTCTCTTCAGTTGCAAACTCCACTCCATACATATATATGGGGATTTACTAGCTCCAACACGGTTTTACAGTGAAAACTGCAGGGACTTCAAACCGGCACTAGGAAACAGACTGAGAAACGAGAGTAAAAGTTTCTCCTGCAACCCGTTCCCTTTGTGCTAGATGAACGAACGTCTCTCCACATGCTCAGTTCTGAGAGATAAGTGTGTGTGAAAGCCGTCCTTCACCTAGCTTGTTGGGAACACAAAGTTTCTCTTCAGTTGCAAACTCCACTCCATACATATATATGGGAGGTACAAGCTCCAACTCGGTTTTACAGTGAAAACTGCAGGAACTTCAAACCGGCACTAGGAAACAGACTGAGAAACCAGAGTAAAAGTTTCTCCTGCAACCCGTTCCCTTTGTGCTAGATGAACGAACGTCTCTCCACATGCTCAGTTCTGAGAGATAAGTGTGTGTGAAAGCCGTACTTCACCTAGCTTGTTGGGAACACAAAGTTTCTCTTCAGTTGCAAACTCCACTCCATATATATATATGGGGAGGTACTAGCTCCAACTCGGTTTTACAGTGAAAACTGCAGGAACTTCAAACCGGCACTAGGAAACAGACTGAGAAACCAGAGTAAAAGTTTCTCCTGCAACCCGTACCCTTTGTGCTAGATGAACGAACGTCTCTCCACATGCTCAGTTCTGAGAGATAAGTGTGTGTGAAAGCCGTCCTTCACCTAGCTTGTTGGGAACACAAAGTTTCTCTTCAGTTGCAAACTCTACTCCATACATATATATGGGGAGGTACTAACTCCAACTCGGTTGTACAGTGAAAACTGCAGGAACTCCAAACCGGCACTAGGAAACAGACTGAGAAACCAGAGTAAAAGTTTCTCCTGCAACCCGTTCCCTTTGTGCTAGATGAACGAACGTCTCTCCACATGCTCAGTTCTGAGAGATAAGTGTGTGTGAAAGCCGTCCTTCACTATCTTGTTGGGAACACAAAGTTTCTCTTCAGTTGCAAACTCCCCTCCATACATATATATGGGGAGGTACTACGTCCAACTCGGTTTTACACTGAAAACTGCAGGAACCTCAAACAGGCACTAGGAAACAGACTGAGAAACCAGAGTAAAAGTTTTTCCTGCAACCCATTCCCATTGTGCTAGATGAACGAACGTCTCTCCACATGCTCAGTTCTGAGAGATAAGTGTGTGTGAAAGCCGTCCTGCACCTTGCTTGTTGGGAACACAAAGTTTCTCTTCAGTTGCAAACACCACTCCATACATATATATGGGGAGGTACTAGCTCCAACTCTGTTTTACAGTGAAAACTGCAGGAACTTCATACTGGCACTAGGAAACAGACCGAGAAACCAGAGTAAATGTTTCTCCTGCAACCCGTTCCCTTTGTGCTAGATGAACGAACGTCTCTCCACATGCTCAGTTCTGAGAGATAAGTGTGTGTGAAAGCCGTCCTTCACCTTGCTTGTTGGGAACACAAAGTTTCTCTTCAGTTGCAAACTCCACTCCATACATATATATGGGGAGGTACTAGCTCCAACTCGATTTTACAGTGAAAACTGCAGGAACTTCAAACCGGCACTAGGAAACAGACTGAGAAACCAGAGTAAAAGTTTCTCCTGCAACCCGTTCCCTTTGTGCTAGATGAACGAACGTCTCTCCACATGCTCAGTTCTGAGAGATAAGTGTGTGTGAAAGCCGTCCTTCACCTAGCTTGTTGGGAACACAAAGTTTCTCTTCAGTTGCAAACTCCACTCCATACATATATATGGGGAGGTACTAGCTCCAACTCGATTTTACAGTGAAAACTGCAGGAACTTCAAACCGGCACTAGGAAACAGACTGAGAAACCAGAGTAAAAGTTTCTCCTGCAACCCGTTCCCTTTGTGCTAGATGAACGAACGTCTCTCCACATGCTCAGTTCTGAGAGATAAGTGTGTGTGAAAGCCGTACTTCACCTAGCTTGTTGGGAACACAAAGTTTCTCTTCAGTTGCAAACTCTACTCCATACATATATATGGGGAGGTACTAACTCCAACTCGGTTTTACAGTGAAAACTGCAGGAACTTCAAACCGGCACTAGGAAACAGACTGAGAAACCAGAGTAAAAGTTTCTCCTGCAACCCGTTCCCTTTGTGCTAGATGAACGAACGTCTCTCCACATGCTCAGTTCTGAGAGATAAGTGTGTGTGAAAGCCGTCCTTCACTATCTTGTTGGGAACACAAAGTTTCTCTTCAGTTGCAAACTCCCCTCCATACATATATATGGGGAGGTACTACGTCCAACTCGGTTTTACACTGAAAACTGCAGGAACTTCAAACAGGCACTAGGAAACAGACTGAGAAACCAGAGTAAAAGTTTTTCCTGCAACCCATTCCCATTGTGCTAGATGAACGAACGTCTCTCCACATGCTCAGTTCTGAGAGATAAGTGTGTGTGAAAGCCGTACTGCACCTTGCTTGTTGGGAACACAAAGTTTCTCTTCAGTTGCAAACACCACTCCATACATATATATGGGGAGGTACTAGCTCCAACTCTGTTTTACAGTGAAAACTGCAGGAACTTCATACTGGCACTAGGAAACAGACCGAGAAACCAGAGTAAATGTTTCTCCTGCAACCCGTTCCCTTTGTGCTAGATGAACGAACGTCTCTCCACATGCTCAGTTCTGAGAGATAAGTGTGTGTGAAAGCCGTCCTTCACCTTGCTTGTTGGGAACACAAAGTTTCTCTTCAGTTGCAAACTCCACTCCATACATATATATGGGGAGGTACTAGCTCCAACTCGATTTTACAGTGAAAACTGCAGGAACTTCAAACCGGCACTAGGAAACAGACTGAGAAACCAGAGTAAAAGTTTCTCCTGCAACCCGTTCCCTTTGTGCTAGATGAACGAACGTCTCTCCACATGCTCAGTTCTGAGAGATAAGTGTGTGTGAAAGCCGTCCTTCACCTAGCTTGTTGGGAACACTAAGTTTCTCTTCAGTTGCAAACTCCACTCCATACATATATATGGGGAGGTACTAGCTCCAACTCGATTTTACAGTGAAAACTGCAGGAACTTCAAACCGGCACTAGGAAACAGACTGAGAAACCAGAGTAAAAGTTTCTCCTGCAACCCGTTCCCTTTGTGCTAGATGAACGAACGTCTCTCCACATGCTCAGTTCTGAGAGATAAGTGTGTGTGAAAGCCGTCCTTCACTATCTTGTTGGGAACACAAAGTTTCTCTTCAGTTGCAAACTCCCCTCCATACATATATATGGGGAGGTACTACGTCCAACTCGGTTTTACACTGAAAACTGCAGGAACTTCAAACAGGCACTAGGAAACAGACTGAGAAACCAGAGTAAAAGTTTTTCCTGCAACCCATTCCCATTGTGCTAGATGAACGAACGTCTCTCCACATGCTCAGTTCTGAGAGATAAGTGTGTGTGAAAGCCGTCCTGCACCTTGCTTGTTGGGAACACAAAGTTTCTCTTCAGTTGCAAACACCACTCCATACATATATATGGGGAGGTACTAGCTCCAACTCGGTTTTACAGTGAAAACTGCAGGAACTTCATACTGGCACTAGGAAACAGACCGAGAAACCAGAGTAAATGTTTCTCCTGCAACCCGTTCCCTTTGTGCTAGATGAACGAACGTCTCTCCACATGCTCAGTTCTGAGAGATAAGTGTGTGTGAAAGCCGTCCTTCACCTTGCTTGTTGGGAACACAAAGTTTCTCTTCAGTTGCAAAGTCCACTCCATACATATATATGGGGAGGTACTAGCTCCAACTCGATTTTACAGTGAAAACTGCAGGAACTTCAAACCGGCACTAGGAAACAGACTGAGAAACCAGAGTAAAAGTTTCTCCTGCAACCCGTTCCCTTTGTGCTAGATGAACGAACGTCTCTCCACATGCTCAGTTCTGAGAGATAAGTGTGTGTGAAAGCCGTCCTTCACCTAGCTTGTTGGGAACACAAAGTTTCTCTTCAGTTGCAAACTCCACTCCATACATATATATGGGGATTTACTAGCTCCAACTCGGTTTTACAGTGAAAACTGCAGGGACTTCAAACCGGCACTAGGAAACAGACTGAGAAACGAGAGTAAAAGTTTCTCCTGCAACCCGTTCCCTTTGTGCTAGATGAACGAACGTCTCTCCACATGCTCAGTTCTGAGAGATAAGTGTGTGTGAAAGCCGTCCTTCACCTAGCTTGTTGGGAACACAAAGTTTCTCTTCAGTTGCAAACTCCACTCCATACATATATATGGGAGGTACAAGCTCCAACTCGGTTTTACAGTGAAAACTGCAGGAACTTCAAACCGGCACTAGGAAACAGACTGAGAAACCAGAGTAAAAGTTTCTCCTGCAACCCGTTCCCTTTGTGCTAGATGAACGAACGTCTCTCCACATGCTCAGTTCTGAGAGATAAGTGTGTGTGAAAGCCGTACTTCACCTAGCTTGTTGGGAACACAAAGTTTCTCTTCAGTTGCAAACTCCAATCCATATATATATATGGGGAGGTACTAGCTCCAACTCGGTTTTACAGTGAAAACTGCAGGAACTTCAAACCGGCACTAGGAAACAGACTGAGAAACGAGAGTAAAAGTTTCTCCTGCAACCCGTACCCTTTGTGCTAGATGAACGAACGTCTCTCCACATGCTCAGTTCTGAGAGATAAGTGTGTGTGAAAGCCGTCCTTCACCTAGCTTGTTGGGAACACAAAGTTTCTCTTCAGTTGCAAACTCTACTCCATACATATATATGGGGAGGTACTATCTCCAACTCGGTTGTACAGTGAAAACTGCAGGAACTTCAAACCGGCACTAGGAAACAGACTGAGAAACCAGAGTAAAAGTTTCTCCTGCAACCCGTTCCCTTTGTGCTAGATGAACGAACGTCTCTCCACATGCTCAGTTCTGAGAGATAAGTGTGTGTGAAAGCCGTCCTTCACTATCTTGTTGGGAACACAAAGTTTCTCTTCAGTTGCAAACTCCCCTCCATACATATATATGGGGAGGTACTACGTCCAACTCGGTTTTACACTGAAAACTGCAGGAACCTCAAACAGGCACTAGGAAACAGACTGAGAAACCAGAGTAAAAGTTTTTCCTGCAACCCATTCCCATTGTGCTAGATGAACGAACGTCTCTCCACATGCTCAGTTCTGAGAGATAAGTGTGTGTGAAAGCCGTCCTGCACCTTGCTTGTTGGGAACACAAAGTTTCTCTTCAGTTGCAAACACCACTCCATACATATATATGGGGAGGTACTAGCTCCAACTCTGTTTTACAGTGAAAACTGCAGGAACTTCATACTGGCACTAGGAAACAGACCGAGAAACCAGAGTAAATGTTTCTCCTGCAACCCGTTCCCTTTGTGCTAGATGAACGAACGTCTCTCCACATGCTCAGTTCTGAGAGATAAGTGTGTGTGAAAGCCGTCCTTCACCTTGCTTGTTGGGAACACAAAGTTTCTCTTCAGTTGCAAACTCCACTCCATACATATATATGGGGAGGTACTAGCTCCAACTCGATTTTACAGTGAAAACTGCAGGAACTTCAAACCGGCACTAGGAAACAGACTGAGAAACCAGAGTAAAAGTTTCTCCTGCAACCCGTTCCCTTTGTGCTAGATGAACGAACGTCTCTCCACATGCTCAGTTCTGAGAGATAAGTGTGTGTGAAAGCCGTCCTTCACCTAGCTTGTTGGGAACACAAAGTTTCTCTTCAGTTGCAAACTCCACTCCATACATATATATGGGGAGGTACTAGCTCCAACTCGATTTTACAGTGAAAACTGCAGGAACTTCAAACCGGCACTAGGAAACAGACTGAGAAACCAGAGTAAAAGTTTCTCCTGCAACCCGTTCCCTTTGTGCTAGATGAACGAACGTCTCTCCACATGCTCAGTTCTGAGAGATAAGTGTGTGTGAAAGCCGTACTTCACCTAGCTTGTTGGGAACACAAAGTTTCTCTTCAGTTGCAAACTCTACTCCATACATATATATGGGGAGGTACTAACTCCAACTCGGTTTTACAGTGAAAACTGCAGGAACTTCAAACCGGCACTAGGAAACAGACTGAGAAACCAGAGTAAAAGTTTCTCCTGCAACCCGTTCCCTTTGTGCTAGATGAACGAACGTCTCTCCACATGCTCAGTTCTGAGAGATAAGTGTGTGTGAAAGCCGTCCTTCACTATCTTGTTGGGAACACAAAGTTTCTCTTCAGTTGCAAACTCCCCTCCATACATACATATGGGGAGGTACTACGTCCAACTCGGTTTTACACTGAAAACTGCAGGAACTTCAAACAGGCACTAGGAAACAGACTGAGAAACCAGAGTAAAATTTTTCCTGCAACCCATTCCCATTGTGCTAGATGAACGAACGTCTCTCCACATGCTCAGTTCTGAGAGATAAGTGTGTGTGAAAGCCGTCCTGCACCTTGCTTGTTGGGAACACAAAGTTTCTCTTCAGTTGCAAACACCACTCCATACATATATATGGGGAGGTACTAGCTCCAACTCGGTTTTACAGTGAAAACTGCAGGAACTTCATACTGGCACTAGGAAACAGACCGAGAAACCAGAGTAAATGTTTCTCCTGCAACCCGTTCCCTTTGTGCTAGATGAACGAACGTCTCTCCACATGCTCAGTTCTGAGAGATAAGTGTGTGTGAAAGCCGTCCTTCACCTTGCTTGTTGGGAACACAAAGTTTCTCTTCAGTTGCAAAGTCCACTCCATACATATATATGGGGAGGTACTAGCTCCAACTCGATTTTACAGTGAAAACTGCAGGAACTTCAAACCGGCACTAGGAAACAGACTGAGAAACCAGAGTAAAAGTTTCTCCTGCAACCCGTTCCCTTTGTGCTAGATGAACGAACGTCTCTCCACATGCTCAGTTCTGAGAGATAAGTGTGTGTGAAAGCCGTCCTTCACCTAGCTTGTTGGGAACACAAAGTTTCTCTTCAGTTGCAAACTCCACTCCATACATATATATGGGGATTTACTAGCTCCAACTCGGTTTTACAGTGAAAACTGCAGGGACTTCAAACCGGCACTAGGAAACAGACTGAGAAACGAGAGTAAAAGTTTCTCCTGCAACCCGTTCCCTTTGTGCTAGATGAACGAACGTCTCTCCACATGCTCAGTTCTGAGAGATAAGTGTGTGTGAAAGCCGTCCTTCACCTAGCTTGTTGGGAACACAAAGTTTCTCTTCAGTTGCAAACTCCACTCCATACATATATATGGGAGGTACAAGCTCCAACTCGGTTTTACAGTGAAAACTGCAGGAACTTCAAACCGGCACTAGGAAACAGACTGAGAAACCAGAGTAAAAGTTTCTCCTGCAACCCGTTCCCTTTGTGCTAGATGAACGAACGTCTCTCCACATGCTCAGTTCTGAGAGATAAGTGTGTGTGAAAGCCGTACTTCACCTAGCTTGTTGGGAACACAAAGTTTCTCTTCAGTTGCAAACTCCACTCCATATATATATATGGGGAGGTACTAGCTCCAACTCGGTTTTACAGTGAAACCTGAAGGAACTTCAAACCGGCACTAGGAAACAGACTGAGAAACCAGAGTAAAAGTTTCTCCTGCAACACGTTCCCTTTGTGCTACATGAACGAGCATCTCTCCACATGCTCAGTTCTGAGAGATATGTGTGTGTGAAAGCCGTCCTTCACCTAGCTTGTTGGGAACACAAACTTTCTCTTCAGTTGCAAACTCCACTCCATACATATATATGGGGAGGTACTAGCTCCAACTCGGTTTTACAGTGAAAACTGCAGGAACTTCAAACCGGCACTAGGAAACAGACTGAGAAACCAGAGTAAAAGTTTCTCCTGCAACCGGTTCCCTTTGTGCTAGATGAACGAACGTCTCTCCACATGCTCAGTTCTGAGAGATAAGTGTGTGTGAAAGCCGTACTTCACATAGCTTGTTGGGAACACAAAGTTTCTCTTCAGTTGCAAACTCCACTCCATACATATATATGGGAGGTACAAGCTCCAACTCGGTTTTACAGTGAAAATTGCAGGAACTTCAAACCGGCACTAGGAAACAGACTGAGAAACCAGAGTAAAAGTTTCTCCTGCAACCCGTTCCCTTTGTGCTAGATGAACGAACGTCTCTCCACATGCTCAGTTCTGAGAGATAAGTGTGTTGAAAGCCGTACTTCACCTAGCTTGTTGGGAACACAAAGTTTCTCTTCAGTTGCAAACTCCACTCCATACATATATATGGGGAGGTACTAGCTCCAAATCGGTTTTACAGTGAAAATTGCAGGAACTTCAAACCGGCACTAGGAAACAGACTGAGAAACCAGAGTAAAAGTTTCTCCTGCAACCCGTTCCCTTTGTGCTAGATGAACGAACATCTCTCCACATGCTCAGTTCTGAGAGATAAGTGTGTGTCAAAGCCATCCTTCACCTACCTTGTTGGGAACACAAAGTTTCTCTTCAGTTGCAAACTCCACTCCATACATATATATGGGGAGGTACTAGCTCCAACTCGGTTTTACAGTGAAAACTGCAGGAACTTCAAAACGGCACTAGGAAACAGACCGAGAAACCAGAGTAAAAGTTTCTCCTTCAACCCGTTCCCTTTGTGCTAGATGAACGAACGTCTCTCCACATGCTAAGTTCTGAGAGATAAGTGTGTGTGAAAGCCGTTTTTAACCTAGCTTGTTGGGAACCCAAAGTTTCTCTTCAGTGGCAAACTCCATTCCACACATATATATGGGGAGGTACTAGCTCCAACTCGGTTTTACAGTGAAAACTGCAGGAACTTCAAACCGGCAGTAGGAAGCAAACTGAGAAAGCAGAGAAAAAGTATCTCCTGCAACCCGTTCCCTTTGTGCTAGATGAAAGAACGTCTCTCCACATGCTCAGTTCTCAGTGATAAGTGTGCGTGAAAGCCGTACTTCAACTAGCTTGTTGGGAACACAAAGTTTCTCTTCAGTTCCAAACTCCACTCCATACATATATATGGGGAGGTACTAGCTCCAACTCAGTTTTACAGTGAAAACTGCAGGAACTTCAAACCGGCACTAGGAAACAGACTGAGAAACCAGAGTAAAAGTTTCTCCTGCAACCCGTTCCCTTTGTGCTAGATGAACGAAAGTCTCTCCACATGCTCAGTTCTGAGTGATAAGTGTGTGTGAAAGCCGTCCTTCACCTAGCTTGTTGGGAACCCAAAGTTTCTCTTCAGTGGCAAACTCCACTCCATACATATATATGGGGAGGTACTAGCTCCAACTCGGTTTTACATTGAAAACTGCAGGAACTTCAAACCGGCACTAGGAAACAGACTGAGAAAGCAGAGTAAAAGTTTCTCCTGCAACCCGTTCCCTTTGTGCTAGATGCACGAACGTCTCTCCACATGCTCAGTTCTGAGAGATAAGTGTGTGTGAAAGCCGTCCTTCACCTAGCTTGTTGGGAACACAAAGTTTCTCTTCAGTTGCAAACTCCACTCCATACATATATATGGGGATGTACTAGCTCCATGTCTGTTTTACAGTGAAAACTGCAGGAACTTCAAACCGGCACTAGGAAACAGACTGAGAAACCAGAGTAAAAGTTTCTCCTGCAACCCGTTCCCTTTGTGCTAGATGAACGAACGTCTCTCCACATGCTCAGTTCTGAGAGATAACTGTGTGTGAAAGCCGTCCTTCACCTAGCTAGTTGGGAACACAAAGTTTCTCTTCAGTTGCAAACTCCACTCCATACATATATATGGGGAGGTACTAGCTCCAACTCGGTTTTACAGTGAAAACTGCAGGAACTTCACACCGGCACTAGGAAACAGACTGAGAAACCAGAGTAAAAGTTCCCCTGCAACCAGTTCCCTTTGTGCTAGATGAACGAACGTCTCTCCACATGCTCAGTTCTGAGATATAAGTGTGTGTGAAAGCCGTCCTTCACATAGCTTGTTGGGAACACAAAGTTTCTCTTCAGTTGCAAACTCCACTCCATACATATATATTGGGAGGTACTAGCTCCAACTCGGTTTTACAGTGAAAACTGCAATAACTTCAAACCGGCACTAGGAAACAGACTGAGAAACCAGAGTAAAAGTTTCTCCTGCAACCCGTTCCCTTTGTACTAGATGAACGAACGTCTCTCCACATGCTCAATTCTGAGAGATAAGTGTGTGTGAAAGCCGTCCTTCACCTTGCTTGTTGGGAACACAAAGTTTCTCTTCAGTTGCAAACCACTCCATACATATATATGGGGATTTACTAGCTCCAACTCGGTTTTACAGTGAAAACTGCAGGAACTTCAAACCGGCACTAGGAAACCGACTGAGAAACCAGAGTAAAAGTTTCTCCTGCAACCCGTTCCCTTTGTGCTAGATGAACGAACGTCTCTCCACATGCTCAGTTCTGAGAGATAAGTGTGTGTGAAAGCCGTCCTTCACATAGCTTGTTGGGAACATAAAGTTTCTCTTCAGTTGCAAACTCCACTCCATACATATATATGGGAGGTACTAGCTCCAACTCGGTTTTACAGTGAAAACTGCAGGAACTTCAAACCGGCACTAGGAAACAGACTGAGAAACCAGAGTAAAAGTTTCTCCTGCCAGCCGTTCCCTTTGTGCTAGATGAACGAACGTCTCTCCACATGCTCAGTTCGGACAGAGAAGTGTGTGTGAAAGCCGTCCTTCACCTAGCTTGTTGGGAACACAAAGTTTCTCTTCAGGTGCAAACTCCACTCCATACATATATAAGGGGAGGTACTAGCCCCAACTCGGTTTTACAGTGAAAACTGCAGGAAATTCAACCCGGCACTAGGAAAAAGACTGAGAAAGCAGAGAAAAAGTTTCTCCTGCAACCCGTTCCCTTTGTGCTAGATGAACGAACGTCTCTCCACATGCTCAGTTCTGATAGATAAGTGTGTGTGAAAGCCGTACTTCAACTAGCTCGTTGGGAACACAAAGTTTCTCTTCAGTTCCAAACTCCACTCCATACATATATATGGGGAGGTACTAGCTCCAACTCAGTTTTACAGTGAAAACTGCAGGAACTTCAAACCGGCACTAGGAAACAGACTGAGAAACCAGAGGAAAAGTTTCTCCTGCAAACCGTTCCCTTTGTGCTAGATGAACGAAAGTCTCTCCACATGCTCAGTTCTGAGTGATAAGTGTGTGTGAAAGTCGTCCTTCACCTAGCTTGTTGGGAACCCAAAGTTTCTCTTCAGTGGCAAACTCCACTCCAGACATATATATGGGGAGGTACTAGCTCCAACTCGGTTTTACAGTGAAAACTGCAGGAACTTCAAACCGGCACTAGGAAACAGACTGAGAAACCAGAGTAAAAGTTTCTCCTACAACCCGTTTCCTTTGTGCTAGATGAACGAACGACTCTTCACATGCTCAGTTCTGAGAGATAAGTGTGTGTGAAAGCCGTCCTTCACCTAGCTAGTTGGGAACACAAAGTTTCTCTTCAGTTGCAAACTCCACTCCATACATATATATGGGGAGGTACTAGCTCCAACTCGGTTTTACAGTGAAAACTGCAGGAACTTCAAACCGGCACAAGGAAACCGACTGAGAAACCAGAGTAAAAGTTTCTCCTGCAACCCGTTCCCTTTGTGCTAGATGAACGAACGTCTCTCCACATGCTCAGTTCTGAGAGATAACTGTGTGTGAAAGCCGTCCTTCACCTAGCTAGTTGGGAACACAAAGTTTCTCTTCAGTTGCAAACTCCACTCCATACATATATATGTGGAGGTACTAGCTCCAACTCGGTTTTACAGTGAAAACTGCAGGAACTTCACACCGGCACTAGGAAACAGACTGAGCAACCAGAGTAAAAGTTCCCCTGCAACCAGTTCCCTTTGTGCTAGATGAACGAACGTCTCTCCACATGCTCAGTTCTGAGAGATAAGTGTGTGTGAAAGCCGTCCTTCACCTAGCTAGTTGGGAACACAAAGTTTCTCTTCAGGTGCAAACTCCACTCCATACATATATAAGGGGAGGTACTAGCCCCAACTCGGTTTTACAGTGAAAACTGCAGGAAATTCAACCCGGCACTAGGAAAAAGACTGAGAAAGCAGAGAAAAAGTTTCTCCTGCAACCCGTTCCCTTTGTGCTAGATGAACGAACGTCTCTCAACATGCTCAGTTCTGAGAGATAAGTGTGTGTGAAAGCCGTCCTTCACCTAGCTAGTTGGGAACACAAAGTTTCTCTTCAGGTGCAAACTCCACTCCATACATATATAAGGGGAGGTACTAGCCCCAACTCGGTTTTACAGTGAAAACTGCAGGAAATTCAACCCGGCACTAGGAAAAAGACTGAGAAAGCAGAGAAAAAGTTTCTCCTGCAACCCGTTCCCTTTGTGCTAGATGAACGAACGTCTCTCCACATGCTCAGTTCTGAGAGGTAAGTGTGTGTGAAAGCCGTCCTTCACCTAGCTTGTTGGGAACACAAAGTTTCTCTTCAGTTGCAAACTCCACTCCATACATATATATGGGGATGTACTAGCTCCATATCTGTTTTACAGTGAAAACTGCAGGAACTTCAAACCGGCACTAGGAAACAGACTGAGAAACCAGAGTAAAAGTTTCTCCTACAACCCGTTTCCTTTGTGCTAGATGAACGAACGACTCTTCACATGCTCAGTTCTGAGAGATAAGTGTGTGTGAAAGCCGTCCTTCACCTAGCTAGTTGGGAACACAAAGTTTCTCTTCAGTTGCAAACTCCACTCCATACATATATATGGGGAGGTACTAGCTCCAACTCGGTTTTACAGTGAAAACTGCAGGAACTTCAAACCGGCACAAGGAAACCGACTGAGAAACCAGAGTAAAAGTTTCTCCTGCAACCCGTTCCCTTTGTGCTAGATGAACGAACGTCTCTCCACATGCTCAGTTCTGAGAGATAACTGTGTGTGAAAGCCGTCCTTCACCTAGCTAGTTGGGAACACAAAGTTTCTCTTCAGTTGCAAACTCCACTCCATACATATATATGGGGAGGTACTAGCTCCAACTCGGTTTTACAGTGAAAACTGCAGGAACTTCACACCGGCACTAGGAAACAGACTGAGAAACCAGAGTAAAAGTTCCCCTGCAACCAGTTCCCTTTGTGCTAGATGAACGAACGTCTCTCCACATGCTCAGTTCTGAGATATAAGTGTGTGTGAAAGCCGTCCTTCACATAGCTTGTTGGGAACACAAAGTTTCTCTTCAGTTGCAAACTCCACTCCATACATATATACTGGGAGGTACTAGCTCCAACTCGGTTTTACAGTGAAAACTGCAATAACTTCAAACCGGCACTAGGAAACAGACTGAGAAACCAGAGTAAAAGTTTCTCCTGCAACCCGTTCCCTTTGTGCTAGATGAACGAACGTCTCTCCACATGCTCAATTCTGAGAGATAAGTGTGTGTGAAAGCCGTCCTTCACCTTGCTTGTTGGGAACACAAAGTTTCTCTTCAGTTGCAAACTCCACTCCATACATACATATGGGGATTTACTAGCTCCAACTCGGTTTTACAGTGAAAACTGCAGGAACTTCAAACCGGCACTAGGAAACCGACTGAGAAACCAGAGTAAAAGTTTCTCCTGCAACCCGTTCCCTTTGTGCTAGATGAACGAACGTCTCTCCACATGCTCAGTTCTGAGAGATAAGTGTGTGTGAAAGCCGTCCTTCACATAGCTTGTTGGGAACACAAAGTTTCTCTTCAGTTGCAAACTCCACTCCATACATATATATGGGAAGTAATAGCTCCAACTCGGTTTTACAGTGAAAACTGCAGGAACTTCAAACCGGCACTAGGAAACAGACTGAGAAACCAGAGTAAAAGTTTCTCCTGCCAGCCGTTCCCTTTGTGCTAGATGAACGAACGTCTCTCCACATGCTCAGTTCTGAGAGATAACTGTGTGTGAAAGCCGTCCTTCACCTAGCTAGTTGGGAACACAAAGTTTCTCTTCAGTTGCAAACTCCACTCCATACATATATATGGGGAGGTACTAGCTCCAACTCGGTTTTACAGTGAAAACTGCAGGAACTTCACACCGGCACTAGGAAACAGACTGAGAAACCAGAGTAAAAGTTCCCCTGCAACCAGTTCCCTTTGTGCTAGATGAACGAACGTCTCTCCACATGCTCAGTTCTGAGATATAAGTGTGTGTGAAAGCCGTCCTTCACATAGCTTGTTGGGAACACAAAGTTTCTCTTCAGTTGCAAACTCCACTCCATACATATATACTGGGAGGTACTAGCTCCAACTCGGTTTTACAGTGAAAACTGCAATAACTTCAAACCGGCACTAGGAAACAGACTGAGAAACCAGAGTAAAAGTTTCTCCTGCAACCCGTTCCCTTTGTGCTAGATGAACGAACGTCTCTCCACATGCTCAATTCTGAGAGATAAGTGTGTGTGAAAGCCGTCCTTCACCTTGCTTGTTGGGAACACAAAGTTTCTCTTCAGTTGCAAACTCCACTCCATACATACATATGGGGATTTACTAGCTCCAACTCGGTTTTACAGTGAAAACTGCAGGAACTTCAAACCGGCACTAGGAAACCGACTGAGAAACCAGAGTAAAAGTTTCTCCTGCAACCCGTTCCCTTTGTGCTAGATGAACGAACGTCTCTCCACATGCTCAGTTCTGAGAGATAAGTGTGTGTGAAAGCCGTCCTTCACATAGCTTGTTGGGAACACAAAGTTTCTCTTCAGTTGCAAACTCCACTCCATACATATATATGGGAAGTAATAGCTCCAACTCGGTTTTACAGTGAAAACTGCAGGAACTTCAAACCGGCACTAGGAAACAGACTGAGAAACCAGAGTAAAAGTTTCTCCTGCCAGCCGTTCCCTTTGTGCTAGATGAACGAACGTCTCTCCACATGCTCAGTTCTGAGAGATAAGTGTGTGTGAAAGCCGTCCTTCACCTATCTTGTTGGGAACACAAAGTTTCTCTTCAGTTGCAAACTCCACTCCATACATATATATGGGAGGTACAAGCTCCAACTCGGTTTTACAGTTAAAACTGCAGGAACTTCAAACCGGCACTAGGAAACAGACTGAGAAACCAGAGTAAAAGTTTCTCCTGCAACCAGTTCCCTTTGTGCTAGATGAACGAACGTCTCTCCACATGCTCAGTTCTGAGAGATAAGTGTGTGTGAAAGCCGTCCTTCACCTAGCTTGTTGGGAACACAAAGTTTCTCTTCAGGTGCAAACTCCACTCCATACATATATAAGGGGAGGTACTAGCCCCAACTCGGTTTTACAGTGAAAACTGCAGGAAATTCAACCCGGCACTAGGAAAAAGACTGAGAAAGCAGAGAAAAAGTTTCCCCTGCAACCCGTTCCCTTTGTGCTAGATGAACGAACGTCTCTCCACATGCTCAGTTCTGATAGATAAGTGTGTGTGAAAGCCGTCCTTCAACTAGCTCGTTGGGAACACAAAGTTTCTCTTCAGTTCCAAACTCCACTCCATACATATATATGGGGAGGTACTAGCTCCAACTCAGTTTTACAGTGAAAACTGCAGGAACTTCAAACCGGCACTAGGAAACAGACTGAGAAACCAGAGTAATAGTTTCTCCTGCAACCCGTTCCCTTTGTGCTAGATGAACGAACGTCTCTCCACATGCTCAGTTCTGAGTGATAAGTGTGTGTGAAAGCCGTCCTTCACCTAGCTTGTTGGGAACCCAAAGTTTCTCTTCAGTGGCAAACTCCACTCCATACATATATATGGGGAGGTACTAGCTCCAACTCGGTTTTACAGTGAAAACTGCAGGAACTTCAAACCGGCACTAGGAAACAGACTGAGAAACCAGAGTAAAAGTTTCTCCTGCAACCCGTTCCCTCTGTGCTAGATGAACGAACGTCTCTCCACATGCTCAGTTCTGAGAGGTAAGTGTGTGTGAAAGCCGTCCTTCACCTAGCTTGTTGGGAACCCAAAGTTTCTCTTCAGTTGCAAACTCCACTCCCTACATATATATGGGGAGGTACTAGCTCCAACTCGGTTTTACAGTGAAAACTGCAGGAACTTCAAACCGGCACTAGGAAACAGACTAAGAAAGCAGAGTAAAAGTTTCTCCTGCAACCCGTTCCCTTTGTGCTAGATGAACGAACGTCTCTCCACATGCTCAATTCTGAGAGGTAAGTGTGTGTGAAAGCCGTCCTTCACCTAGCTTGTTGGGAACACAAAGTTTCTCTTCAGTTGCAAACTCCACTCCATACATATATACTGGGAGGTACTAGCTCCAACTCGGTTTTACAGTGAAAACTGCAATAACTTCAAACCGGCACTAGGAAACAGACTGAGAAACCAGAGTAAAAGTTTCTCCTGCAACCCGTTCCCTTTGTGCTAGATGAACGAACGTCTCTCCACATGCTCAATTCTGAGAGATAAGTGTGTGAGAAAGCCGTCCTTCACCTTGCTTGTTGGGAACACAAAGTTTCTCTTCAGTTGCAAACTCCACTCCATACATACATATGGGGATTTACTAGCTCCAACTCGGTTTTACAGTGAAAACTGCAGGAACTTCAAACCGGCACTAGGAAACCGACTGAGAAACCAGAGTAAAAGTTTCTCCTGCAACCCGTTCCCTTTGTGCTAGATGAACGAACGTCTCTCCACATGCTCAGTTCTGAGAGATAAGTGTGTGTGAAAGCCGTCCTTCACATAGCTTGTTGGGAACACAAAGTTTCTCTTCAGTTGCAAACTCCACTCCATACATATATATGGGAAGTAATAGCTCCAACTCGGTTTTACAGTGAAAACTGCAGGAACTTCAAACCGGCACTAGGAAACAGACTGAGAAACCAGAGTAAAAGTTTCTCCTGCCAGCCGTTCCCTTTGTGCTAGATGAACGAACGTCTCTCCACATGCTCAGTTCTGAGAGATAAGTGTGTGTGAAAGCCGTCCTTCACCTATCTTGTTGGGAACACAAAGTTTCTCTTCAGTTGCAAACTCCACTCCATACATATATATGGGAGGTACAAGCTCCAACTCGGTTTTACAGTTAAAACTGCAGGAACTTCAAACCGGCACTAGGAAACAGACTGAGAAACCAGAGTAAAAGTTTCTCCTGCAACCAGTTCCCTTTGTGCTAGATGAACGAACGTCTCTCCACATGCTCAGTTCTGAGAGATAAGTGTGTGTGAAAGCCGTCCTTCACCTAGCTTGTTGGGAACACAAAGTTTCTCTTCAGGTGCAAACTCCACTCCATACATATATAAGGGGAGGTACTAGCCCCAACTCGGTTTTACAGTGAAAACTGCAGGAAATTCAACCCGGCACTAGGAAAAAGACTGAGAAAGCAGAGAAAAAGTTTCCCCTGCAACCCGTTCCCTTTGTGCTAAATGAACGAACGTCTCTCCACATGCTCAGTTCTGATAGATAAGTGTGTGTGAAAGCCGTCCTTCAACTAGCTCGTTGGGAACACAAAGTTTCTCTTCAGTTCCAAACTCCACTCCATACATATATATGGGGAGGTACTAGCTCCAACTCAGTTTTACAGTGAAAACTGCAGGAACTTCAAACCGGCACTAGGAAACAGACTGAGAAACCAGAGTAAAAGTTTCTCCTGCAACCCGTTCCCTTTGTGCTAGATGAACGAACGTCTCTCCACATGCTCAGTTCTGAGTGATAAGTGTGTGTGAAAGCCGTCCTTCACCTAGCTTGTTGGGAACCCAAAGTTTCTCTTCAGTGGCAAACTCCACTCCATACATATATATGGGGAGGTACTAGCTCCAACTCGGTTTTACAGTGAAAACTGCAGGAACTTCAAACCGGCACTAGGAAACAAACTGAGAAACCAGAGTAAAAGTTTCTCCTGCAACCCGTTCCCTCTGTGCTAGATGAACGAACGTCTCTCCACATGCTCAGTTCTGAGAGGTAAGTGTGTGTGAAAGCCGTCCTTCACCTAGCTTGTTGGGAACCCAAAGTTTCTCTTCAGTTGCAAACTCCACTCCCTACATATATATGGGGAGGTACTAGCTCCAACTCGGTTTTACAGTGAAAACTGCAGGAACTTCAAACCGGCACTAGGAAACAGACTGAGAAAGCAGAGTAAAAGTTTCTCCTGCAACCCGTTCCCTTTGTGCTAGATGAACGAACGTCTCTCCACATGCTCAATTCTGAGAGGTAAGTGTGTGTGAAAGCCGTCCTTCACCTAGCTTGTTGGGAACACAAAGTTTCTCTTCAGTTGCAAACTCCACTCCATACATATATATGGGGATGTACTAGCTCCATATCTGTTTTACAGTGAAAACTGCAGGAACTTCAAACCGGTACTAGGAAACAGACTGAGAAACCAGAGTAAAAGTTTCTCCTACAACCCGTTTCCTTTGTGCTAGATGAACGAACGACTCTTCACATGCTCAGTTCTGAGAGATAAGTGTGTGTGAAAGCCGTCCTTCACCTAGCTAGTTGGGAACACAAAGTTTCTCTTCAGTTGCAAACTCCACTCCATACATATATATGGGGAGGTACTAGCTCCAACTCGGTTTTACAGTGAAAACTGCAGGAACTTCAAACCGGCACAAGGAAACCGACTGAGAAACCAGAGTAAAAGTTTCTCCTGCAAACCGTTCCCTTTGTGCTAGATGAACGAACGTCTCTCCACATGCTCAGTTCTGAGAGATAACTGTGTGTGAAAGCCGTCCTTCACATAGCTTGTTGGGAACACAAAGTTTCTCTTCAGTTGCAAACTCCACTCCATACATATATATGGGAGGTACTAGCTCCAACTAGGTTTTACAGTGAAAACTGCAGGAACTTCAAACCGGCACTAGGAAACAGACTGAGAAACCAGAGTAAAAGTTTCTCCTGCCAGCCGTTCCCTTTGTGCTAGATGAACGAACGTCTCTCCACATGCTCAGTTCGGACAGAGAAGTGTGTGTGAAAGCCGTCCTTCACCTAGCTTGTTGGGAACACAAAGTTTCTCTTCAGGTGCAAACTCCACTCCATACATATATAAGGGGAGGTACTAGCCCCAACTCGGTTTTACAGTGAAAACTGCAGGAAATTCAACCCGGCACTAGGAAAAAGACTGAGAAAGCAGAGAAAAAGTTTCTCCTGCAACCCGTTCCCTTTGTGCTAGATGAACGAACGTCTCTCCACATGCTCAGTTCTGATAGATAAGTGTGTGTGAAAGCCGTACTTCAACTAGCTCGTTGGGAACACAAAGTTTCTCTTCAGTTCCAAACTCCACTCCATACATATATATGGGGAGGTACTAGCTCCAACTCAGTTTTACAGTGAAAACTGCAGGAACTTCAAACCGGCACTAGGAAACAGACTGAGAAACCAGAGGAAAAGTTTCTCCTGCAAACCGTTCCCTTTGTGCTAGATGAACGAAAGTCTCTCCACATGCTCAGTTCTGAGTGATAAGTGTGTGTGAAAGCCGTCCTTCACCTAGCTTGTTGGGAACCCAAAGTTTCTCTTCAGTGGCAAACTCCACTCCAGACATATATATGGGGAGGTACTAGCTCCAACTCGGTTTTACAGTGAAAACTGCAGGAACTTCAAACCGGCACTAGGAAACAGACTGAGAAACCAGAGTAAAAGTTTCTCCTGCAACCCGTTCCCTTTGTGCTAGATGAACGAACGTCTCTCCACATGCTCAGTTCTGAGAGGTAAGTGTGTGTGAAAGCCGTCCTTCACCTAGCTTGTTGGGAACACAAAGTTTCTCTTCAGTTGCAAACTCCACTCCCTACATATATATGGGGAGGTACTAGCTCCAACTCGGTTTTACAGTGAAAACTGCAGGAACTTCAAACCGGCACTAGGAAACAAACTGAGAAAGCAGAGTAAAAGTTTCTCCTGCAACCCGTTCCCTTTGTGCTAGATGCACGAACGTCTCTCCACATGCTCAGTTCTGAGAGATAAGTGTGTGTGAAAGCCGTCCTTCACCTAGCTTGTTGGGAACACAAAGTTTCTCTTCAGTTGCAAACTCCACTCCATACATATATATGGGGATGTACTAGCTCCATATCTGTTTTACAGTGAAAACTGCAGGAACTTCAAACCGGCACTAGGAAACAGACTGAGAAACCAGAGTAAAAGTTTCTCCTACAACCCGTTTCCTTTGTGCTAGATGAACGAACGACTCTTCACATGCTCAGTTCTGAGAGATAAGTGTGTGTGAAAGCCGTCCTTCACCTAGCTAGTTGGGAACACAAAGTTTCTCTTCAGTTGCAAACTCCACTCCATACATACATATGGGGAGGTACTAGCTCCAACTCGGTTTTACAGTGAAAACTGCAGGAACTTCAAACCGGCACAAGGAAACCGACTGAGAAACCAGAGTAAAAGTTTCTCCTGCAACCCGTTCCCTTTGTGCTAGATGAACGAACGTCTCTCCACATGCTCAGTTCTGAGAGATAACTGTGTGTGAAAGCCGTCCTTCACCTAGCTAGTTGGGAACACAAAGTTTCTCTTCAGTTGCAAACTCCACTCCATACATATATATGGGGAGGTACTAGCTCCAACTCGGTTTTACAGTGAAAACTGCAGGAACTTCACACCGGCACTAGGAAACAGACTGAGAAACCAGAGTAAAAGTTCCCCTGCAACCAGTTCCCTTTGTGCTAGATGAACGAACGTCTCTCCACATGCTCAGTTCTGAGATATAAGTGTGTGTGAAAGCCGTCCTTCACATAGCTTGTTGGGAACACAAAGTTTCTCTTCAGTTGCAAACTCCACTCCATACATATATATTGGGAGGTACTAGCTCCAACTCGGTTTTACAGTGAAAACTGCAGGAACTTCAAACCGGCAGTAGGAAGCAAACTGAGAAACCAGAGTAAAAGTTTCTCCTGCAACCCGTTCCCTTTGTGCTAGATGAACGAACGTCTCTCCACATGCTCAGTTCTGAGAGATAAGTGTGTGTGAAAGCCGTCCTTCACCTAGCTTGTTGGGAACACAAAGTTTCTCTTCAGGTGCAAACTCCACTCCATACATATATAAGGGGAGGTACTAGCCCCAACTCGGTTTTACAGTGAAAACTGCAGGAAATTCAACCCGGCACTAGGAAAAAGACTGAGAAAGCAGAGAAAAAGTTTCTCCTGCAACCCGTTCCCTTTGTGCTAGATGAACGAACGTCTCTCCACATGCTCAGTTCTGAGAGGTAAGTGTGTGTGAAAGCCGTCCTTCACCTAGCTTGTTGGGAACACAAAGTTTCTCTTCAGTTGCAAACTCCACTCCATACATATATATGGGGATGTACTAGCTCCATATCTGTTTTACAGTGAAAACTGCAGGAACTTCAAACCGGCACTAGGAAACAGACTGAGAAACCAGAGTAAAAGTTTCTCCTACAACCCGTTTCCTTTGTGCTAGATGAACGAACGACTCTTCACATGCTCAGTTCTGAGAGATAAGTGTGTGTGAAAGCCGTCCTTCACCTAGCTAGTTGGGAACACAAAGTTTCTCTTCAGTTGCAAACTCCACTCCATACATATATATGGGGAGGTACTAGCTCCAACTCGGTTTTACAGTGAAAACTGCAGGAACTTCAAACCGGCACAAGGAAACCGACTGAGAAACCAGAGTAAAAGTTTCTCCTGCAACCCGTTCCCTTTGTGCTAGATGAACGAACGTCTCTCCACATGCTCAGTTCTGAGATATAAGTGTGTGTGAAAGCCGTCCTTCACATAGCTTGTTGGGAACACAAAGTTTCTCTTCAGTTGCAAACTCCACTCCATACATATATATTGGGAGGTACTAGCTCCAACTCGGTTTTACAGTGAAAACTGCAATAACTTCAAACCGGCACTAGGAAACAGACTGAGAAACCAGAGTAAAAGTTTCTCCTGCAACCCGTTCCCTTTGTGCTAGATGAACGAAGGTCTCTCCACATGCTCAATTCTGAGAGATAAGTGTGTGTGAAAGCCGTCCTTCACCTTGCTTGTTGGGAACACAAAGTTTCTCTTCAGTTGCAAACTCCACTCCATACATACATATGGGGATTTACTAGCTCCAACTCGGTTTTACAGTGAAAACTGCAGGAACTTCAAACCGGCACTAGGAAACCGACTGAGAAACCAGAGTAAAAGTTTCTCCTGCAACCCGTTCCCTTTGTGCTAGATGAACGAACGTCTCTCCACATGCTCAGTTCTGAGAGATAAGTGTGTGTGAAAGCCGTCCTTCACATAGCTTGTTGGGAACACAAAGTTTCTCTTCAGTTGCAAACTCCACTCCATACATATATATGGGAAGTACTAGCTCCAACTCTTTTTTACAGTGAAAACTGCAGGAACTTCAAACCGGCACTAGGAAACAGACTGAGAAACCAGAGTAAAAGTTTCTCCTGCCAGCCGTTCCCTTTGTGCTAGATGAACGAACGTCTCTCCACATGCTCAGTTCTGAGAGATAAGTGTGTGTGAAAGCCGTCCTTCACCTATCTTGTTGGGAACACAAAGTTTCTCTTCAGTTGCAAACTCCACTCCATACATATATATGGGAGGTACAAGCTCCAACTCGGTTTTACAGTGAAAACTGCAGGAACTTCAAACCGGCACTATGAAACAGACCGAGAAACCAGAGTAAAAGTTTCTCCTGCAACCCGTTCCCTTTGTGCTAGATGAACGAACGTCTCTCCACATGCTCAGTTCTGAGAGATAAGTGTGTGTGAAAGCCGTCCTTCACCTAGCTTGTTGGGAACACAAAGTTTCTCTTCAGGTGCAAACTCCAATCCATACATATATAAGGGGAGGTACTAGCCCCAACTCGGTTTTACAGTGAAAACTGCAGGAAATTCAACCCGGCACTAGGAAAAAGACTGAGAAAGCAGAGAAAATGTTTCCCCTGCAACCCGTTCCCTTTGTGCTAAATGAACGAACGTCTCTCCACATGCTCAGTTCTGATAGATAAGTGTGTGTGAAAGCCGTCCTTCAACTAGCTCGTTGGGAACACAAAGTTTCTCTTCAGTTCCAAACTCCATTCCATACATATATATGGGGAGGTACTAGCTCCAACTCAGTTTTACAGTGAAAACTGCAGGAACTTCAAACCGGCACTAGGAAACAGACTGAGAAACCAGAGTAAAAGTTTCTCCTGCAACCCGTTCCCTTTGTGCTAGATGAACGAACGTCTCTCCACATGCTCAGTTCTGAGTGATAAGTGTGTGTGAAAGCCGTCCTTCACCTAGCTTGTTGGGAACCCAAAGTTTCTCTTCAGTGGCAAACTCCACTCCATACATATATATGGGGAGGTACTAGCTCCAACTCGGTTTTACAGTGAAAACTGCAGGAACTTCAAACCGGCACTAGGAAACAGACTGAGAAACCAGAGTAAAAGTTTCTCCTGCAACCCGTTCCCTCTGTGCTAGATGAACGAACGTCTCTCCACATGCTCAGTTCTGAGAGGTAAGTGTGTGTGAAAGCCGTCCTTCACCTAGCTTGTTGGGAACCCAAAGTTTCTCTTCAGTTGCAAACTCCACTCCCTACATATATATGGGGAGGTACTAGCTCCAACTCGGTTTTACAGTGAAAACTGCAGGAACTTCAAACCGGCACTAGGAAACAGACTGAGAAAGCAGAGTAAAAGTTTCTCCTGCAACCCGTTCCCTTTGTGCTAGATGAACGAACGTCTCTCCACATGCTCAATTCTGAGAGATAAGTGTGTGTGAAAGCCGTCCTTCACCTAGCTTGTTGGGAACACAAAGTTTCTCTTCAGTTGCAAACTCCACTCCATACATATATATGGGGATGTACTAGCTCCATATCTGTTTTACAGTGAAAACTGCAGGAACTTCAAACCGGCACTAGGAAACAGACTGAGAAACCAGAGTAAAAGTTTCTCCTACAACCCGTTTCCTTTGTGCTAGATGAACGAACGACTCTTCACATGCTCAGTTCTGAGAGATAAGTGTGTGTGAAAGCCGTCCTTCACCTAGCTAGTTGGGAACACAAAGTTTCTCTTCAGTTGCAAACTCCACTCCATACATATATATGGGGAGGTACTAGCTCCAACTCGGTTTTACAGTGAAAACTGCAGGAACTTCAAACCGGCACAAGGAAACCGACTGAGAAACCAGAGTAAAAGTTTCTCCTGCAACCCGTTCCCTTTGTGCTAGATGAACGAACGTCTCTCCACATGCTCAGTTCTGAGAGGTAACTGTGTGTGAAAGCCGTCCTTCACCTAGCTAGTTGGGAACACAAAGTTTCTCTTCAGTTGCAAACTCCACTCCATACATATATATGGGGAGGTACTAGCTCCAACTCGGTTTTACAGTGAAAACTGCAGGAACTTCACACCGGCACTAGGAAACAGACTGAGAAACCAGAGTAAAAGTTCCCCTGCAACCAGTTCCCTTTGTGCTAGATGAACGAACGTCTCTCCACATGCTCAGTTCTGAGATATAAGTGTGTGTGAAAGCCGTCCTTCACATAGCTTGTTGGGAACACAAAGTTTCTCTTCAGTTGCAAACTCCACTCCATACATATATATTGGGAGGTACTAGCTCCAACTCGGTTTTACAGTGAAAACTGCAGGAACTTCAAACCGGCAGTAGGAAGCAAACTGAGAAACCAGAGTAAAAGTTTCTCCTGCAACCCGTTCCCTTTGTGCTAGATGAACGAACGTCTCTCCACATGCTCAGTTCTGAGAGATAAGTGTGTGTGAAAGCCGTCCTTCACCTAGCTTGTTGGGAACACAAAGTTTCTCTTCAGGTGCAAACTCCACTCCATACATATATAAGGGGAGGTACTAGCCCCAACTCGGTTTTACAGTGAAAACTGCAGGAAATTCAACCCGGCACTAGGAAAAAGACTGAGAAAGCAGAGAAAAAGTTTCTCCTGCAACCCGTTCCCTTTGTGCTAGATGAACGAACGTCTCTCCACATGCTCAGTTCTGAGAGGTAAGTGTGTGTGAAAGCCGTCCTTCACCTAGCTTGTTGGGAACACAAAGTTTCTCTTCAGTTGCAAACTCCACTCCATACATATATATGGGGATGTACTAGCTCCATATCTGTTTTACAGTGAAAACTGCAGGAACTTCAAACCGGCACTAGGAAACAGACTGAGAAACCAGAATAAAAGTTTCTCCTACAACCCGTTTCCTTTGTGCTAGATGAACGAACGACTCTTCACATGCTCAGTTCTGAGAGATAAGTGTGTGTGAAAGCCGTCCTTCACCTAGCTAGTTGGGAACACAAAGTTTCTCTTCAGTTGCAAACTCCACTCCATACATATATATGGGGAGGTACTAGCTCCAACTCGGTTTTACAGTGAAAACTGCAGGAACTTCAAACCGGCACAAGGAAACCGACTGAGAAACCAGAGTAAAAGTTTCTCCTGCAACCCGTTCCCTTTGTGCTAGATGAACGAACGTCTCTCCACATGCTCAGTTCTGAGAGATAAGTGTGTGTGAAAGCCGTCCTTCACCTAGCTTGTTGGGAACACAAAGTTTCTCTTCAGTTGCAACCTCCCCTCCATACATATATAAGGGGAGGTACTAGCTCCAACTCGGTTTTACACTGAAAACTGCAGGAAATTCAAACAGGCACTAGGAAACAGACTGAGAAACCAGAGTAAAAGTTTTTCCTGCAACCCATTCCCATTGTGCTAGATGAACGAACGTCTCTCCACATGCTCAGTTCTGAGAGATAAGTATGTGTGAAAGCCGTCCTTCACCTAGCTTGTTGGGAACACAAAGTTTCTCTTCAGTTGCAAACTCCCCTCCATACATATATATGGGGAGGTACAAGCTCCAACTCGGTTTTACAGTGAAAACTGCAGGAACTTCAAACAGGCACTAGGAAACAGACTGAGAAACCAGAGTAAAAGTTCCCCTGCAACCAGTTCCCTTTGTGCTAGATGAACGAACGTCTCTCCACATGCTCAGTTCTGAGATATAAGTGTGTGTGAAAGCCGTTCTTCACATAGCTTGTTGGGAACACAAAGTTTCTCTTCAGTTGCAAACTCCACTCCATACATATATATTGGGTGGTACTAGCTCCAACTCGGTTTTACAGTGAAAACTGCAATAACTTCAAACCGGCACTAGGAAACAGACTGAGAAACCAGAGTAAAAGTTTCTCCTGCAACCCGTTCCCTTTGTGCTAGATGAACGAACGTCTCTCCACATGCTCAATTCTGAGAGATAAGTGTGTGTGAAAGCCGTCCTTCACCTTGCTTGTTGGGAACACAAAGTTTCTCTTCAGGTGCAAACTCCACTCCATACATATATAAGGGGAGGTACTAGCCCCAACTCGGTTTTACAGTGAAAACTGCAGGAAATTCAACCCGGCACTAGGAAACAGACTGAGAAAGCAGAGAAAAAGTTTCCCCTGCAACCCGTTCCCTTTGTGCTAGATGAACGAACGTCTCTCCACATGCTCAGTTCTGATAGATAAGTGTGTGTGAAAGCCGTCCTTCAACTAGCTCGTTGGGAACACAAAGTTTCTCTTCAGTTCCAAACTCCATTCCATACATATATATGGGGAGGTACTAGCTCCAACTCAGTTTTACAGTGAAAACTGCAGGAACTTCAAACCGGCACTAGGAAACAGACTGAGAAACCAGAGTAAAAGTTTCTCCTGCAACCCGTTCCCTTTGTGCTAGATGAACGAACGTCTCTCCACATGCTCAGTTCTGAGTGATAAGTGTGTGTGAAAGCCGTCCTTCACCTAGCTTGTTGGGAACCCAAAGTTTCTCTTCAGTGGCAAACTCCACTCCATACATATATATGGGGAGGTACTAGCTCCAACTCGGTTTTACAGTGAAAACTGCAGGAACTTCAAACCGGCACTAGGAAACAGACTGAGAAACCAGAGTAAAAGTTTCTCCTGCAACCCGTTCCCTCTGTGCTAGATGAACGAACGACTCTTCACATGCTCAGTTCTGAGAGATAAGTGTGTGTGAAAGCCGTCCTTCACCTAGCTAGTTGGGAACACAAAGTTTCTCTTCAGTTGCAAACTCCACTCCATACATATATATGGGGAGGTACTAGCTCCAACTCGGTTTTACAGTGAAAACTGCAGGAACTTCAAACCGGCACAAGGAAACCGACTGAGAAACCAGAGTAAAAGTTTCTCCTGCAACCCGTTCCCTTTGTGCTAGATGAACGAACGTCTCTCCACATGCTCAGTTCTGAGAGGTAACTGTGTGTGAAAGCCGTCCTTCACCTAGCTAGTTGGGAACACAAAGTTTCTCTTCAGTTGCAAACTCCACTCCATACATATATATGGGGAGGTACTAGCTCCAACTCGGTTTTACAGTGAAAACTGCAGGAACTTCACACCGGCACTAGGAAACAGACTGAGAAACCTGAGTAAAAGTTCCCCTGCAACCAGTTCCCTTTGTGCTAGATGAACGAACGTCTCTCCACATGCTCAGTTCTGAGATATAAGTGTGTGTGAAAGCCGTCCTTCACATAGCTTGTTGGGAACACAAAGTTTCTCTTCAGTTGCAAACTCCACTCCATACATATATATTGGGAGGTACTAGCTCCAACTCGGTTTTACAGTGAAAACTGCAGGAACTTCAAACCGGCAGTAGGAAGCAAACTGAGAAACCAGAGTAAAAGTTTCTCCTGCAACCCGTTCCCTTTGTGCTAGATGAACGAACGTCTCTCCACATGCTCAGTTCTGAGAGATAAGTGTGTGTGAAAGCCGTCCTTCACCTAGCTTGTTGGGAACACAAAGTTTCTCTTCAGGTGCAAACTCCACTCCATACATATATAAGGGGAGGTACTAGCCCCAACTCGGTTTTACAGTGAAAACTGCAGGAAATTCAACCCGGCACTAGGAAAAAGACTGAGAAAGCAGAGAAAAAGTTTCTCCTGCAACCCGTTCCCTTTGTGCTAGATGAACGAACGTCTCTCCACATGCTCAGTTCTGAGAGGTAAGTGTGTGTGAAAGCCGTCCTTCACCTAGCTTGTTGGGAACACAAAGTTTCTCTTCAGTTGCAAACTCCACTCCATACATATATATGGGGATGTACTAGCTCCATATCTGTTTTACAGTGAAAACTGCAGGAACTTCAAACCGGCACTAGGAAACAGACTGAGAAACCAGAATAAAAGTTTCTCCTACAACCCGTTTCCTTTGTGCTAGATGAACGAACGACTCTTCACATGCTCAGTTCTGAGAGATAAGTGTGTGTGAAAGCCGTCCTTCACCTAGCTAGTTGGGAACACAAAGTTTCTCTTCAGTTGCAAACTCCACTCCATACATATATATGGGGAGGTACTAGCTCCAACTCGGTTTTACAGTGAAAACTGCAGGAACTTCAAACAGGCACTAGGAAACAGACTGAGAAACCAGAGTAAAAGTTTTTCCTGCAACCCATTCCCATTGTGCTAGATGAACGAACGTCTCTCCACATGCTCAGTTCTGAGAGATAAGTATGTGTGAAAGCCGTCCTTCACCTAGCTTGTTGGGAACACAAAGTTTCTCTTCAGTTGCCAACTCCCCTCCATACATATATATGGGGAGGTACTAGCTCCAACTCGGTTTTACAGTGAAAACTGCAGGAACTTCAAACAGGCACTAGGAAACAGACTGAGAAACCAGAGTAAAAGTTCCCCTGCAACCAGTTCCCTTTGTGCTAGATGAACGAACGTCTCTCCACATGCTCAGTTCTGAGATATAAGTGTGTGTGAAAGCCGTCCTTCACATAGCTTGTTGGGAACACAAAGTTTCTCTTCAGTTGCAAACTCCACTCCATACATATATATTGGGTGGTACTAGCTCCAACTCGGTTTTACAGTGAAAACTGCAATAACTTCAAACCGGCACTAGGAAACAGACTGAGAAACCAGAGTAAAAGTTTCTCCTGCAACCCGTTCCCTTTGTGCTAGATGAACGAACGTCTCTCCACATGCTCAATTCTGAGAGATAAGTGTGTGTGAAAGCCGTCCTTCACCTTGCTTGTTGGGAACACAAAGTTTCTCTTCAGGTGCAAACTCCACTCCATACATATATAAGGGGAGGTACTAGCCCCAACTCGGTTTTACAGTGAAAACTGCAGGAAATTCAACCCGGCACTAGGAAAAAGACTGAGAAAGCAGAGAAAAAGTTTCCCCTGCAACCCGTTCCCTTTGTGCTAGATGAACGAACGTCTCTCCACATGCTCAGTTCTGATAGATAAGTGTGTGTGAAAGCCGTCCTTCAACTAGCTCGTTGGGAACACAAAGTTTCTCTTCAGTTCCAAACTCCATTCCATACATATATATGGGGAGGTACTAGCTCCAACTCAGTTTTACAGTGAAAACTGCAGGAACTTCAAACCGGCACTAGGAAACAGACTGAGAAACCAGAGTAAAAGTTTCTCCTGCAACCCGTTCCCTTTGTGCTAGATGAACGAACGTCTCTCCACATGCTCAGTTCTGAGTGATAAGTGTGTGTGAAAGCCGTCCTTCACCTAGCTTGTTGGGAACCCAAAGTTTCTCTTCAGTGGCAAACTCCACTCCATACATATATATGGGGAGGTACTAGCTCCAACTCGGTTTTACAGTGAAAACTGCAGGAACTTCAAACCGGCACTAGGAAACAGACTGAGAAACCAGAGTAAAAGTTTCTCCTGCAACCCGTTCCCTCTGTGCTAGATGAACGAACGACTCTTCACATGCTCAGTTCTGAGAGATAAGTGTGTGTGAAAGCCGTCCTTCACCTAGCTAGTTGGGAACACAAAGTTTCTCTTCAGTTGCAAACTCCACTCCATACATATATATGGGGAGGTACTAGCTCCAACTCGGTTTTACAGTGAAAACTGCAGGAACTTCAAACCGGCACAAGGAAACCGACTGAGAAACCAGAGTAAAAGTTTCTCCTGCAACCCGTTCCCTTTGTGCTAGATGAACGAACGTCTCTCCACATGCTCAGTTCTGAGAGGTAACTGTGTGTGAAAGCCGTCCTTCACCTAGCTAGTTGGGAACACAAAGTTTCTCTTCAGTTGCAAACTCCACTCCATACATATATATGGGGAGGTACTAGCTCCAACTCGGTTTTACAGTGAAAACTGCAGGAACTTCACACCGGCACTAGGAAACAGACTGAGAAACCAGAGTAAAAGTTCCCCTGCAACCAGTTCCCTTTGTGCTAGATGAACGAACGTCTCTCCACATGCTCAGTTCTGAGATATAAGTGTGTGTGAAAGCCGTCCTTCACATAGCTTGTTGGGAACACAAAGTTTCTCTTCAGTTGCAAACTCCACTCCATACATATATATTGGGAGGTACTAGCTCCAACTCGGTTTTACAGTGAAAACTGCAGGAACTTCAAACCGGCAGTAGGAAGCAAACTGAGAAACCAGAGTAAAAGTTTCTCCTGCAACCCGTTCCCTTTGTGCTAGATGAACGAACGTCTCTCCACATGCTCAGTTCTGAGAGATAAGTGTGTGTGAAAGCCGTCCTTCACCTAGCTTGTTGGGAACACAAAGTTTCTCTTCAGGTGCAAACTCCACTCCATACATATATAAGGGGAGGTACTAGCCCCAACTCGGTTTTACAGTGAAAACTGCAGGAAATTCAACCCGGCACTAGGAAAAAGACTGAGAAAGCAGAGAAAAAGTTTCTACTGCAACCCGTTCCCTTTGTGCTAGATGAACGAACGTCTCTCCACATGCTCAGTTCTGAGAGGTAAGTGTGTGTGAAAGCCGTCCTTCACCTAGCTTGTTGGGAACACAAAGTTTCTCTTCAGTTGCAAACTCCACTCCATACATATATATGGGGATGTACTAGCTCCATATCTGTTTTACAGTGAAAACTGCAGGAACTTCAAACCGGCACTAGGAAACAGACTGAGAAACCAGAATAAAAGTTTCTCCTACAACCCGTTTCCTTTGTGCTAGATGAACGAACGACTCTTCACATGCTCAGTTCTGAGAGATAAGTGTGTGTGAAAGCCGTCCTTCACCTAGCTAGTTGGGAACACAAAGTTTCTCTTCAGTTGCAAACTCCACTCCATACATATATATGGGGAGGTACTAGCTCCAACTCGGTTTTACAGTGAAAACTGCAGGAACTTCAAACCGGCACAAGGAAACCGACTGAGAAACCAGAGTAAAAGTTTCTCCTGCAACCCGTTCCCTTTGTGCTAGATGAACGAACGTCTCTCCACATGCTCAGTTCTGAGAGATAAGTGTGTGTGAAAGCCGTCCTTCACCTAGCTTGTTGGGAACACAAAGTTTCTCTTCAGTTGCAACCTCCCCTCCATACATATATAAGGGGAGGTACTAGCTCCAACTCGGTTTTACACTGAAAACTGCAGGAAATTCAAACAGGCACTAGGAAACAGACTGAGAAACCAGAGTAAAAGTTTTTCCTGCAACCCATTCCCATTGTGCTAGATGAACGAACGTCTCTCCACATGCTCAGTTCTGAGAGATAAGTATGTGTGAAAGCCGTCCTTCACCTAGCTTGTTGGGAACACAAAGTTTCTCTTCAGTTGCAAACTCCCCTCCATACATATATATGGGGAGGTACTAGCTCCAACTCGGTTTTACAGTGAAAACTGCAGGAACTTCAAACAGGCACTAGGAAACAGACTGAGAAACCAGAGTAAAAGTTCCCCTGCAACCAGTTCCCTTTGTGCTAGATGAACGAACGTCTCTCCACATGCTCAGTTCTGAGATATAAGTGTGTGTGAAAGCCGTCCTTCACATAGCTTGTTGGGAACACAAAGTTTCTCTTCAGTTGCAAACTCCACTCCATACATATATATTGGGTGGTACTAGCTCCAACTCGGTTTTACAGTGAAAACTGCAATAACTTCAAACCGGCACTAGGAAACAGACTGAGAAACCAGAGTAAAAGTTTCTCCTGCAACCCGTTCCCTTTGTGCTAGATGAACGAACGTCTCTCCACATGCTCAATTCTGAGAGATAAGTGTGTGTGAAAGCCGTCCTTCACCTTGCTTGTTGGGAACACAAAGTTTCTCTTCAGGTGCAAACTCCACTCCATACATATATAAGGGGAGGTACTAGCCCCAACTCGGTTTTACAGTGAAAACTGCAGGAAATTCAACCCGGCACTAGGAAAAAGACTGAGAAAGCAGAGAAAAAGTTTGCCCTGCAACCCGTTCCCTTTGTGCTAGATGAACGAACGTCTCTCCACATGCTCAGTTCTGATAGATAAGTGTGTGTGAAAGCCGTCCTTCAACTAGCTCGTTGGGAACACAAAGTTTCTCTTCAGTTCCAAACTCCATTCCATACATATATATGGGGAGGTACTAGCTCCAACTCAGTTTTACAGTGAAAACTGCAGGAACTTCAAACCGGCACTAGGAAACAGACTGAGAAACCAGAGTAAAAGTTTCTCCTGCAACCCGTTCCCTTTGTGCTAGATGAACGAACGTCTCTCCACATGCTCAGTTCTGAGTGATAAGTGTGTGTGAAAGCCGTCCTTCACCTAGCTTGTTGGGAACCCAAAGTTTCTCTTCAGTGGCAAACTCCACTCCATACATATATATGGGGAGGTACTAGCTCCAACTCGGTTTTACAGTGAAAACTGCAGGAACTTCAAACCGGCACTAGGAAACAGACTGAGAAACCAGAGTAAAAGTTTCTCCTGCAACCCGTTCCCTCTGTGCTAGATGAACGAACGTCTCTCCACATGCTCAGTTCTGAGAGGTAAGTGTGTGTGAAAGCCGTCCTTCACCTAGCTTGTTGGGAACCCAAAGTTTCTCTTCAGTTGCAAACTCCACTCCCTACATATATATGGGGAGGTACTAGCTCCAACTCGGTTTTACAGTGAAAACTGCAGGAACTTCAAACCGGCACTAGGAAACATACTGAGAAACCAGAGTAAAAGTTTCTCCTGCAACCCGTTCCCTTTGTGCTAGATGAACGAATGTCTCTCCACATGCTCAGTTCTGAGAGATAAGTGTGTGTAAAAGCCGTCCTTCACCTAGCTTGTTGGGAACACAAAGTTTCTCTTCAGTTGCAAACTCCCCTCCATACATATATATGGGGAGGTACTAGCTCCAACTCGGTTTTACAGTGAAAACTGCAGGAACTTCAAACCGGCACTAGGAAACAGACTGAGAAACCAGAGTAAAAGTTTCTCCTGCAACCCGTTCCCTCTGTGCTAGATGAACGAACGTCTCTCCACATGCTCAGTTCTGAGAGGTAAGTGTGTGTGAAAGCCGTCCTTCACCTAGCTTGTTGGGAACCCAAAGTTTCTCTTCAGTTGCAAACTCCACTCCCTACATATATATGGGGAGGTACTAGCTCCAACTCGGTTTTACAGTGAAAACTGCAGGAACTTCAAACCGGCACTAGGAAACAGACTGAGAAACCAGAGTAAAAGTTTCTCCTGCAACCCGTTCCCTTTGTGCTAGATGAACGAATGTCTCTCCACATGCTCAGTTCTGAGAGATAAGTGTGTGTAAAAGCCGTCCTTCACCTAGCTTGTTGGGAACACAAAGTTTCTCTTCAGTTGCAAACTCCCCTCCATACATATATATGGGGAGGTACTAGCTCCAACTCGGTTATACACTGAAAAGTGCAGGAACTTCAAACAGGCACTAGGAAACAGACTGAGAAAGCAGAGTATAAGTTTCTCCTGCAACCCATTCCCATTGTGCTAGATGAACGAACGTCTCTCCACATGCTCAGTTCTGAGAGATAAGTGTGTGTGAAAGCCGTCCTTCACCTAGCTTGTTGGAAACACAAAGTTTCTCTTCAGTTGCAAACTCCAGTCCACACATATATATGGGGAGGTACTAGCTCCAACTCGGTTTTACAGTGAAAACTGCAGGAACTTCCAACCGGCACTAGGAAACAGACTGAGAAACCAGAGTAAAAGTTTCTCCTGCAACCCATTCCCTTTGTGCTAGATGAACGAACGTCCCTCCACATGCTCAGTTCTGAGAGATAAGTGTGTCTGAAAGCCGTCCTTCACCTAGCTTGTTGAGAACACAAAGTTTCTCTTCAGTTGCAAACTCCACTCCACACATATATATGGGGAGGTACTAGCTCCACTCGGTTTTACAGTGAAAATTGCAGGAACTTCCAACCGGCACTAGGAAACAGACTGAGAAACCAGAGTAAAAGTTTCTCCTGCAACCCATTCCCTTTGTGCTAGATGAACGAACGTCCCTCCACATGCTCAGTTCTGAGAGATACTTGTGTGTGAAAGCCGTCCTTCACCTAGCTTGTTGGGAACACAAAGTTTCTCTTCAGTTGCAAACTCCACTCCATACATTTATATGGGGAGGTACTAGCTCCAAATCGGTTTTACAGTGAAAACTGCAGGAACTTCAAACCGGCACTAGGAAACAGACTGAGAAACCAGAGTAAAAGTTTCTCCTGCAACCCGTTCCATTTGTGCTACATGAACGAACGTCTCTCCACATGCTCAATTCTGAGAGATAAGTGTGTTTGAAAGCCGTCCTTCACCTAGCTTGTTGGGAACACAAAGTTTCTCTTCAGTTGCAAACTCCACTCCATACATATATATGGGGAGGTACTAGCTCCAACTCAGTTTTACAGTGAAAACTGCAGGAACTTCAAACCGGCACTAGGAAACAGACCGAGAAACCAGAGTAAAAGTTTCTCCTGCAACCCGTTCCCTTTGTGCTAGATGAACGAACGTCTCTCCACATGCTCAGTTCTGAGAGATAAGTGTGTGTGAAAGCCGTCCTTCACCTAGCTTGTTGGGAACACAAAGTTTCTCTTCAGGTGCAAACTCCACTCCATACATATATAAGGGGAGGTACTAGCCCCAACTCGGTTTTACAGTGAAAACTGCAGGAAATTCAACCCGGCACTAGGAAAAAGACTGAGAAAGCAGAGAAAAAGTTTCTCCTGCAACCCGTTCCCTTTGTGCTAGATGAACGAACGTCTCTCCACATGCTCAGTTCTGAGAGGTAAGTGTGTGTGAAAGCCGTCCTTCACCTAGCTTGTTGGGAACACAAAGTTTCTCTTCAGTTGCAAACTCCACTCCATACATATATATGGGGATGTACTAGCTCCATATCTGTTTTACAGTGAAAACTGCAGGAACTTCAAACCGGCACTAGGAAACAGACTGAGAAACCAGAGTAAAAGTTTCTCCTACAACCCGTTTCCTTTGTGCTAGATGAACGAACGACTCTTCACATTCTCAGTTCTGAGAGATAAGTGTGTGTGAAAGCCGTCCTTCACCTAGCTAGTTGGGAACACA
The DNA here is from genome assembly GCF_048773025.1 of Camelus bactrianus. Taxonomy (NCBI): domain Eukaryota; kingdom Metazoa; phylum Chordata; class Mammalia; order Artiodactyla; family Camelidae; genus Camelus; species Camelus bactrianus. The sequence goes on from NC_133565.1 coordinate 5,663,957, forward strand.
AAGTTTCTCTTCAGTTGCAAACTCCACTCCATACATATATATGGGGAGGTACTAGCTCCAACTCGGTTTTACAGTGAAAACTGCAGGAACTTCAAACCGGCACAAGGAAACCGACTGAGAAACCAGAGTAAAAGTTTCTCCTGCAACCCGTTCCCTTTGTGCTAGATGAACGAACGTCTCTCCACATGCTCAGTTCTGAGAGATTACTGTGTGTGAAAGCCGTCCTTCACCTAGCTAGTTGGGAACACAAAGTTTCTCTTCAGTTGCAAACTCCACTCCATACATATATATGGGGAGGTACTAGCTCCAACTCGGTTTTACAGTGAAAACTGCAGGAACTTCACACCGGCACTAGGAAACAGACTGAGAAACCAGAGTAAAAGTTCCCCTGCAACCAGTTCCCTTTGTGCTAGATGAACGAACGTCTCTCCACATGCTCAGTTCTGAGATATAAGTGTGTGTGAAAGCCGTCCTTCACATAGCTTGTTGGGAACACAAAGTTTCTCTTCAGTTGCAAACTCCACTCCATACATATATATTGGTAGGTACTAGCTCCAACTCGGTTTTACAGTGAAAACTGCAGGAACTTCAAACCGGCAGTAGGAAGCAAACTGAGAAACCAGAGTAAAAGTTTCTCCTGCAACCCGTTCCCTTTGTGCTAGATGAACGAACGTCTCTCCACATGCTCAGTTCTGAGAGATAAGTGTGTGTGAAAGCCGTCCTTCACCTAGCTTGTTGGGAACACAAAGATTCTCTTCAGGTGCAAACTCCACTCCATACATATATAAGGGGAGGTACTAGCCCCAACTCGGTTTTACAGTGAAAACTGCAGGAAATTCAACCCGGCACTAGGAAAAAGACTGAGAAAGCAGAGAAAAAGTTTCTCCTGGAACCCGTTCCCTTTGTGCTAGATGAACGAACGTCTCTCCACATGCTCAGTTCTGAGAGGTAAGTGTGTGTGAAAGCCGTCCTTCACCTAGCTTGTTGGGAACACAAAGTTTCTCTTCAGTTGCAAACTCCACTCCATACATATATATGGGGATGTACTAGCTCCATATCTGTTTTACAGTGAAAACTGCAGGAACTTCAAACCGGCACTAGGAAACAGACTGAGAAACCAGAGTAAAAGTTTCTCCTACAACCCGTTTCCTTTGTGCTAGATGAACGAACGACTCTTCACATGCTCAGTTCTGAGAGATAAGTGTGTGTGAAAGCCGTCCTTCACCTAGCTAGTTGGGAACACAAAGTTTCTCTTCAGTTGCAAACTCCACTCCATACATATATATGGGGAGGTACTAGCTCCAACTCGGTTTTACAGTGAAAACTGCAGGAACTTCAAACAGGCACAAGGAAACCGACTGAGATACCAGAGTAAAAGTTTCTCCTGCAACCCGTTCCCTTTGTGCTAGATGAACGAACGTCTCTCCACATGCTCAGTTCTGAGAGATAACTGTGTGTGAAAGCCGTCCTTCACCTAGCTAGTTGGGAACACAAAGTTTCTCTTCAGTTGCAAACTCCACTCCATACATATATATGGGGAGGTACTAGCTCCAACTCGGTTTTACAGTGAAAACTGCAGGAACTTCACACCGGCACTAGGAAACAGACTGAGAAACCAGAGTAAAAGTTCCCCTGCAACCAGTTCCCTTTGTGCTAGATGAACGAACGTCTCTCCACATGCTCAGTTCTGAGATATAAGTGTGTGTGAAAGCCGTCCTTCACATAGCTTGTTGGGAACACAAAGTTTCTCTTCAGTTGCAAACTCCACTCCATACATATATATTGGGAGGTACTAGCTCCAACTCGGTTTTACAGTGAAAACTGCAATAACTTCAAACCGGCACTAGGAAACAGACTGAGAAACCAGAGTAAAAGTTTCTCCTGCAACCCGTTCCCTTTGTGCTAGATGAACGAACGTCTCTCCACATGCTCAAATCTGAGAGATAAGTGTGTGTGAAAGCCGTCCTTCACCTTGCTTGTTGGGAACACAAAGTTTCTCTTCAGTTGCAAACTCCACTCCATACATACATATGGGGATTTACTAGCTCCAACTCGGTTTTACAGTGAAAACTGCAGGAACTTCAAACCGGCACTAGGAAACCGACTGAGAAACCAGAGTAAAAGTTTCTCCTGCAACCCGTTCCCTTTGTGCTAGATGAACGAACGTCTCTCCACATGCTCAGTTCTGAGAGATAAGTGTGTGTGAAAGCCGTCCTTCACATAGCTTGTTGGGAACACAAAGTTTCTCTTCAGTTGCAAACTCCACTCCATACATATATATGGGAAGTACTAGCTCCAACTCGGTTTTACAGTGAAAACTGCAGGAACTTCAAACCGGCACTAGGAAACAGACTGAGAAACCAGAGTAAAAGTTTCCCCTGCCAGCCGTTCCCTTTGTGCTAGATGAACGAACGTCTCTCCACATGCTCAGTTCTGAGAGATAAGTGTGTGTGAAAGCCGTCCTTCACCTATCTTGTTGGGAACACAAAGTTTCTCTTCAGTTGCAAACTCCACTCCATACATATATATGGGAGGTACAAGCTCCAACTCGGTTTTACAGTGAAAACTGCAGGAACTTCAAACCGGCACTAGGAAACAGACTGAGAAACCAGAGTAAAAGTTTCTCCTGCAACCCGTTCCCTTTGTGCTAGATGAACGAACGTCTCTCCACATGCTCAGTTCTGAGAGATAAGTGTGTGTGAAAGCCGTCCTTCACCTAGCTTGTTGGGAACACAAAGTTTCTCTTCAGGTGCAAACTCCACTCCATACATATATAAGGGGAGGTACTAGCCCCAACTCGGTTTTACAGTGAAAACTGCAGGAAATTCAACCCGGCACTAGGAAAGAGACTGAGAAAGCAGAGAAAAAGTTTCCCCTGCAACCCGTTCCCTTTGTGCTAGATGAACGAACGTCTCTCCACATGCTCAGTTCTGATAGATAAGTGTGTGTGAAAGCCGTCCTTCAACTAGCTCGTTGGGAACACAAAGTTTCTCTTCAGTTCCAAACTCCATTCCATACATATATATGGGGAGGTACTAGCTCCAACTCAGTTTTACAGTGAAAACTGCAGGAACTTCAAACCGGCACTAGGAAACAGACTGAGAAACCAGAGTAAAAGTTTCTCCTGCAACCCGTTCCCTCTGTGCTAGATGAACGAACGTCTCTCCACATGCTCAGTTCTGAGAGGTAAGTGTGTGTGAAAGCCGTCCTTCACCTAGCTTGTTGGGAACCCAAAGTTTCTCTTCAGTTGCAAACTCCACTCCCTACATATATATGGGGAGGTACTAGCTCCAACTCGGTTTTACAGTGAAAACTGCAGGAACTTCAAACCGGCACTAGGAAACAGACTGAGAAAGCAGAGTAAAAGTTTCTCCTGCAACCCGTTCCCTTTGTGCTAGATGAACGAACGTCTCTCCACATGCTCAGTTCTGAGAGATAAGTGTGTGTGAAAGCCGTCCTTCACCTAGCTTGTTGGGAACACAAAGTTTCTCTTCAGTTGCAAACTCCACTCCATACATATATATGGGGATGTACTAGCTCCATATCTGTTTTACAGTGAAAACTGCAGGAACTTCAAACCGGCACTAGGAAACAGACTGAGAAACCAGAGTAAAAGTTTCTCCTACAACCCGTTTCCTTTGTGCTAGATGAACGAACGACTCTTCACATGCTCAGTTCTGAGAGATAAGTGTGTGTGAAAGCCGTCCTTCACCTAGCTAGTTGGGAACACAAAGTTTCTCTTCAGTTGCAAACTCCACTCCATACATATATATGGGGAGGTACTAGCTCCAACTCGGTTTTACAGTGAAAACTGCAGGAACTTCAAACCGGCACAAGGAAACCGACTGAGAAACCAGAGTAAAAGTTTCTCCTGCAACCCGTTCCCTTTGTGCTAGATGAACGAACGTCTCTCCACATGCTCAGTTCTGATAGATAAGTGTGTGTGAAAGCCGTCCTTCAACTAGCTCGTTGGGAACACAAAGTTTCTCTTCAGTTCCAAACTCCATTCCATACATATATATGGGGAGGTACTAGCTCCAACTCAGTTTTACAGTGAAAACTGCAGGAACTTCAAACCGGCACTAGGAAACAGACTGAGAAACCAGAGTAAAAGTTTCTCCTGCAACCCGTTCCCTTTGTGCTAGATGAACGAACGTCTCTCCACATGCTCAGTTCTGAGTGATAAGTGTGTGTGAAAGCCGTCCTTCACCTAGCTTGTTGGGAACCCAAAGTTTCTCTTCAGTGGCAAACTCCACTCCATACATATATATGGGGAGGTACTAGCTCCAACTCGGTTTTACAGTGAAAACTGCAGGAACTTCAAACCGGCACTAGGAAACAGACTGAGAAACCAGAGTAAAAGTTTCTCCTGCAACCCGTTCCCTCTGTGCTAGATGAACGAACGTCTCTCCACATGCTCAGTTCTGAGAGGTAAGTGTGTGTGAAAGCCGTCCTTCACCTAGCTTGTTGGGAACCCAAAGTTTCTCTTCAGTTGCAAACTCCACTCCCTACATATATATGGGGAGGTACTAGCTCCAACTCGGTTTTACAGTGAAAACTGCAGGAACTTCAAACCGGCACTAGGAAACAGACTGAGAAACCAGAGTAAAAGTTTCTACTGCAACCCGTTCCCTTTGTGCTAGATGAACGAATGTCTCTCCACATGCTCAGTTCTGAGAGATAAGTGTGTGTAAAAGCCGTCCTTCACCTAGCTTGTTGGGAACACAAAGTTTCTCTTCAGTTGCAAACTCCCCTCCATACATATATATGGGGAGGTACTAGCTCCAACTCGGTTTTACAGTGAAAACTGCAGGAACTTCAAACCGGCACTAGGAAACAGACTGAGAAACCAGAGTAAAAGTTTCTCCTGCAACCCGTTCCCTCTGTGCTAGATGAACGAACGTCTCTCCACATGCTCAGTTCTGAGAGGTAAGTGTGTGTGAAAGCCGTCCTTCACCTAGCTTGTTGGGAACCCAAAGTTTCTCTTCAGTTGCAAACTCCACTCCCTACATATATATGGGGAGGTACTAGCTCCAACTCGGTTTTACAGTGAAAACTGCAGGAACTTCAAACCGGCACTAGGAAACAGACTGAGAAACCAGAGTAAAAGTTTCTCCTGCAACCCGTTCCCTTTGTGCTAGATGAACGAATGTCTCTCCACATGCTCAGTTCTGAGAGATAAGTGTGTGTAAAAGCCGTCCTTCACCTAGCTTGTTGGGAACACAAAGTTTCTCTTCAGTTGCAAACTCCCCTCCATACATATATATGGGGAGGTACTAGCTCCAACTCGGTTATACACTGAAAACTGCAGGAACTTCAAACAGGCACTAGGAAACAGACTGAGAAAGCAGAGTATAAGTTTTTCCTGCAACCCATTCCCATTGTGCTAGATGAACGAACGTCTCTCCACATGCTCAGTTCTGAGAGATAAGTGTGTGTGAAAGCCGTCCTTCACCTAGCTTGTTGGAAACACAAAGTTTCTCTTCAGTTGCAAACTCCAGTCCACACATATATATGGGGAGGTACTAGCTCCAACTCGGTTTTACAGTGAAAACTGCAGGAACTTCCAACCGGCACTAGGAAACAGACTGAGAAACCAGAGTAAAAGTTTCTCCTGCAACCCATTCCCTTTGTGCTAGATGAACGAACGTCCCTCCACATGCTCAGTTCTGAGAGATAAGTGTGTCTGAAAGCCGTCCTTCACCTAGCTTGTTGAGAACACAAAGTTTCTCTTCAGTTGCAAACTCCACTCCACACATATATATGGGGAGGTACTAGCTCCACTCGGTTTTACAGTGAAAATTGCAGGAACTTCCAACCGGCACTAGGAAACAGACTGAGAAACCAGAGTAAAAGTTTCTCCTGCAACCCATTCCCTTTGTGCTAGATGAACGAACGTCCCTCCACATGCTCAGTTCTGAGAGATACTTGTGTGTGAAAGCCGTCCTTCACCTAGCTTGTTGGGAACACAAAGTTTCTCTTCAGTTGCAAACTCCACTCCATACATTTATATGGGGAGGTACTAGCTCCAACTCGGTTTTACAGTGAAAACTGCAGGAACTTCAAACCGGCACTAGGAAACAGACTGAGAAACCAGAGTAAAAGTTTCTCCTGCAACCCGTTCCATTTGTGCTACATGAACGAACGTCTCTCCACATGCTCAATTCTGAGAGATAAGTGTGTTTGAAAGCCGTCCTTCACCTAGCTTGTTGGGAACACAAAGTTTCTCTTCAGTTGCAAACTCCACTCCATACATATATATGGGGAGGTACTAGCTCCAACTCAGTTTTACAGTGAAAACTGCAGGAACTTCAAACCGGCACTAGGAAACAGACCGAGAAACCAGAGTAAAAGTTTCTCCTGCAACCCGTTCCCTTTGTGCTAGATGAACGAACGTCTCTCCACATGCTCAGTTCTGAGAGATAAGTGTGTGTGAAAGCCGTCCTTCACCTAGCTTGTTGGGAACACAAAGTTTCTCTTCAGGTGCAAACTCCACTCCATACATATATAAGGGGAGGTACTAGCCCCAACTCGGTTTTACAGTGAAAACTGCAGGAAATTCAACCCGGCACTAGGAAAAAGACTGAGAAAGCAGAGAAAAAGTTTCTCCTGCAACCCGTTCCCTTTGTGCTAGATGAACGAACGTCTCTCCACATGCTCAGTTCTGAGAGGTAAGTGTGTGTGAAAGCCGTCCTTCACCTAGCTTGTTGGGAACACAAAGTTTCTCTTCAGTTGCAAACTCAACTCCATACATATATATGGGGATGTACTAGCTCCATATCTGTTTTACAGTGAAAACTGCAGGAACTTCAAACCGGCACTAGGAAACAGACTGAGAAACCAGGGTAAAAGTTTCTCCTACAACCCGTTTCCTTTGTGCTAGATGAACGAACGACTCTTCACATGCTCAGTTCTGAGAGATAAGTGTGTGTGAAAGCCGTCCTTCACCTAGCTAGTTGGGAACACAAAGTTTCTCTTCAGTTGCAAACTCCACTCCATACATATATATGGGGAGGTACTAGCTCCAACTCGGTTTTACAGTGAAAACTGCAGGAACTTCAAACCGGCACAAGGAAACCGACTGAGAAACCAGAGTAAAAGTTTCTCCTGCAACCCGTTCCCTTTGTGCTAGATGAACGAACGTCTCTCCACATGCTCAGTTCTGAGAGATAACTGTGTGTGAAAGCCGTCCTTCACCTAGCTAGTTGGGAACACAAAGTTTCTCTTCAGTTGCAAACTCCACTCCATACATATATATGGGGAGGTACTAGCTCCAACTCGGTTTTACAGTGAAAACTGCAGGAACTTCACACCGGCACTAGGAAACAGACTGAGAAACCAGAGTAAAAGTTCCCCTGCAACCAGTTCCCTTTGTGCTAGATGAACGAACGTCTCTCCACATGCTCAGTTCTGAGATATAAGTGTGTGTGAAAGCCGTCCTTCACATAGCTTGTTGGGAACACAAAGTTTCTCTTCAGTTGCAAACTCCACTCCATACATATATATTGGGAGGTACTAGCTCCAACTCGGTTTTACAGTGAAAACTGCAGGAACTTCAAACCGGCAGTAGGAAGCAAACTGAGAAACCAGAGTAAAAGTTTCTCCTGCAACCCGTTCCCTTTGTGCTAGATGAACGAACGTCTCTCCACATGCTCAGTTCTGAGAGATAAGTGTGTGTGAAAGCCGTCCTTCACCTAGCTTGTTGGGAACACAAAGTTTCTCTTCAGTTGCAAACTCCACTCCATACATATATAAGGGGAGGTACTAGCCCCAACTCGGTTTTACAGTGAAAACTGCAGGAAATTCAACCCGGCACTAGGAAAAAGACTGAGAAAGCAGAGAAAAAGTTTCTCCTGCAACCCGTTCCCTTTGTGCTAGATGAACGAACGTCTCTCCACATGCTCAGTTCTGAGAGGTAAGTGTGTGTGAAAGCCGTGCTTCACCTAGCTTGTTGGGAACACAAAGTTTCTCTTCAGTTGCAAACTCCACTCCATACATATATATGGGGATGTACTAGCTCCATATCTGTTTTACAGTGAAAACTGCAGGAACTTCAAACCGGCACTAGGAAACAGACTGAGAAACCAGAGTAAAAGTTTCTCCTACAACCCGTTTCCTTTGTGCTAGATGAACGAACGACTCTTCACATGCTCAGTTCTGAGAGATAAGTGTGTGTGAAAGCCGTCCTTCACCTAGCTAGTTGGGAACACAAAGTTTCTCTTCAGTTGCAAACTCCACTCCATACATATATATGGGGAGGTACTAGCTCCAACTCGGTTTTACAGTGAAAACTGCAGGAACTTCAAACCGGCACAAGGAAACCGACTGAGAAACCAGAGTAATAGTTTCTCCTGCAACCCGTTCCCTTTGTGCTAGATGAACGAACGTCTCTCCACATGCTCAGTTCTGAGAGATAACTGTGTGTGAAAGCCGTCCTTCACCTAGCTAGTTGGGAACACAAAGTTTCTCTTCAGTTGCAAACTCCACTCCATACATATATATGGGGAGGTACTAGCTCCAACTCGGTTTTACAGTGAAAACTGCAGGAACTTCAAACCGGCACTAGGAAACCGACTGAGAAACCAGAGTAAAAGTTTCTCCTGCAACCCGTTCCCTTTGTGCTAGATGAACGAACGTCTCTCCACATGCTCAGTTCTGAGAGATAAGTGTGTGTGAAAGCCGTCCTTCACATAGCTTGTTGGGAACACAAAGTTTCTCTTCAGTTGCAAACTCCACTCCATACATATATATGGGAAGTACTAGCTCCAACTCGGTTTTACAGTGAAAACTGCAGGAACTTCAAACCGGCACTAGGAAACAGACTGAGAAACCAGAGTAAAAGTTTCCCCTGCCAGCCGTTCCCTTTGTGCTAGATGAACGAACGTCTCTCCACATGCTCAGTTCTGAGAGATAAGTGTGTGTGAAAGCCGTCCTTCACCTATCTTGTTGGGAACACAAAGTTTCTCTTCAGTTGCAAACTCCACTCCATACATATATATGGGAGGTACAAGCTCCAACTCGGTTTTACAGTGAAAACTGCAGGAACTTCAAACCGGCACTAGGAAACAGACTGAGAAACCAGAGTAAAAGTTTCTCCTGCAACCCGTTCCCTTTGTGCTAGATGAACGAACGTCTCTCCACATGCTCAGTTCTGAGAGATAAGTGTGTGTGAAAGCCGTCCTTCACCTAGCTTGTTGGGAACACAAAGTTTCTCTTCAGGTGCAAACTCCACTCCATACATATATAAGGGGAGGTACTAGCCCCAACTCGGTTTTACAGTGAAAACTGCAGGAAATTCAACCCGGCACTAGGAAAGAGACTGAGAAAGCAGAGAAAAAGTTTCCCCTGCAACCCGTTCCCTTTGTGCTAGATGAACGAACGTCTCTCCACATGCTCAGTTCTGATAGATAAGTGTGTGTGAAAGCCGTCCTTCAACTAGCTCGTTGGGAACACAAAGTTTCTCTTCAGTTCCAAACTCCACTCGATACATATATATGGGGAGGTACTAGCTCCAACTCAGTTTTACAGTGAAAACTGCAGGAACTTCAAACCGGCACTAGGAAACAGACTGAGAAACCAGAGTAAAAGTTTCTCCTGCAACCCGTTCCCTTTGTGCTAGATGAACGAACGTCTCTCCACATGCTCAGATCTGAGTGATAAGTGTGTGTGAAAGCCGTCCTTCACCTAGCTTGTTGGGAACCCAAAGTTTCTCTTCAGTGGCAAACTCCACTCCATACATATATAAGGGGAGGTACTAGCTCCAACTCGGTTTTACAGTGAAAACTGCAGGAACTTCAAACCGGCACTAGGAAACAGACTGAGAAACCAGAGTAAAAGTTTCTCCTGCAACCCGTTCCCTCTGTGCTAGATGAACGAACGTCTCTCCACATGCTCAGTTCTGAGAGGTAAGTGTGTGTGAAAGCCGTCCTTCACCTAGCTTGTTGGGAACCCAAAGTTTCTCTTCAGTTGCAAACTCCACTCCCTACATATATATGGGGAGGTACTAGCTCCAACTCGGTTTTACAGTGAAAACTGCAGGAACTTCAAACCGGCACTAGGAAACAGACTGAGAAAGCAGAGTAAAAGTTTCTCCTGCAACCCGTTCCCTTTGTGCTAGATGAACGAACGTCTCTCCACATGCTCAGTTCTGAGAGGTAAGTGTGTGTGAAAGCCGTCCTTCACCTAGCTTGTTGGGAACACAAAGTTTCTCTTCAGTTGCAAACTCCACTCCATACATATATATGGGGATGTACTAGCTCCATATCTGTTTTACAGTGAAAACTGCAGGAACTTCAAACCGGCACTAGGAAACAGACTGAGAAACCAGAGTAAAAGTTTCTCCTACAACCCGTTTCCTTTGTGCTAGATGAACGAACGACTCTTCACATGCTCAGTTCTGAGAGATAAGTGTGTGTGAAAGCCGTCCTTCACCTAGCTAGTTGGGAACACAAAGTTTCTCTTCAGTTGCAAACTCCACTCCATACATATATATGGGGAGGTACTAGCTCCAACTCGGTTTTACAGTGAAAACTGCAGGAACTTCAAACCGGCACAAGGAAACCGACTGAGAAACCAGAGTAAAAGTTTCTCCTGCAACCCGTTCCCTTTGTGCTAAATGAACGAACGTCTCTCCACATGCTCAGTTCTGAGAGGTAACTGTGTGTGAAAGCCGTCCTTCACCTAGCTAGTTGGGAACACAAAGTTTCTCTTCAGTTGCAAACTCCACTCCATACATATATATGGGGAGGTACTAGCTCCAACTCGGTTTTACAGTGAAAACTGCATGAACTTCACACCGGCACTAGGAAACAGACTGAGAAACCAGAGTAAAAGTTCCCCTGCAACCAGTTCCCTTTGTGCTAGATGAACGAACGTCTCTCCACATGCTCAGTTCTGAGATATAAGTGTGTGTGAAAGCCGTCCTTCACATAGCTTGTTGGGAACACAAAGTTTCTCTTCAGTTGCAAACTCCACTCCATACATATATATTGGGAGGTACTAGCTCCAACTCGGTTTTACAGTGAAAACTGCAGGAACTTCAAACCGGCAGTAGGAAGCAAACTGAGAAACCAGAGTAAAAGTTTCTCCTGCAACCCGTTCCCTTTGTGCTAGATGAACGAACGTCTCTCCACATGCTCAGTTCTGAGAGGTAAGTGTGTGTGAAAGCCGTCCTTCACCTAGCTTGTTGGGAACCCAAAGTTTCTCTTCAGTTGCAAACTCCACTCCCTACATATATATGGGGAGGTACTAGCTCCAACTCGGTTTTACAGTGAAAACTGCAGGAACTTCAAACCGGCACTAGGAAACAGACTGAGAAAGCAGAGTAAAAGTTTCTCCTGCAACCCGTTCCCTTTGTGCTAGATGAACGAACGTCTCTCCACATGCTCAGTTCTGAGAGATAAGTGTGTGTGAAAGCCGTCCTTCACCTAGCTAGTTGGGAACACAAAGTTTCTCTTCAGTTGCAAACTCCACTCCATACATATATATGGGGAGGTACTAGCTCCAACTCGGTTTTACAGTGAAAACTGCAGGAACTTCAAACCGGCACAAGGAAACCGACTGAGAAACCAGAGTAAAAGTTTCTCCTGCAACCCGTTCCCTTTGTGCTAGATGAACGAACGTCTCTCCACATGCTCAGTTCTGAGAGGTAACTGTGTGTGAAAGCCGTCCTTCACCTAGCTAGTTGGGAACACAAAGTTTCTCTTCAGTTGCAAACTCCACTCCATACATATATATGGGGAGGTACTAGCTCCAACTCGGTTTTACAGTGAAAACTGCAGGAACTTCACACCGGCACTAGGAAACAGACTGAGAAACCAGAGTAAAAGTTCCCCTGCAACCAGTTCCCTTTGTGCTAGATGAACGAACGTCTCTCCACATGCTCAGTTCTGAGATATAAGTGTGTGTGAAAGCCGTCCTTCACATAGCTTGTTGGGAACACAAAGTTTCTCTTCAGTTGCAAACTCCACTCCATACATATATATTGGGAGGTACTAGCTCCAACTCGGTTTTACAGTGAAAACTGCAGGAACTTCAAACCGGCAGTAGGAAGCAAACTGAGAAACCAGAGTAAAAGTTTCTCCTGCAACCCGTTCCCTTTGTGCTAGATGAACGAACGTCTCTCCACATGCTCAGTTCTGAGAGGTAAGTGTGTGTGAAAGCCGTCCTTCACCTAGCTTGTTGGGAACCCAAAGTTTCTCTTCAGTTGCAAACTCCACTCCCTACATATATATGGGGAGGTACTAGCTCCAACTCGGTTTTACAGTGAAAACTGCAGGAACTTCAAACCGGCACTAGGAAACAGACTGAGAAAGCAGAGTAAAAGTTTCTCCTGCAACCCGTTCCCTTTGTGCTAGATGAACGAACGTCTCTCCACATGCTCAGTTCTGAGAGATAAGTGTGTGTGAAAGCCGTCCTTCACCTAGCTTGTTGGGAACACAAAGTTTCTCTTCAGTTGCAAACTCCACTCCATACATATATATGGGGATGTACTAGCTCCATATCTGTTTTACAGTGAAAACTGCAGGAACTTCAAACCGGCACTAGGAAACAGACTGAGAAACCAGAGTAAAAGTTTCTCCTACAACCCGTTTCCTTTGTGCTAGATGAACGAACGACTCTTCACATGCTCAGTTCTGAGAGATAAGTGTGTGTGAAAGCCGTCCTTCACCTAGCTAGTTGGGAACACAAAGTTTCTCTTCAGTTGCAAACTCCACTCCATACATATATATGGGGAGGTACTAGCTCCAACTCGGTTTTACAGTGAAAACTGCAGGAACTTCAAACCGGCACAAGGAAACCGACTGAGAAACCAGAGTAAAAGTTTCTCCTGCAACCCGTTCCCTTTGTGCTAGATGAACGAACGTCTCTCCACATGCTCAGTTCTGAGAGGTAACTGTGTGTGAAAGCCGTCCTTCACCTAGCTAGTTGGGAACACAAAGTTTCTCTTCAGTTGCAAACTCCACTCCATACATATATATGGGGAGGTACTAGCTCCAACTCGGTTTTACAGTGAAAACTGCAGGAACTTCACACCGGCACTAGGAAACAGACTGAGAAACCCGAGTAAAAGTTCCCCTGCAACCAGTTCCTTTTGTGCTAGATGAACGAACGTCTCTCCACATGCTCAGTTCTGAGATATAAGTGTGTGTGAAAGCCGTCCTTCACATAGCTTGTTGGGAACACAAAGTTTCTCTTCAGTTGCAAACTCCACTCCATACATATATATTGGGAGGTACTAGCTCCAACTCGGTTTTACAGTGAAAACTGCAGGAACTTCAAACCGGCAGTAGGAAGCAAACTGAGAAACCAGAGTAAAAGTTTCTCCTGCAACCCGTTCCCTTTGTGCTAGATGAACGAACGTCTCTCCACATGCTCAGTTCTGAGAGATAAGTGTGTGTGAAAGCCGTCCTTCACCTAGCTTGTTGGGAACACAAAGTTTCTCTTCAGGTGCAAACTCCACTCCATACATATATAAGGGGAGGTACTAGCCCCAACTCGGTTTTACAGTGAAAACTGCAGGAAATTCAACCCGGCACTAGGAAAAAGACTGAGAAAGCAGAGAAAAAGTTTCTCCTGCAACCCGTTCCCTTTGTGCTAGATGAACGAACGTCTCTCCACATGCTCAGTTCTGAGAGGTAAGTGTGTGTGAAAGCCGTCCTTCACCTAGCTTGTTGGGAACACAAAGTTTCTCTTCAGTTGCAAACTCCAATCCATACATATATATGGGGATGTACTAGCTCCATATCTGTTTTACAGTGAAAACTGCAGGAACTTCAAACCGGCACTAGGAAACAGACTGAGAAACCAGAGTAAAAGTTTCTCCTACAACCCGTTTCCTTTGTGCTAGATGAACGAACGACTCTTCACATGCTCAGTTCTGAGAGATAAGTGTGTGTGAAAGCCGTCCTTCACCTAGCTAGTTGGGAACACAAAGTTTCTCTTCAGTTGCAAACTCCACTCCATACATATATATGGGGAGGTACTAGCTCCAACTCGGTTTTACAGTGAAAACTGCAGGAACTTCAAACCGGCACAAGGAAACCTACTGAGAAACCAGAGTAAAAGTTTCTCCTGCAACCCGTTCCCTTTGTGCTAGATGAACGAACGTCTCTCCACATGCTCAGTTCTGAGAGATAACTGTGTGTGAAAGCCGTCCTTCACCTAGCTAGTTGGGAACACAAAGTTTCTCTTCAGTTGCAAACTCCACTCCATACATATATATGGGGAGGTACTAGCTCCAACTCGGTTTTACAGTGAAAACTGCAGGAACTTCACACCGGACTTGGAAACAGACTGAGAAACCAGAGTAAAAGTTCCCCTGCAACCAGTTCCCTTTGTGCTAGATGAACGAACGTCTCTCCACATGCTCAGTTCTGAGATATAAGTGTGTGTGAAAGCCGTCCTTCACATAGCTTGTTGGGAACACAAAGTTTCTCTTCAGTTGCAAACTCCACTCCATACATATATACTGGGAGGTACTAGCTCCAACTCCGTTTTACAGTGAAAACTGCAATAACTTCAAACCGGCACTAGGAAACAGACTGAGAAACCAGAGTAAAAGTTTCTCCTGCAACCCGTTCCCTTTGTGCTAGATGAACGAACGTCTCTCCACATGCTCAATTCTGAGAGATAATTGTGTGTGAAAGCCGTCCTTCACCTTGCTTGTTGGGAACACAAAGTTTCTCTTCAGTTGCAAACTCCACTCCATACATACATATGGGGATTTACTAGCTCCAACTCGGTTTTACAGTGAAAACTGCAGGAACTTCAAACCGGCACTAGGAAACCGACTGAGAAACCAGAGTAAAAGTTTCTCCTGCAACCCGTTCCCTTTGTGCTAGATGAACGAACGTCTCTCCACATGCTCAGTTCTGAGAGATAAGTGTGTGTGAAAGCCGTCCTTCACATAGCTTGTTGGGAACACAAAGTTTCTCTTCAGTTGCAAACTCCACTCCATACATATATATGGGAAGTACTTGCTCCAACTCGGTTTTACAGTGAAAACTGCAGGAACTTCAAACCGGCACTAGGAAACAGACTGAGAAACCAGAGTAAAAGTTTCTCCTGCAACCCGTTCCCTTTGTGCTAGATGAACGAACGTCTCTCCACATGCTCAGTTCTGAGAGATAAGTGTGTGTGAAAGCCGTCCTTCACCTAGCTTGTTGGGAACACAAAGTTTCTCTTCAGGTGCAAACTCCACTCCATACATATATATGGGAAGTACTTGCTCCAACTCGGTTTTACAGTGAAAACTGCAGGAACTTCAAACCGGCACTAGGAAACAGACTGAGAAACCAGAGTAAAAGTTTCTCCTGCAACCCGTTCCCTTTGTGCTAGATGAACGAACGTCTCTCCACATGCTCAGTTCTGAGAGATAAGTGTGTGTGAAAGCTGTCCTTCACCTAGCTTGTTGGGAACACAAAGTTTCTCTTCAGGTGCAAACTCCACTCCATACATATATATGGGAAGTACTAGCTCCAACTCGGTTTTACAGTGAAAACTGCAGGAACTTCAAACCGGCACTAGGAAACAGACTGAGAAACCAGAGTAAAAGTTTCTCCTGCCAGCCGTTCCCTTTGTGCTAGATGAACGAACGTCTCTCCACATGCTCAGTTCTGAGAGATAAGTGTGTGTGAAAGCCGTCCTTCACCTAGCTTGTTGGGAACACAAAGTTTCTCTTCAGTTGCAAACTCCACTCCATACATATATATGGGAGGTACAAGCTCCAACTCGGTTTTACAGTGAAAACTGCAGGAACTTCAAACCGGCACTAGGAAACAGACTGAGAAACCAGAGTAAAAGTTTCTCCTGCAACCCGTTCCCTTTGTGCTAGATGAACGAACGTCTCTCCACATGCTCAGTTCTGAGAGATAAGTGTGTGTGAAAGCCGTCCTTCACCTAGCTTGTTGGGAACACAAAGTTTCTCTTCAGTTGCAAACTCCACTCCATACATATATATGGGGATGTACTAGCTCCATATCTGTTTTACAGTGAAAACTGCAGGAACTTCAAACCGGCACTAGGAAAAAGACTGAGAAACCAGAGTAAATGTTTCTCCTACAACCCGTTTCCTTTGTGCTAGATGAACGAACGACTCTTCACATGCTCAGTTCTGAGAGATAAGTGTGTGTGAAAGCCGTCCTGCACCTAGCTAGTTGGGAACACAAAGTTTCTCTTCAGTTGCAAACTCCACTCCATACATATATATGGGGAGGTACTAGCTCCAACTCGGTTTTACAGTGAAAACTGCAGGAACTTCAAACCGGCACAAGGAAACCGACTGAGAAACCAGAGTAAAAGTTTCTCCTGCAACCCGTTCCCTTTGTGCTAGATGAACGAACGTCTCTCCACATGCTCAGTTCTGAGAGGTAACTGTGTGTGAAAGCCGTCCTTCACCTAGCTAGTTGGGAACACAAAGTTTCTCTTCAGTTGCAAACTCCACTCCATACATATATATGGGGAGGTACTAGCTCCAACTCGGTTTTACAGTGAAAACTGCAGGAACTTCACACCGGCACTAGGAAACAGACTGAGAAACCAGAGTAAAAGTTCCCCTGCAACCAGTTCCCTTTGTGCTAGATGAACGAACGTCTCTCCACATGCTCAGTTCTGAGATATAAGTGTGTGTGAAAGCCGTCCTTCACATAGCTTGTTGGGAACACAAAGTTTCTCTTCAGTTGCAAACTCCACTCCATACATATATATTGGGAGGTACTAGCTCCAACTCGGTTTTACAGTGAAAACTGCAGGAACTTCAAACCGGCAGTAGGAAGCAAACTGAGAAACAAGAGTAAAAGTTTCTCCTGCAACCCGTTCCCTTTGTGCTAGATGAACGAACGTCTCTCCACATGCTCAGTTCTGAGAGATAAGTGTGTGTGAAAGCCGTCCTTCACCTAGCTTGTTGGGAACACAAAGTTTCTCTTCAGGTGCAAACTCCACTCCATACATATATAAGGGGAGGTACTAGCCCCAACTCGGTTTTACAGTGAAAACTGCAGGAAATTCAACCCGGCACTAGGAAAAAGACTGAGAAAGCAGAGAAAAAGTTTCTCCTGCAACCCGTTCCCTTTGTGCTAGATGAACGAACGTCTCTCCACATGCTCAGTTCTGAGAGGTAAGTGTGTGTGAAAGCCGTCCTTCACCTAGCTTGTTGGGAACACAAAGTTTCTCTTCAGTTGCAAACTCCAATCCATACATATATATGGGGATGTACTAGCTCCATATCTGTTTTACAGTGAAAACTGCAGGAACTTCAAACCGGCACTAGGAAACAGACTGAGAAACCAGAGTAAAAGTTTCTCCTACAACCCGTTTCCTTTGTGCTAGATGAACGAACGACTCTTCACATGCTCAGTTCTGAGAGATAAGTGTGTGTGAAAGCCGTCCTTCACCTAGCTAGTTGGGAACACAAAGTTTCTCTTCAGTTGCAAACTCCACTCCATACATATATATGGGGAGGTACTAGCTCCAACTCGGTTTTACAGTGAAAACTGCAGGAACTTCAAACCGGCACAAGGAAACCGACTGAGAAACCAGAGTAAAAGTTTCTCCTGCAACCCGTTCCCTTTGTGCTAGATGAACGAACGTCTCTCCACATGCTCAGTTCTGAGAGATAACTGTGTGTGAAAGCCGTCCTTCACCTAGCTAGTTGGGAACACAAAGTTTCTCTTCAGTTGCAAACTCCACTCCATACATATATATGGGGAGGTACTAGCTCCAACTCGGTTTTACAGTGAAAACTGCAGGAACTTCACACCGGACTTGGAAACAGACTGAGAAACCAGAGTAAAAGTTCCCCTGCAACCAGTTCCCTTTGTGCTAGATGAACGAACGTCTCTCCACATGCTCAGTTCTGAGATATAAGTGTGTGTGAAAGCCGTCCTTCACATAGCTTGTTGGGAACACAAAGTTTCTCTTCAGTTGCAAACTCCACTCCATACATATATATGGGGAGGTACTAGCTCCAACTCGGTTTTACAGTGAAAACTGCAGGAACTTCACACCGGACTTGGAAACAGACTGAGAAACCAGAGTAAAAGTTCCCCTGCAACCAGTTCCCTTTGTGCTAGATGAACGAACGTCTCTCCACATGCTCAGTTCTGAGATATAAGTGTGTGTGAAAGCCGTCCTTCACATAGCTTGTTGGGAACACAAAGTTTCTCTTCAGTTGCAAACTCCACTCCATACATATATACTGGGAGGTACTAGCTCCAACTCCGTTTTACAGTGAAAACTGCAATAACTTCAAACCGGCACTAGGAAACAGACTGAGAAACCAGAGTAAAAGTTTCTCCTGCAACCCGTTCCCTTTGTGCTAGATGAACGAACGTCTCTCCACATGCTCAATTCTGAGAGATAATTGTGTGTGAAAGCCGTCCTTCACCTTGCTTGTTGGGAACACAAAGTTTCTCTTCAGTTGCAAACTCCACTCCATACATACATATGGGGATTTACTAGCTCCAACTCGGTTTTACAGTGAAAACTGCAGGAACTTCAAACCGGCACTAGGAAACCGACTGAGAAACCAGAGTAAAAGTTTCTCCTGCAACCCGTTCCCTTTGTGCTAGATGAACGAACGTCTCTCCACATGCTCAGTTCTGAGAGATAAGTGTGTGTGAAAGCCGTCCTTCACATAGCTTGTTGGGAACACAAAGTTTCTCTTCAGTTGCAAACTCCACTCCATACATATATATGGGAAGTACTAGCTCCAACTCGGTTTTACAGTGAAAACTGCAGGAACTTCAAACCGGCACTAGGAAACAGACTGAGAAACCAGAGTAAAAGTTTCTCCTGCCAGCCGTTCCCTTTGTGCTAGATGAACGAACGTCTCTCCACATGCTCAGTTCTGAGAGATAAGTGTGTGTGAAAGCCGTCCTTCACCTATCTTGTTGGGAACACAAAGTTTCTCTTCAGTTGCAAACTCCACTCCATACATATATATGGGAGGTACAAGCTCCAACTCGGTTTTACAGTGAAAACTGCAGGAACTTCAAACCGGCACTAGGAAACAGAGCGAGAAACCAGAGTAAAAGTTTCTCCTGCAACCCGTTCCCTTTGTGCTAGATGAACGAACGTCTCTCCACATGCTCAGTTCTGAGAGATAAGTGTGTGTGAAAGCCGTCCTTCACCTAGCTTGTTGGGAACACAAAGATTCTCTTCAGGTGCAAACTCCACTCCATACATATATAAGGGGAGGTACTAGCCCCAACTCGGTTTTACAGTGAAAACTGCAGGAAATTCAACCCGGCACTAGGAAAAAGACTGAGAAAGCAGAGAAAAAGTTTCCCCTGCAACCCGTTCCCTTTGTGCTAGATGAACGAACGTCTCTCCACATGCTCAGTTCTGAGAGATAAGTGTGTGTGAAAGCCGTCCTTCACCTAGCTTGTTGGGAACACAAAGTTTCTCTTCAGGTGCAAACTCCACTCCATACATATATAAGGGGAGGTACTAGCCCCAACTCGGTTTTACAGTGAAAACTGCAGGAAATTCAACCCGGCACTAGGAAAAAGACTGAGAAAGCAGAGAAAAAGTTTCTCCTGCAACCCGTTCCCTTTGTGCTAGATGAACGAACGTCTCTCCACATGCTCAGTTCTGAGAGGTAAGTGTGTGTGAAAGCCGTCCTTCACCTAGCTTGTTGGGAACACAAAGTTTCTCTTCAGTTGCAAACTCCAATCCATACATATATATGGGGATGTACTAGCTCCATATCTGTTTTACAGTGAAAACTGCAGGAACTTCAAACCGGCACTAGGAAACAGACTGAGAAACCAGAGTAAAAGTTTCTCCTACAACCCGTTTCCTTTGTGCTAGATGAACGAACGACTCTTCACATGCTCAGTTCTGAGAGATAAGTGTGTGTGAAAGCCGTCCTTCACCTAGCTAGTTGGGAACACAAAGTTTCTCTTCAGTTGCAAACTCCACTCCATACATATATATGGGGAGGTACTAGCTCCA
Organism: Camelus bactrianus; assembly: GCF_048773025.1. Taxonomy (NCBI): domain Eukaryota; kingdom Metazoa; phylum Chordata; class Mammalia; order Artiodactyla; family Camelidae; genus Camelus; species Camelus bactrianus. Next base: position 5,683,913 of record NC_133565.1, read on the forward strand.
ACTCGGTTTTACAGTGAAAACTGCAGGAACTTCAAACCGGCACAAGGAAACCGACTGAGAAACCAGAGTAAAAGTTTCTCCTGCAACCCGTTCCCTTTGTGCTAGATGAACGAACGTCTCTCCACATGCTCAGTTCTGAGAGATAACTGTGTGTGAAAGCCGTCCTTCACCTAGCTAGTTGGGAACACAAAGTTTCTCTTCAGTTGCAAACTCCACTCCATACATATATATGGGGAGGTACTAGCTCCAACTCGGTTTTACAGTGAAAACTGCAGGAACTTCACACCGGACTTGGAAACAGACTGAGAAACCAGAGTAAAAGTTCCCCAGCAACCAGTTCCCTTTGTGCTAGATGAACGAACGTCTCTCCACATGCTCAGTTCTGAGATATAAGTGTGTGTGAAAGCCGTCCTTCACATAGCTTGTTGGGAACACAAAGTTTCTCTTCAGTTGCAAACTCCACTCCATACATATATACTGGGAGGTACTAGCTCCAACTCCGTTTTACAGTGAAAACTGCAATAACTTCAAACCGGCACTAGGAAACAGACTGAGAAACCAGAGTAAAAGTTTCTCCTGCAACCCGTTCCCTTTGTGCTAGATGAACGAACGTCTCTCCACATGCTCAATTCTGAGAGATAATTGTGTGTGAAAGCCGTCCTTCACCTTGCTTGTTGGGAACACAAAGTTTCTCTTCAGTTGCAAACTCCACTCCATACATACATATGGGGATTTACTAGCTCCAACTCGGTTTTACAGTGAAAACTGCAGGAACTTCAAACCGGCACTAGGAAACCGACTGAGAAACCAGAGTAAAAGTTTCTCCTGCAACCCGTTCCCTTTGTGCTAGATGAACGAACGTCTCTCCACATGCTCAGTTCTGAGAGATAAGTGTGTGTGAAAGCCGTCCTTCACATAGCTTGTTGGGAACACAAAGTTTCTCTTCAGTTGCAAACTCCACTCCATACATATATATGGGAAGTACTAGCTCCAACTCGGTTTTACAGTGAAAACTGCAGGAACTTCAAACCGGCACTAGGAAACAGACTGAGAAACCAGAGTAAAAGATTCTCCTGCCAGCCGTTCCCTTTGTGCTAGATGAACGAACGTCTCTCCACATGCTCAGTTCTGAGAGATAAGTGTGTGTGAAAGCCGTCCTTCACCTATCTTGTTGGGAACACAAAGTTTCTCTTCAGTTGCAAACTCCACTCCATACATATATATGGGAGGTACAAGCTCCAACTCGGTTTTACAGTGAAAACTGCAGGAACTTCAAACCGGCACTAGGAAACAGAGCGAGAAACCTGAGTAAAAGTTTCTCCTGCAACCCGTTCCCTTTGTGCTAGATGAACGAACGTCTCTCCACATGCTCAGTTCTGAGAGATAAGTGTGTGTGAAAGCCGTCCTTCACCTAGCTTGTTGGGAACACAAAGATTCTCTTCAGGTGCAAACTCCACTCCATACATATATAAGGGTAGGTACTAGCCCCAACTCGGTTTTACAGTGAAAACTGCAGGAAATTCAACCCGGCACTAGGAAAAAGACTGAGAAAGCAGAGAAAAAGTTTCCCCTGCAACCCGTTCCCTTTGTGCTAGATGAACGAACGTCTCTCCACATGCTCAGTTCTGATAGATAAGTGTGTGTGAAAGCCGTCCTTCAACTAGCTCGTTGGGAACACAAAGTTTCTCTTCAGTTCCAAACTCCACTCCATACATATATATGGGGAGGTACTAGCTCCAACTCAGTTTTACAGTGAAAACTGCAGGAACTTCAAACCGGCACTAGGAAACAGACTGAGAAACCAGAGTAAAAGTTTCTCCTGCAACCCGTTCCCTTTGTGCTAGATGAACGAACGTCTCTCCACATGCTCAGTTCTGAGAGATAAGTGTGTGTGAAAGCCGTCCTTCACATAGCTTGTTGGGAACACAAAGTTTCTCTTCAGTTGCAAACTCCACTCCATACATATATATGGGAAGTACTAGCTCCAACTCGGTTTTACAGTGAAAACTGCAGGAACTTCAAACCGGCACTAGGAAACAGACTGAGAAACCAGAGTAAAAGTTTCTCCTGCCAGCCGTTCCCTTTGTGCTAGATGAACGAACGTCTCTCCACATGCTCAGTTCAGAGAGATAAGTGTGTGTGAAAGCCGTCCTTCACCTATCTTGTTGGGAACACAAAGTTTCTCTTCAGTTGCAAACTCCACTCCATACATAAATATGGGAGGTACAAGCTCCAACTCGGTTTTACAGTGAAAACTGCAGGAACTTCAAACCGGCACTAGGAAACAGACTGAGAAACCAGAGTAAAAGTTTCTCCTGCAACCCGTTCCCTTTGTGCTAGATGAACGAACGTCTCTCCACATGCTCAGTTCTGAGAGATAAGTGTGTGTGAAAGCCGTCCTTCACCTAGCTTGTTGGGAACACAAAGTTTCTCTTCAGGTGCAAACTCCACTCCATACATATATAAGGGGAGGTACTAGCCCCAACTCGGTTTTACAGTGAAAACTGCAGGAAATTCAACCCGGCACTAGGAAAAAGACTGAGAAAGCAGAGAAAAAGTTTCCCCTGCAACCCGTTCCCTTTGTGCTAGATGAACGAACGTCTCTCCACATGCTCAGTTCTGATAGATAAGTGTGTGTGAAAGCCGTCCTTCAACTAGCTCGTTGGGAACACAAAGTTTCTCTTCAGTTCCAAACTCCACTCCATACATATATATGGGGAGGTACTTGCTCCAACTCAGTTTTACAGTGAAAACTGCAGGAACTTCAAACCGGCACTAGGAAACAGACTGAGAAACCAGAGTAAAAGTTTCTCCTGCAACCCGTTCCCTTTGTGCTAGATGAACGAACGTCTCTCCACATGCTCAGTTCTGAGTGATAAGTGTGTGTGAAAGCCGTCCTTCACCTAGCTTGTTGGGAACCCAAAGTTTCTCTTCAGTGGCAAACTCCACTCCATACATATATATGGGGAGGTACTAGCTCCAACTCGGTTTTACAGTGAAAACTGCAGGAACTTCAAACCGGCACTAGGAAACAGACTGAGAAACCAGAGTAAAAGTTTCTCCTGCAACCCGTTCCCTCTGTGCTAGATGAACGAACGTCTCTCCACATGCTCAGTTCTGAGAGGTAAGTGTGTGTGAAAGCCGTCCTTCACCTAGCTTGTTGGGAACCCAAAGTTTCTCTTCAGTTGCAAACTCCACTCCCTACATATATATGGGGAGGTACTAGCTCCAACTCGGTTTTACAGTGAAAACTGCAGGAACTTCAAACCGGCACTAGGAAACAGACTGAGAAAGCAGAGTAAAAGTTTCTCCTGCAACCCGTTCCCTTTGTGCTAGATGAACGAACGTCTCTCCACATGCTCAGTTCTGAGAGATAAGTGTGTGTGAAAGCCGTCCTTCACCTAGCTTGTTGGGAACACAAAGTTTCTCTTCAGTTGCAAACTCCACTCCATACATATATATGGGGATGTACTAGCTCCATATCTGTTTTACAGTGAAAACTGCAGGAACTTCAAACCGGCACTAGGAAAAAGACTGAGAAACCAGAGTAAAAGTTTCTCCTACAACCCGTTTCCTTTGTGCTAGATGAACGAACGACTATTCACATGCTCAGTTCTGAGAGATAAGTGTGTGTGAAAGCCGTCCTGCACCTAGCTAGTTGGGAACACAAAGTTTCTCTTCAGTTGCAAACTCCACTCCATACATATATATGGGGAGGTACTAACTCCAACTCGGTTTTACAGTGAAAACTGCAGGAACTTCAAACCGGCACAAGGAAACCGACTGAGAAACCAGAGTAAAAGTTTCTCCTGCAACCCGTTCCCTTTGTGCTAGATGAACGAACGTCTCTCCACATGCTCAGTTCTGAGAGGTAACTGTGTGTGAAAGCCGTCCTTCACCTAGCTAGTTGGGAACACAAAGTTTCTCTTCAGTTGCAAACTCCACTCCATACATATATATGGGGAGGTACTAGCTCCAACTCGGTTTTACAGTGAAAACTGCAGGAACTTCACACCGGCACTAGGAAACAGACTGAGAAACCAGAGTAAAAGTTCCCCTGCAACCAGTTCCCTTTGTGCTAGATGAACGAACGTCTCTCCACATGCTCAGTTCTGAGATATAAGTGTGTGTGAAAGCCGTCCTTCACATAGCTTGTTGGGAACACAAAGTTTCTCTTCAGTTGCAAACTCCACTCCATACATATATATTGGGAGGTACTAGCTCCAACTCGGTTTTACAGTGAAAACTGCAGGAACTTCAAACCGGCAGTAGGAAGCAAACTGAGAAACAAGAGTAAAAGTTTCTCCTGCAACCCGTTCCCTTTGTGCTAGATGAACGAACGTCTCTCCACATGCTCAGTTCTGAGAGATAAGTGTGTGTGAAAGCCGTCCTTCACATAGCTTGTTGGGAACACAAAGTTTCTCTTCAGGTGCAAACTCCACTCCATACATATATAAGGGGAGGTACTAGCCCCAACTCGGTTTTACAGTGAAAACTGCAGGAAATTCAACCCGGCACTAGGAAAAAGACTGAGAAAGCAGAGAAAAAGTTTCTCCTGCAACCCGTTCCCTTTGTGCTAGATGAACGAACGTCTCTCCACATGCTCAGTTCTGAGAGGTAAGTGTGTGTGAAAGCCGTCCTTCACCTAGCTTGTTGGGAACACAAAGTTTCTCTTCAGTTGCAAACTCCAATCCATACATATATATGGGGATGTACTAGCTCCATATCTGTTTTACAGTGAAAACTGCAGGAACTTCAAACCGGCACTAGGAAACAGACTGAGAAACCAGAGTAAAAGTTTCTCCTACAACCCGTTTCCTTTGTGCTAGATGAACGAACGACTCTTCACATGCTCAGTTCTGAGAGATAAGTGTGTGTGAAAGCCGTCCTTCACCTAGCTAGTTGGGAACACAAAGTTTCTCTTCAGTTGCAAACTCCACTCCATACATATATATGGGGAGGTACTAGCTCCAACTCGGTTTTACAGTGAAAACTGCAGGAACTTCAAACCGGCACAAGGAAACCGACTGAGAAACCAGAGTAAAAGTTTCTCCTGCAACCCGTTCCCTTTGTGCTAGATGAACGAACGTCTCTCCACATGCTCAGTTCTGAGAGATAACTGTGTGTGAAAGCCGTCCTTCACCTAGCTAGTTGGGAACACAAAGTTTCTCTTCAGTTGCAAACTCCACTCCATACATATATATGGGGAGGTACTAGCTCCAACTCGGTTTTACAGTGAAAACTGCAGGAACTTCACACCGGACTTGGAAACAGACTGAGAAACCAGAGTAAAAGTTCCCCTGCAACCAGTTCCCTTTGTGCTAGATGAACGAACGTCTCTCCACATGCTCAGTTCTGAGATATAAGTGTGTGTGAAAGCCGTCCTTCACATAGCTTGTTGGGAACACAAAGTTTCTCTTCAGTTGCAAACTCCACTCCATACATATATATGGGGAGGTACTAGCTCCAACTCGGTTTTACAATGAAAACTGCAGGAACTTCACACCGGACTTGGAAACAGACTGAGAAACCAGAGTAAAAGTTCCCCTGCAACCAGTTCCCTTTGTGCTAGATGAACGAACGTCTCTCCACATGCTCAGTTCTGAGATATAAGTGTGTGTGAAAGCCGTCCTTCACATAGCTTGTTGGGAACACAAAGTTTCTCTTCAGTTGCAAACTCCACTCCATACATATATACTGGGAGGTACTAGCTCCAACTCCGTTTTACAGTGAAAACTGCAATAATTTCAAACCGGCACTAGGAAACAGACTGAGAAACCAGAGTAAAAGTTTCTCCTGCAACCCGTTCCCTTTGTGCTAGATGAACGAACGTCTCTCCACATGCTCAATTCTGAGAGATAATTGTGTGTGAAAGCCGTCCTTCACCTTGCTTGTTGGGAACACAAAGTTTCTCTTCAGTTGCAAACTCCACTCCATACATACATATGGGGATTTACTAGCTCCAACTCGGTTTTACAGTGAAAACTGCAGGAACTTCAAACCGGCACTAGGAAACCGACTGAGAAACCAGAGTAAAAGTTTCTCCTGCAACCCGTTCCCTTTGTGCTAGATGAACGAACGTCTCTCCACATGCTCAGTTCTGAGAGATAAGTGTGTGTGAAAGCCGTCCTTCACATAGCTTGTTGGGAACACAAAGTTTCTCTTCAGTTGCAAACTCCACTCCATACATATATATGGGAAGTACTAGCTCCAACTCGGTTTTACAGTGAAAACTGCAGGAACTTCAAACCGGCACTAGGAAACAGACTGAGAAACCAGAGTAAAAGTTTCTCCTGCCAGCCGTTCCCTTTGTGCTAGATGAACGAACGTCTCTCCACATGCTCAGTTCTGAGAGATAAGTGTGTGTGAAAGCCGTCCTTCACCTATCTTGTTGGGAACACAAAGTTTCTCTTCAGTTGCAAACTCCACTCCATACATATATATGGGAGGTACAAGCTCCAACTCGGTTTTACAGTGAAAACTGCAGGAACTTCAAACCGGCACTAGGAAACAGAGCGAGAAACCAGAGTAAAAGTTTCTCCTGCAACCCGTTCCCTTTGTGCTAGATGAACGAACGTCTCTCCACATGCTCAGTTCTGAGAGATAAGTGTGTGTGAAAGCCGTCCTTCACCTAGCTTGTTGGGAACACAAAGATTCTCTTCAGGTGCAAACTCCACTCCATACATATATAAGGGGAGGTACTAGCCCCAACTCGGTTTTACAGTGAAAACTGCAGGAAATTCAACCCGGCACTAGGAAAAAGACTGAGAAAGCAGAGAAAAAGTTTCCCCTGCAACCCGTTCCCTTTGTGCTAGATGAACGAACGTCTCTCCACATGCTCAGTTCTGAGAGATAAGTGTGTGTGAAAGCCGTCCTTCACCTAGCTTGTTGGGAACACAAAGTTTCTCTTCAGGTGCAAACTCCACTCCATACATATATAAGGGGAGGTACTAGCCCCAACTCGGTTTTACAGTGAAAACTGCAGGAAATTCAACCCGGCACTAGGAAAAAGACTGAGAAAGCAGAGAAAAAGTTTCTCCTGCAACCCGTTCCCTTTGTGCTAGATGAACGAACGTCTCTCCACATGCTCAGTTCTGAGAGGTAAGTGTGTGTGAAAGCCGTCCTTCACCTAGCTTGTTGGGAACACAAAGTTTCTCTTCAGTTGCAAACTCCAATCCATACATATATATGGGGATGTACTAGCTCCATATCTGTTTTACAGTGAAAACTGCAGGAACTTCAAACCGGCACTAGGAAACAGACTGAGAAACCAGAGTAAAAGTTTCTCCTACAACCCGTTTCCTTTGTGCTAGATGAACGAACGACTCTTCACATGCTCAGTTCTGAGAGATAAGTGTGTGTGAAAGCCGTCCTTCACCTAGCTAGTTGGGAACACAAAGTTTCTCTTCAGTTGCAAACTCCACTCCATACATATATATGGGGAGGTACTAGCTCCAACTCGGTTTTACAGTGAAAACTGCAGGAACTTCAAACCGGCACAAGGAAACCGACTGAGAAACCAGAGTAAAAGTTTCTCCTGCAACCCGTTCCCTTTGTGCTAGATGAACGAACGTCTCTCCACATGCTCAGTTCTGAGAGATAACTGTGTGTGAAAGCCGTCCTTCACCTAGCTAGTTGGGAACACAAAGTTTCTCTTCAGTTGCAAACTCCACTCCATACATATATATGGGGAGGTACTAGCTCCAACTCGGTTTTACAGTGAAAACTGCAGGAACTTCACACCGGACTTGGAAACAGACTGAGAAACCAGAGTAAAAGTTCCCCTGCAACAAGTTCCCTTTGTGCTAGATGAACGAACGTCTCTCCACATGCTCAGTTCTGAGATATAAGTGTGTGTGAAAGCCGTCCTTCACATAGCTTGTTGGGAACACAAAGTTTCTCTTCAGTTGCAAACTCCACTCCATACATATATATGGGGAGGTACTAGCTCCAACTCGGTTTTACAGTGAAAACTGCAGGAACTTCACACCGGACTTGGAAACAGACTGAGAAACCAGAGTAAAAGTTCCCCTGCAACCAGTTCCCTTTGTGCTAGATGAACGAACGTCTCTCCACATGCTCAGTTCTGAGATATAAGTGTGTGTGAAAGCCGTCCTTCACATAGCTTGTTGGGAACACAAAGTTTCTCTTCAGTTGCAAACTCCACTCCATACATATATACTGGGAGGTACTAGCTCCAACTCCGTTTTACAGTGAAAACTGCAATAACTTCAAACCGGCACTAGGAAACAGACTGAGAAACCAGAGTAAAAGTTTCTCCTGCAACCCGTTCCCTTTGTGCTAGATGAACGAACGTCTCTCCACATGCTCAATTCTGAGAGATAATTGTGTGTGAAAGCCGTCCTTCACCTTGCTTGTTGGGAACACAAAGTTTCTCTTCAGTTGCAAACTCCACTCCATACATACATATGGGGATTTACTAGCTCCAACTCGGTTTTACAGTGAAAACTGCAGGAACTTCAAACCGGCACTAGGAAACCGACTGAGAAACCAGAGTAAAAGTTTCTCCTGCAACCCGTTCCCTTTGTGCTAGATGAACGAACGTCTCTCCACATGCTCAGTTCTGAGAGATAAGTGTGTGTGAAAGCCGTCCTTCACATAGCTTGTTGGGAACACAAAGTTTCTCTTCAGTTGCAAACTCCACTCCATACATATATATGGGAAGTACTAGCTCCAACTCGGTTTTACAGTGAAAACTGCAGGAACTTCAAACCGGCACTAGGAAACAGACTGAGAAACCAGAGTAAAAGTTTCTCCTGCCAGCCGTTCCCTTTGTGCTAGATGAACGAACGTCTCTCCACATGCTCAGTTCTGAGAGATAAGTGTGTGTGAAAGCCGTCCTTCACCTATCTTGTTGGGAACACAAAGTTTCTCTTCAGTTGCAAACTCCACTCCATACATATATATGGGAGGTACAAGCTCCAACTCGGTTTTACAGTGAAAACTGCAGGAACTTCAAACCGGCACTAGGAAACAGAGCGAGAAACCAGAGTAAAAGTTTCTCCTGCAACCCGTTCCCTTTGTGCTAGATGAACGAACGTCTCTCCACATGCTCAGTTCTGAGAGATAAGTGTGTGTGAAAGCCGTCCTTCACCTAGCTTGTTGGGAACACAAAGATTCTCTTCAGGTGCAAACTCCACTCCATACATATATAAGGGGAGGTACTAGCCCCAACTCGGTTTTACAGTGAAAACTGCAGGAAATTCAACCCGGCACTAGGAAAAAGACTGAGAAAGCAGAGAAAAAGTTTCCCCTGCAACCCGTTCCCTTTGTGCTAGATGAACGAAAGTCTCTCCACATGCTCAGTTCTGATAGATAAGTGTGTGTGAAAGCCGTCCTTCAACTAGCTCGTTGGGAACACAAAGTTTCTCTTCAGTTCCAAACTCCACTCCATACATATATATGGGGAGGTACTAGCTCCAACTCAGTTTTACAGTGAAAACTGCAGGAACTTCAAACCGGCACTAGGAAACAGACTGAGAAACCAGAGTAAAAGTTTCTCCTGCAACCCGTTCCCTTTGTGCTAGATGAACGAACGTCTCTCCACATGCTCAATTCTGAGAGATAATTGTGTGTGAAAGCCGTCCTTCACCTTGCTTGTTGGGAACACAAAGTTTCTCTTCAGTTGCAAACTCCACTCCATACATACATATGGGGATTTACTAGCTCCAACTCGGTTTTACAGTGAAAACTGCAGGAACTTCAAACCGGCACTAGGAAACCGACTGAGAAACCAGAGTAAAAGTTTCTCCTGCAACCCGTTCCCTTTGTGCTAGATGAACGAACGTCTCTCCACATGCTCAGTTCTGAGAGATAAGTGTGTGTGAAAGCCGTCCTTCACATAGCTTGTTGGGAACACAAAGTTTCTCTTCAGTTGCAAACTCCACTCCATACATATATATGGGAAGTACTAGCTCCAACTCGGTTTTACAGTGAAAACTGCAGGAACTTCAAACCGGCACTAGGAAACAGACTGAGAAACCAGAGTAAAAGTTTCTCCTGCCAGCCGTTCCCTTTGTGCTAGATGAACGAACGTCTCTCCACATGCTCAGTTCTGAGAGATAAGTGTGTGTGAAAGCCGTCCTTCACCTATCTTGTTGGGAACACAAAGTTTCTCTTCAGTTGCAAACTCCACTCCATACATATATATGGGAGGTACAAGCTCCAACTCGGTTTTACAGTGAAAACTGCAGGAACTTCAAACCGGCACTAGGAAACAGAGCGAGAAACCAGAGTAAAAGTTTCTCCTGCAACCCGTTCCCTTTGTGCTAGATGAACGAACGTCTCTCCACATGCTCAGTTCTGAGAGATAAGTGTGTGTGAAAGCCGTCCTTCACCTAGCTTGTTGGGAACACAAAGATTCTCTTCAGGTGCAAACTCCACTCCATACATATATAAGGGGAGGTACTAGCCCCAACTCGGTTTTACAGTGAAAACTGCAGGAAATTCAACCCGGCACTAGGAAAAAGACTGAGAAAGCAGAGAAAAAGTTTCCCCTGCAACCCGTTCCCTTTGTGCTAGATGAACGAAAGTCTCTCCACATGCTCAGTTCTGATAGATAAGTGTGTGTGAAAGCCGTCCTTCAACTAGCTCGTTGGGAACACAAAGTTTCTCTTCAGTTCCAAACTCCACTCCATACATATATATGGGGAGGTACTAGCTCCAACTCAGTTTTACAGTGAAAACTGCAGGAACTTCAAACCGGCACTAGGAAACAGACTGAGAAACCAGAGTAAAAGTTTCTCCTGCAACCCGTTCCCTTTGTGCTAGATGAACGAACGTCTCTCCACATGCTCAGTTCTGAGAGATAAGTGTGTGTGAAAGCCGTCCTTCACATAGCTTGTTGGGAACACAAAGTTTCTCTTCAGTTGCAAACTCCACTCCATACATATATATGGGAAGTACTAGCTCCAACTCGGTTTTACAGTGAAAACTGCAGGAACTTCAAACCGGCACTAGGAAACAGACTGAGAAACCAGAGTAAAAGTTTCTCCTGCCAGCCGTTCCCTTTGTGCTAGATGAACGAACGTCTCTCCACATGCTCAGTTCAGAGAGATAAGTGTGTGTGAAAGCCGTCCTTCACCTATCTTGTTGGGAACACAAAGTTTCTCTTCAGTTGCAAACTCCACTCCATACATATATATGGGAGGTACAAGCTCCAACTCGGTTTTACAGTGAAAACTGCAGGAACTTCAAACCGGCACTAGGAAACAGACTGAGAAACCAGAGTAAAAGTTTCTCCTGCAACCCGTTCCCTTTGTGCTAGATGAACGAACGTCTCTCCACATGCTCAGTTCTGAGAGATAAGTGTGTGTGAAAGCCGTCCTTCACCTAGCTTGTTGGGAACACAAAGTTTCTCTTCAGGTGCAAACTCCACTCCATACATATATAAGGGGAGGTACTAGCCCCAACTCGGTTTTACAGTGAAAACTGCAGGAAATTCAACCCGGCACTAGGAAAAAGACTGAGAAAGCAGAGAAAAAGTTTCCCCTGCAACCCGTTCCCTTTGTGCTAGATGAACGAACGTCTCTCCACATGCTCAGTTCTGATAGATAAGTGTGTGTGAAAGCCGTCCTTCAACTAGCTCGTTGGGAACACAAAGTTTCTCTTCAGTTCCAAACTCCACTCCATACATATATATGGGGAGGTACTTGCTCCAACTCAGTTTTACAGTGAAAACTGCAGGAACTTCAAACCGGCACTAGGAAACAGACTGAGAAACCAGAGTAAAAGTTTCTCCTGCAACCCGTTCCCTTTGTGCTAGATGAACGAACGTCTCTCCACATGCTCAGTTCTGAGTGATAAGTGTGTGTGAAAGCCGTCCTTCACCTAGCTTGTTGGGAACCCAAAGTTTCTCTTCAGTGGCAAACTCCACTCCATACATATATATGGGGAGGTACTAGCTCCAACTCGGTTTTACAGTGAAAACTGCAGGAACTTCAAACCGGCACTAGGAAACAGACTGAGAAACCAGAGTAAAAGTTTCTCCTGCAACCCGTTCCCTCTGTGCTAGATGAACGAACGTCTCTCCACATGCTCAGTTCTGAGAGGTAAGTGTGTGTGAAAGCCGTCCTTCACCTAGCTTGTTGGGAACCCAAAGTTTCTCTTCAGTTGCAAACTCCACTCCCTACATATATATGGGGAGGTACTAGCTCCAACTCGGTTTTACAGTGAAAACTGCAGGAACTTCAAACCGGCACTAGGAAACAGACTGAGAAAGCAGAGTAAAAGTTTCTCCTGCAACCCGTTCCCTTTGTGCTAGATGAACGAACGTCTCTCCACATGCTCAGTTCTGAGAGATAAGTGTGTGTGAAAGCCGTCCTTCACCAAGCTTGTTGGGAACACAAAGTTTCTCTTCAGTTGCAAACTCCACTCCATACATATATATGGGGATGTACTAGCTCCATATCTGTTTTACAGTGAAAACTGCAGGAACTTCAAACCGGCACTAGGAAACAGACTGAGAAACCAGAGTAAAAGTTTCTCCTACAAACCGTTTCCTTTGTGCTAGATGAGCGAACGACTCTTCACATGCTCAGTTCTGAGAGATAAGTGTGTGTGAAAGCCGTCCTTCACCTAGCTAGATGGGAACAAAAAGTTTCTCTTCAGTTGCAAACTCCACTCCATACATATATATGGGGAGGTACTAGCTCCAACTCGGTTTTACAGTGAAAACTGCAGGAAATTCAAACCGGCACAAGGAAACCGACTGAGAAACCAGAGTAAAAGTTTCTCCTGCAACCCGTTCCCTTTGTGCTAGATGAACGAACGTCTATCCACATGCTCAGTTCTGAGAGATAACTGTGTGTGAAAGCCGTCCTTCACCTAGCTAGTTGGGAACACAAAGTTTCTCTTCAGTTGCAAACTCCACTCCATACAAATATATGGGGAGGTACTAGCTCCAACACGGTTTTACAGTGAAAACTGCAGGAACTTCACACCGGCACTAGGAAACAGACTGAGAAACCAGAGTAAAAGTTCCCCTGCAACCAGTTCCCTTTGTGCTAGATGAACGAACGTCTCTCCACATGCTCAGTTCTGAGATATAAGTGTGTGTGAAAGCCGTCCTTCACATAGCTTGTTGGGAACACAAAGTTTCTCTTCAGTTGCAAACTCCACTCCATACATATATATTGGGAGGTACTAGCTCCAACTCGGTTTTACAGTGAAAACTGCAATAACTTCAAACCGGCACTAGGAAACAGACTGAGAAACCAGAGTAAAAGTTTCTCCTGCAACCCGTTCCCTTTGTGCTAGATGAACGAACGTCTCTCCACATGCTCAATTCTGAGAGATAAGTGTGTGTGAAAGCCGTCCTTCAACTAGCTTGTTGGGAACACAAAGTTTCTCTTCAGTTGCAAACTCCACTCCATACATATATATGGGAGGTACAAGCTCCAACTCGGTTTTACAGTGAAAACTGCAGGAACTTCAAACCGGCACTAGGAAACAGACTGAGAAACCAGAGTAATAGTTTCTCCTGCAACCCGTTCTCTTTGTGCTAGATGAACGAACGTCTCTCCACATGCTCAGTTCTGAGAGATAAGTGTGTGTGAAAGCCGTCCTTCACCTAGCTTGTTGGGAACACAACGTTTCTCTTCAGTTTCAAACACCACTCCATACATATATATGGGGAGGTACTAGCTCCAACTCGGTTTTACAGTGAAAACTGCAGGAACTTCAAACCGGCACTAGGAAACAGACCGAGAAACCAGAGTAATAGTTTCTCCTGCAACCCGTTCCCTTTGTGCTAGATGAACGAACGTCTCTCCACATGCTCAGTTCTGAGAGATAAGTGTGTGTGAAAGCCGTCCTTCACCTAGCTTGTTGGGAACACAAAGTTTCTCTTCAGTTGCAAACTCCACTCCATACATATATATGGGGAGGTACTAGCTCCAACTCAGTTTTACAGTGAAAACTGCAGGAACTTCAAACAGGCACTAGGAAACAGACCGAGAAACCAGAGTAAAATTTTCTCCTGAAACCCGTTCCCTTTGTGCTAGATGAACGAACGTCTCTCCACAAGCTCAGTTCTGAGAGATAAGTGTGTGTGAAAGCCGTCCTTCACCTAGCTTGTTGGGAACACAAAGTTTCTCTTCAGTTGCAAACTCCACTCCATACATATATATGGGAGGTACAAGCTCCAACTCGGTTTTACAGTGAAAACTGCAGGAACTTCAAACCGGCACTAGGAAACAGACTGAGAAACCAGAGTAAAAGTTTCTCCTGCAACCCGTTCCCTTTGTGCTAGATGAACGTACGTCTCTCCTCATGCTCAGTTCTGAGAGATAAGTGTGTGTGAAAGCCGTCCTTCACCTAGCTTGTTGGGAACACAAAGTTTCTCTTCAGTTGCAAACTCCTCTCCATACATATATATGGGGAGGTACTAGCTCCAACTCGGTTTTACAGTGAAAACTGCAGGAACTTCAAACTGGCACTAGGAAAAACACCGAGAAACCAGAGTAAAAGTTTCTCCTGCAACCCGTTCCCTTTGTGCTAGATGAACGAACGTCTCTCCACATGCTCAGTTCTGAGAGATAAGTGTGTGTAAAAGCCGTCCGTCACCTAGATTGTTTGGAACACAAAGTTTCTCTTCAGTTGCAAACTCCACTCCATACATATATATGGGGAGGTACTAGCTCCAACTCAGTTTTACAGTGAAAACTGCAGGAACTTCAAACCAGCACTAGGAAACAGACCGAGAAACCAGAGTAAAAGTTTCTCCTGCAACCCGTTCCCTTTGTGATAGATGAACGAACGTCTCTCCACATGCTCAGTTCTGAGAGATAAGTGTGTGTGAAAGCCGTCCTTCACCTAGCTTGTTGGGAACACAAAGTTTCTCTTCAGTTGTAAACTCCACTCCCTACATATATATGGGGAGGTACTAGCTCCAACTCGGTTTTACAGTGAAAACTGCAGGAACTTCAGACCGGCACTAGGAAACAGACTGAGAAACCAGAGTAAAAGTTTCCCCTGCAACCCGTTCCCTTTGTGCTAGATGAACGAACGTCTCTCCACATGCTCAATTCTGATAGATAAGTGTGTGTGAAAGCCGTCCTTCACCTTGCTTGTTGGGAACACAAAGTTTCTCTTCAGTTGCAAACTCCACTCCATACATATATATGGGGATTTACTAGCTCCAACTCGGTTTTACAGTGAAAACTGCAGGAACTTCAAACCGGCACTAGGAAACAGACTGAGAAACGAGAGTAAATGTTTCTCCTGCAACCCGTTCCCTTTGTGCTAGATGAACGAACGTCTCTCCACATGCTCAGTTCTGAGAGTTAAGTGTGTGTGAAAGCCGTCCTTCACCTAGATTGTTGGGAACACAAAGTTTCTCTTCAGTTGCAAACTCCACTCCATACATATATATGGGGAGGTACTAGCTCCAACTCAGTTTTACAGTGAAAACTGCAGGAACTTCAAACAGGCACTAGGAAACAGACCGAGAAACCAGAGTAAAATTTTCTCCTGAAACCCGTTCCCTTTGTGCTAGATGAACGAACGTCTCTCCACAAGCTCAGTTCTGAGAGATAAGTGTGTGTGAAAGCCGTCCTTCACCTAGCTTGTTGGGAACACAAAGTTTCTCTTCAGTTGCAAACTCCACTCCATACATATATATGGGAGGTACAAGCTCCAACTCGGTTTTACAGTGAAAACTGCAGGAACTTCAAACCGGCACTAGGAAACAGACTGAGAAACCAGAGTAAACGTTTCTCCTGCAACCCGTTCCCTTTGTGCTAGATGAACGTACGTCTCTCCTCATGCTCAGTTCTGAGAGATAAGTGTGTGTGAAAGCCGTCCTTCACCTAGCTTGTTGGGAACACAAAGTTTCTCTTCAGTTGCAAACTCCTCTCCATACATATATATGGGGAGGTACTAGCTCCAACTCGGTTTTACAGTGAAAACTGCAGGAACTTCAGACCGGCACTAGGAAACAGACTGAGAAACCAGAGTAAAAGTTTCCCCTGCAACCCGTTCCCTTTGTGCTAGATGAACGAACGTCTCTCCACATGCTCAATTCTGATAGATAAGTGTGTGTGAAAGCCGTCCTTCACCTTGCTTGTTGGGAACACAAAGTTTCTCTTCAGTTGCAAACTCCACTCCATACATATATATGGGGATTTACTAGCTCCAACTCGGTTTTACAGTGAAAACTGCAGGAACTTCAAACCGGCACTAGGAAACAGACTGAGAAACGAGAGTAAATGTTTCTCCTGCAACCCGTTCCCTTTGTGCTAGATGAACGAACGTCTCTCCACATGCTCAGTTCTGAGAGTTAAGTGTGTGTGAAAGCCGTCCTTCACCTAGATTGTTGGGAACACAAAGTTTCTCTTCAGTTGCAAACTCCACTCCATACATATATATGGGAAGTACAAGCTCCAACTCGGTTTTACAGTGAAAACTGCAGGAACTTCAAACCGGCACTAGGAAACAGAGCGAGAAACCAGAGTAAAAGTTTCTCCTGCAACCCGTTCCCTTTGTGCTAGATGAACGAACGTCTATCCACATGCTCAGTTCTGAGTGTTAAGTGTGTGTGGAAGCCGTCCTTCACCTAGCTTGTTGGGAACACAAAGTTTCTCTTCAGTTGCAAACTCCACTCCATACATATATATGGGAGGTACAAGCTCCAACTCGGTTTTACAGTGAAAACTGCAGGAACTTCAAACCGGCACTAGGAAACAGACTGAGAAACCACAGTAAAAGTTTCCCCTGCAACCCGTTCCTTTTGTGCTAGATGAACGAACGTGTCTCCACATGTTCACTTCTGAGTGTTAAGTGTGTGTGGAAGCCGTCCTTCACCTAGCTTGTTGGGAACACAAAGTTTCTCTTCAGTTGCAAACTCCACTCCATACATATATATGGGGAGGTACTAGCTCCAACTCGGTTTTACAGTGAAAACTGCAGGAACTTCAAACCGGCACTAGGAAACAGACTGAGAAACCAGAGTAAAAGTTTCTCCTGCAACCCGTTCCCTTTGTGCTAGATGAACGAACGTCTCTCCACATGCTCAGTTCTGAGAGATAAGTGTGTGTGAAAGCCGTACTTCACCTAGCTTGTTGGGAACACAAAGTTTCTCTTCAGTTGCAAACTCCACTCCATACATATATATGGGGAGGTACTAGCTCCAAATCGGTTTTACAGTGAAAACTGCAGGAACTTCAAACCGGCACTAGGAAACAGACCGAGAAACCAGAGTAAAACTTTCTCCTGCAACCCGTTCCCTTTGTGCTAGATGAACGAACGTCTCTCCACATGCTCAGTTCTGAGAGATAAGTGTGTGTGAAAGCCATCCTTCACCTAGCTTGTTGGGAACACAAAGTTTCTCTTCAGTTGCAAACTCCCCTCCATACATATATATGAGGAGGTACTAGCTCCAACTCGGTTTTACACTGAAAACTGCAGTAACTTCAAACCGGCACTAATAAACAGACCGAGAATCCAGAGAAAAAGTTTCTCCTGCAACCCGTTCCCTTTGTGCTAGATGAACGTACGTCTCTCCACATGCTCAGTTCTGAGAGATATGTGTGTGTGAAAGCCGTCCTTCACCTAGCTTGTTGGAAACACAAAGTTTCTCTTCAGTTGCAAACTCCACTCCACACATATATATGGGGAGGTACTAGCTCCAACTCGGTTTTACAGTGAAAACTGCAGGAACTTCATACCGACCCTAGGAAACAGACAGAGAAACCTGAGTACAATTTCTCCTGCAACCCGTTCCCTTTGTGCTAGATGAACGAACGTCCCTCCACATGCTCAGTTCTGAGAGATTAGTGTGTGTGAAAGCCGACCTTCACATAGCTTGTTGGGAACCCAAAGTTTCTCTTCAGTGGCAAACTCCACTCCATACATATATATGGGGAGGTACTAGCTCCAACTCGGTTTTACAGTGAAAACAGCAGGAACTTCAAACCGGAACTAGGAAACAGACTGAGAAACCAGAGTACAAGTTTCTCCTGCAACCCGTTCCCTTTGTGCTAGATGAACGAACGTCTCTCCACATGCTCAGTTCTAAGAGATAAGTGTGTGTGAAAGCCGTCCTTCACCTAGCTTGTTGGGAACACAAAGTTTCTCTTCAGTTGCAAACTCCACTCCCTACATATATATGGGGAGGTACTAGCTCCAACTCCGTTTTACAGTGAAAACTGCAGGAACTTCAAACCGGCACTAGGAAACAGACTGAGAAACCAGAGTAAAAGTTTCTCCTGCAACCCGTTCCCTTTGTGCTAGATGAACGAACGTCTCTCCACATGCTCAATTCTGAGAGATAAGTGTGTGTGAAAGCCGTCCTTCACCTTGCTTGTTGGGAACACAAAGTTTCTCTTCAGTTGCAAACTCCACTCCATACATATATATGGGGATTTACTAGCTCCAACTCGGTTTTACAGTGAAAACTGCAGGAACTTCAAACCGGCACTAGGAAACAGACTGAGAAACCAGAGTAAATGTTTCTCCTGCAACCCGTTCCCTTTGTGCTAGATGAACGAACGTCTCTCCACATGCTCAGTTCTGAGAGATAAGTGTGTGTGAAAGCCGTCCTTCACCTAGCTTGTTGGGAACACAAAGTTTCTCTTCAGTTGCAAACTCCACTCCATACATATATATGGGAGGTACAAGCTCCAACTCGGTTTTACAGTGAAAACTGCAGGAACTTCAAACCGGCACTAGGAAACAGACTGAGAAACCAGAGTAAAACTTTCTCCTGCAACCCGTTCCCTTTATGCTAGATGAACGAACGTCTCTCCACATGCTCAGTTCTGAGAGATAAGTGTGTGTGAAAGCCGTCCTTAACCTAGCTTGTTGGGAACACAAAGTTTCTCTTCAGTTGCAACCTCCCCTCCATACATATATAAGGGGAGGTACTAGCTCCAACTCGGGTTTACACTGAAAACTGCAGGAAATTCAAACAGGCACTAGGAAACAGACTGAGAAACCAGAGTAAAAGTTTTTCCTGCAACCCATTCCCATTGTGCTAGATGAACGAACGTCTCTCCACATGCTCAGTTCTGAGAGATAAATATGTGTGAAAGCCGTCCTTCACCTAGCTTGTTGGGAACACAACGTTTCTCTTCAGTTGCAAACTCCACTCCATACATATATATGGGGAGGTACTAGCTCCAACTCAGTTTTACAGTGAAAACTGCAGGAACTTCAAACAGGCACTAGGAAACAGACCGAGAAACCAGAGTAAAATTTTCTCCTGAAACCCGTTCCCTTTGTGCTAGATGAACGAAAGTCTCTCCACAAGCTCAGTTCTGAGAGATAAGTGTGTGTGAAAGCCGTCCTTCACCTAGCTTGTTGGGAACACAAAGTTTCTCTTCAGTTGCAAACTCCACTCCATACATATATATGGGAGGTACAAGCTCCAACTCGGTTTTACAGTGAAAACTGCAGGAACTTCAAACCGGCACTAGGAAACAGACTGAGAAACCAGAGTAAAAGTTTCTCCTGCAACCCGTTCCCTTTGTGCTAGATGAACGTACGTCTCTCCACATGCTCAGTTCTGAGAGATAAGTGTGTGTGAAAGCCGTCCTTCACCTAGCTTGTTGGGAACACAAAGTTTCTCTTCAGTTGCAAACTCCTCTCCATACATATATATGGGGAGGTACTAGCTCCAACTCGGTTTTACAGTGAAAACTGCAGGAACTTCAAACTGGCACTAGGAAAAACACCGAGAAACCACAGTAAAAGTTTCTCTTGCAACCCGTTCCCTTTGTGCTAGATGAACGAACGTCTCTCCACATGCTCAGTTCTGAGAGATAAGTGTGTGTAAAAGCCGTCCGTCACCTAGATTGTTTGGAACACAAAGTTTCTCTTCAGTTGCAAACTCCACTCCATTCATATATATGGGGAGGTACTAGCTCCAACTCAGTTTTACAGTGAAAACTGCAGGAACTTCAAACCGGCACTAGGAAACAGACCGAGAAACCAGAGTAAAAGTTTCTCCTGCAACCCGTTCCCTTTGTGATAGATGAACGAACGTCTCTCCACATGCTCAGTTCTGAGAGATAAGTGTGTGTGAAAGCCGTCCTTCACCTAGCTTGTTGGGAACACAAAGTTTCTCTTCAGTTGTAAACTCCACTCCCTACATATATATGGGGAGGTACTAGCTCCAACTCGGTTTTACAGTGAAAACTGCAGGAACTTCAGACCGGCACTAGGAAACAGACTGAGAAACCAGAGTAAAAGTTTCTCCTGCAACCCGTTCCCTTTGTGCTAGATGAACGAACGTCTCTCCACATGCTCAATTCTGATAGATAAGTGTGTGTGAAAGCCGTCCTTCACCTTGCTTGTTGGGAACACAAAGTTTCTCTTCAGTTGCAAACTCCACTCCATACATATATATGGGGATTTACTAGCTCCAACTCGGTTTTACAGTGAAAACTGCAGGAACTTCAAACAGGCACTAGGAAACAGACTGAGAAACGAGAGTAAATGTTTCTCCTGCAACCCGTTCCCTTTGTGCTAGATGAACGAACGTCTCTCCACATGCTCAGTTCTGAGAGTTAAGTGTGTGTGAAAGCCGTCCTTCACCTAGATTGTTGGGAACACAAAGTTTCTCTTCAGTTGCAAACTCCACTCCATACATATATATGGGAAGTACAAGCTCCAACTCGGTTTTACAGTGAAAACTGCAGGAACTTCAAACCGGCACTAGGAAACAGACTGAGAAACCACAGTAAAAGTTTCCCCTGCAACCCGTTCCTTTTGTGCTAGATGAACGAACGTGTCTCCACATGTTCACTCTGAGTGTTAAGTGTGTGTGGAAGCCGTCCTTCACCTAGCTTGTTGGGAACACAAAGTTTCTCTTCAGTTGCAAACTCCACTCCATACATATATATGGGAGGTACAAGCTCCAACTCCGTTTTACAGTGAAAACTGCAGGAACTTCAAACCGGCACTAGGAAACAGACTGAGAAACCACAGTAAAAGTTTCCCCTGCAACCCGTTCCTTTTGTGCTAGATGAACGAACGTGTCTCCACATGTTCACTTCTGAGTGTTAAGTGTGTGTGGAAGCCGTCCTTCACCTAGCTTGTTGGGAACACAAAGTTTCTCTTCAGTTGCAAACTCCACTCCATACATATATATGGGGAGGTACTAGCTCCAACTCGGTTTTACAGTGAAAACTGCAGGAACTTCAAACCGGCACTAGGAAACAGACTGAGAAACCAGAGTAAAAGTTTCTCCTGCAACCCGTTCCCTTTGTGCTAGATGAACGAACGTCTCTCCACATGCTCAGTTCTGAGAGATAAGTGTGTGTGAAAGCCGTACTTCACCTAGCTTGTTGGGAACACAAAGTTTCTCTTCAGTTGCAAACTCCACTCCATACATATATATGGGGAGGTACTAGCTCCAACTCGGTTTTACAGTGAAAACTGCAGGAACTTCAAACCGGCACTAGGAAACAGACCGAGAATCCAGAGTAAATGTTTCTCCTGCAACCCGTTCCCTTTGTGCTAGATGAACGTACGTCTCTCCACATGCTCAGTTCTGAGAGATAAGTGTGCGTGAAAGCCGTCCTTCACCTAGCTTGTTGGGAACACAAAGTTTCTCTTCAGTTGCAAACTCCCCTCCATACATATATATGGGGAGGTACTAGCTCCAACTCGGTTTTACACTGAAAACTGCAGTAACTTCAAACCGGCACTAGGAAACAGACCGAGAATCCAGAGTAAAAGTTTCTCCTGCAACCCGTTCCCTTTGTGCTAGATGAACGTACGTCTCTCCACATGCTCAGTTCTGAGAGATATGTGTGTGTGAAAGCCGTCCTTCACCTAGCTTGTTGGAAACACAAAGTTTCTCTTCAGTTGCAAACTCCACTCCACACATATATATGGGGAGGTACTAGCTCCAACTCGGTTTTACAGTGAAAACTGCAGGAACTTCAAACCGACCCTAGTAAACAGACTGAGAAACCTGAGTAAAATTTCTCCTGCAACCCGTTCCCTTTGTGCTAGATGAACGAACGTCTCTCCACATGCTCAATTCTGAGAGATAAGTGTGTGTGAAAGCCGTCCTTCACCTTGCTTGTTGGGAACACAAAGTTTCTCTTCAGTTGCAAACTCCACTCCATACATATATATGGGGATTTACTAGCTCCAACTCGGTTTTACAGTGAAAACTGCAGGAACTTCAAACCGGCACTAGGAAACAGACTGAGAAACCAGAGTAAATGTTTCTCCTGCAACCCGTTCCCTTTGTGCTAGATGAACGAACGTCTCTCCACATGCTCAGTTCTGAGAGATAAGTGTGTGTGAAAGCCGTCCTTCACCTATCTTGTTGGGAACACAAACTTTCTCTTCAGTTGCAAACTCCACTCCATACATATATATGGGAGGTACAAGCTCCAACTCGGTTTTACAGTGAAAACTGCAGGAACTTCAAACCGGCACTAGGAAACAGACTGAGAAACCAGAGTAAAAGTTTCTCCTGCAACCCGTTCCCTTTATGCTAGATGAACGAACGTCTCTCCACATGCTCAGTTCTGACAGATAAGTGTGTGTGAAAGCCGTCCTTCACCTAGCTTGTTGGGAACACAAAGTTTCTCTTCAGTTGCAAACTCCTCTCCATACATATATATTGGGAGGTACTAGCTCCAACTCGATTTTACAGTGAAAACAGCAGGAGCTTCAAACCGGCACTAGGAAACAGACCGAGAAACCAGAGTAAAAGTTTCTCCTGCAAACCGTTCCCTTTGTGCTAGATGAACGAACGTCTCTCCACATGCTCAGTTCTGAGAGATAAGTGTGTGTGAAAGCCGTCCTTCACCTAGCTTGTTGGGAACACAAAGTTTCTCTTCAGTTGCAAACTCCACTCCATACATATATATGGGGAGGTAGTAGCTCCATCTCAGTTTTACAGTGAAAACTGCAGGAACTTCAAACCGGCACTAGGAAACAGACCGAGAAACCAGAGTAATATTTTCTCCTGCAACCCGTTCCCTTTGTGCTAGATGAACGAACGTCTCTCCACATGCTCAGGTCTGAGAGATAAGTGTGTGTGAAAGCCGTCCTTCACCTAGCTTGTTGGGAACACAAAGTTTCTCTTCAGTTGCAAACTCCACTCCATACATATATATGGGGAGGTACTAGCTCCATCTCAGTTTTACAGTTAAAACTGCAGGAACTTCAAACCGGCACTAGGAAACAGACCGAGAAACCAGAGTAAAATTTTCCCTGCAACCCGTTCCCTTTGTGCTAGATGAACGAACGTCTCTCCACATGCTCAGGTCTGAGAGATAAGTGTGTGTGAAAGCCGTCCTTCACCTAGCTTGTTGGGAACACAAAGTTTCTCTTCAGTTGCAAACTCCCCTCCATACATATATATGGGGAGGTACTAGCTCCAACTCGGTTTTACAGTGAAAACTGCAGGAACTTCAAACCGGCACTAGGAAACAAACTGAGAAACCAGAGTAAAAGTTTCTCCTTCAACCCGTTCCCTTTGTGCTAGATGAACGAACGTCTCTCCACATGCTCAGTTCTGAGAGATAAGTGTGTGTGAAAGCCGTCCTTAACCTAGCTTGTTGGGAACACAAAGTTTCTCTTCAGTTGCAACCTCCCCTCCATACATATATAAGGGGAGGTACTAGCTCCAACTCGGTTTTACACTGAAAACTGCAGGAAATTCAAACAGGCACTAGGAAACAGACTGAGAAACCAGAGTAAAAGTTTTTCCTGCAACCCATTCCCATTGTGCTAGATGAACGAACGTCTCTCCACATGCTCAGTTCTGAGAGATAAATATGTGTGAAAGCCTTCCTTCAACTAGCTTGTTGGGAACACAACGTTTCTCTTCAGTTGCAAACTCCACTCCATACATATATATGGGGAGGTACTAGCTCCAACTCAGTTTTACAGTGAAAACTGCAGGAACTTCAAACAGGCACTAGGAAACAGACCGAGAAACCAGAGTAAAATTTTCTCCTGAAACCCGTTCCCTTTGTGCTAGATGAACGAAAGTCTCTCCACAAGCTCAGTTCTGAGAGATAAGTGTGTGTGAAAGCCGTCCTTCACCTAGCTTGTTGGGAACACAAAGTTTCTCTTCAGTTGCAAACTCCACTCCATACATATATATGGGGAGGTACTAGCTCCATCTCAGTTTTACAGTGAAAACTGCAGGAACTTCAAACCGGCACTAGGAAACAGACCGAGAAACCAGAGTAAAATTTTCCCTGCAACCCGTTCCCTTTGTGCTAGATGAACGAACGTCTCTCCACATGCTCAGGTCTGAGAGATAAGTGTGTGTGAAAGCCGTCCTTCACCTAGCTTGTTGGGAACACAAAGTTTCTCTTCAGTTGCAAACTCCCCTCCATACATATATATGGGGAGGTACTAGCTCCAACTCGGTTTTACAGTGAAAACTGCAGGAACTTCAAACCGGCACTAGGAAACAAACTGAGAAACCAGAGTAAAAGTTTCTCCTTCAACCCGTTCCCTTTGTGCTAGATGAACGAACGTCTCTCCACATGCTCAGTTCTGAGAGATAAGTGTGTGTGAAAGCCGTCCTTCACCTAGCTTGTTGGGAACACAAAGTTTCTCTTCAGTTGCAACCTCCCCTCCATACATATATAAGGGGAGGTACTAGCTCCAACTCGGTTTTACACTGAAAACTGCAGGAAATTCAAACAGGCACTAGGAAACAGACTGAGAAACCAGAGTAAAAGTTTTTCCTGCAACCCATTCCCATTGTGCTAGATGAACGAACGTCTCTCCACATGCTCAGTTCTGAGAGATAAATATGTGTGAAAGCCGTCCTTCACCTAGCTTGTTGGGAACACAACGTTTCTCTTCAGTTGCAAACTCCACTCCATACATATATATGGGGAGGTACTAGCTCCAACTCAGTTTTACAGTGAAAACTGCAGGAACTTCAAACAGGCACTAGGAAACAGACCGAGAAACCAGAGTAAAATTTTCTCCTGAAACCCGTTCCCTTTGTGCTAGATGAACGAAAGTCTCTCCACAAGCTCAGTTCTGAGAGATAAGTGTGTGTGAAAGCCGTCCTTCACCTAGCTTGTTGGGAACACAAAGTTTCTCTTCAGTTGCAAACTCCACTCCATACATATATATGGGAGGTACAAGCTCCAACTCGGTTTTACAGTGAAAACTGCAGGAACTTCAAAACGGCACTAGGAAACAGACTGAGAAACCAGAGTAAAAGTTTCTCCTGCAACCCGTTCCCTTTGTGCTAGATGAACGTACGTCTCTCCACATGCTCAGTTCTGAGAGATAAGTGTGTGTGAAAGCCGTCCTTCACCTAGCTTGTTGGGAACACAAAGTTTCTCTTCAGTTGCAATCTCCTCTCCATACATATATATGGGGAGGTACTAGCTCCAACTCGGTTTTACAGTGAAAACTGCAGGAACTTCAAACTGGCACTAGGAAAAACACCGAGAAACCACAGTAAAAGTTTCTCTTGCAACCCGTTCCCTTTGTGCTAGATGAACGAACGTCTCTCCACATGCTCAGTTCTGAGAGATAAGTGTGTGTAAAAGCCGTCCGTCACCTAGATTGTTTGGAACACAAAGTTTCTCTTCAGTTGCAAACTCCACTCCATACATATATATGGGGAGGTACTAGCTCCAACTCAGTTTTACAGTGAAAACTGCAGGAAATTCAAACCGGCACTAGGAAACAGACCGAGAAACCAGAGTAAAAGTTTCTCCTGCAACCCGTTCCCTTTGTGATAGATGAACGAACGTCTCTCCACATGCTCAGTTCTGAGAGATAAGTGTGTGTGAAAGCCGTCCTTCACCTAGCTTGTTGGGAACACAAAGTTTCTCTTCAGTTGTAAACTCCACTCCCTACATATATATGGGGAGGTACTAGCTCCAACTCGGTTTTACAGTGAAAACTGCAGGAACTTCAGACCGGCACTAGGAAACAGACTGAGAAACCAGAGTATAAGTTTCTCCTGCAACCCGTTCCCTTTGTGCTAGATGAACGAACGTCTCTCCACATGCTCAGTTCTGATAGATAAGTGTGTGTGAAAGCCGTCCTTCACCTTGCTTGTTGGGAACACAAAGTTTCTCTTCAGTTGCAAACTCCACTCCATACATATATATGGGGATTTACTAGCTCCAACTCGGTTTTACAGTGAAAACTGCAGGAACTTCAAACAGGCACTAGGAAACAGACTGAGAAACGAGAGTAAATGTTTCTCCTGCAACCCGTTCCCTTTGTGCTAGATGAACGAACGTCTCTCCACATGCTCAGTTCTGAGAGTTAAGTGTGTGTGAAAGCCGTCCTTCACCTAGATTGTTGGGAACACAAAGTTTCTCTTCAGTTGCAAACTCCACTCCATACATATATATGGGAAGTACAAGCTCCAACTCGGTTTTACAGTGAAAACTGCAGGAACTTCAAACCGGCACTAGGAAACAGAGCGAGAAACCAGAGTAAAAGTTTCTCCTGCAACCCGTTCCCTTTGTGCTAGATGAACGAACGTCTCTCCACATGCTCAGTTCTGAGAGATAAGTGTGTGTGAAAGCCGTCCTTCACCTAGCTTGTTGGGAACACAAAGTTTCTCTTCAGTTGCAAAGTTCACTCCATACATATATATGGGGAGGTACTAGCTCCAACTCGGTTTTACAGTGAAAACTGCAGGAACTTCAAACCGGCACTATGAAACAGACCGAGAAACCAGAGTAAAAGTTTCTCCTGCAACCCGTTCCCTTTATGCTAGATGAACGAACGTCTCTCCACATGCTCAGTTCTGAGAGTTAAGTGTGTGTGAAAGCCGTCCTTCACCTAGATTGTTGGGAACACAAAGTTTCTCTTCAGTTGCAAACTCCAATCCATACAAATATATTGGGAGGTACTAGCTCCAACTCGGTTTTACAGTGAAAACTGCAGGAACTTCAAACCGGCACTAGGAAACAGACTGAGAAACCAGAGTAAAAGTTTCCCCTGCAACCCGTTCCTTTTGTGCTAGATGAACGAACGTGTCTCCACATGTTCACTCTGAGTGTTAAGTGTGTGTGGAAGCCGTCCTTCACCTAGCTTGTTGGGAACACATAGTTTCTCTTCAGTTGCAAACTCCACTCCATACATATATATGGGAGGTACAAGCTCCAACTCCGTTTTACAGTGAAAACTGCAGGAACTTCAAACCGGCACTAGGAAACAGACTGAGAAACCACAGTAAAAGTTTCCCCTGCAACCCGTTCCTTTTGTGCTAGATGAACGAACGTGTCTCCACATGTTCACTTCTGAGTGTTAAGTGTGTGTGGAAGCCGTCCTTCACCTAGCTTGTTGGGAACACAAAGTTTCTCTTCAGTTGCAAACTCCACTCCATACATATATATGGGGAGGTACTAGCTCCAACTCGGTTTTACAGTGAAAACTGCAGGAACTTCAAACCGGCACTAGGAAACAGACTGAGAAACCAGAGTAAAAGTTTCTCCTGCAACCCGTTCCCTTTGTGCTAGATGAACGAACGTCTCTCCACATGCTCAGTTCTGAGAGATAAGTGTGTGTGAAAGCCGTACTTCACCTAGCTTGTTGGGAACACAAAGTTTCTCTTCAGTTGCAAACTCCACTCCATACATATATATGGGGAGGTACTAGCTCCAAATCGGTTTTACAGTGAAAACTGCAGGAACTTCAAACCGGCACTAGGAAACAGACCGAGAAACCAGAGTAAAAGTTTCTCCTGCAACCCGTTCCCTTTGTGCTAGATGAACGAACGTCTCTCCACATGCTCAGTTCTGAGAGATAAGTGTGTGTGAAAGCCATCCTTCACCTAGCTTGTTGGGAACACAAAGTTTCTCTTCAGTTGCAAACTCCATTCCACACATATATATGGGGAGGTACTAGCTCCAACTCGGTTTTACAGTGAAAACTGCAGGAACTTCAAACCGGCACTATGAAACAGATCGAGAAACCAGAGTAAAAGTTTCTCCTGCAACCCGTTCCCTTTGTGCTAGATGAACGAACGTCTCTCCACATGCTCAGTTCTGAGAGATAAGTGTGTGTGAAAGCCGTCCTTCACCTAGCTTGTTGGGAACACAAAGTTTCTCTTCAGTTGCAAACTCCCCTCCATACATATATATGGGGAGGTACTAGCTCCAACTCGGTTTTACAGTGAAAACTGCAGGAACTTCAAACCGGCACTAGGAAACAGACCGAGAATCCAGAGTAAATGTTTCTCCTGCAACCCG
This sequence comes from Camelus bactrianus, assembly GCF_048773025.1. Taxonomy (NCBI): domain Eukaryota; kingdom Metazoa; phylum Chordata; class Mammalia; order Artiodactyla; family Camelidae; genus Camelus; species Camelus bactrianus. The sequence goes on from NC_133565.1 coordinate 5,712,097, forward strand.
TTCCCTTTGTGCTAGATGAACGTACGTCTCTCCACATGCTCAGTTCTGAGAGATAAGTGTGCGTGAAAGCCGTCCTTCACCTAGCTTGTTGGGAACACAAAGTTTCTCTTCAGTTGCAAACTCCCCTCCATACATATATATGGGGAGGTACTAGCTCCAACTCGGTTTTACACTGAAAACTGCAGTAACTTCAAACCGGCACTAGGAAACAGACCGAGAATCCAGAGTAAAAGTTTCTCCTGCAACCCGTTCCCTTTGTGCTAGATGAACGTACGTCTCTCCACATGCTCAGTTCTGAGAGATATGTGTGTGTGAAAGCCGTCCTTCACCTAGCTTGTTGGAAACACAAAGTTTCTCTTCAGTTGCAAACTCCACTCCACACATATATATGGGGAGGTACTAGCTCCAACTCGGTTTTACAGTGAAAACTGCAGGAACTTCATACCGACCCTAGTAAACAGACTGAGAAACCTGAGTAAAATTTCTCCTGCAACCCGTTCCCTTTGTGCTAGATGAACGAACGTCTCTCCACATGCTCAGTTCTAAGAGATAAGTGTGTGTGAAAGCCGTCCTTCACCTAGCTTGTTGGGAACACAAAGTTTCTCTTCAGTTGCAAACTCCACTCCCTACATATATATGGGGAGGTACTAGCTCCAACTCGGTTTTACAGTGAAAACTGCAGGAACTTCAAACCGGCACTAGGAAACAGACTGAGAAACCAGAGTAAAAGTTTCTCCTGCAACCCGTTCCCTTTGTGCTAGATGAACGAACGTCTCTCCACATGCTCAGTTCTGAGAGATAAGTGTGTGTGAAAGCCGTCCTTCACCTTGCTTGTTGGGAACACAAAGTTTCTCTTCAGTTGCAAACTCCACTCCATACATATATATGGGGATTTACTAGCTCCAACTCGGTTTTACAGTGAAAACTGCAGGAACTTCTAACCGGCACTAGGAAACAGACTGAGAAACCAGAGTAAATGTTTCTCCTGCAACCCGTTCCCTTTGTGCTAGATGAACGAACGTCTCTCCACATGCTCAGTTCTGAGAGATAAGTGTGTGTGAAAGCCGTCCTTCACCTAGCTTGTTGGGAACACAAACTTTCTCTTCAGTTGCAAACTCCACTCCATACATATATATGGGAGGTACAAGCTCCAACTCGGTTTTACAGTGAAAACTGCAGGAACTTCAAACCGGCACTAGGAAACAGACTGAGAAACCAGAGTAAAAGTTTCTCCTGCAACCCGTTCCCTTTATGCTAGATGAACGAACGTCTCCCCACATGCTCAGTTCTGACAGATAAGTGTGTGTGAAAGCCTTCCTTCACCTAGCTTGTTGGGAACACAAAGTTTCTCTTCAGTTGCAAACTCCCCTCCATACATATATATGGGGAGGTACTAGCTCCAACTCGGTTTTACAGTGAAAACTGCAGGAACTTCAAACAGGCACTAGGAAACAGACTGAGAAACCAGAGTAAAAGTTTTTCCTGCAACCCGTTCCCTTTGTGCTAGATGAACGAACGTCTCTCCACATGCTCAGTTCTGAGAGATAAGTGTGCGTGAAAGCCGTCCTTCACCTAGCTTGTTGGGAACACAAAGTTCCTCTTCAGTTGCAAACTCCACTCCATACATATATATGGGGAGGTACTAGCTCCAACTCGGTTTTACAGTGAAAACTGCAGGAACTTCAAACCGGCACTAGGAAACAGACTGAGAAACCAGAGTAAAAGTTTCTCCTGCAACCCGTTCCCTTTGTGCTAGATGAACGAATGTCTCTCCACATGCTCAGTTCTGAGAGATAAGTGTGTGTAAAAGCCGTCCTTCACCTAGCTTGTTGGGAACACAAAGTTTCTCTTCAGTTGCAAACTCCCCTCCATACATATATATGGGGAGGTACTAGCTCCAACTCGGTTATACACTGAAAACTGCAGGAACTTCAAACAGGCACTAGGAAACAGACTGAGCAAGCAGAGTATAAGTTTTTCCTGCAACCCATTCCCATTGTGCTAGATGAACGAACGTCTCTCCACATGCTCAGTTCTGAGAGATAAGTGTGTGTGAAAGCCGTCCTTCAACTAGCTTGTTGGAAACACAAAGTTTCTCTTCAGTTGCAAACTCCAGTCCACACATATATATGGGGAGGTACTAGCTCCAACTCGGTTTTACAGTGAAAACTGCAGGAACTTCCAACCGGCACTAGGAAACAGACTGAGAAACCAGAGTAAAAGTTTCTCCTGCAACCCATTCCCTTTGTGCTAGATGAACGAACGTCCCTCCACATGCTCAGTTCTGAGAGATAAGTGTGTCTGAAAGCCGTCCTTCACCTAGCTTGTTGAGAACACAAAGTTTCTCTTCAGTTGCAAACTCCACTCCACACATATATATGGGGAGGTACTAGCTCCACTCGGTTTTACAGTGAAAATTGCAGGAACTTCCAACCGGCACTAGGAAACAGACTGAGAAACCAGAGTAAAAGTTTCTCCTGCAACCCATTCCCTTTGTGCTAGATGAACGAACGTCCCTCCACATGCTCAGTTCTGAGAGATACTTGTGTGTGAAAGCCGTCCTTCACCTAGCTTGTTGGGAACACAAAGTTTCTCTTCAGTTGCAAACTCCACTCCATACATTTATATGGGGAGGTACTAGCTCCAACTCGGTTTTACAGTGAAAACTGCAGGAACTTCAAACCGGCACTAGGAAACAGACTGAGAAACCAGAGTAAAAGTTTCTCCTGCAACCCGTTCCCTTTGTGCTACATGAACGAACGTCTCTCCACATGCTCAATTCTGAGAGATAAGTGTGTTTGAAAGCCGTCCTTCACCTAGCTTGTTGGGAACACAAAGTTTCTCTTCAGTTGCAAACTCCACTCCATACATATATATGGGGAGGTACTAGCTCCAACTCAGTTTTACAGTGAAAACTGCAGGAACTTCAAACCGGCACTAGGAAACAGACCGAGAAACCAGAGTAAAAGTTTCTCCTGCAACCCGTTCCCTTTGTGATAGATGAACGAACGTCTCTCCACATGCTCAGTTCTGAGAGATAAGTGTGTGTGAAAGCCGTCCTTCACCTAGCTTGTTGGGAACACAAAGTTTCTCTTCAGTTGTAAACTCCACTCCCTACATATATATGGGGAGGTACTAGCTCCAACTCGGTTTTACAGTGAAAACTGCAGGAACTTCAGACCGGCACTAGGAAACAGACTGAGAAACCAGAGTAAAAGTTTCTCCTGCAACCCGTTCCCTTTGTGCTAGATGAACGAACGTCTCTCCACATGCTCAATTCTGATAGATAAGTGTGTGTGAAAGCCGTCCTTCACCTTGCTTGTTGGGAACACAAAGTTTCTCTTCAGTTGCAAACTCCACTCCATACATATATATGGGAAGTACAAGCTCCAACTCGGTTTTACAGTGAAAACTGCAGGAACTTCAAACCGGCACTAGGAAACAGAGCGAGAAACCAGAGTAAAAGTTTCTCCTGCAACCCGTTCCCTTTGTGCAAGATGAACGAACGTCTCTCCACATGCTCAGTTCTGAGAGATAAGTGTGTGTGAAAGCCGTCCTTCACCTAGCTTGTTGGGAACACAAAGTTTCTCTTCAGTTGCAAACTCCACTCCATACATATATATGGGGAGGTACTAGCTCCAACTCGGTTTTACAGTGAAAACTGCAGGAACTTCAAACCGGCACTATGAAACAGACCGAGAAACCAGAGTAAAAGTTTCTCCTGCAACCCGTTCCCTTTATGCTAGATGAACGAACGTCTCTCCACATGCTCAGTTCTGAGAGTTAAGTGTGTGTGAAAGCCGTCCTTCACCTAGATTGTTGGGAACACAAAGTTTCTCTTCAGTTGCAAACTCCAATCCATACAAATATATTGGGAGGTACTAGCTCCAACTCGGTTTTACAGTGAAAACTGCAGGAACTTCAAACCGGCACTAGGAAACAGACTGAGAAACCAGAGTAAAAGTTTCCCCTGCAACCAGTTCCTTTTGTGCTAGATGAACGAACGTGTCTCCACATGTTCACTCTGAGTGTTAAGTGTGTGTGGAAGCCGTCCTTCACCTAGCTTGTTGGGAACACAAAGTTTCTCTTCAGTTGCAAACTCCACTCCATACATATATATGGGAGGTACAAGCTCCAACTCCGTTTTACAGTGAAAACTGCAGGAACTTCAAACCGGCACTAGGAAACAGACTGAGAAACCACAGTAAAAGTTTCCCCTGCAACCCGTTCCTTTTGTGCTAGATGAACGAACGTGTCTCCACATGTTCACTTCTGAGTGTTAAGTGTGTGTGGAAGCCGTCCTTCACCTAGCTTGTTGGGAACACAAAGTTTCTCTTCAGTTGCAAACTCCACTCCATACATATATATGGGGAGGTACTAGCTCCAACTCGGTTTTACAGTGAAAACTGCAGGAACTTCAAACCGGCACTAGGAAACAGACTGAGAAACCAGAGTAAAAGTTTCTCCTGCAACCCGTTCCCTTTGTGCTAGATGAACGAACGTCTCTCCACATGCTCAGTTCTGAGAGATAAGTGTGTGTGAAAGCCGTACTTCACCTAGCTTGTTGGGAACACAAAGTTTCTCTTCAGTTGCAAACTCCACTCCATACATATATATGGGGAGGTACTAGCTCCAAATCGGTTTTACAGTGAAAACTGCAGGAACTTCAAACCGGCACTAGGAAACAGACCGAGAAACCAGAGTAAAAGTTCCTCCTGCAACCCGTTCCCTTTGTGCTAGATGAACGAACGTCTCTCCACATGCTCAGTTCTGAGAGATAAGTGTGTGTGAAAGCCATCCTTCACCTAGCTTGTTGGAAACACAAAGTTTCTCTTCAGTTGCAAACTCCATTCCACACATATATATGGGGAGGTACTAGCTCCAACTCGGTTTTACAGTGAAAACTGCAGGAACTTCAAACCGGCACTATGAAACAGATCGAGAAACCAGAGTAAAAGTTTCTCCTGCAACCCGTTCCCTTTGTGCTAGATGAACGAACGTCTCTCCACATGCTCAGTTCTGAGAGATAAGTGTGTGTGAAAGCCGTCCTTCACCTAGCTTTTTGGGAACACAAAGTTTCTCTTCAGTTGCAAACTCCCCTCCATACATATATACGGGGAGGTACTAGCTCCAACTCGGTTTTACAGTGAAAACTGCAGGAACTTCAAACCGGCACTAGGAAACAGACCGAGAATCCAGAGTAAATGTTTCTCCTGCAACCCGTTCCCCTTGTGCTAGATGAACGTACGTCTCTCCACATGCTCAGTTCTGAGAGATAAGTGTGCGTGAAAGCCGTCCTTCACCTAGCTTGTTGGGAACACAAAGTTTCTCTTCAGTTGCAAACTCCCCTCCATACATATATATGGGGAGGTACTAGCTCCAACTCGGTTTTACACTGAAAACTGCAGTAACTTCAAACCGGCACTAGGAAACAGACCGAGAATCCAGAGTAAAAGTTTCTCCTGCAACCCGTTCCCTTTGTGCTAGATGAACGTACGTCTCTCCACATGCTCAGTTCTGAGAGATATGTGTGTGTGAAAGCCGTCCTTCACCTAGCTTGTTGGAAACACAAAGTTTCTCTTCAGTTGCAAACTCCACTCCACACATATATATGGGGAGGTACTAGCTCCAACTCGGTTTTACAGTGAAAACTGCAGGAACTTCATACCGACCCTAGTAAACAGACTGAGAAACCTGAGTAAAATTTCTCCTGCAACCCGTTCCCTTTGTGCTAGATGAACGAACGTCTCTCCACATGCTCAGTTCTAAGAGATAAGTGTGTGTGAAAGCCGTCCTTCACCTAGCTTGTTGGGAACACAAAGTTTCTCTTCAGTTGCAAACTCCACTCCCTACATATATATGGGGAGGTACTAGCTCCAACTCGGTTTTACAGTGAAAACTGCAGGAACTTCAAACCGGCACTAGGAAACAGACTGAGAAACCAGAGTAAAAGTTTCTCCTGCAACCTGTTCCCTTTGTGCTAGATGAACGAACGTCTCTCCACATGCTCAATTCTGAGAGATAAGTGTGTGTGAAAGCCGTCCTTCACCTTGCTTGTTGGGAACACAAAGTTTCTCTTCAGTTGCAAACTCCACTCCATACATATATATGGGGATTTACTAGCTCCAACTCGGTTTTACAGTGAAAACTGCAGGAACTTCAAACCGGCACTAGGAAACAGACTGAGAAACCAGAGTAAATGTTTCTCCTGCAACCCGTTCCCTTTGTGCTAGATGAACGAACGTCTCTCCACATGCTCAGTTCTGAGAGATAAGTGTGTGTGAAAGCCGTCCTTCACCTAGCTTGTTGGGAACACAAACTTTCTCTTCAGTTGCAAACTCCACTCCATACATATATATGGGAGGTACAAGCTCCAACTCGGTTTTACAGTGAAAACTGCAGGAACTTCAAACCGGCACTAGGAAACAGACTGAGAAACCAGAGTAAAAGTTTCTCCTGCAACCCGTTCCCTTTATGCTAGATGAACGAACGTCTCTCCACATGCTCAGTTCTGACAGATAAGTGTGTGTGAAAGCCGTCCTTCACCTAGCTTGTTGGGAACACAAAGTTTCTATTCAGTTGCAAACTCCTCTCCATACATATATATTGGGAGGTACTAGCTCCAACTCGATTTTACAGTGAAAACAGCAGGAGCTTCAAACCGGCACTAGGAAACAGACCGAGAAACCAGAGTAAAAGTTTCTCCTGCAAACCGTTCCCTTTGTGCTAGATGAACGAACGTCTCTCCACATGCTCAGTTCTGAGAGATAAGTGTGTGTGAAAGCCGTCCTTCACCTAGCTTGTTGGGAACACAAAGTTTCTCTTCAGTTGCAAACTCCACTCCATACATATATATGGGGAGGTAGTAGCTCCATCTCAGTTTTACAGTGAAAACTGCAGGAACTTCAAACCGGCACTAGGAAACAGACCGAGAAACCAGAGTAATATTTTCTCCTGCAACCCGTTCCCTTTGTGCTAGATGAACGAACGTCTCTCCACATGCTCAGGTCTGAGAGATAAGTGTGTGTGAAAGCCGTCCTTCACCTAGCTTGTTGGGAACACAAAGTTTCTCTTCAGTTGCAAACTCCCCTCCATACATATATATGGGGAGGTACTAGCTCCAACTCGGTTTTACAGTGAAAACTGCAGGAACTTCAAACCGGCACTAGGAAACAAACTGAGAAACCAGAGTAAAAGTTTCTCCTTCAACCCTTTCCCTTTGTGCTAGATGAACGAACGTCTCTCCACATGCTCAGTTCTGAGAGATAAGTGTGTGTGAAAGCCGTCCTTCACATAGCTTGTTGGGAACACAAAGTTTCTCTTCAGTTGCAACCTCCCCTCCATACATATATAAGGGGAGGTACTAGCTCCAACTCGGTTTTACACTGAAAACTGCAGGAAATTCAAACAGGCACTAGGAAACAGACTGAGAAACCAGAGTAAAAGTTTTTCCTGCAACCCATTCCCATTGTGCTAGATGAACGAACGTCTCTCCACATGCTCAGTTCTGAGAGATAAGTATGTGTGAAAGCCGTCCTTCACCTAGCTTGTTGGGAACACAAAGTTTCTCTTCAGTTGCAAACTCCCCTCCATACATATATATGGGGAGGTACTAGCTCCAACTCGGTTTTACAGTGAAAACTGCAGGAACTTCAAACAGGCACTAGGAAACAGACTGAGAAACCAGAGTAAATGTTTCTCCTGCAACCCGTTCCCTTTGTGCTGGATGAACGAACGTCTCTCCACATGCTCATTTCTGAGAGATAAGTGTGTTTGAAAGCCGTCCTTCACCTAGCTTGTTGGGAACACAAAGTTTCTCTTCAGTTGCAAACTCCACTCCATACATATATATGGGGAGGTACTAGCTCCAACTCGGTTTTACAGTGAAAACTGCAGGAACTTCAAACCGGCACTAGGAAACAGACTGAGAAACCAGAGTAAAAGTTTCTCCTGCAACCCGTTCCCTTTGTGTTAGATGAACGAAAGTCTCTCCACATGCTCAGTTCTGAGAGATAAGTGTGTGTGAAAGCCGTCCTTCACCAAGCTTGTTGGGAACACAAAGTTTCTCTTCAGTTGCAAACTCCAATCCATACATATGTATGGGGAGGTACTAGCTCCAACTCGGTTTTACAGTGATAACTGCAGGAACTTCAAACCGGCACTAGGAAACAGACTGAGAAACCAGAGTAAAAGTTTCTCCTGCAACCATTTCCCTTTGTGCTAGATGAACGAACGTCTCTCCACATGCTCAGTTCTGAGAGATAAGTGTGTGTGAAAGCCGTCCTTTACCTAGCTTGTTGGGAACACAAAGTTTCTCTTCTGTTGCAAACTCCACTCCATACATATATAAGGGGAGGTACTAGCTCCAACTCGGTTTTACAGTGAAAACTGCAGGAACTTCAAACCGGCATTAGGAAACAGGCTGAGAACCCAGAGTAAAAGTTTCTCCTGCAAGCCGTTCACTTTGTGCTAGATGAACGAACGTCTCTCCACATGCTCAGTTCTGAGAGATAAGTGTGTGTGAAAGCCGTCCTTCACCAAGCTTGTTGGGAACACAAAGTTTCTCTTCAGTTGCAAACTCCAATCCATACATATGTATGGGGAGGTACTAGCTCCAACTCGGTTTTACAGTGATAACTGCAGGAACTTCAAACCGGCACTAGGAAACAGACTGAGAAACCAGAGTAAAAGTTTCTCCTGCAACCATTTCCCTTTGTGCTAGATGAACGAACGTCTCTCCACATGCTCAGTTCTGAGAGATAAGTGTGTGTGAAAGCCGTCCTTTACCTAGCTTGTTGGGAACACAAAGTTTCTCTTCTGTTGCAAACTCCACTCCATACATATATAAGGGGAGGTACTAGCTCCAACTCGGTTTTACAGTGAAAACTGCAGGAACTTCAAACCGGCATTAGGAAACAGGCTGAGAACCCAGAGTAAAAGTTTCTCCTGCAAGCCGTTCACTTTGTGCTAGATGAACGAACGTCTCTCCACATGCTCAGTTCTGAGAGATAAGTGTGTGTGAAAGCCATCCTTCACCTAGCTTGTTGGGAACACAAAGTTTCTCTTCAGTTGCAAACTCCACTCCATACATATATATGGGGAGGTACTAGCTCCAACTCGGTTTTACAGTGAAAACTGCAGGAAATTCAAAACGGCACTAGGAAACAGACTGAGAAACCAGAGTAAAAGTTTTTCTTACAACCCATTCCCATTGTGCTAGATGAACGAAAGTCTCCCTCATGCTCAGTTCTGAGAGATAAGTGTGTGTGAAAGCCGTCCTGCACCTAGCTTGTTGGGAACACAAAGTTTCTCTTCAGGTGCAAACTCCACTCCATACATATATATGGAGAGGTACTAGCTCCAACTCGGTTTTACAGTGAAAACTGCAGGAACTTCAAACCGGCACTAGGAAACAGACTGAGAAACCAGAGTAAAAGTTTTTCCTGCAACCCATTCCCATTGTGCTAGATGAACGAACGTCTCTCCACATGCTCAGTTCTGAGAGATAAGTGTGTGTGAAAGCCGTCCTTCACCTAGCTTGTTGGAAACACAAAGTTTCTCTTCAGTTGCAAACTCCACTCCACACATATATATGGGGAGGTACTAGCTCCAACTCGGTTTTAGAGTGAAAACTGCAGGAACTTCCAACCGGCACTAGGAAACTGACTGAGAAACCAGAGTAAAAGTTTCTCCTGCAACCCATTCCCTTTGTGCTAGATGAACGAACGTCCCTCCACATGCTCAGTTCTGAGAGATAAGTGTGTGTGAAAGCCGTCCTTCACCTAGCTTGTTGAGAACACAAAGTTTCTCTTCAGTTGCAAACTCCAGTCCATACATATATATGGGGAGGTACTAGCTCCAACTTGGTTTTACAGTGAAAACTGCAGGAACTTCAAACCGGCACTAGGAAACAGACCGAGAATCCAGAGTAAAAGTTTCTCTTGCAACCCGTTCCCTTTGTGCTTGATGAACGTACGTCTCTCCACATGCTCAGTTCTGAGAGATAAGTGTGTGTGAAAGCCGTCCTTCACCTAGCTTGTTGGGAACACAAAGTTTCTCTTCAGTTGCAAACTCCACTCCATACATTTATATGGGGAGGTACTAGCTCTAACTCGGTTTTACAGTGAAAACTGCAGGAACTTCCAACCGGCACTAGGAAACAGACTGAGAAACCAGAGTAAAAGTTTCTCCTGCAACCCGTTCCCTTTGTGCTAGATGAACGAACGTCTCTCCACATGCTCAGTTCTGAGAGATAAGTGTGTTTGAAAGCCGTCCTTCACCTAGCTTGTTGGGAACACAAAGTTTCTCTTCAGTTGCAAACTCCACTCGATACATATATATGGGGAGGTACTAGCTCCAACTCGGTTTTACAGTGAAAACTGCAGGAACTTCAAACCGGCACTAGGAAACAGACTGAGAAAACAGAGTAAAAGTTTCTCCTGCAACCAGTTCCCTTTGTGCTAGATGAACGAACGTCTCTCCACATGCTCAGTTCTGAGAGATAAGTGTGTGTGAAAGCCGTCCTTCACCTAGCTTGTTGGGAACACAAAGTTTCTCTTCAGTTGCAAACTCCCCTCCATACATATATATGGGGAGTTACTAGCTCCAACTCGGTTTTACAGTGAAAACTGCAGGAACTTCAAACCGGCACTAGGAAACAGACTGAGAAACCAGAGTAAAAGTTTCTCCTGCAACCCGTTCCCTTTGTGCTAGATGAACGAACGTCTCTCCACATGCTCAGTTCTGAGAGATTAGTGTGTGTGAAAGCCGTCCTTCACCTAGCTTGTTGGGAACACAAAGTTTCTCTTCAGTTGCTAACTCCACTCCATACATATATATGGGGAAGTACTAGCTCCAACTCGGTTTTACAGTGAAAACTGCAGGAACTTCAAACCGGCACTAGGAAACAGACTGAGAAACCAGAGTAAAAGTTTCTCCTGCAACCCATTCCCTTTGTGCTAGATGAACGAACGTCCCTCCACATGCTCAGTTCTGAGAGATAAGTGTGTGTGAAAGCCGTCCTTCACCTAGCTTGTTGGGAACACAAAGTTTCTCTTCAGTTGCAAAGTCCACTCCATACATATATATGGGGAGGTACTAGCTCCAACTCGGTTTTACAGTGAAAACTGCAGGAACTTCAAACAGGCACTAGGAAACAGACTGAGAAACCAGAGTAAAAGTTTCTCCTGCAACCCGTTCCCTTTGTGCTAGATGAACGAAAGTCTGTCCACATGCTCAGTTCTGAGAGATAATTGTGTGTGAAAGCCGTCCTTCACCTAGCTTGTTGGGAACACAAAGTTTCTCTTCAGGTGCTAACTCCACTCCGTACATATATATGGGAATGTACTAGCTCCAACTCGGATTTACAGTGAAAACTGCAGGAACTTCAAACCGGCACTAGGAAACAGACTGAGAAACCAGAGTAAAAGTTTCTCCTGCAACCCATTCCCTTTGTGCTAGATGAACGAACGTCCCTCCACATGCTCAGTTCTGAGAGATAAGTGTGTGTGAAAGCCGTCCTTCACCTAGCTTGTTGGGAACACAAAGTTTCTCTTCAGTTGCAAAGTCCACTCCATACATATATATGGGGAGGTACTAGCTCCAACTCGGTTTTACAGTGAAAACTGCAGGAACTTCAAACAGGCACTAGGAAACAGACTGAGAAACCAGAGTAAAAGTTTTTCCTGCAACCTGTTCCCTTTGTGCTAGATGAACGAACGTCTATCCACATGCTCAGTTCTGAGAGATAAGTGTGTGTGAAAGCCGTCCTGCACCTAGCTTGTTGGGAACACAAAGTTTCTCTTCAGGTGCAAACTCCACTCCATACATATATATGGAGAGGTACTAGCTCCAACTCGGTTTTACAGTGAAAACTGCAGGAACTTCAAACCGGCACTAGGAAACAGACTGAGAAACCAGAGTAAAAGTTTCTCCTGCAACCCGTTCCCTTTGTGCTGGATGAACGAACGTCTCTCCACATGCTCATTTCTGAGAGATAAGTGTGTTTGAAAGCCGTCCTTCACCTAGCTTGTTGGGAACACAAAGTTTCTCTTCAGTTGCAAACTCCACTCCATACATATATATGGGGAGGTACTAGCTCCAACTCGGTTTTACAGTGAAAACTGCAGGAACTTCAAACCGGCACTAGGAAACAGACTGAGAAACCAGAGTAAAAGTTTCTCCTGCAAACCGTTCCCTTTGTGTTAGATGAACGAAAGTCTCTCCACATGCTCAGTTCTGAGAGATAAGTGTGTGTGAAAGCCGTCCTTCACCTAGCTTGTTGGGAACACAAAGTTTCTCTTCAGTTGCAAACTCCAATCCATACATATGTATGGGGAGGTACTAGCTCCAACTCGGTTTTACAGTGATAACTGCAGGAACTTCAAACCGGCACTAGGAAACAGACTGAGAAACCAGAGTAAAAGTTTCTCCTGCAACCATTTCCCTTTGTGCTAGATGAACGAACGTCTCTCCACATGCTCAGTTCTGAGAGATAAGTGTGTGTGAAAGCCGTCCTTTACCTAGCTTGTTGGGAACACAAAGTTTCTCTTCTGTTGCAAACTCCACTCCATACATATATAAGGGGAGGTACTAGCTCCAACTCGGTTTTACAGTGAAAACTGCAGGAACTTCAAACCGGCATTAGGAAACAGGCTGAGAACCCAGAGTAAAAGTTTCTCCTGCAAGCCGTTCCCTTTGTGCTAGATGAACGAACGTCTCTCCACATGCTCAGTTCTGAGAGATAAGTGTGTGTGAAAGCCATCCTTCACGTAGCTTGTAGGGAACACAAAGTTTCTCTTCAGTTGCAAACTCCACTCCATACATATATATGGGGAGGTACTAGCTCCAACTCGGTTTTACAGTGAAAACTGCAGGAACTTCAAAACGGCACTAGGAAACAGACTGAGAAACCAGAGTAAAATTTTTTCCTACAACCCATTCCCATTGTGCTAGATGAACGAACGTCTCCCACATGCTCAGTTCTGAGAGATAAGTGTGTGTGAAAGCCGTCCTGCACCTTGCTTTTTGGGAACACAAAGTAACTCTTCAGTTGTAAACACCACTCCATACATATATATGGGGAGGTACTAGCTCCAACTCGGTTTTACAGTGAAAACTGCAGGAACTTCATACTGGCACTAGGAAACAGACCGAGAAACCAGAGTAAATGTTTCTCCTGCAACCCGTTCCCTTTGTGCTATATGAACGAACGTCTCTCCACATGCTCAGTTCTGAGAGATAAGTGAGTTTGAAAGCCGTCCTTCACCTAGCTTGTTGGGAACACAAAGTTTCTCTTCAGTTGCAAACTCCACTCGATACATATATATGGGGAGGTACTAGCTCCAACTCGGTTTTACAGTGAAAACTGCAGGAACTTCAAACCGGCACTAGGAAACAGACTGAGAAACCAGAGTAAAAGTTTCTCCTGCAACCATTTCCCTTTGTGCTAGATGAACGAACGTCTCTCCACATGCTCAGTTCTGAGAGATAAGTGTGTGTGAAAGCCGTCCTTCACCTAGCTTGTTGGGAACACAAAGTTTCTCTTCAGTTGCAACCTCCCCTCCATACATATATAAGGGGAGGTACTAGCTCCAACTCGGTTTTACACTGAAAACTGCAGGAAATTCAAACAGGCACTAGGAAACAGACTGAGAAACCAGAGTAAAAGTTTTTCCTGCAACCCATTCCCATTGTGCTAGATGAACGAACGTCTCTCCACATGCTCAGTTCTGAGAGATAAGTATGTGTGAAAGCCGTCCTTCACCTAGCTTGTTGGGAACACAAAGTTTCTCTTCAGTTGCAAACTCCCCTCCATACATATATATGGGGAGGTACTAGCTCCAACTCGGTTTTACAGTGAAAACTGCAGGAACTTCAAACAGGCACTAGGAAACAGACTGAGAAACCAGAGTAAATGTTTCTCCTGCAACCAGTTCCCTTTGTGCTGGATGAACGAACGTCTCTCCACATGCTCATTTCTGAGAGATAAGTGTGTTTGAAAGCCGTCCTTCACCTAGCTTGTTGGGAACACAAAGTTTCTCTTCAGTTGCAAACTCCACTCCATACATATATATGGGGAGGTACTAGCTCCAACTCGGTTTTACAGTGAAAACTGCAGGAACTTCAAACCGGCACTAGGAAACAGACTGAGAAACCAGAGTAAAAGTTTCTCCTGCAACCCGTTCCCTTTGTGTTAGATGAACGAAAGTCTCTCCACATGCTCAGTTCTGAGAGATAAGTGTGTGTGAAAGCCGTCCTTCACCAAGCTTGTTGGGAACACAAAGTTTCTCTTCAGTTGCAAACTCCAATCCATACATATGTATGGGGAGGTACTAGCTCCAACTCGGTTTTACAGTGATAACTGCAGGAACTTCAAACCGGCACTAGGAAACAGACTGAGAAACCAGAGTAAAAGTTTCTCCTGCAACCATTTCCCTTTGTGCTAGATGAACGAACGTCTCTCCACATGCTCAGTTCTGAGAGATAAGTGTGTGTGAAAGCCGTCCTTTACCTAGCTTGTTGGGAACACAAAGTTTCTCTTCTGTTGCAAACTCCACTCCATACATATATAAGGGGAGGTACTAGCTCCAACTCGGTTTTACAGTGAAAACTGCAGGAACTTCAAACCGGCATTAGGAAACAGGCTGAGAACCCAGAGTAAAAGTTTCTCCTGCAAGCCGTTCACTTTGTGCTAGATGAACGAACGTCTCTCCACATGCTCAGTTCTGAGAGATAAGTGTGTGTGAAAGCCGTCCTTCACCAAGCTTGTTGGGAACACAAAGTTTCTCTTCAGTTGCAAACTCCAATCCATACATATGTATGGGGAGGTACTAGCTCCAACTCGGTTTTACAGTGATAACTGCAGGAACTTCAAACCGGCACTAGGAAACAGACTGAGAAACCAGAGTAAAAGTTTCTCCTGCAACCATTTCCCTTTGTGCTAGATGAACGAACGTCTCTCCACATGCTCAGTTCTGAGAGATAAGTGTGTGTGAAAGCCGTCCTTTACCTAGCTTGTTGGGAACACAAAGTTTCTCTTCTGTTGCAAACTCCACTCCATACATATATAAGGGGAGGTACTAGCTCCAACTCGGTTTTACAGTGAAAACTGCAGGAACTTCAAACCGGCATTAGGAAACAGGCTGAGAACCCAGAGTAAAAGTTTCTCCTGCAAGCCGTTCACTTTGTGCTAGATGAACGAACGTCTCTCCACATGCTCAGTTCTGAGAGATAAGTGTGTGTGAAAGCCATCCTTCACCTAGCTTGTTGGGAACACAAAGTTTCTCTTCAGTTGCAAACTCCACTCCATACATATATATGGGGAGGTACTAGCTCCAACTCGGTTTTACAGTGAAAACTGCAGGAAATTCAAAACGGCACTAGGAAACAGACTGAGAAACCAGAGTAAAAGTTTTTCCTACAACCCATTCCCATTGTGCTAGATGAACGAAAGTCTCCCACATGCTCAGTTCTGAGAGATAAGTGTGTGTGAAAGCCGTCCTGCACCTAGCTTGTTGGGAACACAAAGTTTCTCTTCAGGTGCAAACTCCACTCCATACATATATATGGAGAGGTACTAGCTCCAACTCGGTTTTACAGTGAAAACTGCAGGAACTTCAAACCGGCACTAGGAAACAGACTGAGAAACCAGAGTAAAAGTTTTTCCTGCAACCCATTCCCATTGTGCTAGATGAACGAACGTCTCTCCACATGCTCAGTTCTGAGAGATAAGTGTGTGTGAAAGCCGTCCTTCACCTAGCTTGTTGGAAACACAAAGTTTCTCTTCAGTTGCAAACTCCACTCCACACATATATATGGGGAGGTACTAGCTCCAACTCGGTTTTACAGTGAAAACTGCAGGAAATTCCAACCGGCACTAGGAAACAGACTGAGAAACCAGAGTAAAAGTTTCTCCTGCAACCCATTCCCTTTGTGCTAGATGAACGAACGTCCCTCCACATGCTCAATTCTGAGAGATAAGTGTGTGTGAAAGCCGTCCTTCACCTAGCTTGTTGAGAACACAAAGTTTCTCTTCAGTTGCAAACTCCAGTCCATACATATATATGGGGAGGTACTAGCTCCAACTTGGTTTTACAGTGAAAAATGCAGGAACTTCAAACCGGCACTAGGAAACAGACCGAGAATCCAGAGTAAAAGTTTCTCTTGCAACCCGTTCCCTTTGTGCTTGATGAACGTACGTCTCTCCACATGCTCAGTTCTGAGAGATAAGTGTGTGTGAAAGCCGTCCTTCACCTAGCTTGTTGGGAACACAAAGTTTCTCTTCAGTTGCAAACTCCACTCCATACATTTATATGGGGAGGTACTAGCTCTAACTCGGTTTTACAGTGAAAACTGCAGGAACTTCCAACCGGCACTAGGAAACAGACTGAGAAACCAGAGTAAAAGTTTCTCCTGCAACCCGTTCCCTTTGTGCTAGATGAACGAACGTCTCTCCACATGCTCAGTTCTGAGAGATAAGTGTGTTTGAAAGCCGTCCTTCACCTAGCTTGTTGGGAACACAAAGTTTCTCTTCAGTTGCAAACTCCACTCGATACATATATATGGGGAGGTACTAGCTCCAACTCGGTTTTACAGTGAAAACTGCAGGAACTTCAAACCGGCACTAGGAAACAGACTGAGAAAACAGAGTAAAAGTTTCTCCTGCAACCAGTTCCCTTTGTGCTAGATGAACGAACGTCTCTCCACATGCTCAGTTCTGAGAGATAAGTGTGTGTGAAAGCCGTCCTTCACCTAGCTTGTTGGGAACACAAAGTTTCTCTTCAGTTGCAAACTCCCCTCCATACATATATATGGGGAGTTACTAGCTCCAACTCGGTTTTACAGTGAAAACTGCAGGAACTTCAAACCGGCACTAGGAAACAGACTGAGAAACCAGAGTAAAAGTTTCTCCTGCAACCCGTTCCCTTTGTGCTAGATGAACGAACGTCTCTCCACATGCTCAGTTCTGAGAGATTAGTGTGTGTGAAAGCCGTCCTTCACCTAGCTTGTTGGGAACACAAAGTTTCTCTTCAGTTGCTAACTCCACTCCATACATATATATGGGGAAGTACTAGCTCCAACTCGGTTTTACAGTGAAAACTGCAGGAACTTCAAACCGGCACTAGGAAACAGACTGAGAAACCAGAGTAAAAGTTTCTCCTGCAACCCATTCCCTTTGTGCTAGATGAACGAACGTCCCTCCACATGCTCAGTTCTGAGAGATAAGTGTGTGTGAAAGCCGTCCTTCACCTAGCTTGTTGGGAACACAAAGTTTCTCTTCAGTTGCAAAGTCCACTCCATACATATATATGGGGAGGTACTAGCTCCAACTCGGTTTTACAGTGAAAACTGCAGGAACTTCAAACAGGCACTAGGAAACAGACTGAGAAACCAGAGTAAAAGTTTCTCCTGCAACCCGTTCCCTTTGTGCTAGATGAACGAAAGTCTGTCCACATGCTCAGTTCTGAGAGATAATTGTGTGTGAAAGCCGTCCTTCACCTAGCTTGTTGGGAACACAAAGTTTCTCTTCAGGTGCTAACTCCACTCCGTACATATATATGGGAATGTACTAGCTCCAACTCGGATTTACAGTGAAAACTGCAGGAACTTCAAACCGGCACTAGGAAACAGACTGAGAAACCAGAGTAAAAGTTTCTCCTGCAACCCATTCCCTTTGTGCTAGATGAACGAACGTCCCTCCACATGCTCAGTTCTGAGAGATAAGTGTGTGTGAAAGCCGTCCTTCACCTAGCTTGTTGGGAACACAAAGTTTCTCTTCAGTTGCAAAGTCCACTCCATACATATATATGGGGAGGTACTAGCTCCAACTCGGTTTTACAGTGAAAACTGCAGGAACTTCAAACAGGCACTAGGAAACAGACTGAGAAACCAGAGTAAAAGTTTTTCCTGCAACCCGTTCCCTTTGTGCTAGATGAACGAACGTCTATCCACATGCTCAGTTCTGAGAGATAAGTGTGTGTGAAAGCCGTCCTGCACCTAGCTTGTTGGGAACACAAAGTTTCTCTTCAGGTGCAAACTCCACTCCATACATATATATGGAGAGGTACTAGCTCCAACTCGGTTTTACAGTGAAAACTGGAGGAACTTCAAACCGGCACTAGGAAACAGACTGAGAAACCAGAGTAAAAGTTTCTCCTGCAACCCGTTCCCTTTGTGCTGGATGAACGAACGTCTCTCCACATGCTCATTTCTGAGAGATAAGTGTGTTTGAAAGCCGTCCTTCACCTAGCTTGTTGGGAACACAAAGTTTCTCTTCAGTTGCAAACTCCACTCCATACATATATATGGGGAGGTACTAGCTCCAACTCGGTTTTACAGTGAAAACTGCAGGAACTTCAAACCGGCACTAGGAAACAGACTGAGAAACCAGAGTAAAAGTTTCTCCTGCAAACCGTTCCCTTTGTGTTAGATGAACGAAAGTCTCTCCACATGCTCAGTTCTGAGAGATAAGTGTGTGTGAAAGCCGTCCTTCACCTAGCTTGTTGGGAACACAAAGTTTCTCTTCAGTTGCAAACTCCAATCCATACATATGTATGGGGAGGTACTAGCTCCAACTCGGTTTTACAGTGATAACTGCAGGAACTTCAAACCGGCACTAGGAAACAGACTGAGAAACCAGAGTAAAAGTTTCTCCTGCAACCATTTCCCTTTGTGCTAGATGAACGAACGTCTCCCACATGCTCAGTTCTGAGAGATAAGTGTGTGTGAAAGCCGTCCTGCACCTTGCTTTTTGGGAACACAAAGTAACTCTTCAGTTGTAAACACCACTCCATACATATATATGGGGAGGTACTAGCTCCAACTCGGTTTTACAGTGAAAACTGCAGGAACTTCATACTGGCACTAGGAAACAGACCGAGAAACCAGAGTAAATGTTTCTCCTGCAACCCGTTCCCTGTGTGCTATATGAACGAACGTCTCTCCACATGCTCAGTTCTGAGAGATAAGTGAGTTTGAAAGCCGTCCTTCACCTAACTTGTTGGGAACACAAAGTTTCTCTTCAGTTGCAAACTCCACTCGATACATATATATGGGGAGGTACTAGCTCCAACTCGGTTTTACAGTGAAAACTGCAGGAACTTCAAACCGGCACTAGGAAACAGACTGAGAAACCAGAGTAAAAGTTTCTCCTGCAACCATTTCCCTTTGTGCTAGATGAACGAACGTCTCTCCACATGCTCAGTTCTGAGAGATAAGTGTGTGTGAAAGCCGTCCTTTACCTAGCTTGTTGGGAACACAAAGTTTCTCTTCTGTTGCAAACTCCACTCCATACATATATAAGGGGAGGTACTAGCTCCAACTCGGTTTTACAGTGAAAACTGCAGGAACTTCAAACCGGCATTAGGAAACAGGCTGAGAACCCAGAGTAAAAGTTTCTCCTGCAAGCCGTTCCCTTTGTGCTAGATGAACGAACGTCTCTCCACATGCTCAGTTCTGAGAGATAAGTGTGTGTGAAAGCCATCCTTCACCTAGCTTGTTGGGAACACAAAGTTTCTCTTCAGTTGCAAACTCCACTCCATACATATATATGGGGAGGTAATAGCTCCAACTCGGTTTTACAGTGAAAACTGCAGGAACTTCAAAACGGCACTAGGAAACAGACTGAGAAACCAGAGTAAAATTTTTTCCTACAACCCATTCCCATTGTGCTAGATGAACGAACGTCTCCCACATGCTCAGTTCTGAGAGATAAGTGTGTGTGAAAGCCGTCCTGCACCTTGCTTTTTGGGAACACAAAGTAACTCTTCAGTTGTAAACACCACTCCATACATATATATGGGGAGGTACTAGCTCCAACTCGGTTTTACAGTGAAAACTGCAGGAACTTCATACTGGCACTAGGAAACAGACCGAGAAACCAGAGTAAATGTTTCTCCTGCAACCCGTTCCCTTTGTGCTATATGAACGAACGTCTCTCCACATGCTCAGTTCTGAGAGATAAGTGAGTTTGAAAGCCGTCCTTCACCTAGCTTGTTGGGAACACAAAGTTTCTCTTCAGTTGCAAACTCCACTCGATACATATATATGGGGAGGTACTAGCTCCAACTCGGTTTTACAGTGAAAACTGCAGGAACTTCAAACCGGCACTAGGAAACAGACTGAGAAACCAGAGTAAAAGTTTCTCCTGCAACCAGTTCCCTTTGTGCTAGATGAACGAACGTCTCTCCACATGCTCAGTTCTGACAGATAAGTGTGTGTGAAAGCCGTCCTTCACCTAGCTTGTTGGGAACACATAGTTTCTCTTCTGTTGCAAACTCCACTCCATACATATATAAGGGGAGGTACTAGCTCCAACTCGGTTTTACAGTGAAAACTGCAGGAACTTCAAAACGGCATTAGGAAACAGGCTGAGAACCCAGATTAAAATTTCTCCTGCAACCCGTTCCCTTTGTGCTAGATGAACGAACGTCTCTCCACATGCTCAGTTCTGAGAGATAAGTGTGTGTGAAAGCCATCCTTCACCTAGCTTGTTGGGAACACAAAGTTTCTCTTCAGTTGCAAACTCCACTCCATACATATATATGGGGAGGTACTAGCTCCAACTCGGTTTTACAGTGAAAACTGCAGGAACTTCAAAACGGCACTAGGAAACAGACTTAGAAACCAGAGTAAAAGTTTTTCCTGCAACCCTTTCCCATTGTGTTAGATGAACGAACGTCTCCCACATGCTCAGTTCTGAGAGATAAGTGTGTGTGAAAGCCGTCCTGCACCTTGCTTTTTGGGAACACAAAGTTTCTCTTCAGTTGCAAACACCACTCCATACATATATATGGGGAGGTACTAGCTCCAACTCGGTTTTACAGTGAAAACTGCAGGAACTTCATACTGGCACTAGGAAACAGACTGAGAAACCAGAGTAAATGTTTCTCCTGCAACCCGTTCCCTTTGTGCTAGATGAACGAAGGTCTCTCCACATGCTCAGTTCTGAGAGATAAGTGAGTTTGAAAACCGTCCTGCACCTAGCTTGTTGGGAACACAAAGTTTCTCTTCAGTTGCAAACTCCACTCGATACATATATATGGGGAAGTACTAGCTCCAACTCGGTTTTACAGTGAAAACTGCAGGAACTTCAAACCGGCACTAGGAAACAGACTGAGAAACCAGAGTAAAAGTTTCTCCTGCAACCAGTTCCCTTTGTGCTAGATGAACGAACGTCTCTCCACATGCTCAGTTCTGACAGATAAGTGTGTGTGAAAGCCGTCCTTCACCTAGCTTGTTGGGAACACATAGTTTCTCTTCTGTTGCAAACTCCACTCCATACATATATAAGGGGAGGTACTAGCTCCAACTCGGTTTTACAGTGAAAACTGCAGGAACTTCAAAACGGCATTAGGAAACAGGCTGAGAACCCAGATTAAAATTTCTCCTGCAACCCGTTCCCTTTGTGCTAGATGAACGAACGTCTCTCCACATGCTCAGTTCTGAGAGATAAGTGTGTGTGAAAGCCATCCTTCACCTAGCTTGTTGGGAACACAAAGTTTCTCTTCAGTTGCAAACTCCACTCCATACATATATATGGGGAGGTACTAGCTCCAACTCGGTTTTACAGTGAAAACTGCAGGAACTTCAAAACGGCACTAGGAAACAGACTGAGAAACCAGAGTAAAAGTTTTTCCTGCAACCCTTTCCCATTGTGCTAGATGAACGAACGTCTCCCACATGCTCAGTTCTGAGAGATAAGTGTGTGTGAAAGCCGTCCTGCACCTTGCTTGTTGGGAACACAAAGTTTCTCTTTAGTTGCAAACACCACTCCATACATATATATGGGGAGGTACTAGCTCCAACTCGGTTTTACAGTGAAAACTGCAGGAACTTCATACTGGCACTAGGAAACAGACCGAGAAACCAGAGTAAATGTTTCTCCTGCAACCCGTTCCCTTTGTGCTAGATGAACGAACGTCTCTCCATATGCTCAGTTCTGAGAGATAAGTGTGTGTGAAAGCCGTCCTTCACCTAGCTTGTTGGGAACACAAAGTTTCTCTTCAGTTGCTAACTCCACTCCATACATATATATGGGGAGGTACTAGCTCCAACTCGGTTTTACAGTGAAAACTGCAGGAACTTCAAACCGGCACTAGGAAACAGACTGAGAAACCAGAGTAAAAGTTTCTCCTGCAACCCGTTTCCTTTGTGCTAGATGAACGAACGTCTCTCCACATGCTCAGTTCTGAGAGATAAGTGTGTGTGAAAGCCGTCCTTCACCTAGCTTGTTGGGAACACAAAGTTTCTCTTCAGTTGCTAACTCCACTCCGTACATATATATGGGAATGTACTAGCTCCAACTCGGATTTACAGTGAAAATTGCAGGAACTTCAAACCGGCACTAGGAAACAGACTGAGAAACCAGAGTAAAAATATCTCCTGCAAACCGTTCCCTTTGTGCTAGATGAACGAACGTCTCTACACATGCTCAGTTCTGAGAGATAAGTGTGTGTGAAAGCCGTCCTTCACCTAGCTTGTTGGGAACACAAAGTTTCTCTTCAGTTGCAAACTACACTCCGTACATATATATGGGGAAGTACTAGCTCTAACTCTGTTTTACAGTGAAAACTGCAGGAAATTCAAACCGGCACTAGGAAACAGACTGAGAAACCAGAGTAAAAGTTTCTCCTGCAACCCATTCCCTTTGTGCTAGATGAACGAACGTCCCTCCACATGCTCAGTTCTGAGAGATAAGTGTGTGTGAAAGCCGTCCTGCACCTAGCTTGTTGGGAACACAAAGTTTCTCTTCAGTTGCAAACTCCACTCCATACATATATATGGGGAGGTACTAGCTCCAACTCGGTTTTACAGTGAAAACTGCAGGAACTTCATACTGGCACTAGGAAACAGACCGAGAAACCAGAGTAAAAGTTTCTCCTGCAACCCGTTCCCTTTGTGCTAGATGAACGAACGTCTCTCCATATGCTCAGTTCTGAGAGATAAGTGTGTGTGAAAGCCGTCCTTCACTTAGCTTGTTGGGAACACAAAGTTTCTCTTCAGTTGCAAACTCCCCTCCATACATATATATGGGGAGGTACTAGCTCCAACTCGGTTTTACAGTGAAAACTGCAGGAACTTCAAACCGGCACTAGGAAACAGACTGAGAAACCAGAGTAAAAGTTTCTCCTGCAACCCGTTCCCTTTGTGCTAGATGAACGAACGTCTCTCCACATGCTCAGTTCTGAGAGATAAGTGTGTGTGAAAGCCGTACTTCACCTAGCTTGTTGGGAACACAAAGTTTCTCTTCAGTTGCTAACTCCACTCCGTACATATATATGGGAATGTACTAGCTCCAACTCGGATTTACAGTGAAAATTGCAGGAACTTCAAACCGGCACTAGGAAACAGACTGAGAAACCAGAGTAAAAATATCTCCTGCAAACCGTTCCCTTTGTGCTAGATGAACGAACGTCTCTACACATGCTCAGTTCTGAGAGATAAGTGTGTGTGAAAGCCGTCCTTCACCTAGCTTGTTGGGAACACAAAGTTTCTCTTCAGTTGCAAACTACACTCCGTACATATATATGGGGAAGTACTAGCTCCAACTCTGTTTTACAGTGAAAACTGCAGGAACTTCAAACCGGCACTAGGAAACAGACTGAGAAACCAGAGTAAAAGTTTCTCCTGCAACCCATTCCCTTTGTGCTAGATGAACGAACGTCTCCCACATGCTCAGTTCTGAGAGATAAGTGTGTGTGAAAGCCGTCCTGCACCTTGCTTTTTGGGAACACAAAGTAACTCTTCAGTTGTAAACACCACTCCATACATATATATGGGGAGGTACTAGCTCCAACTCGGTTTTACAGTGAAAACTGCAGGAACTTCATACTGGCACTAGGAAACAGACCGAGAAACCAGAGTAAATGTTTCTCCTGCAACCCGTTCCCTGTGTGCTATATGAACGAACGTCTCTCCACATGCTCAGTTCTGAGAGATAAGTGAGTTTGAAAGCCGTCCTTCACCTAACTTGTTGGGAACACAAAGTTTCTCTTCAGTTGCAAACTCCACTCGATACATATATATGGGGAGGTACTAGCTCCAACTCGGTTTTACAGTGAAAACTGCAGGAACTTCAAACCGGCACTAGGAAACAGACTGAGAAACCAGAGTAAAAGTTTCTCCTGCAACCATTTCCCTTTGTGCTAGATGAACGAACGTCTCTCCACATGCTCAGTTCTGAGAGATAAGTGTGTGTGAAAGCCGTCCTTTACCTAGCTTGTTGGGAACACAAAGTTTCTCTTCTGTTGCAAACTCCACTCCATACATATATAAGGGGAGGTACTAGCTCCAACTCGGTTTTACAGTGAAAACTGCAGGAACTTCAAACCGGCATTAGGAAACAGGCTGAGAACCCAGAGTAAAAGTTTCTCCTGCAAGCCGTTCCCTTTGTGCTAGATGAACGAACGTCTCTCCACATGCTCAGTTCTGAGAGATAAGTGTGTGTGAAAGCCATCCTTCACCTAGCTTGTTGGGAACACAAAGTTTCTCTTCAGTTGCAAACTCCACTCCATACATATATATGGGGAGGTAATAGCTCCAACTCGGTTTTACAGTGAAAACTGCAGGAACTTCAAAACGGCACTAGGAAACAGACTGAGAAACCAGAGTAAAATTTTTTCCTACAACCCATTCCCATTGTGCTAGATGAACGAACGTCTCCCACATGCTCAGTTCTGAGAGATAAGTGTGTGTGAAAGCCGTCCTGCACCTTGCTTTTTGGGAACACAAAGTAACTCTTCAGTTGTAAACACCACTCCATACATATATATGGGGAGGTACTAGCTCCAACTCGGTTTTACAGTGAAAACTGCAGGAACTTCATACTGGCACTAGGAAACAGACCGAGAAACCAGAGTAAATGTTTCTCCTGCAACCCGTTCCCTTTGTGCTATATGAACGAACGTCTCTCCACATGCTCAGTTCTGAGAGATAAGTGAGTTTGAAAGCCGTCCTTCACCTAGCTTGTTGGGAACACAAAGTTTCTCTTCAGTTGCAAACTCCACTCGATACATATATATGGGGAGGTACTAGCTCCAACTCGGTTTTACAGTGAAAACTGCAGGAACTTCAAACCGGCACTAGGAAACAGACTGAGAAACCAGAGTAAAAGTTTCTCCTGCAACCAGTTCCCTTTGTGCTAGATGAACGAACGTCTCTCCACATGCTCAGTTCTGACAGATAAGTGTGTGTGAAAGCCGTCCTTCACCTAGCTTGTTGGGAACACATAGTTTCTCTTCTGTTGCAAACTCCACTCCATACATATATAAGGGGAGGTACTAGCTCCAACTCGGTTTTACAGTGAAAACTGCAGGAACTTCAAAACGGCATTAGGAAACAGGCTGAGAACCCAGATTAAAATTTCTCCTGCAACCCGTTCCCTTTGTGCTAGATGAACGAACGTCTCTCCACATGCTCAGTTCTGAGAGATAAGTGTGTGTGAAAGCCATCCTTCACCTAGCTTGTTGGGAACACAAAGTTTCTCTTCAGTTGCAAACTCCACTCCATACATATATATGGGGAGGTACTAGCTCCAACTCGGTTTTACAGTGAAAACTGCAGGAACTTCAAAACGGCACTAGGAAACAGACTTAGAAACCAGAGTAAAAGTTTTTCCTGCAACCCTTTCCCATTGTGTTAGATGAACGAACGTCTCCCACATGCTCAGTTCTGAGAGATAAGTGTGTGTGAAAGCCGTCCTGCACCTTGCTTTTTGGGAACACAAAGTTTCTCTTCAGTTGCAAACACCACTCCATACATATATATGGGGAGGTACTAGCTCCAACTCGGTTTTACAGTGAAAACTGCAGGAACTTCATACTGGCACTAGGAAACAGACTGAGAAACCAGAGTAAATGTTTCTCCTGCAACCCGTTCCCTTTGTGCTAGATGAACGAAGGTCTCTCCACATGCTCAGTTCTGAGAGATAAGTGAGTTTGAAAACCGTCCTGCACCTAGCTTGTTGGGAACACAAAGTTTCTCTTCAGTTGCAAACTCCACTCGATACATATATATGGGGAAGTACTAGCTCCAACTCGGTTTTACAGTGAAAACTGCAGGAACTTCAAACCGGCACTAGGAAACAGACTGAGAAACCAGAGTAAAAGTTTCTCCTGCAACCAGTTCCCTTTGTGCTAGATGAACGAACGTCTCTCCACATGCTCAGTTCTGACAGATAAGTGTGTGTGAAAGCCGTCCTTCACCTAGCTTGTTGGGAACACATAGTTTCTCTTCTGTTGCAAACTCCACTCCATACATATATAAGGGGAGGTACTAGCTCCAACTCGGTTTTACAGTGAAAACTGCAGGAACTTCAAAACGGCATTAGGAAACAGGCTGAGAACCCAGATTAAAATTTCTCCTGCAACCCGTTCCCTTTGTGCTAGATGAACGAACGTCTCTCCACATGCTCAGTTCTGAGAGATAAGTGTGTGTGAAAGCCATCCTTCACCTAGCTTGTTGGGAACACAAAGTTTCTCTTCAGTTGCAAACTCCACTCCATACATATATATGGGGAGGTACTAGCTCCAACTCGGTTTTACAGTGAAAACTGCAGGAACTTCAAAACGGCACTAGGAAACAGACTGAGAAACCAGAGTAAAAGTTTTTCCTGCAACCCTTTCCCATTGTGCTAGATGAACGAACGTCTCCCACATGCTCAGTTCTGAGAGATAAGTGTGTGTGAAAGCCGTCCTGCACCTTGCTTGTTGGGAACACAAAGTTTCTCTTTAGTTGCAAACACCACTCCATACATATATATGGGGAGGTACTAGCTCCAACTCGGTTTTACAGTGAAAACTGCAGGAACTTCATACTGGCACTAGGAAACAGACCGAGAAACCAGAGTAAATGTTTCTCCTGCAACCCGTTCCCTTTGTGCTAGATGAACGAACGTCTCTCCATATGCTCAGTTCTGAGAGATAAGTGTGTGTGAAAGCCGTCCTTCACCTAGCTTGTTGGGAACACAAAGTTTCTCTTCAGTTGCTAACTCCACTCCATACATATATATGGGGAGGTACTAGCTCCAACTCGGTTTTACAGTGAAAACTGCAGGAACTTCAAACCGGCACTAGGAAACAGACTGAGAAACCAGAGTAAAAGTTTCTCCTGCAACCCGTTTCCTTTGTGCTAGATGAACGAACGTCTCTCCACATGCTCAGTTCTGAGAGATAAGTGTGTGTGAAAGCCGTCCTTCACCTAGCTTGTTGGGAACACAAAGTTTCTCTTCAGTTGCTAACTCCACTCCGTACATATATATGGGAATGTACTAGCTCCAACTCGGATTTACAGTGAAAATTGCAGGAACTTCAAACCGGCACTAGGAAACAGACTGAGAAACCAGAGTAAAAATATCTCCTGCAAACCGTTCCCTTTGTGCTAGATGAACGAACGTCTCTACACATGCTCAGTTCTGAGAGATAAGTGTGTGTGAAAGCCGTCCTTCACCTAGCTTGTTGGGAACACAAAGTTTCTCTTCAGTTGCAAACTACACTCCGTACATATATATGGGGAAGTACTAGCTCTAACTCTGTTTTACAGTGAAAACTGCAGGAAATTCAAACCGGCACTAGGAAACAGACTGAGAAACCAGAGTAAAAGTTTCTCCTGCAACCCATTCCCTTTGTGCTAGATGAACGAACGTCCCTCCACATGCTCAGTTCTGAGAGATAAGTGTGTGTGAAAGCCGTCCTGCACCTAGCTTGTTGGGAACACAAAGTTTCTCTTCAGTTGCAAACTCCACTCCATACATATATATGGGGAGGTACTAGCTCCAACTCGGTTTTACAGTGAAAACTGCAGGAACTTCATACTGGCACTAGGAAACAGACCGAGAAACCAGAGTAAAAGTTTCTCCTGCAACCCGTTCCCTTTGTGCTAGATGAACGAACGTCTCTCCATATGCTCAGTTCTGAGAGATAAGTGTGTGTGAAAGCCGTCCTTCACTTAGCTTGTTGGGAACACAAAGTTTCTCTTCAGTTGCAAACTCCCCTCCATACATATATATGGGGAGGTACTAGCTCCAACTCGGTTTTACAGTGAAAACTGCAGGAACTTCAAACCGGCACTAGGAAACAGACTGAGAAACCAGAGTAAAAGTTTCTCCTGCAACCCGTTCCCTTTGTGCTAGATGAACGAACGTCTCTCCACATGCTCAGTTCTGAGAGATAAGTGTGTGTGAAAGCCGTACTTCACCTAGCTTGTTGGGAACACAAAGTTTCTCTTCAGTTGCTAACTCCACTCCGTACATATATATGGGAATGTACTAGCTCCAACTCGGATTTACAGTGAAAATTGCAGGAACTTCAAACCGGCACTAGGAAACAGACTGAGAAACCAGAGTAAAAAT
Source organism: Camelus bactrianus (assembly GCF_048773025.1). Lineage (NCBI taxonomy): Eukaryota > Metazoa > Chordata > Mammalia > Artiodactyla > Camelidae > Camelus > Camelus bactrianus. Next base: position 5,740,445 of record NC_133565.1, read on the forward strand.
ATCTCCTGCAAACCGTTCCCTTTGTGCTAGATGAACGAACGTCTCTACACATGCTCAGTTCTGAGAGATAAGTGTGTGTGAAAGCCGTCCTTCACCTAGCTTGTTGGGAACACAAAGTTTCTCTTCAGTTGCAAACTACACTCCGTACATATATATGGGGAAGTACTAGCTCCAACTCTGTTTTACAGTGAAAACTGCAGGAACTTCAAACCGGCACTAGGAAACAGACTGAGAAACCAGAGTAAAAGTTTCTCCTGCAACCCATTCCCTTTGTGCTAGATGAACGAACGTCCCGCCACATGCTCAGTTCTGAGAGATAAGTGTGTGTGAAAGCCGTCCTTCACCTAGCTTGTTGGGAACACAAAGTTTCTCTTCAGTTGCAAAGTCCACTCCATACATATATATGGGGAGGTACTAGCTCCAACTCGGTTTTACAGTGAAAACTGCAGGAACTTCAAACAGGCACTAGGAAACAGACTGAGAAACCAGAGTAAAAGTTTCTCCTGCAACCCATTCCCTTTGTGCTAGATGAACGAACGTCCCTCCACATGCTCAGTTCTGAGAGATAAGTGTGTGTGAAAGCCGTCCTGCACCTAGCTTGTTGGGAACACAAAGTTTCTCTTCAGTTGCAAACTCCACTCCATACATATATATGGGGAGGTACTAGCTCCAACTCGGTTTTACAGTGAAAACTGCAGGAATTTCATACTGGCACTAGGAAACAGACCGAGAAACCAGAGTAAATGTTTCTCCTGCAACCCGTTCCTTTGTGCTAGATGAACGAACGTCTCTCCATATGCTCAGTTCTGAGAGATAAGTGTGCGTGAAAGCCGTCCTTCACCTAGCTTGTTGGGAACACAAAGTTTCTCTTCAGTTGCAAACTCCCCTCCATACATATATATGGGTAGGTACTAGCTCCAACTCGGTTTTACAGTGAAAACTGCAGGAACTTCAAACCGGCACTAGGAAACAGACTGAGAAACCAGAGTAAAAGTTTCTCCTGCAACCCGTTCCCTTTGTGCTAGATGAACGAACGTCTCTCCACATGCTCAGTTCTGTGAGATAAGTGTGTGTGAAAGCCGTCCTTCACCTAGCTTGTTGGGAACACAAAGTTTCTCTTCAGTTGCTAACTCCACTCCGTACATATATATGGGAATGTACTAGCTCCAACTCGGATTTACAGTGAAAATTGCAGGAACTTCAAACCGGCACTAGGAAACAGACTGAGAAACCAGAGTAAAAATATCTCCTGCAAACCGTTCCCTTTGTGCTAGATGAACGAACGTCTCTACACATGCTCAGTTCTGAGAGATAAGTGTGTGTGAAAGCCGTCCTTCACCTAGCTTGTTGGGAACACAAAGTTTCTCTTCAGTTGCAAACTACACTCCGTACATATATATGGGGAAGTACTAGCTCCAACTCTGTTTTACAGTGAAAACTGCAGGAACTTCAAACCGGCACTAGGAAACAGACTGAGAAACCAGAGTAAAAGTTTCTCCTGCAACCCATTCCCTTTGTGCTAGATGAACGAACGTCCCTCCACATGCTCAGTTCTGAGAGATAAGTGTGTGTGAAAGCCGTCCTGCACCTAGCTTGTTGGGAACACAAAGTTTCTCTTCAGTTGCAAACTCCACTCCATAGACATATAAGGGGATGTACTAGCTCCAACTGGGTTTTACAGTGAAAACTTCAGGAACTTCAAACTGGCACTAGGAAACAGACCGAGAAACCAGAGTAAAAGTTTCTCCTGCAACCAGTTCACTTTGTGCTAGATGAACGAACGTCTCTCCACATGCTCAGTTCTGAGAGATAAGTGTGTGTGAAAGCCGTCCTTCACCTAGCTTGTTGGGAACACAAAGTTTCTCTTCAGTTGCAAATTCCACTCCATAAATTTATAAGGGGAGGAACTAGCTCCAACTCGGTTTTACAGTGAAAACTGCAGGAACTTCAAAACGGCACTAGGAAACAGACTGAGAAACCAGAGTAAAAGTTTCTCCTGCAACCCGTTCCCTTTGTGTTAGATGAACGAAAGTCTCTCCACATGCTCAGTTCTGAGAGATAAGTGTGTGTGAAAGCCGTCCTTCACCTAGCTTGTTGGGAACACAAAGTTTCTCTTCAGTTGCAAACTCCAATCCATACATATGTATGGGGAGGTACTAGCTCCAACTCGGTTTTACACTGAAAACTGCAGGAACTTCAAACCGGCACTAGGAAACAGAGTGAGAAACCAGAGTAAAAGTTTCTCCTGCAACCATTTCCCTTTGTGCTAGATGAACGAACGTCTCTCCACATGCTCAGTTCTGAGAGATAAGTGCGTGTGAAAGCCGTCCTTTACCTAGCTTGTTGGGAACACAAAGTTTCTCTTCTGTTGCAAACTCCACTCCATACATATATAAGGGGAGGTTCTAGCTCTAACTCGGTTTTACAGTGAAAACTGCAGGAACTTCAAACCGGCATTAGGAAACAGGCTGAGAACCCAGAGTAAAAGTTTCTCCTACAAGCCGTTCCCTTTGTGCTAGATGAACGAACGTCTCTCCACATGCTCAGTTCTGAGAGATAAGTGTGTGTGAAAGCCATCCTTCACCTAGCTTGTTGGGAACACAAAGTTTCTCTTCAGTTGCAAACTCCACTCCATACATATATATGGGGAGGTACTAGCTCCAACTCGGTTTTACAGTGAAAACTGCAGGAACTTCAAACCGGCACTAGGAAACAGACTGAGAAACCAGAGTAAAAATATCTCCTGCAAACCGTTCAATTTGTGCTAGATGAACGAACGTCTCTACACATGCTCAGTTCTGAGAGATAAGTGTGTGTGAAAGCCGTCCTTCACCTAGCTTGTTGGGAACACAAAGTTTCTCTTCAGTTGCAAACTACACTCCGTACATATATATGGGGAAGTACTAGCTCCAACTCTGTTTTACAGTGAAAACTGCAGGAACTTCAAACCGGCACTAGGAAACAGACTGAGAAACCAGAGTAAAAGTTTCTCCTGCAACCCATTCCCTTTGTGCTAGATGAACGAACGTCCCTCCACATGCTCAGTTCTGAGAGATAAGTGTGTGTGAAAGCCGTCCTGCACCTAGCTTGTTGGGAACACAAAGTTTCTCTTCAGTTGCAAACTCCACTCCATAGACATATAAGGGGATGTACTAGCTCCAACTGGGTTTTACAGTGAAAACTTCAGGAACTTCAAACTGGCACTAGGAAACAGACCGAGAAACCAGAGTAAAAGTTTCTCCTGCAACCAGTTCACTTTGTGCTAGATGAACGAACGTCTCTCCACATGCTCAGTTCTGAGAGATAAGTGTGTGTGAAAGCCGTCCTTCACCTAGCTTGTTGGGAACACAAAGTTTCTCTTCAGTTGCAAATTCCACTCCATACATTTATAAGGGGAGGAACTAGCTCCAACTCGGTTTTACAGTGAAAACTGCAGGAACTTCAAACCGGCACTAGGAAACAGACTGAGAAACCAGAGTAAAAGTTTCTCCTGCAACCCGTTCCCTTTGTGTTAGATGAACGAAAGTCTCTCCACATGCTCAGTTCTGAGAGATAAGTGTGTGTGAAAGCCGTCCTTCACCTAGCTTGTTGGGAACACAAAGTTTCTCTTCAGTTGCAAACTCCAATCCATACATATGTATGGGGAGGTACTAGCTCCAACTCGGTTTTACACTGAAAACTGCAGGAACTTCAAACCGGCACTAGGAAACAGAGTGAGAAACCAGAGTAAAAGTTTCTCCTGCAACCATTTCCCTTTGTGCTAGATGAACGAACGTCTCTCCACATGCTCAGTTCTGAGAGATAAGTGCGTGTGAAAGCCGTCCTTTACCTAGCTTGTTGGGAACACAAAGTTTCTCTTCTGTTGCAAACTCCACTCCATACATATATAAGGGGAGGTTCTAGCTCTAACTCGGTTTTACAGTGAAAACTGCAGGAACTTCAAACCGGCATTAGGAAACAGGCTGAGAACCCAGAGTAAAAGTTTCACCTACAAGCCGTTCCCTTTGTGCTAGATGAACGAACGTCTCTCCACATGCTCAGTTCTGAGAGATAAGTGTGTGTGAAAGCCATCCTTCACCTAGCTTGTTGGGAACACAAAGTTTCTCTTCAGTTGCAAACTACACTCCGTACATATATATGGGGAAGTACTAGCTCCAACTCTGTTTTACAGTGAAAACTGCAGGAACTTCAAACCGGCACTAGGAAACAGACTGAGAAACCAGAGTAAAAGTTTCTCCTGCAACCCATTCCCTTTGTGCTAGATGAACGAACGTCCCTCCACATGCTCAGTTCTGAGAGATAAGTGTGTGTGAAAGCCGTCCTGCACCTAGCTTGTTGGGAACACAAAGTTTCTCTTCAGTTGCAAACTCCACTCCATAGACATATAAGGGGATGTACTAGCTCCAACTGGGTTTTACAGTGAAAACTTCAGGAACTTCAAACTGGCACTAGGAAACAGACCGAGAAACCAGAGTAAAAGTTTCTCCTGCAATCAGTTCACTTTGTGCTAGATGAACGAACGTCTCTCCACATGCTCAGTTCTGAGAGATAAGTGTGTGTGAAAGCCGTCCTTCACCTAGCTTGTTGGGAACACAAAGTTTCTCTTCAGTTGCAAATTCCACTCCATACATTTATAAGGGGAGGAACTAGCTCCAACTCGGTTTTACAGTGAAAACTGCAGGAACTTCAAACCGGCACTAGGAAACAGAGTGAGAAACCAGAGTAAAAGTTTCTCCTGCAACCCGTTCCCTTTGTGTTAGATGAACGAAAGTCTCTCCACATGCTCAGTTCTGAGAGATAAGTGTGTGTGAAAGCCGTCCTTCACCTAGCTTGTTGGGAACACAAAGTTTCTCTTCAGTTGCAAACTCCAATCCATACATATGTATGGGGAGGTACTAGCTCCAACTCGGTTTTACACTGAAAACTGCAGGAACTTCAAACCGGCACTAGGAAACAGAGTGAGAAACCAGAGTAAAAGTTTCTCCTGCAACCCGTTCCCTTTGTGTTAGATGAACGAAAGTCTCTCCACATGCTCAGTTCTGAGAGATAAGTGTGTGTGAAAGCCGTCCTTCACCTAGCTTTTTGGGAACACAAAGTTTCTCTTCAGTTGCAAACTCCAATCCATACATATGTATGGGGAGGTACTAGCTCCAACTCGGTTTTACACTGAAAACTGCAGGAACTTCAAACCGGCACTAGGAAACAGAGTGAGAAACCAGAGTAAAAGTTTCTCCTGCAACCAGTTCACTTTGTGCTAGATGAACGAACGTCTCTCCACATGCTCAGTTCTGAGAGATAAGTGTGTGTGAAAGCCGTCCTTCACCTAGCTTGTTGGGAACACAAAGTTTCTCTTCTGTTGCAAACTCCACTCCATACATATATAAGGGGAGGTTCTAGCTCTAACTCGGTTTTACAGTGAAAACTGCAGGAACTTCAAACCGGCATTAGGAAACAGGCTGAGAACCCAGAGTAAAAGTTTCTCCTACAAGCCGTTCCCTTTGTGCTAGATGAACGAACGTCTCTCCACATGCTCAGTTCTGAGAAATAAGTGTGTGTGAAAGCCATCCTTCACCTAGCTTGTTGGGAACACAAAGTTTCTCTTCAGTTGCAAACTCCACTCCATACATATATATGGGGAGGTACTAGCTCCAACTCGGTTTTACAGTGAAAACTGCAGGAACTTCAAACCGGCACTAGGAAACAGACTGAGAAACCAGAGTAAAAATATCTCCTGCAAACCGTTCCCTTTGTGCTAGATGAACGAACGTCTCTACACATGCTCAGTTCTGAGAGATAAGTGTGTGTGAAAGCCGTCCTTCACCTAGCTTGTTGGGAACACAAAGTTTCTCTTCAGTTGCAAACTACACTCCGTACATATATATGGGGAAGTACTAGCTCCAACTCTGTTTTACAGTGAAAACTGCAGGAACTTCAAACCGGCACTAGGAAACCGACTGAGAAACCAGAGTAAAAGTTTCTCCTGCAACCCATTCCCTTTGTGCTAGATGAACGAACGTCCCGCCACATGCTCAGTTCTGAGAGATAAGTGTGTGTGAAAGCCGTCCTGCACCTAGCTTGTTGGGAACACAAAGTTTCTCTTCAGTTGCAAAGTCCACTCCATACATATATATGGGGAGGTACTAGCTCCAACTCGGTTTTACAGTGAAAACTGCAGGAACTTCAAACAGGCACTAGGAAACAGACTGAGAAACCAGAGTAAAAGTTTCTCCTGCAACCCATTCCCTTTGTGCTAGATGAACGAACGTCCCTCCACATGCTCAGTTCTGAGAGATAAGTGTGTGTGAAAGCCGTCCTGCACCTAGCTTGTTGGGAACACAAAGTTTCTCTTCAGTTGCAAACTCCACTCCATACATATATATGGGGAGGTACTAGCTCCAACTCGGTTTTACAGTGAAAACTGCAGGAACTTCAAACCGGCATTAGGAAACAGGCTGAGAACCCAGAGTAAAAGTTTCTCCTACAAGCCGTTCCCTTTGTGCTAGATGAACGAACGTCTCTCCACATGCTCAGTTCTGAGAGATAAGTGTGTGTGAAAGCCATCCTTCACCTAGCTTGTTGGGAACACAAAGTTTCTCTTCAGTTGCAAACTCCACTCCATACATATATATGGGGAGGTACTAGCTCCAACTCGGTTTTACAGTGAAAACTGCAGGAACTTCAAACCGGCAGTAGGAAACAGACTGAGAAACCAGAGTAAAAATATCTCCTGCAAACCGTTCCCTTTGTGCTAGATGAACGAACGTCTCTACACATGGTCAGTTCTGAGAGACAAGTGTGTGTGAAAGCCGTCCTTCACCTAGCTTGTTGGGAACACAAAGTTTCTCTTCAGTTGCAAACTACACTCCGTACATTTATATGGGGAAGTACTAGCTCCAACTCTGTTTTACAGTGAAAACTGCAGGAACTTCAAACCGGCACTAGGAAACAGACTGAGAAACCAGAGTAAAAGTTTCTCCTGCAACCCATTCCCTTTGTGCTAGATGAACGAACGTCCCTCCACATGCTCAGTTCTGAGAGATAAGTGTGTGTGAAAGCCGTCCTTCACCTAGCTTGTTGGGAACACAAAGTTTCTCTTCAGTTGCAAACTCCAATCCATACATATGTATGGGGAGGTACTAGCTCCAACTCGGTTTTACACTGAAAACTGCAGGAACTTCAAACCGGCACTAGGAAACAGAGTGAGAAACCAGAGTAAAAGTTTCTCCTGCAACCATTTCCCTTTGTGCTAGATGAACGAACGTCTCTCCACATGCTCAGTTCTGAGAGATAAGTGCGTGTGAAAGCCGTCCTTTACCTAGCTTGTTGGGAACACAAAGTTTCTCTTCTGTTGCAAACTCCACTCCATACATATATAAGGGGAGGTTCTAGCTCTAACTCGGTTTTACAGTGAAAACTGCAGGAACTTCAAACCGGCATTAGGAAACAGGCTGAGAACCCAGAGTAAAAGTTTCTCCTACAAGCCGTTCCCTTTGTGCTAGATGAACGAACGTCTCTCCACATGCTCAGTTCTGAGAGATAAGTGTGTGTGAAAGCCATCCTTCACCTAGCTTGTTGGGAACACAAAGTTTCTCTTCAGTTGCAAACTCCACTCCATACATATATATGGGGAGGTACTAGCTCCAACTCGGTTTTACAGTGAAAACTGCAGGAACTTCAAACCGGCACTAGGAAACAGACTGAGAAACCAGAGTAAAAATATCTCCTGCAAACCGTTCCCTTTGTGCTAGATGAACGAACGTCTCTACACATGCTCAGTTCTGAGAGATAAGTGTGTGTGAAAGCCGTCCTTCACCTAGCTTGTTGGGAACACAAAGTTTCTCTTCAGTTGCAAACTACACTCCGTACATATATATGGGGAAGTACTAGCTCCAACTCTGTTTTACAGTGAAAACTGCAGGAACTTCAAACCGGCACTAGGAAACAGACTGAGAAACCAGAGTAAAAGTTTCTCCTGCAACCCATTCCCTTTGTGCTAGATGAACGAACGTCCCGCCACATGCTCAGTTCTGAGAGATAAGTGTGTGTGAAAGCCGTCCTTCACCTAGCTTGTTGGGAACACAAAGTTTCTCTTCAGTTGCAAAGTCCACTCCATACATATATATGGGGAGGTACTAGCTCCAACTCGGTTTTACAGTGAAAACTGCAGGAACTTCAAACAGGCACTAGGAAACAGACTGAGAAACCAGAGTAAAAGTTTCTCCTGCAACCCATTCCCTTTGTGCTAGATGAACGAACGTCCCTCCACATGCTCAGTTCTGAGAGATAAGTGTGTGTGAAAGCCGTCCTGCACCTAGCTTGTTGGGAACACAAAGTTTCTCTTCAGTTGCAAACTCCACTCCATACATATATATGGGGAGGTACTAGCTCCAACTCGGTTTTACAGTGAAAACTGCAGGAATTTCATACTGGCACTAGGAAACAGACCGAGAAACCAGAGTAAATGTTTCTCCTGCAACCCGTTCCTTTGTGCTAGATGAACGAACGTCTCTCCATATGCTCAGTTCTGAGAGATAAGTGTGCGTGAAAGCCGTCCTTCACCTAGCTTGTTGGGAACACAAAGTTTCTCTTCAGTTGCAAACTCCCCTCCATACATATATATGGGGAGGTACTAGCTCCAACTCGGTTTTACAGTGAAAACTGCAGGAACTTCAAACCGGCACTAGGAAACAGACTGAGAAACCAGAGTAAAAATATCTCCTGCAAACCGTTCCCTTTGTGCTAGATGAACGAACGTCTCTACACATGCTCAGTTCTGAGAGATAAGTGTGTGTGAAAGCCGTCCTTCACCTAGCTTGTTGGGAACACAAAGTTTCTCTTCAGTTGCAAACTACACTCCGTACATATATATGGGGAAGTACTAGCTCCAACTCTGTTTTACAGTGAAAACTGCAGGAACTTCAAACCGGCACTAGGAAACAGACTGAGAAACCAGAGTAAAAGTTTCTCCTGCAACCCATTCCCTTTGTGCTAGATGAACGAACGTCCCTCCACATGCTCAGTTCTGAGAGATAAGTGTGTGTGAAAGCCGTCCTTCACCTAGCTTGTTGGGAACACAAAGTTTCTCTTCAGTTGCAAAGTCCACTCCATACATATATATGGGGAGGTACTAGCTCCAACTCGGTTTTACAGTGAAAACTGCAGGAACTTCAAACAGGCACTAGGAAACAGACTGAGAAACCAGAGTAAAAGTTTTTCCTGCAACCCGTTCCCATTGTGCTAGATGAACGAACGTCCCTCCACATGCTCAGTTCTGAGAGAAAGGTGTGTGTGAAAGCCGTCCTTCACCTAGCTTGTTGGGAACACAAAGTTTCTCTTCAGTTGCAAACTCCACTCCATAGACATATAAGGGGATGTACTAGCTCCAACTGGGTTTTACAGTGAAAACTTCAGGAACTTCAAACTGGCACTAGGAAACAGACCGAGAAACCAGAGTAAAAGTTTCTCCTGCAACCAGTTCACTTTGTGCTAGATGAACGAACGTCTCTCCACATGCTCAGTTCTGAGAGATAAGTGTGTGTGAAAGCCGTCCTTCACCTAGCTTGTTGGGAACACAAAGTTTCTCTTCAGTTGCAAATTCCACTCCATACATTTATAAGGGGAGGAACTAGCTCCAACTCGGTTTTACAGTGAAAACTGCAGGAACTTCAAACCGGCACTAGGAAACAGACTGAGAAACCAGAGTAAAAGTTTCTCCTGCAACCCGTTCCCTTTGTGCTAGATGAACGAACGTCTCTCCACATGCTCGGTTCTGAGAGATAAGTGTGTTTGAAAGCCGTCCTTCACCTAGCTTGTTGGGAACACAAAGTTTCTCTTCAGTTGCAAACTCCACTCCATACATATATATGGGGAGGTACTAGCTCCAACTCGGTTTTACAGTGAAAACTGCAGGAACTTCAAACCGGCACTAGGAAACAGACTGAGAAACCAGAGTAAAAGTTTCTCCTGCAACCCGTTCCCTTTGTGTTAGATGAACGAAAGTCTCTCCACATGCTCAGTTCTGAGAGATAAGTGTGTGTGAAAGCCGTCCTTCACCTAGCTTGTTGGGAACACAAAGTTTCTCTTCAGTTGCAAACTCCAATCCATACATATGTATGGGGAGGTACTAGCTCCAACTCGGTTTTACACTGAAAACTGCAGGAACTTCAAACCGGCACTAGGAAACAGAGTGAGAAACCAGAGTAAAAGTTTCTCCTGCAACCATTTCCCTTTGTGCTAGATGAACGAACGTCTCTCCACATGCTCAGTTCTGAGAGATAAGTGCGTGTGAAAGCCGTCCTTTACCTAGCTTGTTGGGAACACAAAGTTTCTCTTCTGTTGCAAACTCCACTCCATATATATATAAGGGGAGGTTCTAGCTCTAACTCGGTTTTACAGTGAAAACTGCAGGAACTTCAAACCGGCATTAGGAAACAGGCTGAGAACCCAGAGTAAAAGTTTCTCCTACAAGCCGTTCCCTTTGTGCTAGATGAACGAACGTCTCTCCACATGCTCAGTTCTGAGAGATAAGTGTGTGTGAAAGCCATCCTTCACCTAGCTTGTTGGGAACACAAAGTTTCTCTTCAGTTGCAAACTCCACTCCATACATATATATGGGGAGGTACTAGCTCCAACTCGGTTTTACAGTGAAAACTGCAGGAACTTCAAAACGGCACTAGGAAACAGACTGAGAAACCAGAGTAAAAGTTTTTCTTACAACCCATTCCCATTGTGCTAGATGAACGAACGTCTCCCACATGCTCAGTTCTGAGAGATAAGTGTGTGTGAAAGCCGTCCTGCACCTTGCTTTTTGGGAACACAAAGTTTCTCTTCAGTTGCAAACACCACTCCATACATATATATGGGGAGGTACTAGCTCCAACTCGGTTTTACAGTGAAAACTGCAGGAACTTCATACTGGCACTAGGAAACAGACCGAGAAACCAGAGTAAATGTTACTCCTGCAACCCGTTCCCTTTGTGCTAGATGAACGAACGTGTCTCCACATGCTCAGTTCTGAGAGATAAGTGTGTGTGAAAGCCGTCCTTCACCTAGCTTGTTGGGAACACAAAGTTTCTCTTCATTTGCAAACTCCACTCCATACATATATACGGGGAGGTACTAGCTCCAACTCGGTTTTACAGTGAAAACTGCAGGAACTTCAAACCGGCACTAGGAAACAGACAGAGAAACCAGAGTAAAAGTTTCTCCTGCAAACCGTTCCCTTTGTGCTAGATGAACGAACGTCTCTCCACATGCTCAGTTCTGAGAGATAAGTGTGTGTGAAAGCCATCCTTCACCTAGCTTGTTGGGAACACAAAGTTTCTCTTCAGTTGCAAACTCCCCTCCATACATATATATGGGAGGTACTAGCTCCAACTCGGTTTTACAGTGAAAACTGCAGGAACTTCAAACAGGCACTAGGAAACAGACTGAGAAACCAGAGTAAAAGTTTCTCCTGCAACCCGTTCCCTTTGTGCTAGATGAAGGAACGTCTCTCCACATGCTCAGTTCTGAGAGATAAGTGTGTGTGAAAGCCGTCCTTCAACTAGCTTGTTGGAAACACAAAGTTTCTCTTCAGTTGCAAACTCCACTCCACACATATATATGGGGAGGTACTAGCTCCAACTCGGTTTTACAGTGAAAACTGCAGGAACTTCCAACCGGCACTAGGAAACAGACTGAGAAACCAGAGTAAAAGTTTCTCCTGCAACCCATTCCCTTTGTGCTAGATGAACGAACGTCCCTCCACATGCTCAGTTCTGAGAGATAAGTGTGTGTGAAAGCCGTCCTTCACCTAGCTTGTTGAGAACACAAAGTTTCTCTTCAGTTGCAAACTCCACTCCACACATGTATATGGCTAGGTACTAGCTCCAACTCGGTTTTACAGTGAAAATTGCAGGAACTTCCAACCGGCACTAGGAAACAGACTGAGAAACCAGAGTAAAAGTTTCTCCTGCAACCCATTCCCTTTGTGCTAGATGAACGAACGTCCCTCCAAATGCTCAGTTCTGAGAGATAATTGTGTGTGAAAGCCGTCCTTCACCTAGCTTGTTGGGAACACAAAGTTTCTCTTCAGTTGCAAACTCCACTCCTTACATATATATGGAGAGGTACTAGCTCCAACTCGGTTTTACAGTGAAAACTGCAGGAACTTCAAACCGGCACTAGGAAACAGACCGAGAATCCAGAGTAAAAGTTTCTCTTGCAACCCGTTCCCTTTGTGCTAGATGAAAGTACGTCTCTCCACATGCTCAGTTCTGAGAGATAAGTGTGTGTGAAAGCCGTCCTTCACCTAGCTTGTTGGGAACACAAAGTTTCTCTTCAGTTGCAAACTCCACTCCATACATTTATATGGGGAGGTACTAGCTCCAACTCGGTTTTACAGTGAAAACTGCAGGAACTTCAAACCGGCACTAGGAAACAGACTGAGAAACCAGAGTAAAAGTTTCTCCTGCAACCCGTTCCCTTTGTGCTAGATGAACGAACGTCTCTCCACATGCTCAGTTCTGAGAGATAAGTGTGTGTGAAAGCCGTCCTTCACCTAGCTTGTTGGGAACACAAAGTTTCTCTTCAGTTGCAAACTCCAATCCATACATATGTATGGGGAGGTACTAGCTCCAACTCGGTTTTACAGTGAAAACTGCAGGAACTTCAAACCGGCACTAGGAAACAGACTGAGAAACCAGAGTAAAACTTTTTCTTACAACCCATTCCCATTGTGCTAGATGAACGAACGTCTCCCACATGCTCAGTTCTGAGAGATAAGTGTGTGTGAAAGCCGTCCTGCACCTTGCTTTTTGGGAACACAAAGTTTCTCTTCAGTTGCAAACACCACTCCATACATATATATGGGGAGGTACTAGCTCCAACTCGGTTTTACAGTGAAAACTGCAGGGACTTCATACTGGCACTAGGAAACAGACCGAGAAACCAGAGTAAATGTTTCTCCTGCAACCCGTTCCCTTTGTGCTAGATGAACGAACGTCTCTCCACATGCTCAGTTCTGAGAGATAAGTGTGTGTGAAAGCCGCCCTTCACCTAGCTAGTTGGGAACACAAAGTTTCTCTTCATTTGCAAACTCCACTCCATACATATATATGGGGAGGTACTAGCTCCAACTCGGTTTTACAGTGAAAACTGCAGGAACTTCAAACCGGCACTAGGAAACAGACAGAGAAACCAGAGTAAAAGTTTCTCCTGCAAACCGTTCCCTTTGTGCTAGATGAACGAACGTCTCTCCACATGCTCAGTTCTGAGAGATAAGTGTGTGTGAGAGCCGTCCTTCACCTAGCTTGTTGGGAACACAAAGTTTCTCTTCAGTTGCAAACTCCCCTCCATACATATATATGGGAGGTACTAGCTCCAACTCGGATTTACAGTGAAAACTGCAGGAACTTCAAACAGGCACTAGGAAACAGACTGAGAAACCAGAGTAAAAGTTTTTCCTGCAACCCGTTCCCTTTGTGCTAGATGAAGGAACGTCTCTCCACATGCTCAGTTCTGAGAGATAAGTGTGTGTGAAAGCCGTCCTTCAACTAGCTTGTTGGAAACACAAAGTTTCTCTTCAGTTGCAAACTCCACTCCACACATATATATGGGGAGGTACTAGCTCCAACTCGGTTTTACAGTGAAAACTGCAGGAACTTCCAACCGGCACTAGGAAACAGACTGAGAAACCAGAGTAAAAGTTTCTCCTGCAACCCATTCCCTTTGTGATAGATGAACGAACGTCCCTCCACATGCTCAGTTCTGAGAGATAAGTGTGTGTGAAAGCCGTCCTTCACCTAGCTTGTTGAGAACACAAAGTTTCTCTTCAGTTGCAAACTCCACTCCACACATATATATGGGGAGGTACTAGCTCCAACTCGGTTTTACAGTGAAAATTGCAGGAACTTCCAACCGGCACTAGGAAACAGACTGAGAAACCAGAGTAAAAGTTTCTCCTGCAACCCATTCCCTTTGTGCTAGATGAACGAACGTCCCTCCACATGCTCAGTTCGGAGAGATAATTGTGTGTGAAAGCCGTCCTTCACCTAGCTTGTTGGGAACACAAAGTTTCTCTTCAGTTGCAAACTCCACTCCTTACATATATATGGAGAGGTACTAGCTCCAACTCGGTTTTACAGTGAAAACTGCAGGAACTTCAAACCGGCACTAGGAAACAGACTGAGAAAACAGAGTAAAAGTTTCTCCTGCAACCAGTTCCCTTTGTGCTAGATGAACGAACGTCTCTCCACATGCTCAGTTCTGAGAGATAAGTGTGTGTGAAAGCCGTCCTTCACCTAGCTTGTTGGGAACACAAAGATTCTCTTCAGTTGCAAACTCCAATCCATACATATGTATGGGGAGGTACTAGCTCCAACTCGGTTTTACAGTGAAAACTGCAGGAACTTCAAACCGGCACTAGGAAACAGACTGAGAAACCAGAGTAAAACTTTTTCTTACAACCCATTCCCATTGTGCTAGATGAACGAACGTCTCCCACATGCTCAGTTCTGAGAGATAAGTGTGTGTGAAAGCCGTCCTGCACCTTGCTTTTTGGGAACACAAAGTTTCTCTTCAGTTGCAAACACCACTCCATACATATATATGGGGAGGTACTAGCTCCAACACGGTTTTACAGTGAAAACTGCAGGGACTTCATACTGGCACTAGGAAACAGACCGAGAAACCAGAGTAAATGTTTCTCCTGCAACCCGTTTCCTTTGTGCTAGATGAACGAACGTCTCTCCACATGCTCAGTTCTGAGAGATAAGTGTGTGTGAAAGCCGTCCTTCACCTAGCTTGTTGGGAACACAAAGTTTCTCTTCATTTGCAAACTCCACTCCATACATATATATGGGGAGGTACTAGCTCCAACTCGGTTTTACAGTGAAAACTGCAGGAACTTCAAACCGGCACTAGGAAACAGACAGAGAAACCAGAGTAAAAGTTTCTCCTGCAAACCGTTCCCTTTGTGCTAGATGAACGAACGTCTCTCCACATGCTCAGTTCTGAGAGATAAGTGTGTGTGAAAGCCATCCTTCACCTAGCTTGTTGGGAACACAAAGTTTCTCTTCAGTTGCAAACTCCCCTCCATACATATATATGGGAGGTACTAGCTCCAACTCGGTTTTACAGTGAAAACTGCAGGAAGTTCAAACAGGCACTAGGAAACAGACTGAGAAACCAGAGTAAAAGTTTTTCCTGCAACCCGTTCCCTTTGTGCTAGATGAAGGAACGTCTCTCCACATGCTCAGTTCTGAGAGATAAGTGTGTGTGAAAGCCGTCCTTCAACTAGCTTGTTGGAAACACAAAGTTTCTCTTCAGTTGCAAACTCCACTCCACACATATATATGGGGAGGTACTAGCTCCAACTCGGTTTTACAGTGAAAACTGCAGGAACTTCCAACCGGCACTAGGAAACAGACTGAGAAACCAGAGTAAAAGTTTCTCCTGCAACCCATTCCCTTTGTGCTAGATGAACGAACGTCCGTCCACATGCTCAGTTCTGAGAGATAAGTGTGTGTGAAAGCCGTCCTTCACCTAGCTTGTTGAGAACACAAAGTTTCTCTTCAGTTGCAAACTCCACTCCACACATATATATGGGGAGGTACTAGCTCCAACTCGGTTTTACAGTGAAAATTGCAGGAACTTCCAACCGGCACTAGGAAACAGACTGAGAAACCAGAGTAAAATTTCTCCTGCAACCCATTCCCTTTGTGCTAGATGAACGAACGTCCCTCCACATGCTCAGTTCTGAGAGATAATTGTGTGTGAAAGCCGTCCTTCACCTAGCTTGTTGGGAACACAAAGTTTCTCTTCAGTTGCAAACTCCACTCCTTACATATATATGGAGAGGTACTAGCTCCAACTCGGTTTTACAGTGAAAACTGCAGGAACTTCAATCAGGCACTAGGAAACAGACCGAGAATCCAGAGTAAAAGTTTCTCTTGCAACCCGTTCCCTTTGTGCTAGATGAACGTACGTCTCTCCACATGCTCAGTTCTGAGAGATAAGTGTGTGTGAAAGCCGTCCTTCACCTATCTTGTTGGGAACACAAAGTTTCTCTTCAGTTGCAAACTCCACTCCATACATTTATATGGGGAGGTACTAGCTCCAACTCGGTTTTACAGTGAAAACTGCAGGAACTTCAAACCGGCACTAGGAAACAGACTGAGAAACCAGAGTAAAAGTTTCTCCTGCAACCCGTTCCCTTTGTGCTAGATGAACGAACGTCTCTCCACATGCTCAGTTCTGAGAGATAAGTGTGTTTGAAAGCCGTCCTTCACCTAGCTTGTTGGGAACACAAAGTTTCTCTTCAGTTGCAAACTCCACTCGATACATATATATGGGTAGGTACTAGCTCCAACTCGGTTTTACAGTGAAAACTGCAGGAACTTCAAACCGGCACTAGGAAACAGACTGAGAAAACAGAGTAAAAGTTTCTCCTGCAACCAGTTCCCTTTGTGCTAGATGAACGAACGTCCCTCCACATGCTCAGTTCTGAGAGATAAGTGTGTGTGAAAGCCGTCCTTCACCTAGCTTGTTGGGAACACAAAGTTTCTCTTCAGTTGCAAACTCCAATCCATTCATATGTATGGGGAGGTACTAGCTCCAACTCGGTTTTACAGTGAAAACTGCAGGAACTTCAAACCGGCACTAGGAAACAGACTGAGAAACCAGAGTAAAAGTTTTTCCTGCAACCAGTTCCCTTTGTGCTAGATGAACGAACGTCTCTTCACATGCTCAGTTCTGAGAGATAAGTGTGTGTGAAAGCCGTCCTTTACCTAGCTTGTTGGGAATACAAAGTTTCTCTTCTGTTGCAAACTCCACTCCATACATATATAAGGGGAGGTACTAGCTCCAACTCGGTTTTACAGTTAAAACTGCAGGAACTTCAAACCGGCACTAGGAAACAGACCGAGAATCCAGAGTAAAAGTTTCTCTTGCAACCCGTTCCCTTTGTGCTAGATGAAAGTACGTCTCTCCACATGCTCATTTCTGAGAGATAAGTGTGTGTGAAAGCCGTCCTTCACCTAGCTTGTTGGGAACACAAAGTTTCTCTTCAGTTGCAAACTCCACTCCATACATTTATATGGGGAAGTACTAGCTCCAACTCGGTTTTACAGTGAAAACTGCAGGAACTTCAAACCGGCACTAGGAAACAGCCTGAGAAACCAGAGTAAAAGTTTCTCCTGCAACCCGTTCCGTTTGTGCTAGATGAACGAACGTCTCTCCACATGCTCAGTTCTGAGAGATAAGTGTGTTTGAAAGCCGTCCTTCACCTAGCTTGTTGGGAACACAAAGTTTCTCTTCAGTTGCAAACTCCACTCGATACATATATATGGGGAGGTACTAGCTCCAACTCGGTTTTACAGTGAAAACTGCAGGAACTTCAAACCGGCACTAGGAAACAGACTGAGAAAACAGAGTAAAAGTTTCTCCTGGAACCAGTTCCCTTTGTGCTAGATGAACGAACGTCTCTCCACATGCTCAGTTCTGAGAGATAAGTGTGTGTGAAAGCCGTCCTTCACCTAGCTTGTTGGGAACACAAAGTTTCTCTTCAGTTGCAAACTCCAATCCATACATATGTATGGGGAGGTACTAGCTCCAACTCGGTTTTACAGTGAAAACTGCAGGAACTTCAAACCGGCACTAGGAAACAGACTGAGAAACCAGAGTAAAAGTTTTTCTTACAACCCATTCACATTGTGCTAGATGAACGAACGTCTCCCACATGCTCAGTTCTGACAGATAAGTGTGTGTGAAAGCCGTCCTGCACCTTGCTTTTTGGGAACACAAAGTTTCTCTTCAGTTGCAAACACCACTCCATACATATATATGGGGAGGTACTAGCTCCAACTCGGTTTTACAGTGAAAACTGCAGGGACTTCATACTGGCACTAGGAAACAGACCGAGAAACCAGAGTAAATGTTACTACTGCAACCCGTTCCCTTTGTGCTAGATGAACGAACGTCTCTCCACATGCTCAGTTCTGAGAGATAAGTGTGTGTGAAAGCCGTCCTTCACCTAGCTTGTTGGGAACACAAAGTTTCTCTTCATTTGCAAACTCCACTCCATACATATATATGGGGAGGTACTAGCTCCAACTCGGTTTTACAGTGAAAACTGCAGGAACTTCAAACCGGCACTAGGAAACAGACAGAGAAACCAGAGTAAAAGTTTCTCCTGCAAACCGTTCCCTTTGTGCTAGATGAACGAACGTCTCTCCACATGCTCAGTTCTGAGAGATAAGTGTGTGTGAAAGCCATCCTTCACCTAGCTTGTTGGGAACACAAAGTTTCTCTTCAGTTGCAAACTCCCCTCCATACATATATATGGGAGGTACTAGCTCCAACTCGGTTTTACAGTGAAAACTGCAGGAACTTCAAACAGGCACTAGGAAACAGACTGAGAAACCAGAGTAAAAGTTTCTCCTGCAACCCGTTCCCTTTGTGCTAGATGAAGGAACGTCTCTCCACATGCTCAGTTCTGAGAGATAAGTGTGTGTGAAAGCCGTCCTTCAACTAGCTTGTTGGAAACACAAAGTTTCTCTTCAGTTGCAAACTCCACTCCACACATATATATGGGGAGGTACTAGCTCCAACTCGGTTTTACAGTGAAAACTGCAGGAACTTCCAACCGGCACTAGGAAACAGACTGAGAAACCAGAGTAAAAGTTTCTCCTGCAACCCATTCCCTTTGTGCTAGATGAACGAACGTCCCTCCACATGCTCAGTTCTGAGAGATAAGTGTGTGTGAAAGCCGTCCTTCACCTAGCTTGTTGAGAACACAAAGTTTCTCTTCAGTTGCAAACTCCACTCCACACATATATATGGGGAGGTACTAGCTCCAACTCGGTTTTACAGTGAAAATTGCAGGAACTTCCAACCGGCACTAGGAAACAGACTGAGAAACCAGAGTAAAAGTTTCTCCTGCAACCCATTCCCTTTGTGCTAGATGAACGAACGTCCCTCCACATGCTCAGTTCTGAGAGATAATTGTGTGTGAAAGCCGTCCTTCACCTAGCTTGTTGGGAACACAAAGTTTCTCTTCAGTTGCAAACTCCACTCCTTACATATATATGGAGAGGTACTAGCTCCAACTCGGTTTTACAGTGAAAACTGCAGGAACTTCAAACCGGCACTAGGAAACAGACCGAGAATCCAGAGTAAAAGTTTCTCTTGCAACCCGTTCCCTTTGTGCTAGATGAAAGTACGTCTCTCCACATGCTCAGTTCTGAGAGATAAGTGTGTGTGAAAGCCGTCCTTCACCTAGCTTGTTGTTAACACAAAGTTTCTCTTCAGTTGCAAACTCCACTCCATACATTTATATGGGGAGGTACTAGCTCCAACTCGGTTTTACAGTGAAAACTGCAGGAACTTCAAACCGGCACTAGGAAACAGACTGAGAAACCAGAGTAAAAGTTTCTCCTGCAACCCGTTCCCTTTGTGCTAGATGAACAAACGTCTCTCCACATGCTCAGTTCTGAGAGATAAGTGTGTTTGAAAGCCGTCCTTCACCTAGCTTGTTGGGAACACAAAGTTTCTCTTCAGTTGCAAACTCCACTCGATACATATATATGGGGAGGTACTAGCTCCAACTCGGTTTTACAGTGAAAACTGCAGGAACTTCAAACCGGCACTAGGAAACAGACAGAGAAACCAGAGTAAAAGTTTCTCCTGCAAACCGTTCCCTTTGTGCTAGATGAACGAACGTCTCTCCACATGCTCAGTTCTGAGAGATAAGTGTGTGTGAAAGCCATCCTTCACCTAGCTTGTTGGGAACACAAAGTTTCTCTTCAGTTGCAAACTCCCCTCCATACATATATATGGGAGGTACTAGCTCCAACTCGGTTTTACAGTGAAAACTGCAGGAACTTCAAACAGGCACTAGGAAACAGACTGAGAAACCAGAGTAAAAGTTTCTCCTGCAACCCGTTCCCTTTGTGCTAGATGAAGGAACGTCTCTCCACATGCTCAGTTCTGAGAGATAAGTGTGTGTGAAAGCCGTCCTTCAACTAGCTTGTTGGAAACACAAAGTTTCTCTTCAGTTGCAAACTCCACTCCACACATATATATGGGGAGGTACTAGCTCCAACTCGGTTTTACAGTGAAAACTGCAGGAACTTCCAACCGGCACTAGGAAACAGACTGAGAAACCAGAGTAAAAGTTTCTCCTGCAACCCATTCCCTTTGTGCTAGATGAACGAACGTCCCTCCACATGCTCAGTTCTGAGAGATAAGTGTGTGTGAAAGCCGTCCTTCACCTAGCTTGTTGAGAACACAAAGTTTCTCTTCAGTTGCAAACTCCACTCCACACATATATATGGGGAGGTACTAGCTCCAACTCGGTTTTACAGTGAAAATTGCAGGAACTTCCAACCGGCACTAGGAAACAGACTGAGAAACCAGAGTAAAAGTTTCTCCTGCAACCCATTCCCTTTGTGCTAGATGAACGAACGTCCCTCCACATGCTCAGTTCTGAGAGATAATTGTGTGTGAAAGCCGTCCTTCACCTAGCTTGTTGGGAACACAAAGTTTCTCTTCAGTTGCAAACTCCACTCCTTACATATATATGGAGAGGTACTAGCTCCAACTCGGTTTTACAGTGAAAACTGCAGGAACTTCAAACCGGCACTAGGAAACAGACCGAGAATCCAGAGTAAAAGTTTCTCTTGCAACCCGTTCCCTTTGTGCTAGATGAAAGTACGTCTCTCCACATGCTCAGTTCTGAGAGATAAGTGTGTGTGAAAGCCGTCCTTCACCTAGCTTGTTGTTAACACAAAGTTTCTCTTCAGTTGCAAACTCCACTCCATACATTTATATGGGGAGGTACTAGCTCCAACTCGGTTTTACAGTGAAAACTGCAGGAACTTCAAACCGGCACTAGGAAACAGACTGAGAAACCAGAGTAAAAGTTTCTCCTGCAACCCGTTCCCTTTGTGCTAGATGAACAAACGTCTCTCCACATGCTCAGTTCTGAGAGATAAGTGTGTTTGAAAGCCGTCCTTCACCTAGCTTGTTGGGAACACAAAGTTTCTCTTCAGTTGCAAACTCCACTCGATACATATATATGGGGAGGTACTAGCTCCAACTCGGTTTTACAGTGAAAACTGCAGGAACTTCAAACCGGCACTAGGAAACAGACTGAGAAAACAGAGTAAAAGTTTCTCCTGCAACCAGTTCCCTTTGTGCTAGATGAACGAACGTCTCTCCACATGCTCAGTTCTGAGAGATAAGTGTGTGTGAAAGCCGTCCTTCACCTAGCTTGTTGGGAACACAAAGTTTCTCTTCAGTTGCAAACTCCACTCGATACATATATATGGGGAGGTACTAGCTCCAACTCGGTTTTACAGTGAAAACTGCAGGAACTTCAAACCGGCACTAGGAAACAGACAGAGAAACCAGAGTAAAAGTTTCTCCTGCAAACCGTTCCCTTTGTGCTAGATGAACGAACGTCTCTCCACATGCTCAGTTCTGAGAGATAAGTGTGTGTGAAAGCCATCCTTCACCTAGCTTGTTGGGAACACAAAGTTTCTCTTCAGTTGCAAACTCCCCTCCATACATATATATGGGAGGTACTAGCTCCAACTCGGTTTTACAGTGAAAACTGCAGGAACTTCAAACAGGCACTAGGAAACAGACTGAGAAACCAGAGTAAAAGTTTCTCCTGCAACCCGTTCCCTTTGTGCTAGATGAAGGAACGTCTCTCCACATGCTCAGTTCTGAGAGATAAGTGTGTGTGAAAGCCGTCCTTCAACTAGCTTGTTGGAAACACAAAGTTTCTCTTCAGTTGCAAACTCCACTCCACACATATATATGGGGAGGTACTAGCTCCAACTCGGTTTTACAGTGAAAACTGCAGGAACTTCCAACCGGCACTAGGAAACAGACTGAGAAACCAGAGTAAAAGTTTCTCCTGCAACCCATTCCCTTTGTGCTAGATGAACGAACGTCCCTCCACATGCTCAGTTCTGAGAGATAAGTGTGTGTGAAAGCCGTCCTTCACCTAGCTTGTTGAGAACACAAAGTTTCTCTTCAGTTGCAAACTCCACTCCACACATATATATGGGGAGGTACTAGCTCCAACTCGGTTTTACAGTGAAAATTGCAGGAACTTCCAACCGGCACTAGGAAACAGACTGAGAAACCAGAGTAAAAGTTTCTCCTGCAACCCATTCCCTTTGTGCTAGATGAACGAACGTCCCTCCACATGCTCAGTTCTGAGAGATAATTGTGTGTGAAAGCCGTCCTTCACCTAGCTTGTTGGGAACACAAAGTTTCTCTTCAGTTGCAAACTCCACTCCTTACATATATATGGAGAGGTACTAGCTCCAACTCGGTTTTACAGTGAAAACTGCAGGAACTTCAAACCGGCACTAGGAAACAGACCGAGAATCCAGAGTAAAAGTTTCTCTTGCAACCCGTTCCCTTTGTGCTAGATGAAAGTACGTCTCTCCACATGCTCAGTTCTGAGAGATAAGTGTGTGTGAAAGCCGTCCTTCACCTAGCTTGTTGTTAACACAAAGTTTCTCTTCAGTTGCAAACTCCACTCCATACATTTATATGGGGAGGTACTAGCTCCAACTCGGTTTTACAGTGAAAACTGCAGGAACTTCAAACCGGCACTAGGAAACAGACTGAGAAACCAGAGTAAAAGTTTCTCCTGCAACCCGTTCCCTTTGTGCTAGATGAACAAACGTCTCTCCACATGCTCAGTTCTGAGAGATAAGTGTGTTTGAAAGCCGCCCTTCACCTAGCTTGTTGGGAACACAAAGTTTCTCTTCAGTTGCAAACTCCACTCGATACATATATATGGGGAGGTACTAGCTCCAACTCGGTTTTACAGTGAAAACTGCAGGAACTTCAAACCGGCACTAGGAAACAGACTGAGAAAACAGAGTAAAAGTTTCTCCTGCAACCAGTTCCCTTTGTGCTAGATGAACGAACGTCTCTCCACATGCTCAGTTCTGAGAGATAAGTGTGTGTGAAAGCCGTCCTTCACCTAGCTTGTTGGGAACACAAAGTTTCTCTTCAGTTGCAAACTCCAATCCATACATATGTATGGGGAGGTACTAGCTCCAACTCGGTTTTACAGTGAAAACTGCAGGAACTTCAAACCGGCACTAGGAAACAGACTGAGAAACCAGAGTAAAACTTTTTCTTACAACCCATTCCCATTGTGCTAGATGAACGAACGTCTCCCACATGCTCAGTTCTGAGAGATAAGTGTGTGTGAAAGCCGTCCTGCACCTTGCTTTTTGGGAACACAAAGTTTCTCTTCAGTTGCAAACACCACTCCATACATATATATGGGGAGGTACTAGCTCCAACTCGGTTTTACAGTGAAAACTGCAGGGACTTCATACTGGCACTAGGAAACAGACCGAGAAACCAGAGTAAATGTTTCTCCTGCAACCCGTTCCCTTTGTGCTAGATGAACGAACGTCTCTCCACATGCTCAGTTCTGAGAGATAAGTGTGTGTGAAAGCCGTCCTTCACCTAGCTAGTTGGGAACACAAAGTTTCTCTTCATTTGCAAACTCCACTCCATACATATATATGGGGAGGTACTAGCTCCAACTCGGTTTTACAGTGAAAACTGCAGGAACTTCAAACCGGCACTAGGAAACAGACAGAGAAACCAGAGTAAAAGTTTCTCCTGCAAACCGTTCCCTTTGTGCTAGATGAACGAACGTCTCTCCACATGCTCAGTTCTGAGAGATAAGTGTGTGTGAGAGCCGTCCTTCACCTAGCTTGTTGGGAACACAAAGTTTCTCTTCAGTTGCAAACTCCCCTCCATACATATATATGGGAGGTACTAGCTCCAACTCGGTTTTACAGTGAAAACTGCAGGAACTTCAAACAGGCACTAGGAAACAGACTGAGAAACCAGAGTAAAAGTTTTTCCTGCAACCCGTTCCCTTTGTGCTAGATGAAGGAACGTCTCTCCACATGCTCAGTTCTGAGAGATAAGTGTGTGTGAAAGCCGTCCTTCAACTAGCTTGTTGGAAACACAAAGTTTCTCTTCAGTTGCAAACTCCACTCCACACATATATATGGGGAGGTACTAGCTCCAACTCGGTTTTACAGTGAAAACTGCAGGAACTTCCAACCGGCACTAGGAAACAGACTGAGAAACCAGAGTAAAAGTTTCTCCTGCAACCCATTCCCTTTGTGATAGATGAACGAACGTCCCTCCACATGCACAGTTCTGAGAGATAAGTGTGTGTGAAAGCCGTCCTTCACCTAGCTTGTTGAGAACACAAAGTTTCTCTTCAGTTGCAAACTCCACTCCACACATATATATGGGGAGGTACTAGCTCCAACTCGGTTTTACAGTGAAAACTGCAGGAACTTCAAACCGGCACTAGGAAACAGACTGAGAAACCAGAGTAAAACTTTTTCTTACAACCCATTCCCATTGTGCTAGATGAACGAACGTCTCCCACATGCTCAGTCCTGAGAGATAAGTGTGTGTGAAAGCCGTCCTGCACCTTGCTTTTTGGGAACACAAAGTTTCTCTTCAGTTGCAAACACCACTCCTTACATATATATGGGGAGGTACTAGCTCCAACTCGGTTTTACAGTGAAAACTGCAGGGACTTCATACTGGCACTAGGAAACAGACCGAGAAACCAGAGTAAATGTTTCTCCTGCAACCCGTTTCCTTTGTGCTAGATGAACGAACGTCTCTCCACATGCTCAGTTCTGAGAGATAAGTGTGTGTGAAAGCCGTCCTTCACCTAGCTTGTTGGGAACACAAAGTTTCTCTTCATTTGCAAACTCCACTCCATACATATATATGGGGAGGTACTAGCTCCAACTCGGTTTTACAGTGAAAACTGCAGGAACTTCAAACCGGCACTAGGAAACAGACAGAGAAACCAGAGTAAAAGTTTCTCCTGCAAACCGTTCCCTTTGTGCTAGATGAACGAACGTCTCTCCACATGCTCAGTTCTGAGAGATAAGTGTGTGTGAAAGCCATCCTTCACCTAGCTTGTTGGGAACACAAAGTTTCTCTTCAGTTGCAAACTCCCCTCCATACATATATATGGGAGGTACTAGCTCCAACTCGGTTTTACAGTGAAAACTGCAGGAAGTTCAAACAGGCACTAGGAAACAGACTGAGAAACCAGAGTAAAAGTTTTTCCTGCAACCCGTTCCCTTTGTGCTAGATGAAGGAACTTCTCTCCACATGCTCAGTTCTGAGAGATAAGTGTGTGTGAAAGCCGTCCTTCAACTAGCTTGTTGGAAACACAAAGTTTCTCTTCAGTTGCAAACTCCACTCCACACATATATATGGGGAGGTACTAGCTCCAACTCGGTTTTACAGTGAAAACTGCAGGAACTTCCAACCGGCACTAGGAAACAGACTGAGAAACCAGAGTAAAAGTTTCTCCTGCAACCCATTCCCTTTGTGCTAGATGAACGAACGTCCCTCCACATGCTCAGTTCTGAGAGATAAGTGTGTGTGAAAGCCGTCCTTCACCTAGCTTGTTGAGAACACAAAGTTTCTCTTCAGTTGCAAACTCCACTCCACACATATATATGGGGAGGTACTAGCTCCAACTCGGTTTTACAGTGAAAATTGCAGGAACTTCCAACCGGCACTAGGAAACAGACTGAGAAACCAGAGTAAAATTTCTCCTGCAACCCATTCCCTTTGTGCTAGATGAACGAACGTCCCTCCACATGCTCAGTTCTGAGAGATAATTGTGTGTGAAAGCCGTCCTTCACCTAGCTTGTTGGGAACACAAAGTTTCTCTTCAGTTGCAAACTCCACTCCTTACATATATATGGAGAGGTACTAGCTCCAACTCGGTTTTACAGTGAAAACTGCAGGAACTTCAATCCGGCACTAGGAAACAGACCGAGAATCCAGAGTAAAAGTTTCTCTTGCAACCCGTTCCCTTTGTGCTAGATGAACGTACGTCTCTCCACATGCTCAGTTCTGAGAGATAAGTGTGTGTGAAAGCCGTCCTTCACCTATCTTGTTGGGAACACAAAGTTTCTCTTCAGTTGCAAACTCCACTCCATACATTTATATGGGGAGGTACTAGCTCCAACTCGGTTTTACAGTGAAAACTGCAGGAACTTCAAACCGGCACTAGGAAACAGACTGAGAAACCAGAGTAAAAGTTTCTCCTGCAACCCGTTCCCTTTGTGCTAGATGAACGAACGTCTCTCCACATGCTCAGTTCTGAGAGATAAGTGTGTTTGAAAGCCGTCCTTCACCTAGCTTGTTGGGAACACAAAGTTTCTCTTCAGTTGCAAACTCCACTCGATACATATATATGGGTAGGTACTAGCTCCAACTCGGTTTTACAGTGAAAACTGCAGGAACTTCAAACCGGCACTAGGAAACAGACTGAGAAAACAGAGTAAAAGTTTCTCCTGCAACCAGTTCCCTTTGTGCTAGATGAACGAACGTCCCTCCACATGCTCAGTTCTGAGAGATAAGTGTGTGTGAAAGCCGTCCTTCACCTAGCTTGTTGGGAACACAAAGTTTCTCTTCAGTTGCAAACTCCAATCCATACATATGTATGGGGAGGTACTAGCTCCAACTCGGTTTTACAGTGAAAACTGCAGGAACTTCAAACCGGCACTAGGAAACAGACTGAGAAACCAGAGTAAAAGTTTCTCCTGCAACCAGTTCCCTTTGTGCTAGATGAACGAACGTCTCTTCACATGCTCAGTTCTGAGAGATAAGTGTGTGTGAAAGCCGTCCTTTACCTAGCTTGTTGGGAATACAAAGTTTCTCTTCTGTTGCAAACTCCACTCCATACATATATAAGGGGAGGTACTAGCTCCAACTCGGTTTTACAGTGAAAACTGCAGGAACTTCAAACCGGCACTAGGAAACAGACCGAGAATCCAGAGTAAAAGTTTCTCTTGCAACCCGTTCCCTTTGTGCTAGATGAAAGTACGTCTCTCCACATGCTCATTTCTGAGAGATAAGTGTGTGTGAAAGCCGTCCTTCACCTAGCTTGTTGGGAACACAAAGTTTCTCTTCAGTTGCAAACTCCACTCCATACATTTATATGGGGAAGTACTAGCTCCAACTCGGTTTTACAGTGAAAACTGCAGGAACTTCAAACCGGCACTAGGAAACAACCTGAGAAACCAGAGTAAAAGTTTCTCCTGCAACCCGTTCCGTTTGTGCTAGATGAACGAACGTCTCTCCACATGCTCAGTTCTGAGAGATAAGTGTGTTTGAAAGCCGTCCTTCACCTAGCTTGTTGGGAACACAAAGTTTCTCTTCAGTTGCAAACTCCACTCGATACATATATATGGGGAGGTACTAGCTCCAACTCGGTTTTACAGTGAAAACTGCAGGAACTTCAAACCGGCACTAGGAAACAGACTGAGAAAACAGAGTAAAAGTTTCTCCTGCAACCAGTTCCCTTTGTGCTAGATGAACGAACGTCTCTCCACATGCTCAGTTCTGAGAGATAAGTGTGTGTGAAAGCCGTCCTTCACCTAGCTTGTTGGGAACACAAAGTTTCTCTTCAGTTGCAAACTCCAATCCATACATATGTATGGGGAGGTACTAGCTCCAACTCGGTTTTACAGTGAAAACTGCAGGAACTTCAAACCGGCACTAGGAAACAGACTGAGAAACCAGAGTAAATGTTTTTCTTACAACCCATTCACATTGTGCTAGATGAACGAACGTCTCCCACATGCTCAGTTCTGAGAGATAAGTGTGTGTGAAAGCCGTCCTGCACCTTGCTTTTTGGGAACACAAAGTTTCTCTTCAGTTGCAAACACCACTCCATACATATATATGGGGAGGTACTAGCTCCAACTCGGTTTTACAGTGAAAACTGCAGGGACTTCATACTGGCACTAGGAAACAGACCGAGAAACCAGAGTAAATGTTACTCCTGCAACCCGTTCCCTTTGTGCTAGATGAACGAACGTCTCTCCACATGCTCAGTTCTGAGAGATAAGTGTGTGTGAAAGCCGTCCTTCACCTAGCTTGTTGGGAACACAAAGTTTCTCTTCATTTGCAAACTCCACTCCATACATATATATGGGGAGGTACTAGCTCCAACTCGGTTTTACAGTGAAAACTGCAGGAACTTCAAACCGGCACTAGGAAACAGACAGAGAAACCAGAGTAAAAGTTTCTCCTGCAAACCGTTCCCTTTGTGCTAGATGAACGAATGTCTCTCCACATGCTCAGTTCTGAGAGATAAGTGTGTGTGAAAGCCATCCTTCACCTAGCTTGTTGGGAACACAAAGTTTCTCTTCAGTTGCAAACTCCCCTCCATACATATATATGGGAGGTACTAGCTCCAACTCGGTTTTACAGTGAAAACTGCAGGAACTTCAAACAGGCACTAGGAAACAGACTGAGAAACCAGAGTAAAAGTTTCTCCTGCAACCCGTTCCCTTTGTGCTAGATGAAGGAACGTCTCTCCACATGCTCAGTTCTGAGAGATAAGTGTGTGTGAAAGCCGTCCTTCAACTAGCTTGTTGGAAACACAAAGTTTCTCTTCAGTTGCAAACTCCACTCCACACATATATATGGGGAGGTACTAGCTCCAACTCGGTTTTACAGTGAAAACTGCAGGAACTTCCAACCGGCACTAGGAAACAGACTGAGAAACCAGAGTAAAAGTTTCTCCTGCAACCCATTCCCTTTGTGCTAGATGAACGAACGTCCCTCCACATGCTCAGTTCTGAGAGATAAGTGTGTGTGAAAGCCGTCCTTCACCTAGCTTGTTGAGAACACAAAGTTTCTCTTCAGTTGCAAACTCCACTCCACACATATATATGGGGAGGTACTAGCTCCAACTCGGTTTTACAGTGAAAATTGCAGGAACTTCCAACCGGCACTAGGAAACAGACTGAGAAACCAGAGTAAAAGTTTCTCCTGCAACCCATTCCCTTTGTGCTAGATGAACGAACGTCCCTCCACATGCTCAGTTCTGAGAGATAATTGTGTGTGAAAGCCGTCCTTCACCTAGCTTGTTGGGAACACAAAGTTTCTCTTCAGTTGCAAACTCCACTCCTTACATATATATGGAGAGGTACTAGCTCCAACTCGGTTTTACAGTGAAAACTGCAGGAACTTCAAACCGGCACTAGGAAACAGACTGAGAATCCAGAGTAAAAGTTTCTCTTGCAACCCGTTCCCTTTGTGCTAGATGAAAGTACGTCTCTCCACATGCTCAGTTCTGAGAGATAAGTGTGTGTGAAAGCCGTCCTTCACCTAGCTTGTTGGGAACACAAAGTTTCTCTTCAGTTGCAAACTCCACTCCATACATTTATATGGGGAGGTACTAGCTCCAACTCGGTTTTACAGTGAAAACTGCAGGAACTTCAAACCGGCACTAGGAAACAGACTGAGAAAACAGAGTAAAAGTTTCTCCTGCAACCCGTTCCCTTTGTGCTAGATGAACAAACGTCTCTCCACATGCTCAGTTCTGAGAGATAAGTGTGTTTGAAAGCCGTCCTTCACCTAGCTTGTTGGGAACACAAAGTTTCTCTTCAGTTGCAAACTCCACTCGATACATATATATGGGGAGGTACTAGCTCCAACTCGGTTTTACAGTGAAAACTGCAGGAACTTCAAACCGGCACTAGGAAACAGACTGAGAAAACAGAGTAAAAGTTTCTCCTGCAACCAGTTCCCTTTGTGCTAGATGAACGAACGTCTCTCCACATGCTCAGTTCTGAGAGATAAGTGTGTGTGAAAGCCGTCCTTCACCTAGCTTGTTGGGAACACAAAGTTTCTCTTCAGTTGCAAACTCCAATCCATACATATGTATGGGGAGGTACTAGCTCCAACTCGGTTTTACAGTGAAAACTGCAGGAACTTCAAACCGGCACTAGGAAACAGACTGAGAAACCAGAGTAAAACTTTTTCTTACAACCCATTCCCATTGTGCTAGATGAACGAACGTCTCCCACATGCTCAGTTCTGAGAGATAAGTGTGTGTGAAAGCCGTCCTGCACCTTGCTTTTTGGGAACACAAAGTTACTCTTCAGTTGCAAACACCACTCCATACATATATATGGGGAGGTACTAGCTCCAACTCGGTTTTACAGTGAAAACTGCAGGGACTTCATACTGGCACTAGGAAACAGACCGAGAAACCAGAGTAAATGTTTCTCCTGCAACCCGTTCCCTTTGTGCTAGATGAACGAACGTCTCTCCACATGCTCAGTTCTGAGAGATAAGTGTGTGTGAAAGCCGTCCTTCACCTAGCTAGTTGGGAACACAAAGTTTCTCTTCATTTGCAAACTCCACTCCATACATATATATGGGGAGGTACTAGCTCCAACTCGGTTTTACAGTGAAAACTGCAGGAACTTCAAACCGGCACTAGGAAACAGACAGAGAAACCAGAGTAAAAGATTCTCCTGCAAACCGTTCCCTTTGTGCTAGATGAACGAACGTCTCTCCACATGCTCAGTTCTGAGAGATAAGTGTGTGTGAGAGCCGTCCTTCACCTAGCTTGTTGG
Source organism: Camelus bactrianus (assembly GCF_048773025.1). Lineage (NCBI taxonomy): Eukaryota > Metazoa > Chordata > Mammalia > Artiodactyla > Camelidae > Camelus > Camelus bactrianus. The sequence goes on from NC_133565.1 coordinate 5,770,909, forward strand.
GAACACAAAGTTTCTCTTCAGTTGCAAACTCCCCTCCATACATATATATAGGAGGTACTAGCTCCAACTCGGTTTTACAGTGAAAACTGCAGGAACTTCAAACAGGCACTAGGAAACAGACTGAGAAACCAGAGTAAAAGTTTTTCCTGCAACCCGTTCCCTTTGTGCTAGACGAAGGAACGTCTCTCCACATGCTCACTTCTGAGAGATAAGTGTGTGTGAAAGCCGTCCTTCAACTAGCTTGTTGGAAACACAAAGTTTCTCTTCAGTTGCAAACTCCACTCCACACATATATATGGGGAGGTACTAGCTCCAACTCGGTTTTACAGTGAAAACTGCAGGAACTTCCAACCGGCACTAGGAAACAGACTGAGAAACCAGAGTAAAAGTTTCTCCTGCAACCCATTCCCTTTGTGATAGATGAACGAACGTCCCTCCACATGCTCAGTTCTGAGAGATAAGTGTGTGTGAAAGCCGTCCTTCACCTAGCTTGTTGAGAACACAAAGTTTCTCTTCAGTTGCAAACTCCACTCCACACATATATATGGGGAGGTACTAGCTCCAACTCGGTTTTACAGTGAAAATTGCAGGAACTTCCAACCGGCACTAGGAAACAGACTGAGAAACCAGAGTAAAAGTTTCTCCTGCAACCCATTCCCTTTGTGCTAGATGAACGAACGTCCCTCCACATGCTCAGTTCGGAGAGATAATTGTGTGTGAAAGCCGTCCTTCACCTAGCTTGTTGGGAACACAAAGTTTCTCTTCAGTTGCAAACTCCACTCCTTACATATATATGGAGAGGTACTAGCTCCAACTCGGTTTTACAGTGAAAACTGCAGGAACTTCAAACCGGCACTAGGAAACAGACTGAGAAAACAGAGTAAAAGTTTCTCCTGCAACCAGTTCCCTTTGTGCTAGATGAACGAACGTCTCTCCACATGCTCAGTTCTGAGAGATAAGTGTGTGTGAAAGCCGTCCTTCACCTAGCTTGTTGGGAACACAAAGATTCTCTTCAGTTGCAAACTCCAATCCATACATATGTATGGGGAGGTACTAGCTCCAACTCGGTTTTACAGTGAAAACTGCAGGAACTTCAAACCGGCACTAGGAAACAGACTGAGAAACCAGAGTAAAACTTTTTCTTACAACCCATTCCCATTGTGCTAGATGAACGAACGTCTCCCACATGCTCAGTTCTGAGAGATAAGTGTGTGTGAAAGCCGTCCTGCACCTTGCTTTTTGGGAACACAAAGTTTCTCTTCAGTTGCAAACACCACTCCATACATATATATGGGGAGGTACTAGCTCCAACTCGGTTTTACAGTGAAAACTGCAGGGACTTCATACTGGCACTAGGAAACAGACCGAGAAACCAGAGTAAATGTTTCTCCTGCAACCCGTTTCCTTTGTGCTAGATGAACGAACGTCTCTCCACATGCTCAGTTCTGAGAGATAAGTGTGTGTGAAAGCCGTCCTTCACCTAGCTTGTTGGGAACACAAAGTTTCTCTTCATTTGCAAACTCCACTCCATACATATATATGGGGAGGTACTAGCTCCAACTCGGTTTTACAGTGAAAACTGCAGGAACTTCAAACCGGCACTAGGAAACAGACAGAGAAACCAGAGTAAAAGTTTCTCCTGCAAACCGTTCCCTTTGTGCTAGATGAACGAACGTCTCTCCACATGCTCAGTTCTGAGAGATAAGTGTGTGTGAAAGCCATCCTTCACCTAGCTTGTTGGGAACACAAAGTTTCTCTTCAGTTGCAAACTCCCCTCCATACATATATATGGGAGGTACTAGCTCCAACTCGGTTTTACAGTGAAAACTGCAGGAACTTCAAACAGGCACTAGGAAACAGACTGAGAAACCAGAGTAAAAGTTTTTCCTGCAACCCGTTCCCTTTGTGCTAGATGAAGGAACGTCTCTCCACATGCTCAGTTCTGAGAGATAAGTGTGTGTGAAAGCCGTCCTTCAACTAGCTTGTTGGAAACACAAAGTTTCTCTTCAGTTGCAAACTCCACTCCACACATATATATGGGGAGGTACTAGCTCCAACTCGGTTTTACAGTGAAAACTGCAGGAACTTCCAACCGGCACTAGGAAACAGACTGAGAAACCAGAGTAAAAGTTTCTCCTGCAACCCATTCCCTTTGTGCTAGATGAACGAACGTCCCTCCACATGCTCAGTTCTGAGAGATAAGTGTGTGTGAAAGCCGTCCTTCACCTAGCTTGTTGAGAACACAAAGTTTCTCTTCAGTTGCAAACTCCACTCCACACATATATATGGGGAGGTACTAGCTCCAACTCGGTTTTACAGTGAAAATTGCAGGAACTTCCAACCGGCACTAGGAAACAGACTGAGAAACCAGAGTAAAAGTTTCTCCTGCAACCCATTCCCTTTGTGCTAGATGAACGAACGTCCCTCCACATGCTCAGTTCTGAGAGATAATTGTGTGTGAAAGCCGTCCTTCACCTAGCTTGTTGGGAACACAAAGTTTCTCTTCAGTTGCAAACACCACTCCTTACATATATATGGAGAGGTACTAGCTCCAACTCGGTTTTACAGTGAAAACTGCAGGAACTTCAATCCGGCACTAGGAAACAGACCGAGAATCCAGAGTAAAAGTTTCTCTTGCAACCCGTTCCCTTTGTGCTAGATGAACGTACGTCTCTCCACATGCTCAGTTCTGAGAGATAAGTGTGTGTGAAAGCCGTCCTTCACCTATCTTGTTGGGAACACAAAGTTTCTCTTCAGTTGCAAACTCCACTCCATACATTTATATGGGGAGGTACTAGCTCCAACTCGGTTTTACAGTGAAAACTGCAGGAACTTCAAACCGGCACTAGGAAACAGACTGAGAAACCAGAGTAAAAGTTTCTCCTGCAACCCGTTCCCTTTGTGCTAGATGAACGAACGTCTCTCCACATGATCAGTTCTGAGAGATAAGTGTGTTTGAAAGCCGTCCTTCACCTAGCTTGTTGGGAACACAAAGTTTCTCTTCAGTTGCAAACTCCACTCGATACATATATATGGGTAGGTACTAGCTCCAACTCGGTTTTACAGTGAAAACTGCAGGAACTTCAAACCGGCACTAGGAAACAGACTGAGAAAACAGAGTAAAAGTTTCTCCTGCAACCAGTTCCCTTTGTGCTAGATGAACGAACGTCTCTCCACATGCTCAGTTCTGAGAGATAAGTGTGTGTGAAAGCCGTCCTTCACCTAGCTTGTTGGGAACACAAAGTTTCTCTTCAGTTGCAAACTCCAATCCATACATATGTATGGGGAGGTACTAGCTCCAACTCGGTTTTACAGTGAAAACTGCAGGAACTTCAAACCGGCACTAGGAAACAGACTGAGAAACCAGAGTAAAAGTTTCTCCTGCAACCAGTTCCCTTTGTGCTAGATGAACGAACGTCTCTTCACATGCTCAGTTCTGAGAGATAAGTGTGTGTGAAAGCCGTCCTTTACCTAGCTTGTTGGGAATACAAAGTTTCTCTTCTGTTGCAAACTCCACTCCATACATATATAAGGGGAGGTACTAGCTCCAACTCGGTTTTACAGTGAAAACTGCAGGAACTTCAAACCGGCACTAGGAAACAGACCGAGAATCCAGAGTAAAAGTTTCTCTTGCAACCCGTTCCCTTTGTGCTAGATGAAAGTACGTCTCTCCACATGCTCAGTTCTGAGAGATAAGTGTGTGTGAAAGCCGTCCTTCACCTAGCTTGTTGGGAACACAAAGTTTCTCTTCAGTTGCAAACTCCACTCCATACATTTATATGGGGAAGTACTAGCTCCAACTCGGTTTTACAGTGAAAACTGCAGGAACTTCAAACCGGCACTAGGAAACAGCCTGAGAAACCAGAGTAAAAGTTTCTCCTGCAACCCGTTCCCTTTGTGCTAGATGAACGAACGTCTCTCCACATGCTCAGTTCTGAGAGATAAGTGTGTTTGAAAGCCGTCCTTCACCTAGCTTGTTGGGAACACAAAGTTTCTCTTCAGTTGCAAACTCCACTCGATACATATATATGGGGAGGTACTAGCTCCAACTCGGTTTTACAGTGAAAACTGCAGGAACTTCAAACCGGCACTAGGAAACAGACTGAGAAAACAGAGTAAAAGTTTCTCCTGCAACCAGTTCCCTTTGTGCTAGATGAACGAACGTCTCTCCACATGCTCAGTTCTGAGAGATAAGTGTGTGTGAAAGCCGTCCTTCACCTAGCTTGTTGGGAACACAAAGATTCTCTTCAGTTGCAAACTCCAATCCATACATATGTATGGGGAGGTACTAGCTCCAACTCGGTTTTACAGTGAAAACTGCAGGAACTTCAAACCGGCACTAGGAAACAGACTGAGAAACCAGAGTAAAAGTTTTTCTTACAACCCATTCACATTGTGCTAGATGAACGAACGTCTCCCACATGCTCAGTTCTGAGAGATAAGTGTGTGTGAAAGCCGTCCTGCACCTTGCTTTTTGGGAACACAAAGTTTCTCTTCAGTTGCAAACACCACTCCATACATATATATGGGGAGGTACTAGCTCCAACTCGGTTTTACAGTGAAAACTGCAGGGACTTCATACTGGCACTAGGAAACAGACCGAGAAACCAGAGTAAATGTTTCTCCTGCAACCCGTTCCCTTTGTGCTAGATGAACGAACGTCTCTCCACATGCTCAGTTCTGAGAGATAAGTGTGTGTGAAAGCCGTCCTTCACCTAGCTTGTTGGGAACACAAAGTTTCTCTTCATTTGCAAACTCCACTCCATACATATATATGGGGAGGTACTAGCTCCAACTCGGTTTTACAGTGAAAACTGCAGGAACTTCAAACCGGCACTAGGAAACAGACAGAGAAACCAGAGTAAAAGTTTCTCCTGCAAACCGTTCCCTTTGTGCTAGATGAACGAACGTCTCACCACATGCTCAGTTCTGAGAGATAAGTGTGTGTGAAAGCCATCCTTCACCTAGCTTGTTGGGAACACAAAGTTTCTCTTCAGTTGCAAACTCCCCTCCATACATATATATGGGAGGTACTAGCTCAAACTCGGTTTTACAGTGAAAACTGCAGGAACTTCAAACAGGCACTAGGAAACAGACTGAGAAACCAGAGTAAAAGTTTTTCCTGCAACCCGTTCCCTTTGTGCTAGATGAAGGAACGTCTCTCCACATACTCAGTTCTGAGAGATAAGTGTGTGTGAAAGCCGTCCTTCAACTAGCTTGTTGGAAACACAAAGTTTCTCTTCAGTTGCAAACTCCACTCCACAAATATATATGGGGAGGTACTAGCTCCAACTCGGTTTTACAGTGAAAACTGCAGGAACTTCCAACCGGCACTAGGAAACAGACTGAGAAACCAGAGTAAAAGTTTCTCCTGCAACCCGTTCCCTTTGTGCTAGATGAACGAACGTCTCTCCACATGCTCAGTTCTGAGAGATAAGTGTGTTTGAAAGCCGTCCTTCACCTAGCTTGTTGGGAACACAAAGTTTCTCTTCAGTTGCAAACTCCACTCGATACATATATATGGGGAGGTACTAGCTCCAACTCGGTTTTACAGTGAAAACTGCAGGAACTTCAAACCGGCACTAGGAAACAGACTGAGAAAACAGAGTAAAAGTTTCTCCTGCAACCAGTTCCCTTTGTGCTAGATGAACGAACGTCTCTCCACATGCTCAGTTCTGAGAGATAAGTGTGTGTGAAAGCCGTCCTTCACCTAGCTTGTTGGGAACACAAAGTTTCTCTTCAGTTGCAAACTCCAATCCATACATATGTATGGGGAGGTACTAGCTCCAACTCGGTTTTACAGTGAAAACTGCAGGAACTTCAAACCGGCACTAGGAAACAGACTGAGAAACCAGAGTAAAAGTTTCTCCTGCAACCAGTTCCCTTTGTGCTAGATGAACGAACGTCTCTTCACATGCTCAGTTCTGAGAGATAAGTGTGTGTGAAAGCCGTCCTTCACCTAGCTTGTTGGGAATACAAAGTTTCTCTTCTGTTGCAAACTCCACTCCATACATATATAAGGGGAGGTACTAGCTCCAACTCGGTTTTACAGTGAAAACTGCAGGAACTTCAAACCGGCATTAGGAAACAGGCTGAGAACCCAGATTAAAATTTCTCCTGCAACCCGTTCCCTTTGTGCTAGATGAACGAACGTCTCTCCACATGCTCAGTTCTGAGAGATAAGTGTGTGTGAAAGCCGTCCTTCACCTAGCTTGTTGGGAACACAAAGTTTCTCTTCATTTGCAAACTCCATTCCATACATATATATGGGGAGGTACTAGCTCCAACTCGGTTTTACAGTGAAAAGTGCAGGAACTTCAAACCGGCACTAGGGAACAGACTGAGAAACCAGAGTAAAAGTTTTTCCTGCAACCCATTCCCATTGTGCTAGATGAACGAACGTCTCCCACATGCTCAGTTCTGAGAGATAAGTGTGTGTGAAAGCCGTCCTTCACCTAGCTTGTTGGGAACACAAAGTTTCTCTTCAGTTGCAAACTCCACTCCATACATTTATATGGGGAGGTACTAGCTCCAACTCGGTTTTACAGTGAAAACTGCAGGAACTTCAAACCGGCACTAGGAAACAGACTGAGAAACCAGAGTAAAAGTTTCTCCTGCAACCCGTTGACTTTGTGCTAGATTAACGAACGTCTCTCCACATGCTCAGTTCTGAGAGATAAGTGTGTTTGAAAGCCGTCCTTCACCTAGCTTGTTGGGAACACAAAGTTTCTCTTCAGTTGCAAACTCCACTCGATACATATATATGGGGAGGTACTAGCTCCAACTCGGTTTTACAGTGAAAACTGCAGGAACTTCAAACCGGCACTACGAAACAGACTGAGAAAACAGAGTAAAAGTTTCTCCTGCAACCAGTTCCCTTTGTGCTAGATGAACGAACGTCTCTCCACATGCTCAGTTCTGAGAGATAAGTGTGTGTGAAAGCCGTCCTTCACCTAGCTTGTTGGGAACACAAAGTTTCTCTTCAGTTGCAAACTCCAATCCATACATATGTATGGGGAGGTACTAGCTCCAACTCGGTTTTACAGTGAAAACTGCAGGAACTTCAAACCGGCACTAGGAAACAGACTGAGAAACCAGAGTAAAAGTTTTTCTTACAACCCATTCACATTGTGCTAGATGAACGAACGTCTCCCACATGCTCAGTTCTGAGAGATAAGTGTGTGTGAAAGCCATCCTTCACCTAGCTTGTTGGGAACACAAAGTTTCTCTTCAGTTGCAAACTCCCCTCCATACATATATATGGGAGGTACTAGCTCCAACTCGGTTTTACAGTGAAAACTGCAGGAACTTCAAACAGGCACTAGGAAACAGACTGAGAAACCAGAGTAAAAGTTTTTCCTGCAACCCGTTCCCTTTGTGCTAGATGAAGGAACGTCTCTCCACATACTCAGTTCTGAGAGATAAGTGTGTGTGAAAGCCGTCCTTCAACTAGCTTGTTGGAAACACAAAGTTTCTCTTCAGTTGCAAACTCCACTCCACACATATATATGGGGAGGTACTAGCTCCAACTCGGTTTTACAGTGAAAACTGCAGGAACTTCCAACCGGCACTAGGAAACAGACTGAGAAACCAGAGTAAAAGTTTCTCCTGCAACCCGTTCCCTTTGTGCTAGATGAACGAACGTCTCTCCACATGCTCAGTTCTGAGAGATAAGTGTGTTTGAAAGCCGTCCTTCACCTAGCTTGTTGGGAACACAAAGTTTCTCTTCAGTTGCAAACTCCACTCGATACATATATATGGGGAGGTACTAGCTCCAACTCGGTTTTACAGTGAAAACTGCAGGAACTTCAAACCGGCACTAGGAAACAGACTGAGAAAACAGAGTAAAAGTTTCTCCTGCAACCCGTTCCCTTTGTGCTAGATGAACGAACGTCTCTCCACATGCTCAGTTCTGAGAGATAAGTGTGTGTGAAAGCCGTCCTTCACCTAGCTTGTTGGGAACACAAAGTTTCTCTTCAGTTGCAAACTCCAATCCATACATATGTATGGGGAGGTACTAGCTCCAACTCGGTTTTACAGTGAAAACTGCAGGAACTTCAAACCGGCACTAGGAAACAGACTGAGAAACCAGAGTAAAAGTTTCTCCTGCAACCAGTTCCCTTTGTGCTAGATGAACGAACGTCTCTTCACATGCTCAGTTCTGAGAGATAAGTGTGTGTGAAAGCCGTCCTTCACCTAGCTTGTTGGGAATACAAAGTTTCTCTTCTGTTGCAAACTCCACTCCATACATATATAAGGGGAGGTACTAGCTCCAACTCGGTTTTACAGTGAAAACTGCAGGAACTTCAAACCGGCATTAGGAAACAAGCTGAGAACCCAGATTAAAATTTCTCCTGCAACCCGTTCCCTTTGTGCTAGATGAACGAACGTCTCTCCACATGCTCAGTTCTGAGAGATAAGTGTGTGTGAAAGCCGTCCTTCACCTAGCTTGTTGGGAACACAAAGTTTCTCTTCATTTGCAAACTCCACTCCATACATATATATGGGGAGGTACTAGCTCCAACTCGGTTTTACAGTGAAAACTGCAGGAACTTCAAACCGGCACTAGGGAACAGACTGAGAAACCAGAGTAAAAGTTTTTCCTGCAACCCATTCCCATTGTGCTAGATGAACGAACGTCTCCCACATGCTCAGTTCTGAGAGATAAGTGTGTGTGAAAGCCGTCCTGCACCTTGCTTGTTGGGAACACAAAGTTTCTCTTCAGTTGCAAACACCACTCCATACATATATATGGGGAGGTACTAGCTCCAACTCGGTTTTACAGTGAAAACTGCAGTAACATCATACTGGCACTAGGAAACAGACTGAGAAACCAGAGTAAATGTTTCTCCTGCAACCCGTTCCCTTTGTGCTAGATGAACGAACGTCTCTCCACATGCTCAGTTCTGAGAGATAAGTGTGTGTGAAAGCGGTCCTTCACCTAGCTTGTTGGGAACACAAAGTTTCTCTTCAGTTGCAAACCCCCCTCCATACATATATATGGGGAGTTACTAGCTCCAACTCTGTTTTACAGTGAAAAGTGCAGGAACTTCAAACCGGCACTAGGAAACAGACTGAGAAACCAGAGTAAAAGTTTCTCCTGCAACCCGTTCCCTTTGTGCTAGATGAACGAACGTCTCTCCACATGCTCAGTTCTGAGAGATTAGTGTGTGTGAAAGCCGTCCTTCACCTAGCTTGTTGGGAACACAAAGTTTCTCTTCAGTTGCTAACTCCACTCCATACATATATATGGGGAAGTACTAGCTCCAACTCAGTTTTACAGTGAAAACTGCAGGAACTTCAAACCGGCACTAGGAAACAGACTGAGAAACCAGAGTAAAAGTTTCTCCTGCAACCCGGTCCTTTTGTGCTAGATGAACGAAAGTCTGTCCACATGCTCAGTTCTGAGAGATAATTGTGTGTGAAAGCCGTCCTTCACCTAGCTTGTTGGGAACACAAAGTTTCTCTTCAGTTGCAAACTCCAATCCGTAAATATATGTGGGAATGTACTAGCTCCAACTGGGATTTACAGTGAAAATTGCAGGAAATTCAAACCGGCACTAGGAAACAGACTGAGAAACCAGAGTAAAAATATTTCCTGCAACCCGTTCCTTTTGTGCTAGATGAACGAAAGTCTGTCCACATGCTCAGTTCTGAGAGATAATTGTGTGTGAAAGCCGTCCTTCACCTAGCTTGTTGGGAACACAAAGTTTCTCTTCAGTTGCAAACTCCACTCCGTAAATATATGTGGGAATGTACTAGCTCCAACTCGGATTTACAGTGAAAATTGCAGGAACTTCAAACCGGCACTAGGAAACAGACTGAGAAACCAGAGTAAAAGTTTCTCCTGCAACCCATTCCCTTTGAGCTAGATGAACGAACGTCCCTCCACATGCTCAGTTCTGAGAGATAAGTGTGTGTGAAAGCCGTCCTTCACCTAGCTTGTTGGGAATACAAAGTTTCTCTTCAGTTGCAAAGTCCACTCCATACATATATATGGGGAGGTACTAGCTCCAACTCGGTTTTACAGTGAAAACTGCAGGAACTTCAAACAGGCACTAGGAAACAGACTGAGAAACCAGAGTAATAGTTTTTCCTGCAACCCGTTCCCTTTGTGCTAGATGAACGAACGTCTCTCCACATGCTCAGTTCTGACAGATAAGTGTGTGTGAAAGCCGTCCTGCACCTAGCTTGTTGGGAACACAAAGTTTCTCTTCAGTTGCCAACTCCACTCCATACATTTATATGGGGAGGAACTAGCTACAACTCGGTTATACAGTGAAAACTGCAGGAACTTCAAACCGGCACTAGGAAACAGACTGAGAAACCAGAGTAAAAGTTTCTCCTGCAACCCGTTCCCTTTGTGCTAGATGAACGAACGTCTCTCCACATGCTCAGTTCTGAGAGATAAGTGTGTTTGAAAGCCGTCCTTCACCTAGCTTGTTGGGAACACAAAGTTTCTCTTCAGTTGCAAACTCCCCTCCATACATATATATGGGGAGGTACTAGCTCCAACTCGGTTTTACAGTGAAAACTGCAGGAACTTCAAACAGGCACTAGGAAACAGACTGAGAAACCAGAGTAAAAGTTTTTCCTGCAACCCGTTCCCTTTGTGCTAGATGAACGAACGTCTCTCCACATGCTCAGTTCTGAGAGATAAGTGTGTGTAAAAGCCGTCATTCACTTAGCTTGTTGGGAACACAAAGTTTCTCTTCAGTTGCAAACTCCACTCCATACATATATATGGGGAGTTACTTGCTCCAACTCGGTTTTACAGTGAAAACTGCAGGAACTTCAAACCGGCACTTGGAAACAAACTGAGAAACCAGAGTAAAAGTTTCTCCTGCAACCCGTTCCCTTTGTGCTAGATGAACGAACGTCTCTCCACATGCTCAGTTCTGAGAGATTAGTGTGTGTGAAAGCCGTCCTTCACCTAGCTTGTTGGGAACACAAAGTTTCTCTTCAGTTGCTAACTCCACTCCATACATATATATGGGGAAGTACTAGCTCCAACTCGGTTTTACAGTGAAAACTGCAGGAACTTCAAACCGGCACTAGGAAACAGACTGAGAAACCAGAGTAAAAGTTTCTCCTGCAACCCGTTCCTTTTGTGCTAGATGAACGAAAGTCTGTCCACATGCTCAGTTCTGAGAGATAATTGTGTGTGAAAGCCGTCCTTCACCTAGCTTGTTGGGAACACAAAGTTTCTCTTCAGTTGCTAACTCCACTCCGTACATATATATGGGAATGTACTAGCTCCAACTCGGATTTACAGTGAAAATTGCAGGAACTTCATACCGGCACTAGGAAACAGACTGAGAAACCAGAGTAAAAATATCTCCTGCAAACCGTTCCCTTTGTGCTAGATGAACGAACGTCTCTGCACATGCTCAGTTCTGAGAGATAAGTGTGTGTGAAAGCCGTCCTTCACCTAGCTTGTTGGGAACACAAAGTTTCTCTTCAGGTGCAAACTCCACTCCATACATATATATGGAGAGGTACTAGCTCAAACTCGGTTTTACAGTGAAAACTGCAGGAACTTCAAACAGGCACTAGGAAACAGACTGAGAAACCAGAGTAAAAGTTTTTCCTGCAACCCGTTCCCTTTGTGCTAGATGAAGGAACGTCTCTCCACATACTCAGTTCTGAGAGATAAGTGTGTGTGAAAGCCGTCCTTCAACTAGCTTGTTGGAAACACAAAGTTTCTCTTCAGTTGCAAACTCCACTCCACAAATATATATGGGGAGGTACTAGCTCCAACTCGGTTTTACAGTGAAAACTGCAGGAACTTCCAACCGGCACTAGGAAACAGACTGAGAAACCAGAGTAAAAGTTTCTCCTGCAACCCGTTCCCTTTGTGCTAGATGAACGAACGTCTCTCCACATGCTCAGTTCTGAGAGATAAGTGTGTTTGAAAGCCGTCCTTCACCTAGCTTGTTGGGAACACAAAGTTTCTCTTCAGTTGCAAACTCCACTCGATACATATATATGGGGAGGTACTAGCTCCAACTCGGTTTTACAGTGAAAACTGCAGGAACTTCAAACCGGCACTAGGAAACAGACTGAGAAAACAGAGTAAAAGTTTCTCCTGCAACCAGTTCCCTTTGTGCTAGATGAACGAACGTCTCTCCACATGCTCAGTTCTGAGAGATAAGTGTGTGTGAAAGCCGTCCTTCACCTAGCTTGTTGGGAACACAAAGTTTCTCTTCAGTTGCAAACTCCAATCCATACATATGTATGGGGAGGTACTAGCTCCAACTCGGTTTTACAGTGAAAACTGCAGGAACTTCAAACCGGCATTAGGAAACAGGCTGAGAACCCAGATTAAAATTTCTCCTGCAACCCGTTCCCTTTGTGCTAGATGAACGAACGTCTCTCCACATGCTCAGTTCTGAGAGATAAGTGTGTGTGAAAGCCGTCCTTCACCTAGCTTGTTGGGAACACAAAGTTTCTCTTCATTTGCAAACTCCATTCCATACATATATATGGGGAGGTACTAGCTCCAACTCGGTTTTACAGTGAAAAGTGCAGGAACTTCAAACCGGCACTAGGGAACAGACTGAGAAACCAGAGTAAAAGTTTTTCCTGCAACCCATTCCCATTGTGCTAGATGAACGAACGTCTCCCACATGCTCAGTTCTGAGAGATAAGTGTGTGTGAAAGCCGTCCTTCACCTAGCTTGTTGGGAACACAAAGTTTCTCTTCAGTTGCAAACTCCACTCCATACATTTATATGGGGAGGTACTAGCTCCAACTCGGTTTTACAGTGAAAACTGCAGGAACTTCAAACCGGCACTAGGAAACAGACTGAGAAACCAGAGTAAAAGTTTCTCCTGCAACCCGTTGACTTTGTGCTAGATGAACGAACGTCTCTCCACATGCTCAGTTCTGAGAGATAAGTGTGTTTGAAAGCCGTCCTTCACCTAGCTTGTTGGGAACACAAAGTTTCTCTTCAGTTGCAAACTCCACTCGATACATATATATGGGGAGGTACTAGCTCCAACTCGGTTTTACAGTGAAAACTGCAGGAACTTCAAACCGGCACTACGAAACAGACTGAGAAAACAGAGTAAAAGTTTCTCCTGCAACCAGTTCCCTTTGTGCTAGATGAACGAACGTCTCTCCACATGCTCAGTTCTGAGAGATAAGTGTGTGTGAAAGCCGTCCTTCACCTAGCTTGTTGGGAACACAAAGTTTCTCTTCAGTTGCAAACTCCAATCCATACATATGTATGGGGAGGTACTAGCTCCAACTCGGTTTTACAGTGAAAACTGCAGGAACTTCAAACCGGCACTAGGAAACAGACTGAGAAACCAGAGTAAAAGTTTTTCTTACAACCCATTCACATTGTGCTAGATGAACGAACGTCTCCCACATGCTCAGTTCTGAGAGATAAGTGTGTGTGAAAGCCATCCTTCACCTAGCTTGTTGGGAACACAAAGTTTCTCTTCAGTTGCAAACTCCCCTCCATACATATATATGGGAGGTACTAGCTCCAACTCGGTTTTACAGTGAAAACTGCAGGAACTTCAAACAGGCACTAGGAAACAGACTGAGAAACCAGAGTAAAAGTTTTTCCTGCAACCCGTTCCCTTTGTGCTAGATGAAGGAACGTCTCTCCACATACTCAGTTCTGAGAGATAAGTGTGTGTGAAAGCCGTCCTTCAACTAGCTTGTTGGAAACACAAAGTTTCTCTTCAGTTGCAAACTCCACTCCACACATATATATGGGGAGGTACTAGCTCCAACTCGGTTTTACAGTGAAAACTGCAGGAACTTCCAACCGGCACTAGGAAACAGACTGAGAAACCAGAGTAAAAGTTTCTCCTGCAACCCGTTCCCTTTGTGCTAGATGAACGAACGTCTCTCCACATGCTCAGTTCTGAGAGATAAGTGTGTTTGAAAGCCGTCCTTCACCTAGCTTGTTGGGAACACAAAGTTTCTCTTCAGTTGCAAACTCCACTCGATACATATATATGGGGAGGTACTAGCTCCAACTCGGTTTTACAGTGAAAACTGCAGGAACTTCAAACCGGCACTAGGAAACAGACTGAGAAAACAGAGTAAAAGTTTCTCCTGCAACCCGTTCCCTTTGTGCTAGATGAACGAACGTCTCTCCACATGCTCAGTTCTGAGAGATAAGTGTGTGTGAAAGCCGTCCTTCACCTAGCTTGTTGGGAACACAAAGTTTCTCTTCAGTTGCAAACTCCAATCCATACATATGTATGGGGAGGTACTAGCTCCAACTCGGTTTTACAGTGAAAACTGCAGGAACTTCAAACCGGCACTAGGAAACAGACTGAGAAACCAGAGTAAAAGTTTCTCCTGCAACCAGTTCCCTTTGTGCTAGATGAACGAACGTCTCTTCACATGCTCAGTTCTGAGAGATAAGTGTGTGTGAAAGCCGTCCTTCACCTAGCTTGTTGGGAATACAAAGTTTCTCTTCTGTTGCAAACTCCACTCCATACATATATAAGGGGAGGTACTAGCTCCAACTCGGTTTTACAGTGAAAACTGCAGGAACTTCAAACCGGCATTAGGAAACAAGCTGAGAACCCAGATTAAAATTTCTCCTGCAACCCGTTCCCTTTGTGCTAGATGAACGAACGTCTCTCCACATGCTCAGTTCTGAGAGATAAGTGTGTGTGAAAGCCGTCCTTCACCTAGCTTGTTGGGAACACAAAGTTTCTCTTCATTTGCAAACTCCACTCCATACATATATATGGGGAGGTACTAGCTCCAACTCGGTTTTACAGTGAAAACTGCAGGAACTTCAAACCGGCACTAGGGAACAGACTGAGAAACCAGAGTAAAAGTTTTTCCTGCAACCCATTCCCATTGTGCTAGATGAACGAACGTCTCCCACATGCTCAGTTCTGAGAGATAAGTGTGTGTGAAAGCCGTCCTGCACCTTGCTTGTTGGGAACACAAAGTTTCTCTTCAGTTGCAAACACCACTCCATACATATATATGGGGAGGTACTAGCTCCAACTCGGTTTTACAGTGAAAACTGCAGTAACATCATACTGGCACTAGGAAACAGACTGAGAAACCAGAGTAAATGTTTCTCCTGCAACCCGTTCCCTTTGTGCTAGATGAACGAACGTCTCTCCACATGCTCAGTTCTGAGAGATAAGTGTGTGTGAAAGCGGTCCTTCACCTAGCTTGTTGGGAACACAAAGTTTCTCTTCAGTTGCAAACCCCCCTCCATACATATATATGGGGAGTTACTAGCTCCAACTCTGTTTTACAGTGAAAAGTGCAGGAACTTCAAACCGGCACTAGGAAACAGACTGAGAAACCAGAGTAAAAGTTTCTCCTGCAACCCGTTCCCTTTGTGCTAGATGAACGAACGTCTCTCCACATGCTCAGTTCTGAGAGATTAGTGTGTGTGAAAGCCGTCCTTCACCTAGCTTGTTGGGAACACAAAGTTTCTCTTCAGTTGCTAACTCCACTCCATACATATATATGGGGAAGTACTAGCTCCAACTCAGTTTTACAGTGAAAACTGCAGGAACTTCAAACCGGCACTAGGAAACAGACTGAGAAACCAGAGTAAAAGTTTCTCCTGCAACCCGGTCCTTTTGTGCTAGATGAACGAAAGTCTGTCCACATGCTCAGTTCTGAGAGATAATTGTGTGTGAAAGCCGTCCTTCACCTAGCTTGTTGGGAACACAAAGTTTCTCTTCAGTTGCAAACTCCAATCCGTAAATATATGTGGGAATGTACTAGCTCCAACTGGGATTTACAGTGAAAATTGCAGGAAATTCAAACCGGCACTAGGAAACAGACTGAGAAACCAGAGTAAAAATATTTCCTGCAACCCGTTCCTTTTGTGCTAGATGAACGAAAGTCTGTCCACATGCTCAGTTCTGAGAGATAATTGTGTGTGAAAGCCGTCCTTCACCTAGCTTGTTGGGAACACAAAGTTTCTCTTCAGTTGCAAACTCCACTCCGTAAATATATGTGGGAATGTACTAGCTCCAACTCGGATTTACAGTGAAAATTGCAGGAACTTCAAACCGGCACTAGGAAACAGACTGAGAAACCAGAGTAAAAGTTTCTCCTGCAACCCATTCCCTTTGAGCTAGATGAACGAACGTCCCTCCACATGCTCAGTTCTGAGAGATAAGTGTGTGTGAAAGCCGTCCTTCACCTAGCTTGTTGGGAATACAAAGTTTCTCTTCAGTTGCAAAGTCCACTCCATACATATATATGGGGAGGTACTAGCTCCAACTCGGTTTTACAGTGAAAACTGCAGGAACTTCAAACAGGCACTAGGAAACAGACTGAGAAACCAGAGTAATAGTTTTTCCTGCAACCCGTTCCCTTTGTGCTAGATGAACGAACGTCTCTCCACATGCTCAGTTCTGACAGATAAGTGTGTGTGAAAGCCGTCCTGCACCTAGCTTGTTGGGAACACAAAGTTTCTCTTCAGTTGCCAACTCCACTCCATACATTTATATGGGGAGGAACTAGCTACAACTCGGTTATACAGTGAAAACTGCAGGAACTTCAAACCGGCACTAGGAAACAGACTGAGAAACCAGAGTAAAAGTTTCTCCTGCAACCCGTTCCCTTTGTGCTAGATGAACGAACGTCTCTCCACATGCTCAGTTCTGAGAGATAAGTGTGTTTGAAAGCCGTCCTTCACCTAGCTTGTTGGGAACACAAAGTTTCTCTTCAGTTGCAAACTCCCCTCCATACATATATATGGGGAGGTACTAGCTCCAACTCGGTTTTACAGTGAAAACTGCAGGAACTTCAAACAGGCACTAGGAAACAGACTGAGAAACCAGAGTAAAAGTTTTTCCTGCAACCCGTTCCCTTTGTGCTAGATGAACGAACGTCTCTCCACATGCTCAGTTCTGAGAGATAAGTGTGTGTAAAAGCCGTCATTCACTTAGCTTGTTGGGAACACAAAGTTTCTCTTCAGTTGCAAACTCCACTCCATACATATATATGGGGAGTTACTTGCTCCAACTCGGTTTTACAGTGAAAACTGCAGGAACTTCAAACCGGCACTTGGAAACAAACTGAGAAACCAGAGTAAAAGTTTCTCCTGCAACCCGTTCCCTTTGTGCTAGATGAACGAACGTCTCTCCACATGCTCAGTTCTGAGAGATTAGTGTGTGTGAAAGCCGTCCTTCACCTAGCTTGTTGGGAACACAAAGTTTCTCTTCAGTTGCTAACTCCACTCCATACATATATATGGGGAAGTACTAGCTCCAACTCGGTTTTACAGTGAAAACTGCAGGAACTTCAAACCGGCACTAGGAAACAGACTGAGAAACCAGAGTAAAAGTTTCTCCTGCAACCCGTTCCTTTTGTGCTAGATGAACGAAAGTCTGTCCACATGCTCAGTTCTGAGAGATAATTGTGTGTGAAAGCCGTCCTTCACCTAGCTTGTTGGGAACACAAAGTTTCTCTTCAGTTGCTAACTCCACTCCGTACATATATATGGGAATGTACTAGCTCCAACTCGGATTTACAGTGAAAATTGCAGGAACTTCATACCGGCACTAGGAAACAGACTGAGAAACCAGAGTAAAAATATCTCCTGCAAACCGTTCCCTTTGTGCTAGATGAACGAACGTCTCTGCACATGCTCAGTTCTGAGAGATAAGTGTGTGTGAAAGCCGTCCTTCACCTAGCTTGTTGGGAACACAAAGTTTCTCTTCAGGTGCAAACTCCACTCCATACATATATATGGAGAGGTACTAGCTCCAACTCGGTTTTACAGTGAAAAATGCAGGAACTTCAAACTGGCACTAGGAAACAGACCGAGAAACCAGAGTAAAAGTTTCTCCTGCAACCAGTTCACTTTGTGCTAGATGAACGAACGTCTCTCCACATGCTCAGTTCTGAGAGATAAGTGTGTGTGAAAGCCGTCCTTCACCTAGCTTGTTGGGAACACAAAGTTTCTCTTCAGTTGCAAATTCCACTCCATACATTTATAAGGGGAGGAACTAGCTCCAACTCGGTTTTACAGTGAAAACTGCAGGAACTTCCACCCGGCACTAGGAAACAGACTGAGAAACCAGAGTAAAAGTTTCTCCTGCAACCCGTTCCCTTTGTGCTAGATGAACGAACGTCTCTCCACATGCTCAGTTCTGAGAGATAAGTGTGTTTGAAAGCCGTCCTTCACCTAGCTTGTTGGGAACACAAAGTTTCTCTTCAGTTGCAAACTCCACTCCATACATATATATGGGGAGGTACTAGCTCCAACTCGGTTTTACAGTGAAAACTGCAGGAACTTCAAACCGGCACTAGGAAACAGACTGAGAAACCAGAGTAAAAGTTTTTCCTGCAACCCGTTCCCTTTGTGTTAGATGAACGAAAGTCTCTCCACATGCTCAGTTCTGAGAGATAAGTGTGTGTGAAAGCCGTCCTTCACCTAGCTTGTTGGGAACACAAAGTTTCTCTTCAGTTGCAAACTCCAATCCATACATATGTATGGGGAGGTACTAGCTCCAACTCGGTTTTACAGTGAAAACTGCAGGAACTTCAAACCGGCACTAGGAAACAGACTGAGAAACCAGAGTAAAAGTTTCTCCTGCAACCATTTCCCTTTGTGCTAGATGAACGAACGTCTCTCCACATGCTCAGTTCTGAGAGATAAGTGTGTGTGAAAGCCGTCCTTTACCTAGCTTGTTGGGAACACAAAGTTTCTCTTCTGTTGCAAACTCCACTCCATACATATATAAGGGGAGGTACTAGCTCCAACTCGGTTTTACAGTGAAAACTGCAGGAACTTCAAACCGGCATTAGGAAACAGGCTGAGAACCCAGAGTAAAAGTTTCTCATGCAAGCCGTTCCCTTTGTGCTAGATGAACGAACGTCTCTCCACATGCTCAGTTCTGAGAGATAAGTGTGTGTGAAAGCCATCCTTCACCTAGCTTGTTGGGAACACAAAGTTTCTCTTCAGTTGCAAACTCCCTCCATACATATATATGGGGAGGTACTAGCTCCAACTCGGTTTTACAGTGAAAACTGCAGGAACTTCAAAACGGCACTAGGAAACAGACTGAGAAACCAGAGTAAAAGTTTTTCCTACAACCCATTCCCATTGTGCTAGATGAACGAACGTCTCCCACATGCTCAGTTCTGAGAGATAAGTGTGTGTGAAAGCCGTCCTGCACCTTGCTTTTTGGGAACACAAAGTTTCTCTTCAGTTGCAAACACCACTCCATACATATATATGGGGAGGTACTAGCTCCAACTCGGTTTTACAGTGAAAACTGCAGGAACTTCATACTGGCACTAGGAAACAGACCGAGAAACCAGAGTAAATGTTTCTCCTGCAACCCGTTCCCTTTGTGCTAGATGAACGAAAGTCTCTCCACATGCTCAGTTCTGAGAGATAAGTGAGTTTGAAAGCCGTCCTTCACCTAGCTTGTTGGGAACACAAAGTTTCTCTTCAGTTGCAAACTCCACTCGATACATATATATGGGGAGGTACTAGCTCCAACTCGGTTTTACAGTGAAAACTGCAGGAACTTCAAACCGGCACTAGGAAACAGACTGAGAAACCAGAGTAAAAGTTTCTCCTGCAACCAGTTCCCTTTGTGCTAGATGAACGAACGTCTCTCCACATGCTCAGTTCTGAGAGATAAGTGTGTGTGAAAGCCGTCCTTCACCTAACTTGTTGGGAACACATAGTTTCTCTTCTGTTGCAAATACCACTCCATACATATATAAGGGGAGGTACTAGCTCCAACTCGGTTTTACAGTGAAAACTGCAGGAACTTCAAAACGGCATTAGGAAACAGGCTGAGAACCCAGATTAAAATTTCTCCTGCAACCCGTTCCCTTTGTGCTAGATGAACGAACGTCTCTCCACATGCTCAGTTCTGAGAGATAAGTGTGTGTGAAAGCCATCCTTCACCTAGCTTGTTGGGAACACAAAGTTTCTCTTCAGTTGCAAACTCCACTCCATACATATATATGGGGAGGTACTAGCTCCAACTCGGTTTTACAGTGAAAATTGCAGGAACTTCAAAACGGCACTAGGAAACAGACTGAGAAACCAGAGTAAAAGTTTTTCCTGCAACCCTTTCCCATTGTGCTAGATGAACGAACGTCTCCCACATGCTCAGTTCTGAGAGATAAGTGTGTGTGAAAGCCGTCCTGCACCTTGCTTGTTGGGAACACAAAGTTTCTCTTCAGTTGCAAACACCACTCCATACATATATATGGGGAGGTACTAGCTCCAACTCGGTTTTACAGTGAAAACTGCAGGAACTTCATACTGGCACTAGGAAACAGACCGAGAAACCAGAGTAAATGTTTCTCCTGCAACCCGTTCCCTTTGTGCTAGATGAACGAACGTCTCTCCATATGCTCAGTTCTGAGAGATAAGTGTGTGTGAAAGCCGTCCTTCACCTAGCTTGTTGGGAACACAAAGTTACTCTTCAGTTGCAAACTCCCCTCCATACATATATATGGGGAGGTACTAGCTCCAACTCGGTTTTACAGTGAAAACTGCAGGAACTTCAAACCGGCACTAGGAAACAGACTGAGAAACCAGAGTAAAAGTTTCTCCTGCAACCCGTTCCCTTTGTGCTAGATGAACGAACGTCTCTCCACATGCTCAGTTCTGAGAGATAAGTGTGTGTGAAAGCCGTCCTTCACCTAGCTTGTTGGGAACACAAAGTTTCTCTTCAGTTGCTAACTCCACTCCGTACATATATATGGGAATGTACTAGCTCCAACTCGGATTTACAGTGAAAATTGCAGGAACTTCAAACCGGCACTAGGAAACAGACTGAGAAACCAGAGTAAAAATATCTCCTGCAAACCGTTCCCTTTGTGCTAGATGAACGAACGTCTCTACACATGCTCAGTTCTGAGAGACAAGTGTGTGTGAAAGCCGTCCTTCACCTAGCTTGTTGGGAACACAAAGTTTCTCTTCAGTTGCAAACTACACTCCGTACATACATATGGGGAAGTACTAGCTCCAACTCTGTTTTACAGTGAAAACTGCAGGAACTTCAAACCGGCACTAGGAAACAGACTGAGAAACCAGAGTAAAAGTTTCTCCTGCAACCCATTCCCTTTGTGCTAGATGAACGAACGTCCCTCCACATGCTAAGTTCTGAGAGATAAGTGTGTGTGAAAGCCGTCCTGCACCTAGCTTGTTGGGAACACAAAGTTTCTCTTCAGTTGCAAACTCCACTCCATACATATATATGGGGAGGTACTAGCTCCAACTCGGTTTTACAGTGAAAACTGCAGGAACTTCATACTGGCACTAGGAAACAGACCGAGAAACCAGAGTAAATGTTTCTCCTGCAACCCGTTCCCTTTGTGCTAGATGAACGAACGTCTCTCCATATGCTCAGTTCTGAGAGATAAGTGTGTGTGAAAGCCGTCCTTCACCTAGCTTGTTGGGAACACAAAGTTTCTCTTCAGTTGCAAACTCCCCTCCATACATATATATGGGGAGGTACTAGCTCCAACTCGGTTTTACAGTGAAAACTGCAGGAACTTCAAACCGGCACTAGGAAACAGACTGAGAAACCAGAGTAAAAGTTTCTCCTGCAACCCGTTCCCTTTGTGCTAGATGAACGAACGTCTCTCCACATGCTCAGTTCTGAGAGATAAGTGTGTGTGAAAGCCGTCCTTCACCTAGCTTGTTGGGAACACAAAGTTTCTCTTCAGTTGCTAACTCCACTCCGTACATATATATGGGAATGTACTAGCTCCAACTCGGATTTACAGTGAAAATTGCAGGAACTTCAAACCGGCACTAGGAAACAGACTGAGAAACCAGAGTAAAAATATCTCCTGCAAACCGTTCCCTTTGTGCTAGATGAACGAACGTCTCTACACATGCTCAGTTCTGAGAGATAAGTGTGTGTGAAAGCCGTCCTTCACCTAGCTTGTTGGGAACACAAAGTTTCTCTTCAGTTGCAAACTACACTCCGTACATATATATGGGGAAGTACTAGCTCCAACTCTGTTTTACAGTAAAAACTGCAGGAACTTCAAACCGGCACTAGGAAACAGACTGAGAAACCAGAGTAAAAGTTTCTCCTGCAACCCATTCCCTTTGTGCTAGATGAACGAACGTCCCTCCACATGCTAAGTTCTGAGAGATAAGTGTGTGTGAAAGCCGTCCTGCACCTAGCTTGACGGGAACACAAAGTTTCTCTTCAGTTGCAAACTCCACTCCATACATATATATGGGGAGGTACTAGCTCCAACACGGTTTTACAGTGAAAACTGCAGGAACTTCATACTGGCACTAGGAAACAGACCGAGAAACCAGAGTAAATGTTTCTCCTGCAACCCGTTCCCTTTGTGCTAGATGAACGAACGTCTCTCCATATGCTCAGTTCTGAGAGATAAGTGTGTGTGAAAGCCGTCCTTCACCTAGCTTGTTGGGAACACAAAGTTTCTCTTCAGTTGCAAACTCCCCTCCATACATATATATGGGGAGGTACTAGCTCCAACTCGGTTTTACAGTGAAAACTGCAGGAACTTCAAACCGGCACTAGGAAACAGACTGAGAAACCAGAGTAAAAGTTTCTCCTGCAACCCGTTCCCTTTGTGCTAGATGAACGAACGTCTCTCCACATGCTCAGTTCTGAGAGATAAGTGTGTGTGAAAGCCGTCCTTCACCTAGCTTGTTGGGAACACAAAGTTTCTCTTCAGTTGCTAACTCCACTCCGTACATATATATGGGAATGTACTAGCTCCAACTCGGATTTACAGTGAAAATTGCAGGAACTTCAAACCGGCACTAGGAAACAGACTGAGAAACCAGAGTAAAAATATCTCCTGCAAACCGTTCCCTTTGTGCTAGATGAACGAACGTCTCTACACATGCTCAGTTCTGAGAGATAAGTGTGTGTGAAAGCCGTCCTTCACCTAGCTTGTTGGGAACACAAAGTTTCTCTTCAGTTGCAAACTACACTCCGTACATATATATGGGGAAGTACTAGCTCCAACTCTGTTTTACAGTAAAAACTGCAGGAACTTCAAACCGGCACTAGGAAACAGACTGAGAAACCAGAGTAAAAGTTTCTCCTGCAACCCATTCCCTTTGTGCTAGATGAACGAACGTCTATCCACATGCTCAGTTCTGAGAGATAAGTGTGTGTGAAAGCCGTCCTGCACCTAGCTTGTTGGGAACACAAAGTTTCTCTTCAGTTGCAAACTCCACTCCATACATATATATGGGGAGGTACTAGCTCCAACTCGGTTTTACAGTGAAAACTGCAGGAACTTCATACTGGCACTAGGAAACAGACCGAGAAACCAGAGTAAATGTTTCTCCTGCAACCCGTTCCCTTTGTGCTAGATGAACGAACGTCTCTCCGTATGCTCAGTTCTGAGAGATAAGTGTGCGTGAAAGCCGTCCTTCACCTAGCTTGTTGGGAACACAAAGTTTCTCTTCAGTTGCAAACTCCCCTCCATACATATATATGGGGAGGTACTAGCTCCAACTCGGTTTTACAGTGAAAACTGCAGGAACTTCAAACCGGCACTAGGAAACAGACTGAGAAACCAGAGTAAAAGTTTCCCCTGCAACCCGTTCCCATTGTGCTAGATGAACGAACGTCTCTCCACATGCTCAGTTCTGAGAGATAAGTGTGTGTGAAAGCCGTCCTTCACCTAGCTTGTTGGGAACACAAAGTTTCTCTTCAGTTGCTAACTCCACTCCGTACATATATATGGGAATGTACTAGCTCCAACTCGGATTTACAGTGAAAATTGCAGGAACTTCAAACCGGCACTAGGAAACAGACTGAGAAACCAGAGTAAAAATATCTCCTGCAAACCGTTCCCTTTGTGCTAGATGAACGAACGTCCCTCCACATGCTCAGTTCTGAGAGATAAGTGTGTGTGAAAGCCGTCCTTCACCTAGCTTGTTGGGAACACAAAGTTTCTCTTCAGTTGCAAACTCCACTCCATACATATATATGGAGAGGTACTAGCTCCAACTCGGTTTTACAGTGAAAACTGCAGGAACTTCAAACTGGCACTAGGAAACAGACCGAGAAACCAGAGTAAAAGTTTCTCCTGCAACCAGTTCACTTTGTGCTAGATGAACGAACGTCTCTCCACATGCTCAGTTCTGAGAGATAAGTGTGTGTGAAAGCCGTCCTTCACCTAGCTTGTTGGGAACACAAAGTTTCTCTTCAGTTGCAAATTCCACTCCATACATTTATAAGGGGAGGAACTAGCTCCAACTCGGTTTTACAGTGAAAACTGTAGGAACTTCAAACCGGCACTAGGAAACAGACTGAGAAACCAGAGTAAAAGTTTCTCCTGCAACCCGTTCCCTTTGTGCTAGATGAACGAACGTCTCTCCACATGCTCAGTTCTGAGAGATAAGTGTGTTTGAAAGCCGTCCTTCACCTAGCTTGTTGGGAACACAAAGTTTCTCTTCAGTTGCAAACTCCACTCCATACATATATATGGGGAGGTACTAGCACCAACTCGGTTTTACAGTGAAAACTGCAGGAACTTCAAACCGGCACTAGGAAACAGACTGAGAAACCAGAGTAAAAGTTTCTCCTGCAACCCGTTCCCTTTGTGTTAGATGAACGAAAGTCTCTCCACATGCTCAGTTCTGAGAGATACGTGTGTGTGAAAGCCGTCCTTCACCTAGCTTGTTGGGAACACAAAGTTTCTCTTCAGTTGCAAACTCCAATCCATACATATGTATGGGGAGGTACTAGCTCCAACTCGGTTTTACACTGAAAACTGCAGGAACTTCAAACCGGCACTAGGAAACAGACTGAGAAACCAGAGTAAAAGTTTCTCCTGCAACCATTTCCCTTTGTGCTAGATGAACGAACGTCTCTCCACATGCTCAGTTCTGAGAGATAAGTGTGTGTGAAAGCCATCCTTCACCTAGCTTGTTGGGAACACAAAGTTTCTCTTCAGTTGCAAACTCCCCTCCATACATATATATGGGAGGTACTAGCTCCAACTCGGTTTTACAGTGAAAACTGCAGGAACTTCAAACAGGCACTAGGAAACAGACTGAGAAACCAGAGTAAAAGTTTTTCCTGCAACCCGTTCCCTTTGTGCTAGATGAAGGAACGTCTCTCCACATGCTCAGTTCTGAGAGATAAGTGTGTGTGAAAGCCGTCCTTCACCTAGCTTGTTGGGAACACAAAGTTTCTCTTCAGTTGCAAACTCCAATCCATACATATGTATGGGGAGGTACTAGCTCCAACTCGGTTTTACACTGAAAACTGCAGGAACTTCAAACCGGCACTAGGAAACAGACTGAGAAACCAGAGTAAAAGTTTCTCCTGCAACCATTTCCCTTTGTGCTAGATGAACGAACGTCTCTCCACATGCTCAGTTCTGAGAGATAAGTGTGTGTGAAAGCCGTCCTTTACCTAGCTTGTTGGGAACACAAAGTTTCTCTTCTGTTGCAAACTCCACTCCATACATATATAAGGGGAGGTACTAGCTCCAACTCGGTTTTACAGTGAAAACTGCAGGAACTTCAAACCGGCATTAGGAAACAGGCTGAGAACCCAGAGTAAAAGTTTCTCCTGCAAGCCGTTCCCTTTTTGCTAGATGAACGAACGTCTCTCCACATGCTCAGTTCTGAGAGATAAGTGTGTGTGAAAGCCATCCTTCACCTAGCTTGTTGGGAACACAAAGTTTCCCTTCAGTTGCAAACTCCACTCCATACATATATATGGGGAGGTACTAGCTCCAACTCGGTTTTACAGTGAAAACTGCAGGAACTTCAAAACGGCACTAGGAAACAGACTGAGAAACCAGAGTAAAAGTTTTTCCTACAACCCATTCCCATTGTGCTAGATGAACGAACGTCTCCCACATGCTCAGTTCTGAGAGATAAGTGTGTGTGAAAGCCGTCCTGCACCTTGCTTTTTGGGAACACAAAGTTTCTCTTCAGTTGCAAACTCCACTCCATACATATATATGGGGAGGTACTAGCTCCAACTCGGTTTTACAGTGAAAACTGCAGGAACTTCATACTGGCACTAGGAAACAGACCGAGAAACCAGAGTAAATGTTTCTCCTGCAACCCGTTCCCTTTGTGCTAGATGAACGAACGTCTCTCCACATGCTCAGTTCTGAGAGATAAGTGTGTGTGAAAGCCGTCCTTCACCTTGCTTGATGGGAACACAAAGTTTCTCTTCAGTTGCAAACTCCACTCCATACATATATATGGGGAGGTACTAGCTCCAACTCGGTTTTACAGTGAAAACTGCAGGAACTTCAAACAGGCACTAGGAAATAGACTGAGAAACCAGAGTAAAAGTTTCTCCTGCAAACCGTTCCCTTTGTGCTAGATGAACGAACGTCTCTCCACATGCTCAGTTCTGAGAGATAAGTGTGTGTGAAAGCCATCCTTCACCTAGCTTGTTGGGAACACAAAGTTTCTCTTCAGTTGCAAAGTCCCCTCCATACATATATATGGGAGGTACTAGCTCCAACTCGGTTTTACAGTGAAAACTGCAGGAACTTCAAACAGGCACTAGGAAACAGACTGAGAAACCAGAGTTAAAGTTTTTCCTGCAACCCGTTCCCTTTGTGCTAGATGAAGGAACGTCTCTCCACATGCTCAGTTCTGAGAGATAAGTGTGTGTGAAAGCCGTCCTTCACCTAGCTTGTTGGGAACACAAAGTTTCTCTTCAGTTGCAAACTCCCCTCCATACTTATATATGGGGAGGTACTAGCTCCAACTCGGTTTTACAGTGAAAACTGCAGGAACTTCAAAACGGCACTAGGAAACAGACTGAGAAACCAGAGTAAAAGTTTTTCCTGCAACCCGTTCCCTTTGTGCTAGATGAACGAACGTCTCTCCACATGCTCAGTTCTGAGAGATAAGTGTGTGTGAAAGCCGTCCTTCACCTAGCTTGTTGGGAACACAAAGTTTCTCTTCAGTTGCAAACTCCACTCCATACATATATATGGGGAGGTACTAGCTCCAACTCGGTTTTACAGTGAAAACTGCAGGAACTTCAAACCGGCACTAGGAAACAGACTGAGAAACCAGAGTAAAAGTTTCTCCTGCAACCCGTTCCCTTTGTGCTAGATGAACGAACGTCTCTCCACATGCTCATTTCTGAGAGATAAGTGTGTGTGAAAGTCGTCCTTCACCTAGCTTGTTGGGAACACAAAGTTTCTCTTCAGTTGCAAACTCCAATCCATACATATATAAGGGGAGGTACTAGCTCCAACTCGGTTTTACAGTGAAAACTGCAGGAACTTCAAACCGGCACTAGGAAACAGACTGAGAAACCAGAGTAAAAGTTTCTCCTGCAACCCGTTCCCTTTGTGCTAGATGAACGAACGTCTCTCCACATGCTCAGTTCTGAGAGATTAGTGTGTGTGAAAGCCGTCCTTCACCTAGCTTGTTGGGAACACAAAGTTTCTCTTCAGTTGCTATCACCACTCCATACATATATATGGGGAAGTACTAGCTCCAAATCGGTTTTACAGTGAAAACTGCAGGAACTTCAAACCGGCACTAGGAAACAGACTGAGAAACCAGAGTAAAAGTTTCTCCTGCAATCCGTTCCTTTTTTGCTAGATGAACGAAAGTCTGTCCACATGCTCAGTTCTGAGAGATAATTGTGTGTGAAAGCCGTCCTTCACCTAGCTTGTTGGGAACACAAAGTTTCTCTTCAGTTGCAAACTCCACTCCGTACATATATATTGGAATGTACTAGCTCCAACTCGGATTTACAGTGAAAATTGCAGGAACATCAAACCGGCACTAGGAAACAGACTGTGAAACCAGAGTAAAAATATCTCCTGCAAACCGTTCCCTTTGTGCTAGATGAACGAACGTCTCTACACATGCTCAGTTCTGAGAGATAAGTGTGTGTGAAAGCCGTCCTTCAATTAGCTTGTTGGAAACACAAAGTTTCTCTTCAGTTACAAAGTCCACTCCATACATATATATGGAGAGGTACTAGCTCCAAATCGGTTTTACAGTGAAAACTGCAGGAACTTCAAACTGGCACTAGGAAACAGACCGAGAAACCAGAGTAAAAGTTTCTCCTGCAACCAGTTCACTTTGTGCTAGATGAACGAACGTCTCTCCACATGCTCAGTTCTGAGAGATAAGTGTGTGTGAGAGCCGTCCTTCACCTAGCTTGTTGGGAACACAAAGTTTCTCTTCAGTTGCAAACTCCACTCCATACATTTATATGGGGAGGAACTAGCTCCAACTCGGTTTTACAGTGAAAACTGCAGGAACTTCAAACCGGCACTAGGAAACAGACCGAGAAACCAGAGTAAAAGTTTCTCCTGCAACCCGTTCCCTTTGTGCTAGATGAACGAACGTCTCTCCACATGCTCAGTTCTGAGAGATAAGTGAGTTTGAAAGCCGTCCTTCACCTAGCTTGTTGGGAACACAAAGTTCCTCTTCAGTTGCAAACTCCACTCGATACATATATATGGGGAGGTACTAGCTCCAACTCGGTTTTACAGTGAAAACTGCAGGAACTTCAAACCGGCACTAGGAAACAGACTGAGAAACCAGAGTAAAAGTTTCTCCTGCAACCAGTTCCCTTTGTGCTAGATGAACGAACTTCTCTCCACATGCTAAGTTCTGACAGATAAGTGTGTGTGAAAGCCGTCCTTCACCTAGCTTGTTGGGAACACATAGTTTCTCTTCTGTTGCAAACTCCACTCCATACATATATAAGGGGAGGTACTAGCTCCAACTCGGTTTTACAGTGAAAACTGCAGGAACTTCAAAACGGCATTAGGAAACAGGCTGAGAACCCAGATTAAAATTTCCCCTGCAACCCGTTCCCTTTGTGCTAGATGAACGAACGTCTCTCCACATGCTCAGTTCTGAGAGATTAGTGTGTGTGAAAGCCGTCCTTCACCTAGCTTGTTGGGAACACAAAGTTTCTCTTCAGTTGCTATCACCACTCCATACATATATATGGGGAGGTACTAGCTCCAACTCGGTTTTACAGTGAAAACTGCAGGAACTTCAAACCGGCACTAGGAAACAGACAGAGAAACCAGAGTAAAAGTTTCTCCTGCAACCCGTTCCCTTTGTGCTAGATGAATGAACGTCTCTCCACATGCTCAGTTCTGAGAGATAAGTGTGTGTGAAAGCCGTCCTTCACCTAGCTTTTTGGGAACACAAAGTTTCTCTTCGGTTGAAAACTCCACTCCATATATATATATGGGAGGTACAAGCTCCAACTCGGTTTTACAGTGAAAACTGCAGGAACTTCAAACCGGCACTAGGAAACAGACTGAGAAACCAGAGTAAAAGTTTCTCCTGCAACCCGTTCCCTTTGTGCTAGATGAACGAACGTCTCTCCACATGCTCAGTTCTGAGAGATAAGTGTGTGTGAAAGCCGTCCTTCAATTAGCTTGTTGGAAACACAAAGTTTCTCTTCAGTTACAAAGTCCACTCCATACATATATATGGGGAGGTACTAGCTCCAACTCGGTTTTACAGTGAAAACTGCAGGAACTTCAAACAGGCACTAGGAAACAGACTGAGAAACCAGAGTAAAAGTTTTTCCTGCAACCCGTTCCCTTTGTGCTAGATGAACGAACGTCTATCCACATGCTCAGTTCTGAGAGATAAGTGTGTGTGAAAGCCGTCCTGCACCTAGCTTGTTGGGAACACAAAGTTTCTCTTCAGTTGCAAACTCCACTCCATACATATATATGGAGAGGTACTAGCTCCAAATCGGTTTTACAGTGAAAACTGCAGGAACTTCAAACTGGCACTAGGAAACAGACCGAGAAACCAGAGTAAAAGTTTCTCCTGCAACCAGTTCACTTTGTGCTAGATGAACGAACGTCTCTCCACATGCTCAGTTCTGAGAGATAAGTGTGTGTGAGAGCCGTCCTTCACCTAGCTTGTTGGGAACACAAAGTTTCTCTTCAGTTGCAAACTCCACTCCATACATTTATATGGGGAGGAACTAGCTCCAACTCGGTTTTACAGTGAAAACTGCAGGAACTTCAAACCGGCACTAGGAAACAGACTGAGAAACCAGAGTAAAAGTTTCTCCTGCAACCCGTTCCCTTTGTGCTAGATGAACGAAAGTCTCTCCACATGCTCAGTTCTGAGAGATAAGTGAGTTTGAAAGCCGTCCTTCACCTAGCTTGTTGGGAACACAAAGTTCCTCTTCAGTTGCAAACTCCACTCGATACATATATATGGAGAGGTACTAGCTCCAACTCGGTTTTACAGTGAAAACTGCAGGAACTTCAAACCGGCACTAGGAAACAGACTGAGAAACCAGAGTAAAAGTTTCTCCTGCAACCAGTTCCCTTTGTGCTAGATGAACGAACTTCTCTCCACATGCTAAGTTCTGACAGATAAGTGTGTGTGAAAGCCGTCCTTCACCTAGCTTGTTGGGAACACATAGTTTCTCTTCTGTTGCAAACTCCACTCCATACATATATAAGGGGAGGTACTAGCTCCAACTCGGTTTTACAGTGAAAACTGCAGGAACTTCAAAACGGCATTAGGAAACAGGCTGAGAACCCAGATTAAAATTTCCCCTGCAACCCGTTCCCTTTGTGCTAGATGAACGAACGTCTCTCCACATGCTCAGTTCTGAGAGATAAGTGTGTGTGAAAGCCATCCTTCACCTAGCTTGTTGGGAACACAAAGTTTCTCTTCAGTTGCAAACTCCACTCCATACATATATATGGGGAGGTACTAGCTCCAACTCGGTTTTACAGTGAAAACTGCAGGAACTTCAAAACGGCACTAGGAAACAGACTGAGAAACCAGAGTAAAAGTTTTTCCTGCAACCCTTTCCCATTGTGCTAGATGAACGAACGTCTCCCACATGCTCATTTCTGAGAGATAAGTGTGTGTGAAAGCCGTCCTGCACCTTGCTTGTTGGGAACACAAAGTTTCTCTTCAGTTGCAAACACCACTCCATACATATATATGGGGAGGTACTAGCTCCAACTCGGTTTTACAGTGAAAACTGCAGGAAATTCATACTGGCACTAGGAAACAGACCGAGAAACCAGAGTAAATGTTTCTCCTGCAACCCGTTCCCTTTGTGCTAGATGAACGAACGTCTCTCCATATGCTCAGTTCTGAGAGATAAGTGTGTGTGAAAGCCGTCCTTCACCTAGCTTGTTGGGAACACAAAGTTTCTCTTCAGTTGCAAACTCCCCTCCATACATATATATGGGGAGGTACTAGCTCCAACTCGGTTTTACAGTGAAAACTGCAGGAACTTCAAACCGGCACTAGGAAACAGACTGAGAAACCAGAGTAAAAGTTTCTCCTGCAACCCGTTCCCTTTGTGCTAGATGAACAAACGTCTCTCCACATGCTCAGTTCTGAGAAATAAGTGTGTGTGAAAGCCGTCCTTCACCTAGCTTGTTGGGAACACAAAGTTTCTCTTCAGATGCAAACTCCACTCCATACATATATATGGGGAGGTACTAGCTCCAACTCGGTTTTACATTGAAAACTGCAGGAACTTCAAACCGGCACTAGGAAACAGACTGAGAAACCAGAGTAAAAGTTTCTCCTGCAACCCGTTCCCTTTGTGCTAGATGAACGAACGTCTCTCCACAAGCTCAGTTCTGAGAGATAAGTGTGTGTGAAAGCCATCCTTCACCTAGCTTGTTGGGAACACAAAGTTTCTCTTCAGTTGCAAACTCCCCTCCATACATATATATGGGGAAGTACTAGCTCCAACTCGGTTTTACAGTGAAAACTGCAGGAACTTCAAACCGGCACTAGGAAACAGACTGAGAAACCAGAGTAAAAGTTTCTCCTGCAACCCGTTCCCTTTGTGCTAGATGAACGAACGTCTCTCCACATGCTCAGTTCTGAGAGATAAGTGTGTGTGAAAGCCGTCCTTCACCTAGCTTGTTGGGAACACAAAGTTTCTCTTCAGTTGCAAACTCCACTCCATACATATATATGGGGAGGTACTAGCTCAAACTCGGTTTTACAGTGAAAACTGCAGGAACTTCATACAGGCACTAGGAAACAGACCGAGAAACCAGAGTAAATGTTTCTCCTGCAACCCGTTCCCTTTGTGCTAGATGAACGAACGTCTCTCCACATGCTCAGTTCTGAGAGATAAGTGTGTGTGAAAGCCGTCCTTCACCTAGCTTGTTGGGAACACAAAGTTTCTCTTCAGTTGCAAACTCCACTCCATACATATATATGGGGAGGTACTAGCTCCAACTCGGTTTTACAGTGAAAACTGCAGGAACTTCAAACCGGCACTAGGAAACAGACTGAGAAACCAGAGTAAAAGTTTCTCCTGCAACCCGTTCCCTTTGTGCTAGATGAACGAACGTCTCTCCACATGCTCATTTCTGAGAGATAAGTGTGTGTGAAAGTCGTCCTTCACCTAGCTTGTTGGGAACACAAAGTTTCTCTTCAGTTGCAAACTCCAATCCATACATATATAAGGGGAGGTACTAGCTCCAACTCGGTTTTACAGTGAAAACTGCAGGAACTTCAAACCGGCACTAGGAAACAGACTGAGAAACCAGAGTAAAAGTTTCTCCTGCAACCCGTTCCCTTTGTGCTAGATGAACGAACGTCTCTCCACATGCTCAGTTCTGAGAGATTAGTGTGTGTGAAAGCCGTCCTTCACCTTGCTTGTTGG
Source organism: Camelus bactrianus (assembly GCF_048773025.1). NCBI lineage: Eukaryota > Metazoa > Chordata > Mammalia > Artiodactyla > Camelidae > Camelus > Camelus bactrianus. The sequence goes on from NC_133565.1 coordinate 5,803,500, forward strand.
GAACACAAAGTTTCTCTTCAGTTGCTATCACCACTCCATACATATATATGGGGAAGTACTAGCTCCAAATCGGTTTTACAGTGAAAACTGCAGGAACTTCAAACCGGCACTAGGAAACAGACTGAGAAACCAGAGTAAAAGTTTCTCCTGCAATCCGTTCCTTTTTTGCTAGATGAACGAAAGTCTGTCCACATGCTCAGTTCTGAGAGATAATTGTGTGTGAAAGCCGTCCTTCACCTAGCTTGTTGGGAACACAAAGTTTCTCTTCAGTTGCAAACTCCACTCCGTACATATATATTGGAATGTACTAGCTCCAACTCGGATTTACAGTGAAAATTGCAGGAACATCAAACCGGCACTAGGAAACAGACTGAGAAACCAGAGTAAAAATATCTCCTGCAAACCGTTCCCTTTGTGCTAGATGAACGAACGTCTCTACACATGCTCAGTTCTGAGAGATAAGTGTGTGTGAAAGCCGTCCTTCAATTAGCTTGTTGGAAACACAAAGTTTCTCTTCAGTTACAAAGTCCACTCCATACATATATATGGGGAGGTACTAGCTCCAACTCGGTTTTACAGTGAAAACTGCAGAAACTTCAAACAGGCACTAGGAAACAGACTGAGAAACCAGAGTAAAAGTTTTTCCTGCAACCCGTTCCCTTTGTGCTAGATGAACGAACGTCTATCCACATGCTCAGTTCTGAGAGATAAGTGTGTGTGAAAGCCGTCCTGCACCTAGCTTGTTGGGAACACAAAGTTTCTCTTCAGTTGCAAACTCCACTCCATACATATATATGGAGAGGTACTAGCTCCAAATCGGTTTTACAGTGAAAACTGCAGGAACTTCAAACTGGCACTAGGAAACAGACCGAGAAACCAGAGTAAAAGTTTCTCCTGCAACCAGTTCACTTTGTGCTAGATGAACGAACGTCTCTCCACATGCTCAGTTCTGAGAGATAAGTGTGTGTGAGAGCCGTCCTTCACCTAGCTTGTTGGGAACACAAAGTTTCTCTTCAGTTGCAAACTCCACTCCATACATTTATATGGGGAGGAACTAGCTCCAACTCGGTTTTACAGTGAAAACTGCAGGAACTTCAAACCGGCACTAGGAAACAGACTGAGAAACCAGAGTAAAAGTTTCTCCTGCAACCCGTTCCCTTTGTGCTAGATGAACGAACGTCTCTCCACATGCTCAGTTCTGAGAGATAAGTGAGTTTGAAAGCCGTCCTTCACCTAGCTTGTTGGGAACACAAAGTTCCTCTTCAGTTGCAAACTCCACTCGATACATATATATGGGGAGGTACTAGCTCCAACTCGGTTTTACAGTGAAAACTGCAGGAACTTCAAACCGGCACTAGGAAACAGACTGAGAAACCAGAGTAAAAGTTTCTCCTGCAACCAGTTCCCTTTGTGCTAGATGAACGAACTTCTCTCCACATGCTAAGTTCTGACAGATAAGTGTGTGTGAAAGCCGTCCTTCACCTAGCTTGTTGGGAACACATAGTTTCTCTTCTGTTGCAAACTCCACTCCATACATATATAAGGGGAGGTACTAGCTCCAACTCGGTTTTACAGTGAAAACTGCAGGAACTTCAAAACGGCATTAGGAAACAGGCTGAGAACCCAGATTAAAATTTCCCCTGCAAACCGTTCCCTTTGTGCTAGATGAACGAACGTCTCTCCACATGCTCAGTTCTGAGAGATAAGTGTGTGTGAAAGCCATCCTTCACCTAGCTTGTTGGGAACACAAATTTTCTCTTCAGTTGCAAACTCCACTCCATACATATATATGGGGAGGTACTAGCTCCAACTCGGTTTTACAGTGAAAACTGCAGGAACTTCAAAACGGCACTAGGAAACAGACTGAGAAACCAGAGTAAAAGTTTTTCCTGCAACACTTTCCCATTGTGCTAGATGAACGAACGTCTCCCACATGCTCATTTCTGAGAGATAAGTGTGTGTGAAAGCCGTCCTGCACCTTGCTTGTTGGGAACACAAAGTTTCTCTTCAGTTGCAAACACCACTCCATACATATATATGGGGAGGCACTAGCTCCAACTCGGTTTTACAGTGAAAACTGCAGGAAATTCATACTGGCACTAGGAAACAGACCGAGAAACCAGAGTAAATGTTTCTCCTGCAACCCGTTCCCTTTGTGCTAGATGAACGAACGTCTCTCCATATGCTCAGTTCTGAGAGATAAGTGTGTGTGAAAGCCGTCCTTCACCTAGCTTGTTGGGAACACAAAGTTTCTCTTCAGTTGCAAACTCCCCTCCATACATATATATGGGGAGGTACTAGCTCAAACTCGGTTTTACAGTGAAAACTGCAGGAACTTCAAACCGGCACTAGGAAACAGACTGAGAAACCAGAGTAAAAGTTTCTCCTGCAACCCGTTCCCTTTGTGCTAGATGAACAAACGTCTCTCCACATGCTCAGTTCTGAGAAATAAGTGTGTGTGAAAGCCGTCCTTCACCTAGCTTGTTGGGAACACAAAGTTTCTCTTCAGATGCAAACTCCACTCCATACATATATATGGGGAGGTACTAGCTCCAACTCGGTTTTACATTGAAAACTGCAGGAACTTCAAACCGGCACTAGGAAACAGACTGAGAAACCAGAGTAAAAGTTTCTCCTGCAACCCGTTCCCTTTGTGCTAGATGAACGAACGTCTCTCCACATGCTCAGTTCTGAGAGATAAGTGTGTGTGAAAGCCATCCTTCACCTAGCTTGTTGGGAACACAAAGTTTCTCTTCAGTTGCAAACTCCCCTCCATACATATATATGGGGAAGTACTAGCTCCAACTCGGTTTTACAGTGAAAACTGCAGGAACTTCAAACCGGCACTAGGAAACAGACTGAGAAACCAGAGTAAAAGTTTTCCTGCAACCCGTTCCCTTTGTGCTAGATGAACGAACGTCTCTCCACATGCTCAGTTCTGAGAGATAAGTGTGTGTGAAAGCCGTCCTTCACCTAGCTTGTTGGGAACACAAAGTTTCTCTTCAGTTGCAAACTCCACTCCATACATATATATGGGGAGGTACTAGCTCAAACTCGGTTTTACAGTGAAAACTGCAGGAACTTCATACAGGCACTAGGAAACAGACCGAGAAACCAGAGTAAATGTTTCTCCTGCAACCCGTTCCCTTTGTGCTAGATGAACGAACGTCTCTCCACATGCTCAGTTCTGAGAATAAGTGTGTGTGAAAGCCGTCCTTCACCTTACTTGTTGGGAACACAAAGTTTCTCTTCAGTTGCAAACTCCACTCCATACATATATATGGGGAGGTACAAGCTCCAACTCGGTTTTACAGTGAAAACTGCAGGAACTTCAAACCGGCACTAGGAAACAGACTGAGAAACCAGAGTAAAAGTTTCTCCTGCAACCCGATCCCTTTGTGCTAGATGAACGAACGTCTCTCCACATGCTCAGTTCGGAGAGATAAGTGTGTGTGAAAGCCGTACTTCACCTAGCTTGTTGGGAACACAAAGTTTCTCTTCAGTTGCCAACTCCACTCCATACATATATATGGGGAGGTACTAGCTCCAACTCGGTTTTACAGTGAAAACTGCAGGAACTTCAAACCGGCACTAGGAAACAGACAGAGAAACCAGAGTAAAAGTTTCTCCTGCAACCCGTTCCCTTTGTGCTAGATGAATGAACGTCTCTCCACATGCTCAGTTCTGAGAGATAAGTGTGTGTGAAAGCCGTCCTTCACCTAGCTTGTTGGGAACACAAAGTTTCTCTTCAGTTGCAAACTCCACTCCATACATATATATGGGAGGTACAAGCTCCAACTCGGTTTTACAGTGAAAACTGCAGGAACTTCAAACCGGCACTAGGAAACAGACTGAGAAACCAGAGTAAAAGTTTCTCCTGCAACCCGTTCCCTTTGTGCTAGATGAACGAACGTCTCTCCACATGCTCAGTTCTGAGAGATAAGTGTGTGTGAAAGCCGTCCTTCACCTAGCTTGTTGGGAACACAAAGTTTCTCTTCAGTTGCAAACTCCTCTCCATACATATATATGGGGAGGTACTAGCTCCAACTCGGTTTTACAGTGAAAACTGCAGGAACTTCATACTGGCACTAGGAAACAGACCGAGAAACCAGAGTAAATGTTTCTCCTGCAACCCGTTCCCTTTGTGCTAGATGAACGTACGTCTCTCCACATGCTCAGTTCTGAGAGATAAGTGTGTGTGAAAGCCGTCCTTCACCTTGCTTGTTGGGAACACAAAGTTTCTCTTCAGTTGCAAACTCCACTCCATACATATATATGGGGAGGTACTAGCTCCAACTCGGTTTTACAGTGAAAACTGCAGGAACTTCAAGCCGGCACTAGGAAACAGACTGAGAAACCAGAGTAAAAGTTTCTCCTGCAACCCGTTCCCTTTGTGCTAGATGAACGAACGTCTCTCCACATGCTCAGTTCTGAGAGATAAGTGTGTTTGAAAGCCGTACTTCACCTACCTTGTTGGGAACACAAAGTTTCTCTTCAGTTGCAAACTCCACTCCATACATATATATGGGGAGGTACTAGCTCCAACTCGGTTTTACAGTGAAAACTGCAGGAACTTCAAACCGGCACTAGGAAACAGACTGAGATACCAGAGTAAAAGTTTCTCCTGCAACGCGTTCCCTTTGTGCTAGATGAATGAACGTCTCTCCACATGCTCAGTTCTGAGAGATAAGTGTGTGTGAAAGCCGTCCTTCACCTAGCTTGTTGGGAACACAAAGTTTCTCTTCAGTTGCAAACTCCACTCCATACATATATATGGGAGGTACAAGCTCCAACTCGGTTTTACAGTGAAAACTGCAGGAACTTCAAACCGGCACTAGGAAACAGACTGAGAAACCAGAGTAAAAGTTTCTCCTGCAACCCGTTCCCTTTGTGCTAGATGAACGAACGTCTCTCCACATGCTCAGTTCTGAGAGATAAGTGTGTGTGAAAGCCGTCCTTCACCTAGCTTGTTGGGAACACAAAGTTTCTCTTCAGTTGCAAACTCCTCTCCATACATATATATGGGGAGGTACTAGCTCCAACTCGGTTTTACAGTGAAAACTGCAGGAACTTCAAACCGGCACTAGGAAACAGACCGAGAAACCAGAGTAAAAGTTTCCCCTGCAACCCATTCCCTTTGTGCTAGATGAACGAACGTCTCTCCACATGCTCAGTTCTGAGAGATAAGTGTGTGTGAAAGCCGTCCTTCACCTTGCTAGTTGGGAAAACAAAGTTTCTCTTCAGTTGCAAACTCCACTCCATATATATATATGGGGAGTTACTAGCTCCAACTCGGTTTTACAGTGAAAACTGCAGGAACATCAACCAGGCACTAGGAAACAGACTGAGAAACCAGAGTAAAAGTTTCTCTTGCAACACGTTCCCTTTGTGCTAGATGAACGAACATCTCTCCACATGCTCAGTTCTGAGAGATAAGTGTGTGTGAAAGCCGTCCTTCACATAGCTTGTTGGGAACACAAAGTTTCTCTTCAGTTGCAATCTCCACTCCATACATATATATGGGGAGGTACTAGCTCCAACTCGGTTTTACAGTGAAAACTGCAGGAACTTCAAACCGGCACTAGGAAACAGACCGAGAAACCAGAGTAAAAGTTTCTCCTGCAACCCGTTCCCTTTGTGCTAGATGAACGAACGTCTCTCCACATGCTCAGTTCTGAGAGATAAATGTGTGTGAAAGCCGTCCTTCACCTAGCTTGTTGGGAACACAAAGTTTCTCTTCAGTTGCAAACTCCTCTCCATACATATATATGGGGAGGTACTAGCTCCAACTCGGTTTTACAGTGAAAACTGCAGGAACTTCAAACCGGCACTAGGAAACAGACCGAGAAACCAGAGTAAAAGTTTCCCCTGCAACCCGTTCCCTTTGTGCTAGATGAACGAACGTCTCTCCACATGCTCAGTTCTGAGAGATAAGTGTGTGTGAAAGCCGTCCTTCACCTAGCTTGTTGGGAACACAAAGTTTCTCTTCAGTTGCAAACTCCACTCCATACATATATATGGGGAGGTACTAGCTCCATCTCAGTTTTACAGTGAAAACTGCAGGAACTTCAAACCGGCACTAGGAAACAGACTGAGAAACCAGAGTAAAAGTTTCTCCTGCAACCCGTTCCCTTTGTGCTAGATGAACGAACGTCTCTCCACATGCTCAGTTCTGAGAGATAAGTGTGTGTGAAAGCCGTCCTTCACCTAGCTTGTTGGGAACACAAAGTTTCTCTTCAGTTGCAAACTCCACTCCATACATATATATGGGGAGGTACTAGCTCCAACTCGGTTTTACACTGAAAACTGCAGGAACTTCAAACAGGCACTAGGAAACAGACTGAGAAACCAGAGTAAAAGTTTTTCCTGCAACCCGTTCCCTTTGAGCTAGATGAACGAACGTCTATCCACATGCTCAGTTCTGAGAGATAAGTGTGTGTGAAAGCCGTCCTGCACCTAGCTTGTTGGGAACACAAAGTTTCTCTTCAGTTGCAAACTCCACTCCATACATATATATGGAGAGGTACTAGCTCCAAATCGGTTTTACAGTGAAAACTGCAGGAACTTCAAACTGGCACTAGGAAACAGACCGAGAAACCAGAGTAAAAGTTTCTCCTGCAACCAGTTCACTTTGTGCTAGATGAACGAACGTCTCTCCACATGCTCAGTTCTGAGAGATAAGTGTGTGTGAGAGCCGTCCTTCACCTAGCTTGTTGGGAACACAAAGTTTCTCTTCAGTTGCAAACTCCACTCCATACATTTATATGGGGAGGAACTAGCTCCAACTCGGTTTTACAGTGAAAACTGCAGGAACTTCAAACCGGCACTAGGAAACAGACTGAGAAACCAGAGTAAAAGTTTCTCCTGCAACCCGTTCCCTTTGTGCTAGATGAACGAACGTCTCTCCACATGCTCAGTTCTGAGAGATAAGTGAGTTTGAAAGCCGTCCTTCACCTAGCTTGTTGGGAACACAAAGTTCCTCTTCAGTTGCAAACTCCACTCGATACATATATATGGGGAGGTACTAGCTCCAAATCGGTTTTACAGTGAAAACTGCAGGAACTTCAAACCGGCACTAGGAAACAGACTGAGAAACCAGAGTAAAAGTTTCTCCTGCAACCAGTTCCCTTTGTGCTAGATGAACGAACGTCTCTCCACATGCTCAGTTCTGACAGATAAGTGTGTGTGAAAGCCGTCCTTCACCTAGCTTGTTGGGAACACATAGTTTCTCTTCTGTTGCAAACTCCACTCCATACATATATAAGGGGAGGTACTAGCTCCAACTCGGTTTTACAGTGAAAACTGCAGGAACTTCAAAACGGCATTAGGAAACAGGCTGAGAACCCAGATTAAAATTTCCCCTGCAACCCGTTCCCTTTGTGCTAGATGAACGAACGTCTCTCCACATGCTCAGTTCTGAGAGATAAGTGTGTGTGAAAGCCATCCTTCACCTAGCTTGTTGGGAACACAAAGTTTCTCTTCAGTTGCAAACTCCACTCCATACATATATATGGGGAGGTACTAGCTCCTACTCGGTTTTACAGTGAAAACTGCAGGAACTTCAAAACGGCACTAGGAAACAGACTGAGAAACCAGAGTAAAAGTTTTTCCTGCAACCCTTTCCCATTGTGCTAGATGAACGAACGTCTCCCACATGCTCAGTTCTGAGAGATAAGTGTGTGTGAAAGCCGTCCTGCACCTTGCTTGTTGGGAACACAAAGTTTCTCTTCAGTTGCAAACACCACTCCATACATATATATGGGGAGGTACTAGCTCCAACTCGGTTTTACAGTGAAAACTGCAGGAAATTCATACTGGCACTAGGAAACAGACCGAGAAACCAGAGTAAATGTTTCTCCTGCAACCCGTTCCCTTTGTGCTAGATGAACGAACGTCTCTCCATATGCTCAGTTCTGAGAGATAATTGTGTGTGAAAGCCGTCCTTCACCTAGCTTGTTGGGAACACAAAGTTTCTCTTCAGTTGCAAACTCCCCTCCATACATATATATGGGGAGGTACTAGCTCCAACTCGGTTTTACAGTGAAAACTGCAGGAACTTCAAACCGGCACTAGGAAACAGACTGAGAAACCAGAGTAAAAGTTTCTCCTGCAACCCGTTCCCTTTGTGCTAGATGAACGAACGTCTCTCCACATGCTCAGTTCTGAGAAATAAGTGTGTGTGGAAGCCGTCCTTCACCTAGCTTGTTGGGAACACAAAGTTTCTCTTCAGTTGCAAACTCCACTCCATACATATATATGGGGAAGTACTAGCTCCAACTCGGTTTTACAGTGAAAACTGCAGGAACTTCAAACCGGCACTAGGAAACAGACTGAGAAACCAGAGTAAAAGTTTCTCCTGCAACCCGTTCCCTTTGTGCTAGATGAACGAACGTCTCTCCACATGCTCAGTTCTGAGAGATAAGTGTGTGTGAAAGCCGTCCTTCACCTAGCTTGTTGGGAACACAAAGTTTCTCTTCAGTTGCAAACTCCACTCCATACATATATATGGGGAGGTACTAGCTCCAACTCGGTTTTACAGTGAAAACTGCAGGAACTTCATACAGGCACTAGGAAACAAACCGAGAAACCAGAGTAAATGTTTCTCCTGCAACCCGTTCCCTTTGTGCTAGATGAACGAACGTCTCTCCACATGCTCAGTTCTGAGAATAAGTGTGTGTGAAAGCCGTCCTTCACCTTACTTGTTGGGAACACAAAGTTTCTCTTCAGTTGCAAACTCCACTCCATACATATATATGGGGAGGTACAAGCTCCAACTCGGTTTTACAGTGAAAACTGCAGGAACATCAAACCGGCACTAGGAAACAGACTGAGAAACCAGAGTAAAAGTTTCTCCTGCAACCCGTTCCCTTTGTGCTAGATGAACGAACGTCTCTCCACATGCTCAGTTCGGAGAGATAAGTGTGTGTGAAAGCCGTCCTTCACCTAGCTTGTTGGGAACACAAAGTTTCTCTTCAGTTGCAAACTCCACTCCATACATATATATGGGGAGGTACTAGCTCCAACTCGGTTTTACAGTGAAAACTGCAGGAACTTCAAACCGGCACTAGGAAACAGACAGAGAAACCAGAGTAAAAGTTTCTCCTGCAACCCGTTCCCTTTGTGCTAGATGAACGAACGTCTCTCCACATGCTCAGTTCTGAGAGATAAGTGTGTGTGAAAGCCGTCCTTCACCTAGCTTGTTGGGAACACAAAGTTTCTCTTCAGTTGCAAACTCCTCTCCATACATATATATGGGGAGGTACTAGCTCCAACTCGGTTTTACAGGGAAAACTGCAGGAACTTCATACTGGCACTAGGAAACAGACCGAGAAACCAGAGTAAATGTTTCTCCTGCAACCCGTTCCCTTTGTGCTAGATGAACGAACGTCTCTCCACATGCTCAGTTCTGAGAGATAAGTGTGTGTGAAAGCCGTCCTTCACCTTGCTTGTTGGGAACACAAAGTTTCTCTTCAGTTGCAAACTCCACTCCATACATATATATGGAGAGGTACTAGCTCCAACTCGGTTTTAAAGTGAAAACTGCAGGAACTTCAAACCGGCACTAGGAAACAGACTGAGAAACCAGAGTAAAAGTTTCTCCTGCAACCCGTTCCCTTTGTGCTAGATGAACGAACGTCTCTCCACATGCTCAGTTCTGAGAGATAAGTGTGTTTGAAAGCTGTACTTCACCTAGCTTGTTGGGAACACAAAGTTTCTCTTCAGTTGCAAACTCCACTCCATACATATATAAGGGGAGGTACTAGCTCCAACTCGGTTTTAAAGTGAAAACTGCAGGAACTTCAAACCGGCACTAGGAAAGAGACTGAGAAACCAGAGTAAAAGTTTCTCCTGCAACCCGTTCCCTTTGTGCTAGATGAACGAACGTCTCTCCACATGCTCAGTTCTGAGAGATAAGTGTGTTTGAAAGCTGTACTTCACCTAGCTTGTTGGGAACACAAAGTTTCTCTTCAGTTGCAAACTCCACTCCATACATATATATGGGGAGGTACTTGCTCCAACTCGGTTTTACAGTGAAAACTGCAGGAACTTCAAACCGGCACTAGGAAACAGACTGAGATACCAGAGTAAAAGTTTCTCCTGCAACGCGTTCCCTTTGTGCTAGATGAATGAACGTCTCACCACATGCTCAGTTCTGAGAGATAAGTGTGTGTGAAAGCCGTCCTTCACCTAGCTTGTTGGGAACACAAAGTTTCTCTTCAGTTGCAAACTCCAATCCATACATATATATGGGAGGTACAAGCTCCAACTCGGTTTTACAGTGAAAACTGCAGGAACTTCAAACCGGCACTAGGAAACAGACTGAGAAACCAGAGTAAAAGTTTCTCCTGCAACCCTTTCCCTTTGTGCTAGATGAACGAACGTCTCTCCACATGCTCAGTTCTGAGAGATAAGTGTGTGTGAAAGCCGTCCTTCACCTAGCTTGTTGGGAACACAAAGTTTCTCTTCAGTTGCAAACTCCTCTCCATACATATATATGGGGAGGTACTAGCTCCAACTCGGTTTTACAGTGAAAACTGCAGGAACTTCAAACCGGCACTAGGAAACAGACCGAGAAACCAGAGTAAAAGTTTCCCCTGCAACCCATTCCCTTTGTGCTAGATGAACGAACGTCTCTCCACATGCTCAGTTCTGAGAGATAAGTGTGTGTGAAAGCCGTCCTTCACCTAGCTTGTTGGGAACACAAAGTTTCTCTTCAGTTGCAAACTCCACTCCATACATATATATGGGGATGTACTAGCTCCATCTCAGTTTTACAGTGAAAACTGCAGGAACTTCAAACCGGCACTAGGAAACAGTCTGAGAAACCAGAGTAAAAGTTTCCCCTGCAACCCGTTCCCTTTGTGCTAGATGAACGAACGTCTCTCCACATGCTCAGTTCTGAGAGATAAGTGTGTGTGAAAGCCGTCCTTCACCTAGCTAGTTGGGAAAACAAAGTTTCTCTTCAGTTGCAAACTCCACTCCATATATATATATGGGGAGTTACTAGCTCCAACTCGGTTTTACAGTGAAAACTGCAGGAACATCAACCATGCACTAGGAAACAGACTGAGAAACCAGAGTAAAAGTTTCTCTTGCAACACGTTCCCTTTGTGCTAGATGAACGAACATCTCTCCACATGCTCAGTTCTGAGAGATAAGTGTGTGTGAAAGCCGTCCTTCACATAGCTTGTTGGGAACACAAAGTTTCTCTTCAGTTGCAATCTCCACTCCATACATATATATGGGGAGGTAGTAGCTCCAACTCGGTTTTACAGTGAAAACTGCAGGAACTTCAAACAGGCACTAGGAAACAGACCGAGAAACCAGAGTAAAAGTTTCTCCTGCAACCCGTTCCCTTTGTGCTAGATGAACGAACGTCTCTCCACATGCTCAGTTCTGAGAGATAAGTGTGTGTGAAAGCCGTCCTTCACCTAGCTTGTTGGGAACACAAAGTTTCTCTTCAGTTGCAAACTCCTCTCCATACATATATATGGGGAGGTACTAGCTCCAACTCGGTTTTACAGTGAAAACTGCAGGAACTTCAAACCGGCACTAGGAAACAGATCGAGAAACCAGAGTAAAAGTTTCCCCTGCAACCCGTTCCCTTTGTGCTAGATGAACGAACGTCTCTCCACATGCTCAGTTCGGAGAGATAAGTGTGTGTGAAAGCCGTCCTTCACCTAGCTTGTTGGGAACACAAAGTTTCTCTTCAGTTGCAAAATCCACTCCATACATATATATGGGGAAGTACTAGCTCCATCTCAGTTTTACAGTGAAAACTGCAGGAACTTCAAACCGGCACTAGGAAACAGACTGAGAAACCAGAGTAAAAGTTTCTCCTGCAACCCGTTCCATTTGTGCTAGATGAACGAACGTCTCTCCACATGCTCAGTTCTGAGAGATAAGTGTGTGTGAAAGCCGTCCTTCACCTAGCTTGTTGGGAACACAAAGTTTCTCTTCAGTTGCAAACTCCACTCCATACATATATATGGGGAGGTACTAGCTCCAACTCGGTTTTACACTGAAAACTGCAGGAACTTCAAACAAGCACTAGGAAACAGACTGAGAAACCAGAGTAAAAGTTTTTCCTGCAACCCATTCCCATTGTGCTAGATGAACGAACGTCTCTACACATGCTCAGTTCTGAGAGATAAGTGTGTGTGAAAGCCGTCCTGCACCTTGCTTGTTGGGAACACAAAGTTTCTCTTCAGTTGCAAAGTCCACTCCATACATATATATGGGGAGGTACTAGCTCCAACTCGGTTTTACAGTGAAAACTGCAGGAACTTCAAACCGGCACTAGGAAACAGACTGAGAAACCAGAGTAAAAGTTTCTCCTGCAACCCGTTCCCTTTGTGCTAGATGAACGAACGTCTCTCCACATGCTCAGTTCTGAGAAATAAGTGTGTGTGAAAGCCGTCCTTCACCTAGCTTGTTGGGAACACAAAGTTTCTCTTCAGTTGCAAACTCCACTCCATACATATATATGGGGAGGTACTAGCTCCAACTCGGTTTTACAGTGAAAACTGCAGGAACTTCAAACCGGCACTAGGAAACAGACTGAGAAACCAGAGTAAAAGTTTCTCCTGCAACCCGTTCCCTTTGTGCTAGATGAACGAACGTCTCTCCACATGCTCAGTTCTGAGAGATAAGTGTGTGTGAAAGCCATCCTTCACCTAGCTTGTTGGGAACACAAAGTTTCTCTTCAGTTGCAAACTCCCCTCCATACATATATATGGGGAAGTACTAGCTCCAACTCGGTTTTACAGTGAAAACTGCAGGAACTTCAAACCGGCACTAGGAAACAGACTGAGAAACCAGAGTAAAAGTTTCTCCTGCAACCCGTTCCCTTTGTGCTAGATGAACGAACGTCTCTCCACATGCTCAGTTCTGAGAGATAAGTGTGTGTGAAAGCCGTCCTTCACCTAGCTTGTTGGGAACACAAAGTTTCTCTTCAGTTGCAAACTCCACTCCATACATATATATGGGGAGGTACTAGCTCCAACTCGGTTTTACAGTGAAAACTTCAGGAACATCAAACCGGCACTAGGAAACAGACTGAGAAACCAGAGTAAAAGTTTCTCCTGCAACCCGTTCCCTTTGTGCTAGATGAACGAACATCTCTCCACATGCTCAGTTCTGAGAGATAAGTGTGTGTGAAAGCCATCCTTCACCTAGCTTGTTGGGAACACAAAGTTTCTCTTCAGTTGCAAACTCCCCTCCATACATATATATGGGGAAGTACTAGCTCCAACTCGGTTTTACAGTGAAAACTGCAGGAACTTCAAACCGGCACTAGGAAACAGACTGAGAAACCAGAGTAAAAGTTTTTCCTGCAACACATTCCCATTGTGCTAGATGAACGAACGTCTCTACACATGCTCAGTTCTGAGAGATAAGTGTGTGTGAAAGCCGTCCTGCACCTTGCTTGTTGGGAACACAAAGTTTCTCTTCAGTTGCAAAGTCCACTCCATACATATATATGGGGAGGTACTAGCTCCAACTCGGTTTTACAGTGAAAACTGCAGGAACTTCAAACCGGCACTAGGAAACAGACTGAGAAACCAGAGTAAAAGTTCCTCCTGCAACCCGTTCCCTTTGTGCTAGATGAACGAACGTCTCTCCACATGCTCAGTTCTGAGAAATAAGTGTGTGTGAAAGCCGTCCTTCACCTAGCTTGTTGGGAACACAAAGTTTCTCTTCAGTTGCAAACTCCACTCCATACATATATATGGGGAGGTACTAGCTCCAACTCGGTTTTACAGTGAAAACTGCAGGAACTTCAAACCGGCACTAGGAAACAGACTGAGAAACCAGAGTAAAAGTTTCTCCTGCAACCCGTTCCCTTTGTGCTAAATGAACGAACGTCTCTCCACATGCTCAGTTCTGAGAGATAAGTGTGTGTGAAAGCCATCCTTCACCTAGCTTGTTGGGAACACAAAGTTTCTCTTCAGTTGCAAACTCCCCTCCATACATATATATGGGGAAGTACTAGCTCCAACTCGGTTTTACAGTGAAAACTGCAGGAACTTCAAACCGGCACTAGGAAACAGACTGAGAAACCAGAGTAAAAGTTTCTCCTGCAACCCGTTCCCTTTGTGCTAGATGAACGAACGTCTCTCCACATGCTCAGTTCTGAGAGATAAGTGTGTGTGAAAGCCGTCCTTCACCTAGCTTGTTGGGAACACAAAGTTTCTCTTCAGTTGCAAACTCCACTCCATACATATATATGGGGAGGTACTAGCTCCAACTCGGTTTTACAGTGAAAACTGCAGGAACTTCATACAGGCACTAGGAAACAAACCGAGAAACCAGAGTAAATGTTTCTCCTGCAACCCGTTCCCTTTGTGCTAGATGAACGAACGTCTCTCCACATGCTCAGTTCTGAGAATAAGTGTGTGTGAAAGCCGTCCTTCACCTTACTTGTTGGGAACACAAAGTTTCTCTTCAGTTGCAAACTCCACTCCATACATATATATGGGGAGGTACAAGCTCCAACTCGGTTTTACAGTGAAAACTGCAGGAACTTCAAACCGGCACTAGGAAACAGACTGAGAAACCAGAGTAAAAGTTTTTCCTGCAACCCATTCCCATTGTGCTAGATGAACGAACGTCTCTACACATGCTCAGTTCTGAGAGATAAGTGTGTGTGAAAGCCGTCCTGCACCTTGCTTGTTGGGAACACAAAGTTTCTCTTCAGTTGCAAAGTCCACTCCATACATATATATGGGGAGGTACTAGCTCCAACTCGGTTTTACAGTGAAAACTGCAGGAACTTCAAACCGGCACTAGGAAACAGACTGAGAAACCAGAGTAAAAGTTTCTCCTGCAACCCGTTCCCTTTGTGCTAGATGAACGAACGTCTCTCCACATGCTCAGTTCTGAGAAATAAGTGTGTGTGAAAGCCGTCCTTCACCTAGCTTGTTGGGAACACAAAGTTTCTCTTCAGTTGCAAACTCCACTCCATACATATATATGGGGAGGTACTAGCTCCAACTCGGTTTTACAGTGAAAACTGCAGGAACTTCAAACCGGCACTAGGAAACAGACTGAGAAACCAGAGTAAAAGTTTCTCCTGCAACCCGTTCCCTTTGTGCTAGATGAACGAACGTCTCTCCACATGCTCAGTTCTGAGAGATAAGTGTGTGTGAAAGCCATCCTTCACCTAGCTTGTTGGGAACACAAAGTTTCTCTTCAGTTGCAAACTCCCCTCCATACATATATATGGGGAAGTACTAGCTCCAACTCGGTTTTACAGTGAAAACTGCAGGAACTTCAAACCGGCACTAGGAAACAGACTGAGAAACCAGAGTAAAAGTTTCTCCTGCAACCCGTTCCCTTTGTGCTAGATGAACGAACGTCTCTCCACATGCTCAGTTCTGAGAGATAAGTGTGTGTGAAAGCCGTCCTTCACCTAGCTTGTTGGGAACACAAAGTTTCTCTTCAGTTGCAAACTCCACTCCATACATATATATGGGGAGGTACTAGCTCCAACTCGGTTTTACAGTGAAAACTGCAGGAACTTCATACAGGCACTAGGAAACAAACCGAGAAACCAGAGTAAATGTTTCTCCTGCAACCCGTTCCCTTTGTGCTAGATGAACGAACGTCTCTCCACATGCTCAGTTCTGAGAATAAGTGTGTGTGAAAGCCGTCCTTCACCTTACTTGTTGGGAACACAAAGTTTCTCTTCAGTTGCAAACTCCACTCCATACATATATATGGGGAGGTACAAGCTCCAACTCGGTTTTACAGTGAAAACTGCAGGAACTTCAAACCGGCACTAGGAAACAGACTGAGAAACCAGAGTAAAAGTTTCTCCTGCAACCCGTTCCCTTTGTGCTAGATGAACGAACGTCTCTCCACATGCTCAGTTCGGAGAGATAAGTGTGTGTGAAAGCCGTCCTTCACCTAGCTTGTTGGGAACACAAAGTTTCTCTTCAGTTGCAAAATCCACTCCATACATATATATGGGGAGGTACTAGCTCCAACTCGGTTTTACAGTGAAAACTGCAGGAACTTCAAACCGGCACTAGGAAACAGACTGAGAAACCAGAGTAAAAGTTTTTCCTGCAACCCATTCCCATTGTGCTAGATGAACGAACGTCTCTACACATGCTCAGTTCTGAGAGATAAGTGTGTGTGAAAGCCGTCCTGCACCTTGCTTGTTGGGAACACAAAGTTTCTCTTCAGTTGCAAAGTCCACTCCATACATATATATGGGGAGGTACTAGCTCCAACTCGGTTTTACAGTGAAAACTGCAGGAACTTCAAACCGGCACTAGGAAACAGACTGAGAAACCAGAGTAAAAGTTTCTCCTGCAACCCGTTCCCTTTGTGCTAGATGAACGAACGTCTCTCCACATGCTCAGTTCTGAGAAATAAGTGTGTGTGAAAGCCGTCCTTCACCTAGCTTGTTGGGAACACAAAGTTTCTCTTCAGTTGCAAACTCCACTCCATACATATATATGGGGAGGTACTAGCTCCAACTCGGTTTTACAGTGAAAACTGCAGGAACTTCAAACCGGCACTAGGAAACAGACTGAGAAACCAGAGTAAAAGTTTCTCCTGCAACCCGTTCCCTTTGTGCTAGATGAACGAACGTCTCTCCACATGCTCAGTTCTGAGAGATAAGTGTGTGTGAAAGCCATCCTTCACCTAGCTTGTTGGGAACACAAAGTTTCTCTTCAGTTGCAAACTCCCCTCCATACATATATATGGGGAAGTACTAGCTCCAACTCGGTTTTACAGTGAAAACTGCAGGAACTTCAAACCGGCACTAGGAAACAGACTGAGAAACCAGAGTAAAAGTTTCCCCTGCAACCTGTTCCCTTTGTGCTAGATGAACAAACGTCTCTCCACATGCTCAGTTCTGAGAGATAAGTGTGTGTGAAAGCCGTCCTTCACCTAGCTTGTTGGGAACACAAAGTTTCTCTTCAGTTGCAAACTCCACTCCATAAATATATATGGGGAGGTACTAGCTCCAACTCGGTTTTACAGTGAAAACTGCAGGAACTTCATACAGGCACTAGGAAACAAACCGAGAAACCAGAGTAAATGTTTCTCCTGCAACCCGTTCCCTTTGTGCTAGATG
Source organism: Camelus bactrianus (assembly GCF_048773025.1). Taxonomy (NCBI): domain Eukaryota; kingdom Metazoa; phylum Chordata; class Mammalia; order Artiodactyla; family Camelidae; genus Camelus; species Camelus bactrianus. The sequence goes on from NC_133565.1 coordinate 5,820,595, forward strand.
AACGAACGTCTCTCCACATGCTCAGTTCTGAGAATAAGTGTGTGTGAAAGCCGTCCTTCACCTTACTTGTTGGGAACACAAAGTTTCTCTTCAGTTGCAAACTCCACTCCATACATATATATGGGGAGGTACAAGCTCCAACTCGGTTTTACAGTGAAAACTGCAGGAACTTCAAACCGGCACTAGGAAACAGACTGAGAAACCAGAGTAAAAGTTTCTCCTGCAACCCGTTCCCTTTGTGCTAGATGAACGAACGTCTCTCCACATGCTCAGTTCGGAGAGATAAGTGTGTGTGAAAGCCGTCCTTCACCTAGCTTGTTGGGAACACAAAGTTTCTCTTCAGTTGCAAACTCCACTCCATACATATATATGGGGAGGTACTAGCTCCAACTCGGTTTTACAGTGAAAACTGCAGGAACTTCAAACCGGCACTAGGAAACAGACAGAGAAACCAGAGTAAAAGTTTCTCCTGCAACCCGTTCCCTTTGTGCTAGATGAATGAACGTCTCTCCACATGCTCAGTTCTGAGAGATAAGTGTGTGTGAAAGCCGTCCTTCACCTAGCTTGTTGGGAACACAAAGTTTCTCTTCAGTTGCAAACTCCACTCCATATATATATATGGGAGGTACAAGCTCCAACTCGGTTTTACAGTGAAAACTGCAGGAACTTCAAACCGGCACTAGGAAACAGACTGAGAAACCAGAGTAAAAGTTTCTCCTGCAACCCGTTCCCTTTGTGCTAGATGAACGAACGTCTCTCCACATGCTCAGTTCTGAGAGATAAGTGTGTGTGAAAGCCGTCCTTCACCTAGCTTGTTGGGAACACAAAGTTTCTCTTCAGTTGCAAACTCCTCTCCATACATATATATGGGGAGGTACTAGCTCCAACTCGGTTTTACAGTGAAAACTGCAGGAACTTCATACTGGCACTAGGAAACAGACCGAGAAACCAGAGTAAATGTTTCTCCTGCAACCCGTTCCCTTTGTGCTAGATGAACGAACGTCTCTCCACATGCTCAGTTCTGAGAGATAAGTGTGTGTGAAAGCCGTCCTTCACCTTGCTTGTTGGGAACACAAAGTTTCTCTTCAGTTGCAAACTCCACTCCATACATATATATGGAGAGGTACTAGCTCCAACTCGGTTTTACAGTGAAAACTGCAGGAACTTCAAACCGGCACTAGGAAACAGACTGAGAAACCAGAGTAAAAGTTTCTCCTGCAACCCGTTCCCTTTGTGCTAGATGAACGAACGTCTCTCCACATGCTCAGTTCTGAGAGATAAGTGTGTTTGAAAGCTGTACTTCACCTAGCTTGTTGGGAACACAAAGTTTCTCTTCAGTTGCAAACTCCACTCCATACATATATATGGGGAGGTACTAGCTCCAACTCGGTTTTACAGTGAAAACTGCAGGAACTTCAAACCGGCACTAGGAAACAGACTGAGATACCAGAGTAAAAGTTTCTCCTGCAACGCGTTCCCTTTGTGCTAGATGAATGAACGTCTCTCCACATGCTCAGTTCTGAGAGATAAGTGTGTGTGAAAGCCGTCCTTCACCTAGCTTGTTGGGAACACAAAGTTTCTCTTCAGTTGCAAACTCCAATCCATACATATATATGGGAGGTACAAGCTCCAACTCGGTTTTACAGTGAAAACTGCAGGAACTTCAAACCGGCACTAGGAAACAGACTGAGAAACCAGAGTAAAAGTTTCTCCTGCAACCCTTTCCCTTTGTGCTAGATGAACGAACGTCTCTCCACATGCTCAGTTCTGAGAGATAAGTGTGTGTGAAAGCCGTCCTTCACCTAGCTTGTTGGGAACACAAAGTTTCTCTTCAGTTGCAAACTCCTCTCCATACATATATATGGGGAGGTACTAGCTCCAACTCGGTTTTACAGTGAAAACTGCAGGAACTTCAAACCGGCACTAGGAAACAGACCGAGAAACCAGAGTAAAAGTTTCCCCTGCAACCCATTCCCTTTGTGCTAGATGAACGAACGTCTCTCCACATGCTCAGTTCTGAGAGATAAGTGTGTGTGAAAGCCGTCCTTCACCTTGCTTGTTGGGAACACAAAGTTTCTCTTCAGTTGCAAACTCCACTCCATACATATATATGGAGAGGTACTAGCTCCAACTCGGTTTTACAGTGAAAACTGCAGGAACTTCAAACCGGCACTAGGAAACAGACTGAGAAACCAGAGTAAAAGTTTCTCCTGCAACCCGTTCCCTTTGTGCTAGATGAACGAACGTCTCTCCACATGCTCAGTTCTGAGAGATAAGTGTGTTTGAAAGCTGTACTTCACCTAGCTTGTTGGGAACACAAAGTTTCTCTTCAGTTGCAAACTCCACTCCATACATATATATGGGGAGGTACTAGCTCCAACTCGGTTTTACAGTGAAAACTGCAGGAACTTCAAACCGGCACTAGGAAACAGACTGAGATACCAGAGTAAAAGTTTCTCCTGCAACGCGTTCCCTTTGTGCTAGATGAATGAACGTCTCTCCACATGCTCAGTTCTGAGAGATAAGTGTGTGTGAAAGCCGTCCTTCACCTAGCTTGTTGGGAACACAAAGTTTCTCTTCAGTTGCAAACTCCAATCCATACATATATATGGGAGGTACAAGCTCCAACTCGGTTTTACAGTGAAAACTGCAGGAACTTCAAACCGGCACTAGGAAACAGACTGAGAAACCAGAGTAAAAGTTTCTCCTGCAACCCTTTCCCTTTGTGCTAGATGAACGAACGTCTCTCCACATGCTCAGTTCTGAGAGATAAGTGTGTGTGAAAGCCGTCCTTCACCTAGCTTGTTGGGAACACAAAGTTTCTCTTCAGTTGCAAACTCCTCTCCATACATATATATGGGGAGGTACTAGCTCCAACTCGGTTTTACAGTGAAAACTGCAGGAACTTCAAACCGGCACTAGGAAACAGACCGAGAAACCAGAGTAAAAGTTTCCCCTGCAACCCATTCCCTTTGTGCTAGATGAACGAACGTCTCTCCACATGCTCAGTTCTGAGAGATAAGTGTGTGTGAAAGCCGTCCTTCACCTAGCTTGTTGGGAACACAAAGTTTCTCTTCAGTTGCAAACTCCACTCCATACATATATATGGGGATGTACTAGCTCCATCTCAGTTTTAAAGTGAAAACTGCAGGAACTTCAAACCGGCACTAGGAAACAGTCTGAGAAACCAGAGTAAAAGTTTCTCCTGCAACCCGTTCCCTTTGTGCTAGATGAACGAACGTCTCTCCACATGCTCAGTTCTGAGAGATAAGTGTGTGTGAAAGCCGTTCTTCACCTAGCTAGTTGGGAAAACAAAGTTTCTCTTCAGTTGCTAACTCCACTCCATATATATATATGGGGAGTTACTAGCTCCAACTCGGTTTTACAGTGAAAACTGCAGGAACATCAACCATGCACTAGGAAACAGACTGAGAAACCAGAGTAAAAGTTTCTCTTGCAACACGTTCCCTTTGTGCTAGATGAACGAACATCTCTCCACATGCTCAGTTCTGAGAGATAAGTGTGTGTGAAAGCCGTCCTTCACATAGCTTGTTGGGAACACAAAGTTTCTCTTCAGTTGCAATCTCCACTCCATACATATATATGGGGAGGTAGTAGCTCCAACTCGGTTTTACAGTGAAAACTGCAGGAACTTCAAACCGGCACTAGGAAACAGACCGAGAAACCAGAGTAAAAGTTTCTCCTGCAACCCGTTCCCTTTGTGCTAGATGAACGAACGTCTCTCCACATGCTCAGTTCTGAGAGATAAATGTGTGTGAAAGCCGTCCTTCACCTAGCTTGTTGGGAACACAAAGTTTCTCTTCAGTTGCAAACTCCTCTCCATACATATATATGGGGAGGTACTAGCTCCAACTCGGTTTTACAGTGAAAACTGCAGGAACTTCAAACCGGCACTAGGAAACAGACCGAGAAACCAGAGTAAAAGTTTCCCCTACAACCCGTTCCCTTTGTGCTAGATGAACGAACGTCTCTCCACATGCTCAGTTCTGAGAGATAAGTGTGTGTGAAAGCCGTCCTTCACCTAGCTTGTTGGGAACACAAAGTTTCTCTTCAGTTGCAAACTCCACTCCATACATATATATGGGGAGGTACTAGCTCCATCTCAGTTTTACAGTGAAAACTGCAGGAACTTCAAACCGGCACTAGGAAACAGACTGAGAAACCAGAGTAAAAGTTTCTCCTGCAACCCGTTCCCTTTGTGCTAGATGAACGAACGTCTCTCCACATGCTCAGTTCTGAGAGATAAGTGTGTGTGAAAGCCGTCCTTCACCTAGCTTGTTGGGAACACAAAGTTTCTCTTCAGTTGCAAACTCCACTCCATACATATATATGGGGAGGTACTAGCTCCAACTCGGTTTTACACTGAAAACTGCAGGAACTTCAAACAAGCACTAGGAAACAGACTGAGAAACCAGAGTAAAAGTTTTTCCTGCAACCCATTCCCATTGTGCTAGATGAACGAACGTCTCTACACATGCTCAGTTCTGAGAGATAAGTGTGTGTGAAAGCCGTCCTGCACCTTGCTTGTTGGGAACACAAAGTTTCTCTTCAGTTGCAAAGTCCACTCCATACATATATATGGGGAGGTACTAGCTCCAACTCGGTTTTACAGTGAAAACTGCAGGAACTTCAAACAGGCACCTGGAAACAGACTGAGAAACCAGAGTAAAAGTTTTTCCTGCAACCCGTTCCCTTTGTGCTAGATGAACGAACGTCTATCCACATGCTCAGTTCTGAGAGATAAGTGTGTGTGAAAGCCGTCCTTTACCTAGCTTGTTGGGAACACAAAGTTTCTCTTCTGTTGCAAACTCCACTCCATACATATATATGGAGAGGTACTAGCTCCAACTCGGTTTTACAGTGAAAACTGCAGGAACTTCAAACTGGCACTAGGAAACAGACCGAGAAACCAGAGTAAAAGTTTCTCCTGCAACCAGTTCACTTTGTGCTAGATGAACGAACGTCTCTCCACATGCTCAGTTCTGAGAGATAAGTGTGTGTGAAAGCCGTCCTTCACCTAGCTTGTTGGGAACACAAAGTTTCCCTTAAGTTGCAAACTCCACTCCATACATTTATATGGGGAGGAACTAGCTTAAACTCGGTTTTACAGTGAAAACTGCAGGAACTTCAAACCGGCACTAGGAAACAGACTGAGAAACCAGAGTAAAAGTTTCTCCTGCAACCCGTTCCCTTTGTGCTAGATGAACGAACGTCTCTCCACATGCTCAGTTCTGAGAGATAAGTGTGTTTGAAAGCCGTCCTTCACCTAGATTTTTGGGAACACAAAGTTTCTCTTCAGTTGCAAACTCCACTCGATACATATATATGGGGAGGTACTAGCTCCAACTCGGTTTTACAGTGAAAACTGCAGGAACTTCAAACCGGCACTAGGAAACAGACTGAGAAACCAGAGTAAAAGTTTCTCCTGCAACCCGTTCCCTTTGTGTTAGATGAACGAAAGTCTCTCCACATGCTCAGTTCTGAGAGATAAGTGTGTGTGAAAGCCGTCCTTCACCTAGCTTGTTGGGAACACAAAGTTTCTCTTCAGTTGCAAACTCCAATCCATACATATGTATGGGGAGGTACTAGCTCCAACTCGGTTTTACAGTGAAAACTGCAGGAACTTCAAACCGGCACTAGGAAACAGACTGAGAAACCAGAGTAAAAGTTTCTCCTGCAACCATTTCATTTGTGCTAGATGAACAAACGTCTCTCCACATGCTCAGTTCTGAGAGATAAGTGTGTGTGAAAGCCGTCCTTTACCTAGCTTGTTGGGAACACAAAGTTTCTCTTCTGTTGCAAACTACACTCCATACATATATAAGGGGAGGTACTAGCTCCAACTCGGTTTTACAGTGAAAACTGCAGGAACTTCAAACCGGCATTAGGAAACAGGCTGAGAACCCAGAGTAAAAGTTTCTCCTGCAAGCCGTTCCCTTTGTGCTAGATGAACGAACGTCTCTCCACATGCTCAGTTCTGAGAGATAAGTGTGTGTGAAAGCCGTCCTTTACCTAGCTTGTTGGGAACACAAAGTTTCTCTTCTGTTGCAAACTCCACTCCATACATATATAAGGGGAGGTACTAGCTCCAACTCGGTTTTACAGTGAAAACTGCAGGAACTTCAAACCGGCATTAGGAAACAGGCTGAGAACCCAGAGTAAAAGTTTCTCCTGCAAGCCGTTCCCTTTGTGCTAGATGAACGAACGTCTCTCCACATGCTCAGTTCTGAGAGATAAGTGTGTGTGAAAGCCATTCTTCACCTAGCTTGTTGGGAACACAAAGTTTCTCTTCAGTTGCAAACTCCTCTCCATACATATATATGGGGAGGTACTAGCTCCAACTCGGTTTTACAGTGAAAACTGCAGGAACTTCAAACCGGCACTAGGAAACAGACCGAGAAACCAGAGTAAAAGTTTCCCCTGCAACCCGTTCCCTTTGTGCTAGATGAACGAACGTCTCTCCACATGCTCAGTTCTGAGAGATAAGTGTGTGTGAAAGCCGTCCTTCACCTAGCTTGTTGGGAACACAAAGTTTCTCTTCAGTTGCAAACTCCACTCCATACATATATATGGGGAGGTACTAGCTCCATCTCAGTTTTACAGTGCAAACTGCAGGAACTTCAAACCGGCACTAGGAAACAGACTGAGAAACCAGAGTAAAAGTTTCTCCTGCAACCCGTTCCCTTTCTGCTAGATGAACGAACGTCTCTCCACATGCTCAGTTCTGAGAGATAAGTGTGTGTGAAAGCCGTCCTTCACCTAGCTTGTTGGGAACACAAAGTTTCTCTTCAGTTGCAAACTCCACTCCATACATATATATGGGGAGGTACTAGCTCCAACTCGGTTTTACACTGAAAACTGCAGGAACTTCAAACAGGCACTAGGAAACAAACTGAGAAACCAGAGTAAAAGTTTTTCCTGCAACCCATTCCCATTGTGCTAGATGAACGAACGTCTCTCCACATGCTCAGTTCTGAGAGATAAGTGTTTGTGAAAGCCGTCCTGCACCTTGCTTGTTGGGAACACAAAGTTTCTCTTCAGTTGCAAAGTCCACTCCATACATATATATGGGGAGGTACTAGCTCCAACTCGGTTTTACAGTGAAAACTGCAGGAACTTCAAACCGGCACCTGGAAACAGACTGAGAAACCAGAGTAAAAGTTTTTCCTGCAACCCGTTCCCTTTGTGCTAGATGAACGAACGTCTATCCACATGCTCAGTTCTGAGAGATAAGTGTGTGTGAAAGCCGTCCTTTACCTAGCTTGTTGGGAACACAAAGTTTCTCTTCTGTTGCAAACTCCACTCCATACATATATATGGAGAGGTACAAGCTCCAACTCGGTTTTACAGTGAAAACTGCAGGAACTTCAAACTGGCACTAGGAAACAGACCGAGAAACCAGAGTAAAAGTTTCTCCTGCAACCAGTTCACTTTGTGCTAGATGAACGAACGTCTCTCCACATGCTCAGTTCTGAGAGATAAGTGTGTGTGAAAGCCGTCCTTCACCTAGCTTGTTGGGAACACAAAGTTTCTCTTCAGTTGCAAACTCCACTCCATACATTTATATGGGGAGGAACTAGCTTAAACTCGGTTTTACAGTGAAAACTGCAGGAACTTCAAACCGGCACTAGGAAACAGACTGAGAAACCAGAGTAAAAGTTTCTCCTGCAACCCGTTCCCTTTGTGCTAGATGAACGAACGTCTCTCCACATGCTCAGTTCTGAGAGATAAGTGTGTTTGAAAGCCGTCCTTCACCTAGATTTTTGGGAACACAAAGTTTCTCTTCAGTTGCAAACTCCACTCGATACATATATATGGGGAGGTACTAGCTCCAACTCGGTTTTACAGTGAAAACTGCAGGAACTTCAAACCGGCACTAGGAAACAGACTGAGAAACCAGAGTAAAAGTTTCTCCTGCAACCCGTTCCCTTTGTGTTAGATGAACGAAAGTCTCTCCACATGCTCAGTTCGGAGAGATAAGTGTGTGTGAAAGCCGTCCTTCACCTAGCTTGTTGGGAACACAAAGTTTCTCTTCAGTTGCAAACTCCAATCCATACATATGTATGGGGAGGTACTAGCTCCAACTCGGTTTTACAGTGAAAACTGCAGGAACTTCAAACCGGCACTAGGAAACAGACTGAGAAACCAGAGTAAAAGTTTCTCCTGCAACCATTTCATTTGTGCTAGATGAACAAACGTCTCTCCACATGCTCAGTTCTGAGAGATAAGTGTGTGTGAAAGCCGTCCTTTACCTAGCTTGTTGGGAACACAAAGTTTCTCTTCTGTTGCAAACTACACTCCATACATATATAAGGGGAGGTACTAGCTCCAACTCGGTTTTACAGTGAAAACTGCAGGAACTTCAAACCGGCATTAGGAAACAGGCTGAGAACCCAGAGTAAAAGTTTCTCCTGCAAGCCGTTCCCTTTGTGCTAGATGAACGAACGTCTCTCCACATGCTCAGTTCTGAGAGATAAGTGTGTGTGAAAGCCGTCCTTTACCTAGCTTGTTGGGAACACAAAGTTTCTCTTCTTTTGCAAACTCCACTCCATACATATATAAGGGGAGGTACTAGCTCCAACTCGGTTTTACAGTGAAAACTGCAGGAACTTCAAACCGGCATTAGGAAACAGGCTGAGAACCCAGAGTAAAAGTTTCTCCTGCAAGCCGTTCCCTTTGTGCTAGATGAACGAACGTCTCTCCACATGCTCAGTTCTGAGAGATAAGTGTGTGTGAAAGCCGTCCTGCACCTTGCTTGTTGGGAACACAAAGTTTCTCTTCAGTTGCAAAGTCCACTCCATACATATATATGGGGAGGTACTAGCTCCAACTCGGTTTTACAGTGAAAACTGCAGGAACTTCAAACCGGCACCTGGAAACAGACTGAGAAACCAGAGTAAAAGTTTTTCCTGCAACCCGTTCCCTTTGTGCTAGATGAACGAACGTCTCTCCACATGCTCAGTTCTGAGAGATAAGTGTGTTTGAAAGCCGTCCTTCACCTAGATTTTTGGGAACACAAAGTTTCTCTTCAGTTGCAAACTCCACTCGATACATATATATGGGGAGGTACTAGCTCCATCTCAGTTTTACAGTGCAAACTGCAGGAACTTCAAACCGGCACTAGGAAACAGACTGAGAAACCAGAGTAAAAGTTTCTCCTGCAACCCGTTCCCTTTCTGCTAGATGAACGAACGTCTCTCCACATGCTCAGTTCTGAGAGATAAGTGTGTGTGAAAGCCGTCCTTCACCTAGCTTGTTGGGAACACAAAGTTTCTCTTCAGTTGCAAACTCCACTCCATACATATATATGGGGAGGTACTAGCTCCAACTCGGTTTTACACTGAAAACTGCAGGAACTTCAAACAGGCACTAGGAAACAAACTGAGAAACCAGAGTAAAAGTTTTTCCTGCAACCCATTCCCATTGTGCTAGATGAACGAACGTCTCTCCACATGCTCAGTTCTGAGAGATAAGTGTGTGTGAAAGCCGTCCTGCACCTTGCTTGTTGGGAACACAAAGTTTCTCTTCAGTTGCAAAGTCCACTCCATACATATATATGGGGAGGTACTAGCTCCAACTCGGTTTTACAGTGAAAACTGCAGGAACTTCAAACCGGCACCTGGAAACAGACTGAGAAACCAGAGTAAAAGTTTTTCCTGCAACCCGTTCCCTTTGTGCTAGATGAACGAACGTCTATCCACATGCTCAGTTCTGAGAGATAAGTGTGTGTGAAAGCCGTCCTTTACCTAGCTTGTTGGGAACACAAAGTTTCTCTTCTGTTGCAAACTCCACTCCATACATATATATGGAGAGGTACAAGCTCCAACTCGGTTTTACAGTGAAAACTGCAGGAACTTCAAACTGGCACTAGGAAACAGACCGAGAAACCAGAGTAAAAGTTTCTCCTGCAACCAGTTCACTTTGTGCTAGATGAACGAACGTCTCTCCACATGCTCAGTTCTGAGAGATAAGTGTGTGTGAAAGCCGTCCTTCACCTAGCTTGTTGGGAACACAAAGTTTCTCTTCAGTTGCAAACTCCACTCCATACATTTATATGGGGAGGAACTAGCTTAAACTCGGTTTTACAGTGAAAACTGCAGGAACTTCAAACCGGCACTAGGAAACAGACTGAGAAACCAGAGTAAAAGTTTCTCCTGCAACCCGTTCCCTTTGTGCTAGATGAACGAACGTCTCTCCACATGCTCAGTTCTGAGAGATAAGTGTGTTTGAAAGCCGTCCTTCACCTAGATTTTTGGGAACACAAAGTTTCTCTTCAGTTGCAAACTCCACTCGATACATATATATGGGGAGGTACTAGCTCCAACTCGGTTTTACAGTGAAAACTGCAGGAACTTCAAACCGGCACTAGGAAACAGACTGAGAAACCAGAGTAAAAGTTTCTCCTGCAACCCGTTCCCTTTGTGTTAGATGAACGAAAGTCTCTCCACATGCTCAGTTCGGAGAGATAAGTGTGTGTGAAAGCCGTCCTTCACCTAGCTTGTTGGGAACACAAAGTTTCTCTTCAGTTGCAAACTCCAATCCATACATATGTATGGGGAGGTACTAGCTCCAACTCGGTTTTACAGTGAAAACTGCAGGAACTTCAAACCGGCACTAGGAAACAGACTGAGAAACCAGAGTAAAAGTTTCTCCTGCAACCATTTCATTTGTGCTAGATGAACAAACGTCTCTCCACATGCTCAGTTCTGAGAGATAAGTGTGTGTGAAAGCCGTCCTTTACCTAGCTTGTTGGGAACACAAAGTTTCTCTTCTGTTGCAAACTACACTACATACATATATAAGGGGAGGTACTAGCTCCAACTCGGTTTTACAGTGAAAACTGCAGGAACTTCAAACCGGCATTAGGAAACAGGCTGAGAACCCAGAGTAAAAGTTTCTCCTGCAAGCCGTTCCCTTTGTGCTAGATGAACGAACGTCTCTCCACATGCTCAGTTCTGAGAGATAAGTGTGTGTGAAAGCCGTCCTTTACCTAGCTTGTTGGGAACACAAAGTTTCTCTTCTTTTGCAAACTCCACTCCATACATATATAAGGGGAGGTACTAGCTCCAACTCGGTTTTACAGTGAAAACTGCAGGAACTTCAAACCGGCATTAGGAAACAGGCTGAGAACCCAGAGTAAAAGTTTCTCCTGCAAGCCGTTCCCTTTTTGCTAGATGAACGAACGTCTCTCCACATGCTCAGTTCTGAGAGATAAGTGTGTGTGAAAGCCGTCCTGCACCTTGCTTGTTGGGAACACAAAGTTTCTCTTCAGTTGCAAAGTCCACTCCATACATATATATGGGGATTTACTAGCTCCAACTCGGTTTTACAGTGAAAACTGCAGGAACTTCAAACCGGCACCTGGAAACAGACTGAGAAACCAGAGTAAAAGTTTTTCCTGCAACCCGTTCCCTTTGTGCTAGATGAACGAACGTCTCTCCACATGCTCAGTTCTGAGAGATAAGTGTGTTTGAAAGCCGTCCTTCACCTAGATTTTTGGGAACACAAAGTTTCTCTTCAGTTGCAAACTCCACTCGATACATATATATGGGGAGGTACTAGCTCCAACTCGGTTTTACAGTGAAAACTGCAGGAACTTCAAACCGGCACTAGGAAACAGACTGAGAAACCAGAGTAAAAGTTTCTCCTGCAACCCGTTCCCTTTGTGTTAGATGAACGAAAGTCTCTCCACATGCTCAGTTCGGAGAGATAAGTGTGTGTGAAAGCCGTCCTTCACCTAGCTTGTTGGGAACACAAAGTTTCTCTTCAGTTGCAAACTCGAATCCATACATATGTATGGGGAGGTACTAGCTCCAACTCGGTTTTACAGTGAAAACTGCAGGAACTTCAAACCGGCACTAGGAAACAGACTGAGAAACCAGAGTAAAAGTTTCTCCTGCAACCATTTCATTTGTGCTAGATGAACAAACGTCTCTCCACATGCTCAGTTCTGAGAGATAAGTGTGTGTGAAAGCCGTCCTTTACCTAGCTTGTTGGGAACACAAAGTTTCTCTTCTGTTGCAAACTACACTCCATACATATATAAGGGGAGGTACTAGCTCCAACTCGGTTTTACAGTGAAAACTGCAGGAACTTCAAACCGGCATTAGGAAACAGGCTGAGAACCCAGAGTAAAAGTTTCTCCTGCAAGCCGTTCCCTTTGTGCTAGATGAACGAACGTCTCTCCACATGCTCAGTTCTGAGAGATAAGTGTGTGTGAAAGCCGTCCTTTACCTAGCTTGTTGGGAACACAAAGTTTCTCTTCTTTTGCAAACTCCACTCCATACATATATAAGGGGAGGTACTAGCTCCAACTCGGTTTTACAGTGAAAACTGCAGGAACTTCAAACCGGCATTAGGAAACAGGCTGAGATCCCAGAGTAAAAGTTTCTCCTGCAAGCCGTTCCCTTTGTGCTAGATGAACGAACGTCTCTCCACATGCTCAGTTCTGAGAGATAAGTGTGTGTGAAAGCCGTCCTGCACCTTGCTTGTTGGGAACACAAAGTTTCTCTTCAGTTGCAAAGTCCACTCCATACATATATATGGGGAGGTACTAGCTCCAACTCGGTTTTACAGTGAAAACTGCAGGAACTTCAAACCGGCACCTGGAAACAGACTGAGAAACCAGAGTAAAAGTTTTTCCTGCAACCCGTTCCCTTTGTGCTAGATGAACGAACGTCTATCCACATGCTCAGTTCTGAGAGATAAGTGTGTGTGAAAGCCGTCCTTTACCTAGCTTGTTGGGAACACAAAGTTTCTCTTCTGTTGCAAACTCCACTCCATACATATATATGGAGAGGTACAAGCTCCAACTCGGTTTTACAGTGAAAACTGCAGGAACTTCAAACTGGCACTAGGAAACAGACCGAGAAACCAGAGTAAAAGTTTCTCCTGCAACCAGTTCACTTTGTGCTAGATGAACGAACGTCTCTCCACATGCTCAGTTCTGAGAGATAAGTGTGTGTGAAAGCCGTCCTTCACCTAGCTTGTTGGGAACACAAAGTTTCCCTTCAGTTGCAAACTCCACTCCATACATTTATATGGGGAGGAACTAGCTTAAACTCGGTTTTACAGTGAAAACTGCAGGAACTTCAAACCGGCACTAGGAAACAGACTGAGAAACCAGAGTAAAAGTTTCTCCTGCAACCCGTTCCCTTTGTGCTAGATGAAAGAACGTCTCTCCACATGCTCAGTTCTGAGAGATAAGTGTGTTTGAAAGCCGTCCTTCACCTAGATTTTTGGGAACACAAAGTTTCTCTTCAGTTGCAAACTCCACTCGATACATATATATGGGGAGGTACTAGCTCCAACTCGGTTTTACAGTGAAAACTGCAGGAACTTCAAACCGGCACTAGGAAACAGACTGAGAAACCAGAGTAAAAGTTTCTCCTGCAACCCGTTCCCTTTGTGTTAGATGAACGAAAGTCTCTCCACATGCTCAGTTCGGAGAGATAAGTGTGTGTGAAAGCCGTCCTTCACCTAGCTTGTTGGGAACACAAAGTTTCTCTTCAGTTGCAAACTCCAATCCATACATATGTATGGGGAGGTACTAGCTCCAACTCGGTTTTACAGTGAAAACTGCAGGAACTTCAAACCGGCACTAGGAAACAGACTGAGAAACCAGAGTAAAAGTTTCTCCTGCAACCATTTCATTTGTGCTAGATGAACAAACGTCTCTCCACATGCTCAGTTTTGAGAGATAAGTGTGTGTGAAAGCCGTCCTTTACCTAGCTTGTTGGGAACACAAAGTTTCTCTTCTGTTGCAAACTACACTCCATACATATATAAGGGGAGGTACTAGCTCCAACTCGGTTTTACAGTGAAAACTGCAGGAACTTCAAACCGGCATTAGGAAACAGGCTGAGAACCCAGAGTAAAAGTTTCTCCTGCAAGCCGTTCCCTTTGTGCTAGATGAACGAACGTCTCTCCACATGCTCAGTTCTGAGAGATAAGTGTGTGTGAAAGCCGTCCTTCACCTAGCTTGTTGGGAACACAAAGTTTCTCTTCAGTTGCAAACTCCACTCCATATATAAATATGGGAGGTACAAGCTCCAACTCGGTTTTACAGTGAAAACTGCAGGAACTTCAAACCGGCACTAGGAAACAGACTGAGAAACCAGAGTAAAAGTTTCTCCTGCAACCCGTTCCCTTTGTGCTAGATGAACGAAAGTCTCTCCACATGCTCAGTTCTGAGAGATAAGTGTGTGTGAAAGCCGTCCTTCACCTAGCTTGTTGGGAACACAAAGTTTCTCTTCAGTTGCAAACTCCTCTCCATACATATATATGGGGAGGTACTAGCTCCAACTCGGTTTTACAGTGAAAACTGCAGGAACTTCATACTGGCACTAGGAAACAGACCGAGAAACCAGAGTAAATGTTTCTCCTGCAACCCGTTCCCTTTGTGCTAGATGAACGAACGTCTCTCCACATGCTCAGTTCTGAGAGATAAGTGTGTGTGAAAGCCGTCCTTCACCTTGCTTGTTGGGAACACAAAGTTTCTCTTCAGTTGCAAACTCCACTCCATACATATATATGGAGAGGTACTAGCTCCAACTCGGTTTTACAGTGAAAACTGCAGGAACTTCAAACCGGCACTAGGAAACAGACTGAGAAACCAGAGTAAAAGTTTCTCCTGCAACCCGTTCCCTTTGTGCTAGATGAACGAACGTCTCTCCACATGCTCAGTTCTGAGAGATAAGTGTGTTTGAAAGCTGTACTTCACCTAGCTTGTTGGGAACACAAAGTTTCTCTTCAGTTGCAAACTCCACTCCATACATATATATGGGGAGGTACTAGCTCCAACTCGGTTTTACAGTGAAAACTGCAGGAACTTCAAACCGGCACTAGGAAACAGACTGAGATACCAGAGTAAAAGTTTCTCCTGCAACGCGTTCCCTTTGTGCTAGATGAATGAACGTCTCTCCACATGCTCAGTTCTGAGAGATAAGTGTGTGTGAAAGCCGTCCTTCACCTAGCTTGTTGGGAACACAAAGTTTCTCTTCAGTTGCAAACTCCAATCCATACATATATATGGGAGGTACAAGCTCCAACTCGGTTTTACAGTGAAAACTGCAGGAACTTCAAACCGGCACTAGGAAACAGACTGAGAAACCAGAGTAAAAGTTTCTCCTGCAACCCTTTCCCTTTGTGCTAGATGAACGAACGTCTCTCCACATGCTCAGTTCTGAGAGATAAGTGTGTGTGAAAGCCGTCCTTCACCTAGCTTGTTGGGAACACAAAGTTTCTCTTCAGTTGCAAACTCCTCTCCATACATATATATGGGGAGGTACTAGCTCCAACTCGGTTTTACAGTGAAAACTGCAGGAACTTCAAACCGGCACTAGGAAACAGACCGAGAAACCAGAGTAAAAGTTTCCCCTGCAACCCATTCCCTTTGTGCTAGATGAACGAACGTCTCTCCACATGCTCAGTTCTGAGAGATAAGTGTGTGTGAAAGCCGTCCTTCACCTAGCTTGTTGGGAACACAAAGTTTCTCTTCAGTTGCAAACTCCACTCCATACATATATATGGGGATGTACTAGCTCCATCTCAGTTTTACAGTGAAAACTGCAGGAACTTCAAACCGGCACTAGGAAACAGTCTGAGAAACCAGAGTAAAAGTTTCTCCTGCAACCCGTTCCCTTTGTGCTAGATGAACGAACGTCTCTCCACATGCTCAGTTCTGAGAGATAAGTGTGTGTGAAAGCCGTTCTTCACCTAGCTAGTTGGGAAAACAAAGTTTCTCTTCAGTTGCTAACTCCACTCCATATATATATATGGGGAGTTACTAGCTCCAACTCGGTTTTACAGTGAAAACTGCAGGAACATCAACCATGCACTAGGAAACAGACTGAGAAACCAGAGTAAAAGTTTCTCTTGCAACACGTTCCCTTTGTGCTAGATGAACGAACATCTCTCCACATGCTCAGTTCTGAGAGATAAGTGTGTGTGAAAGCCGTCCTTCACATAGCTTGTTGGGAACACAAAGTTTCTCTTCAGTTGCAATCTCCACTCCATACATATATATGGGGAGGTAGTAGCTCCAACTCGGTTTTACAGTGAAAACTGCAGGAACTTCAAACCGGCACTAGGAAACAGACCGAGAAACCAGAGTAAAAGTTTCTCCTGCAACCCGTTCCCTTTGTGCTAGATGAACGAACGTCTCTCCACATGCTCAGTTCTGAGAGATAAATGTGTGTGAAAGCCGTCCTTCACCTAGCTTGTTGGGAACACAAAGTTTCTCTTCAGTTGCAAACTCCTCTCCATACATATATATGGGGAGGTACTAGCTCCAACTCGGTTTTACAGTGAAAACTGCAGGAACTTCAAACCGGCACTAGGAAACAGACCGAGAAACCAGAGTAAAAGTTTCCCCTACAACCCGTTCCCTTTGTGCTAGATGAACGAACGTCTCTCCACATGCTCAGTTCTGAGAGATAAGTGTGTGTGAAAGCCGTCCTTCACCTAGCTTGTTGGGAACACAAAGTTTCTCTTCAGTTGCAAACTCCACTCCATACATATATATGGGGAGGTACTAGCTCCATCTCAGTTTTACAGTGAAAACTGCAGGAACTTCAAACCGGCACTAGGAAACAGACTGAGAAACCAGAGTAAAAGTTTCTCCTGCAACCCGTTCCCTTTGTGCTAGATGAACGAACGTCTCTCCACATGCTCAGTTCTGAGAGATAAGTGTGTGTGAAAGCCGTCCTTCACCTAGCTTGTTGGGAACACAAAGTTTCTCTTCAGTTGCAAACTCCACTCCATACATATATATGGGGAGGTACTAGCTCCAACTCGGTTTTACACTGAAAACTGCAGGAACTTCAAACAAGCACTAGGAAACAGACTGAGAAACCAGAGTAAAAGTTTTTCCTGCAACCCATTCCCATTGTGCTAGATGAACGAACGTCTCTACACATGCTCAGTTCTGAGAGATAAGTGTGTGTGAAAGCCGTCCTGCACCTTGCTTGTTGGGAACACAAAGTTTCTCTTCAGTTGCAAAGTCCACTCCATACATATATATGGGGAGGTACTAGCTCCAACTCGGTTTTACAGTGAAAACTGCAGGAACTTCAAACAGGCACCTGGAAACAGACTGAGAAACCAGAGTAAAAGTTTTTCCTGCAACCCGTTCCCTTTGTGCTAGATGAACGAACGTCTATCCACATGCTCAGTTCTGAGAGATAAGTGTGTGTGAAAGCCGTCCTTTACCTAGCTTGTTGGGAACACAAAGTTTCTCTTCTGTTGCAAACTCCACTCCATACATATATATGGAGAGGTACTAGCTCCAACTCGGTTTTACAGTGAAAACTGCAGGAACTTCAAACTGGCACTAGGAAACAGACCGAGAAACCAGAGTAAAAGTTTCTCCTGCAACCAGTTCACTTTGTGCTAGATGAACGAACGTCTCTCCACATGCTCAGTTCTGAGAGATAAGTGTGTGTGAAAGCCGTCCTTCACCTAGCTTGTTGGGAACACAAAGTTTCCCTTCAGTTGCAAACTCCACTCCATACATTTATATGGGGAGGAACTAGCTTAAACTCGGTTTTACAGTGAAAACTGCAGGAACTTCAAACCGGCACTAGGAAACAGACTGAGAAACCAGAGTAAAAGTTTCTCCTGCAACCCGTTCCCTTTGTGCTAGATGAACGAACGTCTCTCCACATGCTCAGTTCTGAGAGATAAGTGTGTTTGAAAGCCGTCCTTCACCTAGATTTTTGGGAACACAAAGTTTCTCTTCAGTTGCAAACTCCACTCGATACATATATATGGGGAGGTACTAGCTCCAACTCGGTTTTACAGTGAAAACTGCAGGAACTTCAAACCGGCACTAGGAAACAGACTGAGAAACCAGAGTAAAAGTTTCTCCTGCAACCCGTTCCCTTTGTGTTAGATGAACGAAAGTCTCTCCACATGCTCAGTTCTGAGAGATAAGTGTGTGTGAAAGCCGTCCTTCACCTAGCTTGTTGGGAACACAAAGTTTCTCTTCAGTTGCAAACTCCAATCCATACATATGTATGGGGAGGTACTAGCTCCAACTCGGTTTTACAGTGAAAACTGCAGGAACTTCAAACCGGCACTAGGAAACAGACTGAGAAACCAGAGTAAAAGTTTCTCCTGCAACCATTTCATTTGTGCTAGATGAACAAACGTCTCTCCACATGCTCAGTTCTGAGAGATAAGTGTGTGTGAAAGCCGTCCTTTACCTAGCTTGTTGGGAACACAAAGTTTCTCTTCTGTTGCAAACTACACTCCATACATATATAAGGGGAGGTACTAGCTCCAACTCGGTTTTACAGTGAAAACTGCAGGAACTTCAAACCGGCATTAGGAAACAGGCTGAGAACCCAGAGTAAAAGTTTCTCCTGCAAGCCGTTCCCTTTGTGCTAGATGAACGAACGTCTCTCCACATGCTCAGTTCTGAGAGATAAGTGTGTGTGAAAGCCGTCCTTTACCTAGCTTGTTGGGAACACAAAGTTTCTCTTCTGTTGCAAACTCCACTCCATACATATATAAGGGGAGGTACTAGCTCCAACTCGGTTTTACAGTGAAAACGGCAGGAACTTCAAACCGGCATTAGGAAACAGGCTGAGAACCCAGAGTAAAAGTTTCTCCTGCAAGCCGTTCCCTTTGTGCTAGATGAACGAACGTCTCTCCACATGCTCAGTTCTGAGAGATAAGTGTGTGTGAAAGCCATTCTTCACCTAGCTTGTTGGGAACACAAAGTTTCTCTTCAGTTGCAAACTCCTCTCCATACATATATATGGGGAGGTACTAGCTCCAACTCGGTTTTACAGTGAAAACTGCAGGAACTTCAAACCGGCACTAGGAAACAGACCGAGAAACCAGAGTAAAAGTTTCCCCTGCAACCCGTTCCCTTTGTGCTAGATGAACGAACGTCTCTCCACATGCTCAGTTCTGAGAGATAAGTGTGTGTGAAAGCCGTCCTTCACCTAGCTTGTTGGGAACACAAAGTTTCTCTTCAGTTGCAAACTCCACTCCATACATATATATGGGGAGGTACTAGCTCCATCTCAGTTTTACAGTGCAAACTGCAGGAACTTCAAACCGGCACTAGGAAACAGACTGAGAAACCAGAGTAAAAGTTTCTCCTGCAACCCGTTCCCTTTCTGCTAGATGAACGAACGTCTCTCCACATGCTCAGTTCTGAGAGATAAGTGTGTGTGAAAGCCGTCCTTCACCTAGCTTGTTGGGAACACAAAGTTTCTCTTCAGTTGCAAACTCCACTCCATACATATATATGGGGAGGTACTAGCTCCAACTCGGTTTTACACTGAAAACTGCAGGAACTTCAAACAGGCACTAGGAAACAAACTGAGAAACCAGAGTAAAAGTTTTTCCTGCAACCCATTCCCATTGTGCTAGATGAACGAACGTCTCTCCACATGCTCAGTTCTGAGAGATAAGTGTGTGTGAAAGCCGTCCTGCACCTTGCTTGTTGGGAACACAAAGTTTCTCTTCAGTTGCAAAGTCCACTCCATACATATATATGGGGAGGTACAAGCTCCAACTCGGTTTTACAGTGAAAACTGCAGGAACTTCAAACCGGCACCTGGAAACAGACTGAGAAACCAGAGTAAAAGTTTTTCCTGCAACCCGTTCCCTTTGTGCTAGATGAACGAACGTCTATCCACATGCTCAGTTCTGAGAGATAAGTGTGTGTGAAAGCCGTCCTTTACCTAGCTTGTTGGGAACACAAAGTTTCTCTTCTGTTGCAAACTCCACTCCATACATATATATGGAGAGGTACAAGCTCCAACTCGGTTTTACAGTGAAAACTGCAGGAACTTCAAACTGGCACTAGGAAACAGACCGAGAAACCAGAGTAAAAGTTTCTCCTGCAACCAGTTCACTTTGTGCTAGATGAACGAACGTCTCTCCACATGCTCAGTTCTGAGAGATAAGTGTGTGTGAAAGCCGTCCTTCACCTAGCTTGTTGGGAACACAAAGTTTCTCTTCAGTTGCAAACTCCACTCCATACATTTATATGGGGAGGAACTAGCTTAAACTCGGTTTTACAGTGAAAACTGCAGGAACTTCAAACCGGCACTAGGAAACAGACTGAGAAACCAGAGTAAAAGTTTCTCCTGCAACCCGTTCCCTTTGTGCTAGATGAACGAACGTCTCTCCACATGCTCAGTTCTGAGAGATAAGTGTGTTTGAAAGCCGTCCTTCACCTAGATTTTTGGGAACACAAAGTTTCTCTTCAGTTGCAAACTCCACTCGATACATATATATGGGGAGGTACTAGCTCCAACTCGGTTTTACAGTGAAAACTGCAGGAACTTCAAACCGGCACTAGGAAACAGACTGAGAAACCAGAGTAAAAGTTTCTCCTGCAACCCGTTCCCTTTGTGTTAGATGAACGAAAGTCTCTCCACATGCTCAGTTCGGAGAGATAAGTGTGTGTGAAAGCCGTCCTTCACCTAGCTTGTTGGGAACACAAAGTTTCTCTTCAGTTGCAAACTCCAATCCATACATATGTATGGGGAGGTACTAGCTCCAACTCGGTTTTACAGTGAAAACTGCAGGAACTTCAAACCGGCACTAGGAAACAGACTGAGAAACCAGAGTAAAAGTTTCTCCTGCAACCATTTCATTTGTGCTAGATGAACAAACGTCTCTCCACATGCTCAGTTCTGAGAGATAAGTGTGTGTGAAAGCCGTCCTTTACCTAGCTTGTTGGGAACACAAAGTTTCTCTTCTGTTGCAAACTACACTCCATACATATATAAGGGGAGGTACTAGCTCCAACTCGGTTTTACAGTGAAAACTGCAGGAAATTCAAACCGGCATTAGGAAACAGGCTGAGAACCCAGAGTAAAAGTTTCTCCTGCAAGCCGTTCCCTTTGTGCTAGATGAACGAACGTCTCTCCACATGCTCAGTTCTGAGAGATAAGTGTGTGTGAAAGCCGTCCTTTACCTAGCTTGTTGGGAACACAAAGTTTCTCTTCTTTTGCAAACTCCACTCCATACATATATAAGGGGAGGTACTAGCTCCAACTCGGTTTTACAGTGAAAACTGCAGGAACTTCAAACCGGCATTAGGAAACAGGCTGAGAACCCAGAGTAAAAGTTTCTCCTGCAAGCCGTTCCCTTTGTGCTAGATGAACGAACGTCTCTCCACATGCTCAGTTCTGAGAGATAAGTGTGTGTGAAAGCCGTCCTGCACCTTGCTTGTTGGGAACACAAAGTTTCTCTTCAGTTGCAAAGTCCACTCCATACATATATATGGGGAGGTACTAGCTCCAACTCGGTTTTACAGTGAAAACTGCAGGAACTTCAAACCGGCACCTGGAAACAGACTGAGAAACCAGAGTAAAAGTTTTTCCTGCAACCCGTTCCCTTTGTGCTAGATGAACGAACGTCTCTCCACATGCTCAGTTCTGAGAGATAAGTGTGTTTGAAAGCCGTCCTTCACCTAGATTTTTGGGAACACAAAGTTTCTCTTCAGTTGCAAACTCCACTCGATACATATATATGGGGAGGTACTAGCTCCATCTCAGTTTTACAGTGCAAACTGCAGGAACTTCAAACCGGCACTAGGAAACAGACTGAGAAACCAGAGTAAAAGTTTCTCCTGCAACCCGTTCCCTTTCTGCTAGATGAACGAACGTCTCTCCACATGCTCAGTTCTGAGAGATAAGTGTGTGTGAAAGCCGTCCTTCACCTAGCTTGTTGGGAACACAAAGTTTCTCTTCAGTTGCAAACTCCACTCCATACATATATATGGGGAGGTACTAGCTCCAACTCGGTTTTACACTGAAAACTGCAGGAACTTCAAACAGGCACTAGGAAACAAACTGAGAAACCAGAGTAAAAGTTTTTCCTGCAACCCATTCCCATTGTGCTAGATGAACGAACGTCTCTCCACATGCTCAGTTCTGAGAGATAAGTGTGTGTGAAAGCCGTCCTGCACCTTGCTTGTTGGGAACACAAAGTTTCTCTTCAGTTGCAAAGTCCACTCCATACATATATATGGGGAGGTACTAGCTCCAACTCGGTTTTACAGTGAAAACTGCAGGAACTTCAAACCGGCACCTGGAAACAGACTGAGAAACCAGAGTAAAAGTTTTTCCTGCAACCCGTTCCCTTTGTGCTAGATGAACGAACGTCTATCCACATGCTCAGTTCTGAGAGATAAGTGTGTGTGAAAGCCGTCCTTTACCTAGCTTGTTGGGATCACAAAGTTTCTCTTCTGTTGCAAACTCCACTCCATACATATATATGGAGAGGTACAAGCTCCAACTCGGTTTTACAGTGAAAACTGCAGGAACTTCAAACTGGCACTAGGAAACAGACCGAGAAACCAGAGTAAAAGTTTCTCCTGCAACCAGTTCACTTTGTGCTAGATGAACGAACGTCTCTCCACATGCTCAGTTCTGAGAGATAAGTGTGTGTGAAAGCCGTCCTTCACCTAGCTTGTTGGGAACACAAAGTTTCTCTTCAGTTGCAAACTCCACTCCATACATTTATATGGGGAGGAACTAGCTTAAACTCGGTTTTACAGTGAAAACTGCAGGAACTTCAAACCGGCACTAGGAAACAGACTGAGAAACCAGAGTAAAAGTTTCTCCTGCAACCCGTTCCCTTTGTGCTAGATGAACGAACGTCTCTCCACATGCTCAGTTCTGAGAGATAAGTGTGTTTGAAAGCCGTCCTTCACCTAGATTTTTGGGAACACAAAGTTTCTCTTCAGTTGCAAACTCCACTCGATACATATATATGGGGAGGTACTAGCTCCAACTCGGTTTTACAGTGAAAACTGCAGGAACTTCAAACCGGCACTAGGAAACAGACTGAGAAACCAGAGTAAAAGTTTCTCCTGCAACCCGTTCCCTTTGTGTTAGATGAACGAAAGTCTCTCCACATGCTCAGTTCGGAGAGATAAGTGTGTGTGAAAGCCGTCCTTCACCTAGCTTGTTGGGAACACAAAGTTTCTCTTCAGTTGCAAACTCCAATCCATACATATGTATGGGGAGGTACTAGCTCCAACTCGGTTTTACAGTGAAAACTGCAGGAACTTCAAACCGGCACTAGGAAACAGACTGAGAAACCAGAGTAAAAGTTTCTCCTGCAACCATTTCATTTGTGCTAGATGAACAAACGTCTCTCCACATGCTCAGTTCTGAGAGATAAGTGTGTGTGAAAGCCGTCCTTTACCTAGCTTGTTGGGAACACAAAGTTTCTCTTCTGTTGCAAACTACACTCCATACATATATAAGGGGAGGTACTAGCTCCAACTCGGTTTTACAGTGAAAACTGCAGGAACTTCAAACCGGCATTAGGAAACAGGCTGAGAACCCAGAGTAAAAGTTTCTCCTGCAAGCCGTTCCCTTTGTGCTAGATGAACGAACGTCTCTCCACATGCTCAGTTCTGAGAGATAAGTGTGTGTGAAAGCCGTCCTTTACCTAGCTTGTTGGGAACACAAAGTTTCTCTTCTTTTGCAAACTCCACTCCATACATATATAAGGGGAGGTACTAGCTCCAACTCGGTTTTACAGTGAAAACTGCAGGAACTTCAAACCGGCATTAGGAAACAGGCTGAGAACCCAGAGTAAAAGTTTCTCCTGCAAGCCGTTCCCTTTGTGCTAGATGAACGAACGTCTCTCCACATGCTCAGTTCTGAGAGATAAGTGTGTGTGAAAGCCGTCCTGCACCTTGCTTGTTGGGAACACAAAGTTTCTCTTCAGTTGCAAAGTCCACTCCATACATATATATGGGGAGGTACTAGCTCCAACTCGGTTTTACAGTGAAAACTGCAGGAACTTCAAACCGGCACCTGGAAACAGACTGAGAAACCAGAGTAAAAGTTTTTCCTGCAACCCGTTCCCTTTGTGCTAGATGAACGAACGTCTCTCCACATGCTCAGTTCTGAGAGATAAGTGTGTTTGAAAGCCGTCCTTCACCTAGATTTTTGGGAACACAAAGTTTCTCTTCAGTTGCAAACTCCACTCGATACATATATATGGGGAGGTACTAGCTCCAACTCGGTTTTACAGTGAAAACTGCAGGAACTTCAAACCGGCACTAGGAAACAGACTGAGAAACCAGAGTAAAAGTTTCTCCTGCAACCCGTTCCCTTTGTGTTAGATGAACGAAAGTCTCTCCACATGCTCAGTTCGGAGAGATAAGTGTGTGTGAAAGCCGTCCTTCACCTAGCTTGTTGGGAACACAAAGTTTCTCTTCAGTTGCAAACTCGAATCCATACATATGTATGGGGAGGTACTAGCTCCAACTCGGTTTTACAGTGAAAACTGCAGGAACTTCAAACCGGCACTAGGAAACAGACTGAGAAACCAGAGTAAAAGTTTCTCCTGCAACCATTTCATTTGTGCTAGATGAACAAACGTCTCTCCACATGCTCAGTTCTGAGAGATAAGTGTGTGTGAAAGCCGTCCTTTACCTAGCTTGTTGGGAACACAAAGTTTCTCTTCTGTTGCAAACTACACTCCATACATATATAAGGGGAGGTACTAGCTCCAACTCGGTTTTACAGTGAAAACTGCAGGAACTTCAAACCGGCATTAGGAAACAGGCTGAGAACCCAGAGTAAAAGTTTCTCCTGCAAGCCGTTCCCTTTGTGCTAGATGAACGAACGTCTCTCCACATGCTCAGTTCTGAGAGATAAGTGTGTGTGAAAGCCGTCCTTTACCTAGCTTGTTGGGAACACAAAGTTTCTCTTCTTTTGCAAACTCCACTCCATACATATATAAGGGGAGGTACTAGCTCCAACTCGGTTTTACAGTGAAAACTGCAGGAACTTCAAACCGGCATTAGGAAACAGGCTGAGATCCCAGAGTAAAAGTTTCTCCTGCAAGCCGTTCCCTTTGTGCTAGATGAACGAACGTCTCTCCACATGCTCAGTTCTGAGAGATAAGTGTGTGTGAAAGCCGTCCTGCACCTTGCTTGTTGGGAACACAAAGTTTCTCTTCAGTTGCAAAGTCCACTCCATACATATATATGGGGAGGTACTAGCTCCAACTCGGTTTTACAGTGAAAACTGCAGGAACTTCAAACCGGCACCTGGAAACAGACTGAGAAACCAGAGTAAAAGTTTTTCCTGCAACCCGTTCCCTTTGTGCTAGATGAACGAACGTCTATCCACATGCTCAGTTCTGAGAGATAAGTGTGTGTGAAAGCCGTCCTTTACCTAGCTTGTTGGGAACACAAAGTTTCTCTTCTGTTGCAAACTCCACTCCATACATATATATGGAGAGGTACAAGCTCCAACTCGGTTTTACAGTGAAAACTGCAGGAACTTCAAACTGGCACTAGGAAACAGACCGAGAAACCAGAGTAAAAGTTTCTCCTGCAACCAGTTCACTTTGTGCTAGATGAACGAACGTCTCTCCACATGCTCAGTTCTGAGAGATAAGTGTGTGTGAAAGCCGTCCTTCACCTAGCTTGTTGGGAACACAAAGTTTCTCTTCAGTTGCAAACTCCACTCCATACATTTATATGGGGAGGAACTAGCTTAAACTCGGTTTTACAGTGAAAACTGCAGGAACTTCAAACCGGCACTAGGAAACAGACTGAGAAACCAGAGTAAAAGTTTCTCCTGCAACCCGTTCCCTTTGTGCTAGATGAACGAACGTCTCTCCACATGCTCAGTTCTGAGAGATAAGTGTGTTTGAAAGCCGTCCTTCACCTAGATTTTTGGGAACACAAAGTTTCTCTTCAGTTGCAAACTCCACTCGATACATATATATGGGGAGGTACTAGCTCCAACTCGGTTTTACAGTGAAAACTGCAGGAACTTCAAACCGGCACTAGGAAACAGACTGAGAAACCAGAGTAAAAGTTTCTCCTGCAACCCGTTCCCTTTGTGTTAGATGAACGAAAGTCTCTCCACATGCTCAGTTCGGAGAGATAAGTGTGTGTGAAAGCCGTACTTCACCTAGCTTGTTGGGAACACAAAGTTTCTCTTCAGTTGCAAACTCCAATCCATACATATGTATGGGGAGGTACTAGCTCCAACTCGGTTTTACAGTGAAAACTGCAGGAACTTCAAACCGGCACTAGGAAACAGACTGAGAAACCAGAGTAAAAGTTTCTCCTGCAACCATTTCATTTGTGCTAGATGAACAAACGTCTCTCCACATGCTCAGTTTTGAGAGATAAGTGTGTGTGAAAGCCGTCCTTTACCTAGCTTGTTGGGAACACAAAGTTTCTCTTCTGTTGCAAACTACACTCCATACATATATAAGGGGAGGTACTAGCTCCAACTCGGTTTTACAGTGAAAACTGCAGGAACTTCAAACCGGCATTAGGAAACAGGCTGAGAACCCAGAGTAAAAGTTTCTCCTGCAAGCCGTTCCCTTTGTGCTAGATGAACGAACGTCTCTCCACATGCTCAGTTCTGAGAGATAAGTGTGTGTGAAAGCCGTCCTTTACCTAGCTTGTTGGGAACACAAAGTTTCTCTTCTTTTGCAAACTCCACTCCATACATATATAAGGGGAGGTACTAGCTCCAACTCGGTTTTACAGTGAAAACTGCAGGAACTTCAAACCGGCATTAGGAAACAGGCTGAGAACCCAGAGTAAAAGTTTCTCCTGCAAGCCGTTCCCTTTGTGCTAGATGAACGAACGTCTCTCCACATGCTCAGTTCTGAGAGATAAGTGTGTGTGAAAGCCATCCTTCACCTAGCTTGTTGGGAACACAAAGTTTCTCTTCAGTTGCAAACTCCACTCCATACATATATATGGGGAGGTACTAGCTCCAACTCGGTTTTACAGTGAAAACTGCAGGAACTTCAAAACGGCACTAGGAAACAGACTGAGAAACCAGAGAAAAAGTTTTTCCTACAACCCATTCCCATTGTGCTAGATGAACGAACGTCTCCCACATGCTCAGTTCTGAGAGATAAGTGTGTGTGAATGCCGTCCTGCACCTTGCTTGTTGGGAACACAAAGTTTCTCTTCAGTTGCATACACCACTCCATACATATATATGGGGAGGTACTAGCTCCAACTCGGTTTTACAGTGAAAACTGCAGGAACTTCATACTGGCACTAGGAAACAGACCGAGAAACCAGAGTAAATGTTTCTCCTGCAACCCGTTCCCTTTGTGCTAGATGAACGAACGTCTCTCCACATGCTCAGTTCTGAGAGATAAGTGTGTGTGAAAGCCGTCCTTCACCTTGCTTGTTGGGAACACAAAGTTTCTCTTCAGTTGCAATCTCCACTCCATACATATATATGGGGAGGTACTAGCTCCAACTCGGTTTTACAGTGAAAACTGCAGGAACTTCAAACCGGCACTAGGAAACAGACTGAGAAACCAGAGTAAAAGTTTCTCCTGCAACCCGTTCCCTTTGTGCTAGATGAACGAACGTCTCTCCACATGCTCAGTTCTGAGAGATAAGTGTGTGTGAAAGCCATCCTTCACCTAGCTTGTTGGGAACACAAAGTTTCTCTTCAGTTGCAAACTCCCCTCCATACATATATATGGGAGGTACTAGCTCCAACTCGGTTTTACAGTGAAAACTGCAGGAACTTCAAACAGGCACTAGGAAACAGACAGAGAAACCAGAGTAAAAGTTTTTCCTGCAACCCGTTCCCTTTGTGCTAGATGAAGGAACGTCTCTCCACATGCTCAGTTCTGAGAGATAAGTGTGTGTGAATGCCGTCCTTCACCTTGCTTGTTGGGAACACAAAGTTTCTCTTCAGTTGCAAACTCCCCTCCATACATATATATGGGGAGGTACTAGCTCCAACTCGGTTTTACAGTGAAAACTGCAGGAACTTCAAACCGGCACTAGGAAACAGACTGAGAAACCAGAGTAAAAGTTTCTCCTGCAACCCGTTCCATTTGTGCTAGATGAACGAACGTCTCTCCACATGCTCAGTTCTGAGAGATTAGTGTGTGTGAAAGCCGTCCTTCACCTAGCTTGTTGGGAACACAAAGTTTCTCTTCAGTTGCTATCACCACTGCATACATATATATGGGGAAGTACTAGCTCCAAATCGGTTTTACAGTGAAAACTGCAGGAACTTCAAACCGGCACTAGGAAACAGACTGAGAAACCAGAGTAAAAGGTTCTCCAGCAATCCGTTCATTTGTGCTAGATGAACGAAAGTCTGTCCACATGCTCAGTTCTGAGAGATAAGTGTGTGTGAAAGCCGTCCTTCACCTGGCTTGTTGGGAACACAAAGTTTCTCTTCAGTTGCAAACTCCACTCCATACATATATATGGGGAGGTACTAGCTCCAACTCGGTTTTACAGTGAAAACTGCAGGAACTTCAAACAGGCACTAGGAAACAGACTGAGAAACCAGAGTAAAAGTTTTTCCTGCAACCCATTCCCATTGTGCTAGATGAACGAACGTCTCTCCACATGCTCAGTTCTGAGAGATAAGTGTGTGTGAAAGCCGTCCTTCACCTAGCTTGTTGGGAACACAAAGATTCTCTTCAGTTGCAAACTCCACTCCATACATATATATGGGGAGGTACTAGCTCCATCTCAGTTTTACAGTGAAAACTGCAGGAACTTCAAACCGGCACTAGGAAACAGTCTGAGAAACCAGAGTAAAAGTTTCTCCAGCAACCCGTTCCCTTTGTGCTAGATGAACGAACGTCTCTCCACATGCTCAGTTCTGAGAGATAAGTGTGTGTGAAAGCCGTCCTTCACCTAGCTTGTTGGGAACACAAAGTTTCTCTTCAGTTGCAATCTCCACTCCATACATATATATGGGGAGGTACTAGCTCCAACTCGGTTTTACAGTGAAAACTGCAGGAACTTCAAACAGGCACTAGGAAACAGACTGAGAAACCAGAGTAAAAGTTTTTCCTGCAACCCATTCCCATTGTGCTAGATGAACGAACGTCTCTCCACATGCTCAGTTCTGAGAGATAAGTGTGTGTGAAAGCCGTCCTGCACCTTGCTTGTTGGGAACACAAAGATTCTCTTCAGTTGCAAAGTCCACTCCATACATATATATGGGGAGGTACTAGCTCCAACTCGGTTTTACAGTGAAAACTGCAGGAACTTCATACTGGCACTAGGAAACAGACCGAGAAACCAGAGTAAATGTTTCTCCTGCAACCCGTTCCCTTTGTGCTAGATGAACGAACGTCTCTCCACATGCTCAGTTCTGAGAGATAAGTGTGTGTGAAAGCCGTCCTTCACCTTGCTTGTTGGGAACACAAAGTTTCTCTTCAGTTGCAAACTCCACTCCATACATATATATGGGGAGGTACTAGCTCCAACTCGGTTTTACAGTGAAAACTGCAGGAACTTCATACTGGCACTAGGAAACTACCGAGAAACCAGAGTAAATGTTTCTCCTGCAACCCGTTCCCTTTGTGCTAGATGAACGAACGTCTCTCCACATGCTCAGTTCTGAGAGATAAGTGTGTGTGAAAGCCGTCCTTCACCTTGCTTGTTGGGAACACAAAGTTTCTCTTCAGTTGCAAACTCCACTCCATACATATATATGGGGAGGTACTAGCTCCAACTCGGTTTTACAGTGAAAACTGCAGGAACTTCATACTGGCACTAGGAAATAGACCGAGAAACCAGAGTAAATGTTTCTCCTGCAACCCGTTCCCTTTGTGCTAGATGAACGAACGTCTCTCCACATGCTCAGTTCTGAGAGATAAGTGTGTGTGAAAGCCGTCCTTCACCTTGCTTGTTGGGAACACAAAGTTTCTCTTCAGTTGCAAACTCCACTCCATACATATATATGGGGAGGTACTAGCTCCAACTCGGTTTTACAGTGAAAACTGCAGGAACTTCAAACCGGCACTAGGAAACAGACTGAGAAACCAGAGTAAAAGTTTCTCCAGCAACCCGTTCCCTTTGTGCTAGATGAACGAACGTCTCTCCACATGCTCAGTTCTGAGAGATAAGTGTGTGTGAAAGCCGTCCTTCACCTACCTTTTTGGGAACACAAAGTTTCTCTTCAGTTGCAAACTCCACTCCATACATATATATGGGGAGGTACTAGCTCCAACTCGGTTTTACACTGAAAACTGCAGGAACTTCAAACAGGCACTAGGAAACAGACTGAGAAACCAGAGTAAAAGTTTTTCCTGCAACCCATTCCCATTGTGCTAGTAGAACGAACGTCTCTCCTCATGCTCAGTTCTGAGAGATAAGTGTGTGTGAAAGCCGTCCTTCACCTAGCTTGTTGGGAACACAAAGTTTCTCTTCAGTTGCAAACTCCACTCCATACATATATATGGGGAGGTACTAGCTCCATCTCAGTTTTACAGTGAAAACTGCAGGAACTTCAAACCGGCACTAGGAAACAGACTGAGAAACCAGAGTAAAAGTTTCTCCTGCAACCCGTTCCCTTTGTGCTAGATGAACGAACGTCTCTCCACATGCTCAGTTCTGAGAGATAAGTGTGTGTGAAAGCCGTCCTTCACCTAGCTTGTTGGGAACACAAAGTTTCTCTTCAGTTGCAAACTCCACTCCATACATATATATGGGGAGGTACTAGCTCCAACTCGGTTTTACACTGAAAACTGCAGGAACTTCAAACAAGCACTAGGAAACAGACTGAGAAACCAGAGTAAAAGTTTTTCCTGCAACCCATTCCCATTGTGCTAGATGAACGAACGTCTCTACACATGCTCAGTTCTGAGAGATAAGTGTGTGTGAAAGCCGTCCTGCACCTTGCTTGTTGGGAACACAAAGTTTCTCTTCAGTTGCAAACTCCAATCCATACATATGTATGGGGAGGTACTAGCTCCAACTCGGTTTTACAGTGAAAACTGCAGGAACTTCAAACTGGCACTAGGAAACAGACCGAGAAACCAGAGTAAAAGTTTCTCCTGCAACCAGTTCACTTTGTGCTAGATGAACGAACGTCTCTCCACATGCTCAGTTCGGAGAGATAAGTGTGTGTGAAAGCCGTCCTTCACCTAGCTTGTTGGGAACACAAAGTTTCCCTTCAGTTGCAAACTCCACTCCATACATTTATATGGGGAGGAACTAGCTTAAACTCGGTTTTACAGTGAAAACTGCAGGAACTTCAAACCGGCACTAGGAAACAGACTGAGAAACCAGAGTAAAAGTTTCTCCTGCAACCCGTTCCCTTTGTGCTAGATGAACGAACGTCTCTCCACATGCTCAGTTCTGAGAGATAAGTGTGTTTGAAAGCCGTCCTTCACCTAGATTTTTGGGAACACAAAGTTTCTCTTCAGTTGCAAACTCCACTCGATACATATATATGGGGAGGTACTAGCTCCAACTCGGTTTTACAGTGAAAACTGCAGGAACTTCAAACCGGCACTAGGAAACAGACTGAGAAACCAGAGTAAAAGTTTCTCCTGCAACCCGTTCCCTTTGTGTTAGATGAACGAAAGTCTCTCCACATGCTCAGTTCGGAGAGATAAGTGTGTGTGAAAGCCGTCCTTCACCTAGCTTGTTGGGAACACAAAGTTTCTCTTCAGTTGCAAACTCCAATCCATACATATGTATGGGGAGGTACTAGCTCCAACTCGGTTTTACAGTGAAAACTGCAGGAACTTCAAACCGGCACTAGGAAACAGACTGAGAAACCAGAGTAAAAGTTTCTCCTGCAACCATTTCATTTGTGCTAGATGAACAAACGTCTCTCCACATGCTCAGTTCTGAGAGATAAGTGTGTGTGAAAGCCGTCCTTTACCTAGCTTGTTGGGAACACAAAGTTTCTCTTCTGTTGCAAACTACACTCCATACATATATAAGGGGAGGTACTAGCTCCAACTCGGTTTTACAGTGAAAACTGCAGGAACTTCAAACCGGCATTAGGAAACAGGCTGAGAACCCAGAGTAAAAGTTTCTCCTGCAAGCCGTTCCCTTTGTGCTAGATGAACGAACGTCTCTCCACATGCTCAGTTCTGAGAGATAAGTGTGTGTGAAAGCCGTCCTTTACCTAGCTTGTTGGGAACACAAAGTTTCTCTTCTGTTGCAAACTCCACTCCATACATATATAAGGGGAGGTACTAGCTCCAACTCGGTTTTACAGTGAAAACTGCAGGAACTTCAAACCGGCATTAGGAAACAGGCTGAGAACCCAGAGTAAAAGTTTCTCCTGCAAGCCGTTCCCTTTGTGCTAGATGAACGAACGTCTCTCCACATGCTCAGTTCTGAGAGATAAGTGTGTGTGAAAGCCATCCTTCACCTAGCTTGTTGGGAACACAAAGTTTCTCTTCAGTTGCAAACTCCTCTCCATACATATATAAGGGGAGGTACTAGCTCCAACTCGGTTTTACAGTGAAAACTGCAGGAACTTCAAACCGGCACTAGGAAACAGACCGAGAAACCAGAGTAAAAGTTTCCCCTGCAACCCGTTCCCTTTGTGCTAGATGAACGAACGTCTCTCCACATGCTCAGTTCTGAGAGATAAGTGTGTGTGAAAGCCGTCCTTCACCTAGCTTGTTGGGAACACAAAGTTTCTCTTCAGTTGCAAACTCCACTCCATACATATATATGGGGAGGTACTAGCTCCATCTCAGTTTTACAGTGCAAACTGCAGGAACTTCAAACCGGCACTAGGAAACAGACTGAGAAACCAGAGTAAAAGTTTCTCCTGCAACCCGTTCCCTTTCTGCTAGATGAACGAACGTCTCTCCACATGCTCAGTTCTGAGAGATAAGTGTGTGTGAAAGCCGTCCTTCACCTAGCTTGTTGGGAACACAAAGTTTCTCTTCAGTTGCAAACTCCACTCCATACATATATATGGGGAGGTACTAGCTCCAACTCGGTTTTACACTGAAAACTGCAGGAACTTCAAACAGGCACTAGGAAACAGACTGAGAAACCAGAGTAAAAGTTTTTCCTGCAACCCATTCCCATTGTGCTAGATGAACGAACGTCTCTCCACATGCTCAGTTCTGAGAGATAAGTGTGTGTGAAAGCCGTCCTGCACCTTGCTTGTTGGGAACACAAAGTTTCTCTTCAGTTGCAAAGTCCACTCCATACATATATATGGGCAGGTACTAGCTCCAACTCGGTTTTACAGTGAAAACTGCAGGAACTTCAAACCGGCACCTGGAAACAGACTGAGAAACCAGAGTAAAAGTTTTTCCTGCAACCCGTTCCCTTTGTGCTAGATGAACGAACGTCTATCCACATGCTCAGTTCTGAGAGATAAGTGTGTGTGAAAGCCGTCCTTTACCTAGCTTGTTGGGAACACAAAGTTTCTCTTCTGTTGCAAACTCCACTCCATACATATATATGGAGAGGTACAAGCTCCAACTCGGTTTTACAGTGAAAACTGCAGGAACTTCAAACTGGCACTAGGAAACAGACCGAGAAACCAGAGTAAAAGTTTCTCCTGCAACCAGTTCACTTTGTGCTAGATGAACGAACGTCTCTCCACATGCTCAGTTCTGAGAGATAAGTGTGTGTGAAAGCCGTCCTTCACCTAGCTTGTTGGGAACACAAAGTTTCTCTTCAGTTGCAAACTCCACTCCATACATTTATATGGGGAGGAACTAGCTTAAACTCGGTTTTACAGTGAAAACTGCAGGAACTTCAAACCGGCACTAGGAAACAGACTGAGAAACCAGAGTAAAAGTTTCTCCTGCAACCCGTTCCCTTTGTGCTAGATGAACGAACGTCTCTCCACATGCTCAGTTCTGAGAGATAAGTGTGTTTGAAAGCCGTCCTTCACCTAGATTTTTGGGAACACAAAGTTTCTCTTCAGTTGCAAACTCCACTCGATACATATATATGGGGAGGTACTAGCTCCAACTCGGTTTTACAGTGAAAACTGCAGGAACTTCAAACCGGCACTAGGAAACAGACTGAGAAACCAGAGTAAAAGTTTCTCCTGCAACCCGTTCCCTTTGTGTTAGATGAACGAAAGTCTCTCCACATGCTCAGTTCGGAGAGATAAGTGTGTGTGAAAGCCGTCCTTCACCTAGCTTGTTGGGAACACAAAGTTTCTCTTCAGTTGCAAACTCCAATCCATACATATGTATGGGGAGGTACTAGCTCCAACTCGGTTTTACAGTGAAAACTGCAGGAACTTCAAACCGGCACTAGGAAACAGACTGAGAAACCAGAGTAAAAGTTTCTCCTGCAACCATTTCATTTGTGCTAGATGAACAAACGTCTCTCCACATGCTCAGTTCTGAGAGATAAGTGTGTGTGAAAGCCGTCCTTTACCTAGCTTGTTGGGAACACAAAGTTTCTCTTCTGTTGCAAACTACACTCCATACATATATAAGGGGAGGTACTAGCTCCAACTCGGTTTTACAGTGAAAACTGCAGGAACTTCAAACCGGCATTAGGAAACAGGCTGAGAACCCAGAGTAAAAGTTTCTCCTGCAAGCCGTTCCCTTTGTGCTAGATGAACGAACGTCTCTCCACATGCTCAGTTCTGAGAGATAAGTGTGTGTGAAAGCCGTCCTTTACCTAGCTTGTTGGGAACACAAAGTTTCTCTTCTTTTGCAAACTCCACTCCATACATATATAAGGGGAGGTACTAGCTCCAACTCGGTTTTACAGTGAAAACTGCAGGAACTTCAAACCGGCATTAGGAAACAGGCTGAGAACCCAGAGTAAAAGTTTCTCCTGCAAGCCGTTCCCTTTGTGCTAGATGAACGAACGTCTCTCCACATGCTCAGTTCTGAGAGATAAGTGTGTGTGAAAGCCGTCCTGCACCTTGCTTGTTGGGAACACAAAGTTTCTCTTCAGTTGCAAAGTCCACTCCATACATATATAAGGGGAGGTACTAGCTCCAACTCGGTTTTACAGTGAAAACT
Source organism: Camelus bactrianus (assembly GCF_048773025.1). Classification (NCBI taxonomy): domain Eukaryota; kingdom Metazoa; phylum Chordata; class Mammalia; order Artiodactyla; family Camelidae; genus Camelus; species Camelus bactrianus. Next base: position 5,855,347 of record NC_133565.1, read on the forward strand.
GCAGGAACTTCAAACCGGCACCTGGAAACAGACTGAGAAACCAGAGTAAAAGTTTTTCCTGCAACCCGTTCCCTTTGTGCTAGATGAACGAACGTCTATCCACATGCTCAGTTCTGAGAGATAAGTGTGTGTGAAAGCCGTCCTTTACCTAGCTTGTTGGGAACACAAAGTTTCTCTTCTGTTGCAAACTCCACTCCATACATATATATGGAGAGGTACAAGATCCAACTCGGTTTTACAGTGAAAACTGCAGGAACTTCAAACTGGCACTAGGAAACAGACCGAGAAACCAGAGTAAAAGTTTCTCCTGCAACCAGTTCACTTTGTGCTAGATGAACGAACGTCTCTCCACATGCTCAGTTCTGAGAGATAAGTGTGTGTGAAAGCCGTCCTTCACCTAGCTTGTTGGGAACACAAAGTTTCTCTTCAGTTGCAAACTCCACTCCATACATTTATATGGGGAGGAACTAGCTTAAACTCGGTTTTACAGTGAAAACTGCAGGAACTTCAAACCGGCACTAGGAAACAGACTGAGAAACCAGAGTAAAAGTTTCTCCAGCAACCCGTTCCCTTTGTGCTAGATGAACGAACGTCTCTCCACATGCTCAGTTCTGAGAGATAAGTGTGTTTGAAAGCCGTCCTTCACCTAGATTTTTGGGAACACAAAGTTTCTCTTCAGTTGCAAACTCCACTCGATACATATATATGGGGAGGTACTAGCTCCAACTCGGTTTTACAGTGAAAACTGCAGGAACTTCAAACCGGCACTAGGAAACAGACTGAGAAACCAGAGTAAAAGTTTCTCCTGCAACCCGTTCCCTTTGTGTTAGATGAACGAAAGTCTCTCCACATGCTCAGTTCGGAGAGATAAGTGTGTGTGAAAGCCGTCCTTCACCTAGCTTGTTGGGAACACAAAGTTTCTCTTCAGTTGCAAACTCCAATCCATACATATGTATGGGGAGGTACTAGCTCCAACTCGGTTTTACAGTGAAAACTGCAGGAACTTCAAACCGGCACTAGGAAACAGACTGAGAAACCAGAGTAAAAGTTTCTCCTGCAACCATTTCATTTGTGCTAGATGAACAAACGTCTCTCCACATGCTCAGTTTTGAGAGATAAGTGTGTGTGAAAGCCGTCCTTTACCTAGCTTGTTGGGAACACAAAGTTTCTCTTCTGTTGCAAACTACACTCCATACATATATAAGGGGAGGTACTAGCTCCAACTCGGTTTTACAGTGAAAACTGCAGGAACTTCAAACCGGCATTAGGAAACAGGCTGAGAACCCAGAGTAAAAGTTTCTCCTGCAAGCCGTTCCCTTTGTGCTAGATGAACGAACGTCTCTCCACATGCTCAGTTCTGAGAGATAAGTGTGTGTGAAAGCCGTCCTTTACCTAGCTTGTTGGGAACACAAAGTTTCTCTTCTTTTGCAAACTCCACTCCATACATATATAAGGGGAGGTACTAGCTCCAACTCGGTTTTACAGTGAAAACTGCAGGAACTTCAAACCGGCATTAGGAAACAGGCTGAGAACCCAGAGTAAAAGTTTCTCCTGCAAGCCGTTCCCTTTGTGCTAGATGAACGAACGTCTCTCCACATGCTCAGTTCTGAGAGATAAGTGTGTGTGAAAGCCATCCTTCACCTAGCTTGTTGGGAACACAAAGTTTCTCTTCAGTTGCAAACTCCACTCCATACATATATATGGGGAGGTACTAGCTCCAACTCGGTTTTACAGTGAAAACTGCAGGAACTTCAAAACGGCACTAGGAAACAGACTGAGAAACCAGAGAAAAAGTTTTTCCTACAACCCATTCCCATTGTGCTAGATGAACGAACGTCTCCCACATGCTCAGATCTGAGAGATAAGTGTGTGTGAATGCCGTCCTGCACCTTGCTTGTTGGGAACACAAAGTTTCTCTTCAGTTGCATACACCACTCCATACATATATATGGGGAGGTACTAGCTCCAACTCGGTTTTACAGTGAAAACTGCAGGAACTTCATACTGGCACTAGGAAACAGACCGAGAAACCAGAGTAAATGTTTCTCCTGCAACCCGTTCCCTTTGTGCTAGATGAACGAACGTCTCTCCACATGCTCAGTTCTGAGAGATAAGTGTGTGTGAAAGCCTTACTTCACCTAGCTTGTTGGGAATACAAAGTTTCCTTCAGTTGCAAATTCCACTCCATACATATATATGGGGAGGTACTAGCTCCAACTCGGTTTTACAGTGAAAACTGCAGGAACTTCAAACCGGCACCTGGAAACAGACTGAGAAACCAGAGTAAAAGTTTTTCCTGCAACCCGTTCCCTTTGTGCTAGATGAACGAACGTCTATCCACATGCTCAGTTCTGAGAGATAAGTGTGTGTGAAAGCCGTCCTTTACCTAGCTTGTTGGGAACACAAAGTTTCTCTTCTGTTGCAAACTCCACTCCATACATATATATGGAGAGGTACAAGATCCAACTCGGTTTTACAGTGAAAACTGCAGGAACTTCAAACTGGCACTAGGAAACAGACCGAGAAACCAGAGTAAAAGTTTCTCCTGCAACCAGTTCACTTTGTGCTAGATGAACGAACGTCTCTCCACATGCTCAGTTCTGAGAGATAAGTGTGTGTGAAAGCCGTCCTTCACCTAGCTTGTTGGGAACACAAAGTTTCTCTTCAGTTGCAAACTCCACTCCATACATTTATATGGGGAGGAACTAGCTTAAACTCGGTTTTACAGTGAAAACTGCAGGAACTTCAAACCGGCACTAGGAAACAGACTGAGAAACCAGAGTAAAAGTTTCTCCTGCAACCCGTTCCCTTTGTGCTAGATGAACGAACGTCTCTCCACATGCTCAGTTCTGAGAGATAAGTGTGTTTGAAAGCCGTCCTTCACCTAGATTTTTGGGACACAAAGTTTCTCTTCAGTTGCAAACTCCACTCGATACATATATATGGGGAGGTACTAGCTCCAACTCGGTTTTACAGTGAAAACTGCAGGAACTTCAAACCGGCACTAGGAAACAGACTGAGAAACCAGAGTAAAAGTTTCTCCTGCAACACGTTCCCTTTGTGTTAGATGAACGAAAGTCTCTCCACATGCTCAGTTCGGAGAGATAAGTGTGTGTGAAAGCCGTCCTTCACCTAGCTTGTTGGGAACACAAAGTTTCTCTTCAGTTGCAAACTCCAATCCATACATATGTATGGGGAGGTACTAGCTCCAACTCGGTTTTACAGTGAAAACTGCAGGAACTTCAAACCGGCACTAGGAAACAGACTGAGAAACCAGAGTAAAAGTTTCTCCTGCAACCATTTCATTTGTGCTAGATGAACAAACGTCTCTCCACATGCTCAGTTCTGAGAGATAAGTGTGTGTGAAAGCCGTCCTTTACCTAGCTTGTTGGGAACACAAAGTTTCTCTTCTGTTGCAAACTACACTCCATACATATATAAGGGGAGGTACTAGCTCCAACTCGGTTTTACAGTGAAAACTGCAGGAACTTCAAACCGGCATTAGGAAACAGGCTGAGAACCCAGAGTAAAAGTTTCTCCTGCAAGCCGTTCCCTTTGTGCTAGATGAACGAACGTCTCTCCACATGCTCAGTTCTGAGAGATAAGTGTGTGTGAAAGCCGTCCTTTACCTAGCTTGTTGGGAACACAAAGTTTCTCTTCTGTTGCAAACTCCACTCCATACATATATAAGGGGAGGTACTAGCTCCAACTCGGTTTTACAGTGAAAACTGCAGGAACTTCAAACCGGCATTAGGAAACAGGCTGAGAACCCAGAGTAAAAGTTTCTCCTGCAAGCCGTTCCCTTTGTGCTAGATGAACGAACGTCTCTCCACATGCTCAGTTCTGAGAGATAAGTGTGTGTGAAAGCCATCCTTCACCTAGCTTGTTGGGAACACAAAGTTTCTCTTCAGTTGCAAACTCCTCTCCATACATATATATGGGGAGGTACTAGCTCCAACTCGGTTTTACAGTGAAAACTGCAGGAACTTCAAACCGGCACTAGGAAACAGACCGAGAAACCAGAGTAAAAGTTTCCCCTGCAACCCGTTCCCTTTGTGCTAGATGAACGAACGTCTCTCCACATGCTCAGTTCTGAGAGATAAGTGTGTGTGAAAGCCGTCCTTCACCTAGCTTGTTGGGAACACAAAGTTTCTCTTCAGTTGCAAACTCCACTCCATACATATATATGGGGAGGTACTAGCTCCATCTCAGTTTTACAGTGCAAACTGCAGGAACTTCAAACCGGCACTAGGAAACAGACTGAGAAACCAGAGTAAAAGTTTCTCCTGCAACCCGTTCCCTTTCTGCTAGATGAACGAACGTCTCTCCACATGCTCAGTTCTGAGAGATAAGTGTGTGTGAAAGCCGTCCTTCACCTAGCTTGTTGGGAACACAAAGTTTTTCTTCAGTTGCAAACTCCACTCCATACATATATATGGGGAGGTACTAGCTCCAACTCGGTTTTACACTGAAAACTGCAGGAACTTCAAACAGGCACTAGGAAACAAACTGAGAAACCAGAGTAAAAGTTTTTCCTGCAACCCATTCCCATTGTGCTAGATGAACGAACGTCTCTCCACATGCTCAGTTCTGAGAGATAAGTGTGTGTGAAAGCCGTCCTGCACCTTGCTTGTTGGGAACACAAAGTTTCTCTTCAGTTGCAAAGTCCACTCCATACATATATATGGGCAGGTACTAGCTCCAACTCGGTTTTACAGTGAAAACTGCAGGAACTTCAAACCGGCACCTGGAAACAGACTGAGAAACCAGAGTAAAAGTTTTTCCTGCAACCCGTTCCCTTTGTGCTAGATGAACGAACGTCTATCCACATGCTCAGTTCTGAGAGATAAGTGTGTGTGAAAGCCGTCCTTTACCTAGCTTGTTGGGAACACAAAGTTTCTCTTCTGTTGCAAACTCCACTCCATACATATATATGGAGAGGTACAAGCTCCAACTCGGTTTTACAGTGAAAACTGCAGGAACTTCAAACTGGCACTAGGAAACAGACCGAGAAACCAGAGTAAAAGTTTCTCCTGCAACCAGTTCACTTTGTGCTAGATGAACGAACGTCTCTCCACATGCTCAGTTCTGAGAGATAAGTGTGTGTGAAAGCCGTCCTTCACCTAGCTTGTTGGGAACACAAAGTTTCTCTTCAGTTGCAAACTCCACTCCATACATTTATATGGGGAGGAACTAGCTTAAACTCGGTTTTACAGTGAAAACTGCAGGAACTTCAAACCGGCACTAGGAAACAGACTGAGACACCAGAGTAAAAGTTTCTCCTGCAACCCGTTCCCTTTGTGCTAGATGAACGAACGTCTCTCCACATGCTCAGTTCTGAGAGATAAGTGTGTTTGAAAGCCGTCCTTCACCTAGATTTTTGGGAACACAAAGTTTCTCTTCAGTTGCAAACTCCACTCGATACATATATATGGGGAGGTACTAGCTCCAACTCGGTTTTACAGTGAAAACTGCAGGAACTTCAAACCGGCACTAGGAAACAGACTGAGAAACCAGAGTAAAAGTTTCTCCTGCAACCCGTTCCCTTTGTGCTAGATGAACGAAAGTCTCTCCACATGCTCAGTTCGGAGAGATAAGTGTGTGTGAAAGCCGTCCTTCACCTAGCTTGTTGGGAACACAAAGTTTCTCTTCAGTTGCAAACTCCAATCCATACATATGTATGGGGAGGTACTAGCTCCAACTCGGTTTTACAGTGAAAACTGCAGGAACTTCAAACCGGCACTAGGAAACAGACTGAGAAACCAGAGTAAAAGTTTCTCCTGCAACCATTTCATTTGTGCTAGATGAACAAACGTCTCTCCACATGCTCAGTTCTGAGAGATAAGTGTGTGTGAAAGCCGTCCTTTACCTAGCTTGTTGGGAACACAAAGTTTCTCTTCTGTTGCAAACTACACTCCATACATATATAAGGGGAGGTACTAGCTCCAACTCGGTTTTACAGTGAAAACTGCAGGAACTTCAAACCGGCATTAGGAAACAGGCTGAGAACCCAGAGTAAAAGTTTCTCCTGCAAGCCGTTCCCTTTGTGCTAGATGAACGAACGTCTCTCCACATGCTCAGTTCTGAGAGATAAGTGTGTGTGAAAGCCGTCCTTTACCTAGCTTGTTGGGAACACAAAGTTTCTCTTCTTTTGCAAACTCCACTCCATACATATATAAGGGGAGGTACTAGCTCCAACTCGGTTTTACAGTGAAAACTGCAGGAACTTCAAACCGGCATTAGGAAACAGGCTGAGAACCCAGAGTAAAAGTTTCTCCTGCAAGCCGTTCCCTTTGTGCTAGATGAACGAACGTCTCTCCACATGCTCAGTTCTGAGAGATAAGTGTGTGTGAAAGCCGTCCTGCACCTTGCTTGTTGGGAACACAAAGTTTCTCTTCAGTTGCAAAGTCCACTCCATACATATATATGGGGAGGTACTAGCTCCAACTCGGTTTTACAGTGAAAACTGCAGGAACTTCAAACCGGCACCTGGAAACAGACTGAGAAACCAGAGTAAAAGTTTTTCCTGCAACCCGTTCCCTTTGTGCTAGATGAACGAACGTCTATCCACATGCTCAGTTCTGAGAGATAAGTGTGTGTGAAAGCCGTCCTTTACCTAGCTTGTTGGGAACACAAAGTTTCTCTTCTGTTGCAAACTCCACTCCATACATATATATGGAGAGGTACAAGATCCAACTCGGTTTTACAGTGAAAACTGCAGGAACTTCAAACTGGCACTAGGAAACAGACCGAGAAACCAGAGTAAAAGTTTCTCCTGCAACCAGTTCACTTTGTGCTAGATGAACGAACGTCTCTCCACATGCTCAGTTCTGAGAGATAAGTGTGTGTGAAAGCCGTCCTTCACCTAGCTTGTTGGGAACACAAAGTTTCTCTTCAGTTGCAAACTCCACTCCATACATTTATATGGGGAGGAACTAGCTTAAACTCGGTTTTACAGTGAAAACTGCAGGAACTTCAAACCGGCACTAGGAAACAGACTGAGAAACCAGAGTAAAAGTTTCTCCTGCAACCCGTTCCCTTTGTGCTAGATGAACGAACGTCTCTCCACATGCTCAGTTCTGAGAGATAAGTGTGTTTGAAAGCCGTCCTTCACCTAGATTTTTGGGAACACAAAGTTTCTCTTCAGTTGCAAACTCCACTCGATACATATATATGGGGAGGTACTAGCTCCAACTCGGTTTTACAGTGAAAACTGCAGGAACTTCAAACCGGCACTAGGAAACAGACTGAGAAACCAGAGTAAAAGTTTCTCCTGCAACCCGTTCCCTTTGTGTTAGATGAACGAAAGTCTCTCCACATGCTCAGTTCGGAGAGATAAGTGTGTGTGAAAGCCGTCCTTCACCTAGCTTGTTGGGAACACAAAGTTTCTCTTCAGTTGCAAACTCCAATCCATACATATGTATGGGGAGGTACTAGCTCCAACTCGGTTTTACAGTGAAAACTGCAGGAACTTCAAACCGGCACTAGGAAACAGACTGAGAAACCAGAGTAAAAGTTTCTCCTGCAACCATTTCATTTGTGCTAGATGAACAAACGTCTCTCCACATGCTCAGTTTTGAGAGATAAGTGTGTGTGAAAGCCGTCCTTTACCTAGCTTGTTGGGAACACAAAGTTTCTCTTCTGTTGCAAACTACACTCCATACATATATAAGGGGAGGTACTAGCTCCAACTCGGTTTTACAGTGAAAACTGCAGGAACTTCAAACCGGCATTAGGAAACAGGCTGAGAACCCAGAGTAAAAGTTTCTCCTGCAAGCCGTTCCCTTTGTGCTAGATGAACGAACGTCTCTCCACATGCTCAGTTCTGAGAGATAAGTGTGTGTGAAAGCCGTCCTTCACCTAGCTTGTTGGGAACACAAAGTTTCTCTTCAGTTGCAAACTCCACTCGATACATATATATGGGGAGGTACTAGCTCCAACTCGGTTTTACAGTGAAAACTGCAGGAACTTCAAACCGGCACTAGGAAACAGACTGAGAAACCAGAGTAAAAGTTTCTCCTGCAACCCGTTCCCTTTGTGTTAGATGAACGAAAGTCTCTCCACATGCTCAGTTCGGAGAGATAAGTGTGTGTGAAAGCCGTCCTTCACCTAGCTTGTTGGGAACACAAAGTTTCTCTTCAGTTGCAAACTCCAATCCATACATATGTATGGGGAGGTACTAGCTCCAACTCGGTTTTACAGTGAAAACTGCAGGAACTTCAAACCGGCACTAGGAAACAGACTGAGAAACCAGAGTAAAAGTTTCTCCTGCAACCATTTCATTTGTGCTAGATGAACAAACGTCTCTCCACATGCTCAGTTTTGAGAGATAAGTGTGTGTGAAAGCCGTCCTTTACCTAGCTTGTTGGGAACACAAAGTTTCTCTTCTGTTGCAAACTACACTCCATACATATATAAGGGGAGGTACTAGCTCCAACTCGGTTTTACAGTGAAAACTGCAGGAACTTCAAACCGGCATTAGGAAACAGGCTGAGAACCCAGAGTAAAAGTTTCTCCTGCAAGCCGTTCCCTTTGTGCTAGATGAACGAACGTCTCTCCACATGCTCAGTTCTGAGAGATAAGTGTGTGTGAAAGCCGTCCTTTACCTAGCTTGTTGGGAACACAAAGTTTCTCTTCTTTTGCAAACTCCACTCCATACATATATAAGGGGAGGTACTAGCTCCAACTCGGTTTTACAGTGAAAACTGCAGGAACTTCAAACCGGCATTAGGAAACAGGCTGAGAACCCAGAGTAAAAGTTTCTCCTGCAAGCCGTTCCCTTTGTGCTAGATGAACGAACGTCTCTCCACATGCTCAGTTCTGAGAGATAAGTGTGTGTGAAAGCCATCCTTCACCTAGCTTGTTGGGAACACAAAGTTTCTCTTCAGTTGCAAACTCCACTCCATACATATATATGGGGAGGTACTAGCTCCAACTCGGTTTTACAGTGAAAACTGCAGGAACTTCAAAACGGCACTAGGAAACAGACTGAGAAACCAGAGAAAAAGTTTTTCCTACAACCCATTCCCATTGTGCTAGATGAACGAACGTCTCCCACATGCTCAGATCTGAGAGATAAGTGTGTGTGAATGCCGTCCTGCACCTTGCTTGTTGGGAACACAAAGTTTCTCTTCAGTTGCATACACCACTCCATACATATATATGGGGAGGTACTAGCTCCAACTCGGTTTTACAGTGAAAACTGCAGGAACTTCATACTGGCACTAGGAAACAGACCGAGAAACCAGAGTAAATGTTTCTCCTGCAACCCGTTCCCTTTGTGCTAGATGAACGAACGTCTCTCCACATGCTCAGTTCTGAGAGATAAGTGTGTGTGAAAGCCTTACTTCGCCTAGCTTGTTGGGAATACAAAGTTTCCTTCAGTTGCAAATTCCACTCCATACATATATATGGGGAGGTACTAGCTCCAACTCGGTTTTACAGTGAAAACTGCAGGAACTTCAAACCGGCACCTGGAAACAGACTGAGAAACCAGAGTAAAAGTTTTTCCTGCAACCCGTTCCCTTTGTGCTAGATGAACGAACGTCTATCCACATGCTCAGTTCTGAGAGATAAGTGTGTGTGAAAGCCGTCCTTTACCTAGCTTGTTGGGAACACAAAGTTTCTCTTCTGTTGCAAACTCCACTCCATACATATATATGGAGAGGTACAAGATCCAACTCGGTTTTACAGTGAAAACTGCAGGAACTTCAAACTGGCACTAGGAAACAGACCGAGAAACCAGAGTAAAAGTTTCTCCTGCAACCAGTTCACTTTGTGCTAGATGAACGAACGTCTCTCCACATGCTCAGTTCTGAGAGATAAGTGTGTGTGAAAGCCGTCCTTCACCTAGCTTGTTGGGAACACAAAGTTTCTCTTCAGTTGCAAACTCCACTCCATACATTTATATGGGGAGGAACTAGCTTAAACTCGGTTTTACAGTGAAAACTGCAGGAACTTCAAACCGGCACTAGGAAACAGACTGAGAAACCAGAGTAAAAGTTTCTCCTGCAACCCGTTCCCTTTGTGCTAGATGAACGAACGTCTCTCCACATGCTCAGTTCTGAGAGATAAGTGTGTTTGAAAGCCGTCCTTCACCTAGATTTTTGGGAACACAAAGTTTCTCTTCAGTTGCAAACTCCACTCGATACATATATATGGGGAGGTACTAGCTCCAACTCGGTTTTACAGTGAAAACTGCAGGAACTTCAAACCGGCACTAGGAAACAGACTGAGAAACCAGAGTAAAAGTTTCTCCTGCAACCCGTTCCCTTTGTGTTAGATGAACGAAAGTCTCTCCACATGCTCAGTTCGGAGAGATAAGTGTGTGTGAAAGCCGTCCTTCACCTAGCTTGTTGGGAACACAAAGTTTCTCTTCAGTTGCAAACTCCAATCCATACATATGTATGGGGAGGTACTAGCTCCAACTCGGTTTTACAGTGAAAACTGCAGGAACTTCAAACCGGCACTAGGAAACAGACTGAGAAACCAGAGTAAAAGTTTCTCCTGCAACCATTTCATTTGTGCTAGATGAACAAACGTCTCTCCACATGCTCAGTTTTGAGAGATAAGTGTGTGTGAAAGCCGTCCTTTACCTAGCTTGTTGGGAACACAAAGTTTCTCTTCTGTTGCAAACTACACTCCATACATATATAAGGGGAGGTACTAGCTCCAACTCGGTTTTACAGTGAAAACTGCAGGAACTTCAAACCGGCATTAGGAAACAGGCTGAGAACCCAGAGTAAAAGTTTCTCCTGCAAGCCGTTCCCTTTGTGCTAGATGAACGAACGTCTCTCCACATGCTCAGTTCTGAGAGATAAGTGTGTGTGAAAGCCGTCCTTTACCTAGCTTGTTGGGAACACAAAGTTTCTCTTCTTTTGCAAACTCCACTCCATACATATATAAGGGGAGGTACTAGCTCCAACTCGGTTTTACAGTGAAAACTGCAGGAACTTCAAACCGGCATTAGGAAACAGGCTGAGAACCCAGAGTAAAAGTTTCTCCTGCAAGCCGTTCCCTTTGTGCTAGATGAACGAACGTCTCTCCACATGCTCAGTTCTGAGAGATAAGTGTGTTTGAAAGCCATCCTTCACCTAGCTTGTTGGGAACACAAAGTTTCTCTTCAGTTGCAAACTCCACTCCATACATATATATGGGGAGGTACTAGCTCCAACTCGGTTTTACAGTGAAAACTGCAGGAACTTCAAAACGGCACTAGGAAACAGACTGAGAAACCAGAGAAAAAGTTTTTCCTACAACCCATTCCCATTGTGCTAGATGAACGAACGTCTCCCACATGCTCAGTTCTGAGAGATAAGTGTGTGTGAATGCCGTCCTGCACCTTGCTTGTTGGGAACACAAAGTTTCTCTTCAGTTGCATACACCACTCCATACATATATATGGGGAGGTACTAGCTCCAACTCGGTTTTACAGTGAAAACTGCAGGAACTTCATACTGGCACTAGGAAACAGACCGAGAAACCAGAGTAAATGTTTCTCCTGCAACCCGTTCCCTTTGTGCTAGATGAACGAACGTCTCTCCACATGCTCAGTTCTGAGAGATAAGTGTGTGTGAAAGCCGTCCTTCACCTTGCTTGTTGGGAACACAAAGTTTCTCTTCAGTTGCAATCTCCACTCCATACATATATATGGGGAGGTACTAGCTCCAACTCGGTTTTACAGTGAAAACTGCAGGAACTTCAAACCGGCACTAGGAAACAGACTGAGAAACCAGAGTAAAAGTTTCTCCTGCAACCCGTTCCCTTTGTGCTAGATGAACGAACGTCTCTCCACATGCTCAGTTCTGAGAGATAAGTGTGTGTGAAAGCCATCCTTCACCTAGCTTGTTGGGAACACAAAGTTTCTCTTCAGTTGCAAACTCCCCTCCATACATATATATGGGAGGTACTAGCTCCAACTCGGTTTTACAGTGAAAACTGCAGGAACTTCAAACAGGCACTAGGAAACAGACTGAGAAACCAGAATAAAAGCTTCTCCTGTAACCCGTTCCCTTTGTGCTAGATGAAGGAACGTCTCTCCACATGCTCAGTTCTGAGAGATAAGTGTGTGTGAATGCCGTCCTTCACCTTGCTTGTTGGGAACACAAAGTTTCTCTTCAGTTGCAAACTCCCCTCCATACATATATATGGGGAGGTACTAGCTCCAACTCGGTTTTACAGTGAAAACTGCAGGAACTTCAAACCGGCACTAGGAAACAGACTGAGAAACCAGAGTAAAAGTTTCTCCTGCAACCCGTTCCATTTGTGCTAGATGATCGAACGTCTCTCCACATGCTCAGTTCTGAGAGATTAGTGTGTGTGAAAGCCGTCCTTCACCTAGCTTGTTGGGAACACAAAGTTTCTCTTCAGTTCCTATCACCACTGCATACATATATATGGGGAAGTACTAGCTCCAAATCGGTTTTACAGTGAAAACTGCAGGAACTTCAAACCGGCACTAGGAAACAGACTGAGAAACCAGAGTAAAAGGTTCTCCAGCAATCCGTTCATTTGTGCTAGATGAACGAAAGTCTGTCCACATGCTCAGTTCTGAGAGATAAGTGTGTGTGAAAGCATTCCTTCACCTGGCTTGTTGGGAACACAAAGTTTCTCTTCAGTTGCAAACTCCACTCCATACATATATATGGGGAGGTACTAGCTCCAACTCGGTTTTACAGTGAAAACTGCAGGAACTTCAAACAGGCACTAGGAAACAGACTGAGAAACCAGAGTAAAAGTTTTTCCTGCAACCCATTCCCATTGTGCTAGATGAACGAACGTCTCTCCACATGCTCAGTTCTGAGAGATAAGTGTGTGTGAAAGCCGTCCTTCACCTAGCTTGTTGGGAACACAAAGTTTCTCTTCAGTTGCAAACTCCACTCCATACATATATATGGGGAGGTACTAGCTCCATCTCAGTTTTACAGTGAAAACTGCAGGAACTTCAAACCGGCACTAGGAAACAGACTGAGAAACCAGAGTAAAAGTTTCTCCAGCAACCCGTTCCCTTTGTGCTAGATGAACGAACGTCTCTCCACATGCTCAGTTCTGAGAGATAAGTGTGTGTGAAAGCCGTCCTTCACCTAGCTTGTTGGGAACACAAAGTTTCTCTTCAGTTGCAAACTCCACTCCATACATATATATGGGGAGGTACTAGCTCCAACTCGGTTTTACAGTGAAAACTGCAGGAACTTCAAACAGGCACTAGGAAACAGACTGAGAAACCAGAGTAAAAGTTTTTCCTGCAACCCATTCCCATTGTGCTAGATGAACGAACGTCTCTCCACATGCTCAGTTCTGAGAGATAAGTGTGTGTGAAAGCCGTCCTGCACCTTGCTTGTTGGGAACACAAAGATTCTCTTCAGTTGCAAAGTCCACTCCATACATATATATGGGGAGGTACTAGCTCCAACTCGGTTTTACAGTGAAAACTGCAGGAACTTCATACTGGCACTAGGAAACAGACCGAGAAACCAGAGTAAATGTTTCTCCTGCAACCCGTTCCCTTTGTGCTAGATGAACGAACGTCTCTCCACATGCTCAGTTCTGAGAGATAAGTGTGTGTGAAAGCCGTCCTTCACCTTGCTTGTTGGGAACACAAAGTTTCTCTTCAGTTGCAAACTCCACTCCATACATATATATGGGGAGGTACTAGCTCCAACTCGGTTTTACAGTGAAAACTGCAGGAACTTCATACTGGCACTAGGAAACAGACCGAGAAACCAGAGTAAATGTTTCTCCTGCAACCCGTTCCCTTTGTGCTAGATGAACGAACGTCTCTCCACATGCTCAGTTCTGAGAGATAAGTGTGTGTGAAAGCTGTCCTTCACCTTGCTTGTTGGGAACACAAAGTTTCTCTTCAGTTGCAAACTCCACTCCATACATATATATGGGGAGGTACTAGCTCCAACTCGGTTTTACAGTGAAAACTGCAGGAACTTCATACTGGCACTAGGAAACAGACCGAGAAACCAGAGTAAATGTTTCTCCTGCAACCCGTTCCCTTTGTGCTAGATGAACGAACGTCTCTCCACATGCTCAGTTCTGAGAGATAAGTGTGTGTGAAAGCCGTCCTTCACCTTGCTTGTTGGGAACACAAAGTTTCTCTTCAGTTGCAAACTCCACTCCATACATATATATGGGGAGGTACTAGCTCCAACTCAGTTTTACAGTGAAAACTGCAGGAACTTCAAACCGGCACTAGGAAACAGACTGAGAAACCAGAGTAAAAGTTTCTCCAGCAACCCGTTCCCTTTGTGCTAGATGAACGAACGTCTCTCCACATGCTCAGTTCTGAGAGATAAGTGTGTGTGAAAGCCGTCCTTCACCTACCTTTTTGGGAACACAAAGTTTCTCTTCAGTTGCAAACTCCACTCCATACATATATATGGGGAGGTACTAGCTCCAACTCGGTTTTACACTGAAAACTGCAGGAACTTCAAACAGGCACTAGGAAACAGACTGAGAAACCAGAGTAAAAGTTTTTCCTGCAACCCATTCCCATTGTGCTAGTAGAACGAACGTCTATCCTCATGCTCAGTTCTGAGAGATAAGTGTGTGTGAAAGCCGTCCTGCACCTTGCTTGTTGGGAACACAAAGTTTCTCTTCAGTTGCAAACTCCACTCCATACATATATATGGGGAGGTACTAGCTCCAACTCGGTTTTACAGTGAAAACTGCAGGAACTTCATACTGGCACTTAGAAACAGACCGAGAAACCAGAGTAAATGTTTCTCCTGCAACCCGTTCCCTTTGTGCTAGATGAACGAACGTCTCTCCACATGCTCAGTTCTGAGAGATAAGTGTGTGTGAAAGCCGTCCTTCACCTTGCTTGTTGGGAACACAAAGTTTCTCTTCAGTTGCAAACTCCACTCCATACATATATATGGGGAGGTACTAGCTCCAACTCGGTTTTACAGTGAAAACTGCAGGAACTTCAAACCGGCACTAGGAAACAGACTGAGAAACCAGAGTAAAAGTTTCTCCAGCAACTCGTTCCCTTTGTGCTAGATGAACGAACGTCTCTCCACATGCTCATTTCTGAGAGATAAGTGTGTGTGAAAGCCGTCCTTCACCTAGCTTGTTGGGAACACAAAGTTTCTCTTCAGTTGCAAACTCCACTCCATACATATATATGGGGAGGTACTAGCTCCAACTCGGTTTTACACTGAAAACTGCAGGAACTTCAAACAGGCACTAGGAAACAGACCGAGAAACCAGAGTAAATGTTTCTCCTGCAACCCGTTCCCTTTGTGCTAGATGAACGAACGTCTCTCCACATGCTCAGTTCTGAGAGATAAGTGTGTGTGAAAGCTGTCCTTCACCTTGCTTGTTGGGAACACAAAGTTTCTCTTCAGTTGCAAACTCCACTCCATACATATATATGGGGAGGTACTAGCTCCAACTCGGTTTTACAGTGAAAACTGCAGGAACTTCATACTGGCACTAGGAAACAGACCGAGAAACCAGAGTAAATGTTTCTCCTGCAACCCGTTCCCTTTGTGCTAGATGAACGAACGTCTCTCCACATGCTCAGTTCTGAGAGATAAGTGTGTGTGAAAGCCGTCCTTCACCTTGCTTGTTGGGAACACAAAGTTTCTCTTCAGTTGCAAACTCCACTCCATACATATATATGGGGAGGTACTAGCTCCAACTCGGTTTTACAGTGAAAACTGCAGGAACTTCAAACCGGCACTAGGAAACAGACTGAGAAACCAGAGTAAAAGTTTCTCCAGCAACCCGTTCCCTTTGTGCTAGATGAACGAACGTCTCTCCACATGCTCAGTTCTGAGAGATAAGTGTGTGTGAAAGCCGTCCTTCACCTACCTTTTTGGGAACACAAAGTTTCTCTTCAGTTGCAAACTCCACTCCATACATATATATGGGGAGGTACTAGCTCCAACTCGGTTTTACACTGAAAACTGCAGGAACTTCAAACAGGCACTAGGAAACAGACTGAGAAACCAGAGTAAAAGTTTTTCCTGCAACCCATTCCCATTGTGCTAGTAGAACGAACGTCTCTCCTCATGCTCAGTTCTGAGAGATAAGTGTGTGTGAAAGCCGTCCTGCACCTTGCTTGTTGGGAACACAAAGTTTCTCTTCAGTTGCAAACTCCACTCCATACATATATATGGGGAGGTACTAGCTCCAACTCGGTTTTACAGTGAAAACTGCAGGAACTTCATACTGGCACTTAGAAACAGACCGAGAAACCAGAGTAAATGTTTCTCCTGCAACCCGTTCCCTTTGTGCTAGATGAACGAACGTCTCTCCACATGCTCAGTTCTGAGAGATAAGTGTGTGTGAAAGCCGTCCTTCACCTTGCTTGTTGGGAACACAAAGTTTCTCTTCAGTTGCAAACTCCACTCCATACATATATATGGGGAGGTACTAGCTCCAACTCGGTTTTACAGTGAAAACTGCAGGAACTTCAAACCGGCACTAGGAAACAGACTGAGAAACCAGAGTAAAAGTTTCTCCAGCAACCCGTTCCCTTTGTGCTAGATGAACGAACGTCTCTCCACATGCTCATTTCTGAGAGATAAGTGTGTGTGAAAGCCGTCCTTCACCTAGCTTGTTGGGAACACAAAGTTTCTCTTCAGTTGCAAACTCCACTCCATACATATATATGGGGAGGTACTAGCTCCAACTCGGTTTTACACTGAAAACTGCAGGAACTTCAAACAGGCACTAGGAAACAGACTGAGAAACCAGAGTAAAAGTTTTTCCTGCAACCCATTCCCATTGTGCTAGATGAACGAACGTCTCTCCACATGCTCAGTTCTGAGAGATAAGTGTGTGTGAAAGCCGTCCTTCACCTAGCTTGTTGGGAACACAAAGTTTCTCTTCAGTTGCAAACTCCACTCCATACATATATATGGGGAGGTACTAGCTCCATCTCAGTTTTACAGTGAAAACTGCAGGAACTTCAAACCAGCACTAGGAAACAGACTGAGAAACCAGAGTAAAAGTTTCTCCAGCAACCCGTTCCCTTTGTGCTAGATGAACGAACGTCTCTCCACATGCTCAGTTCTGAGAGATAAGTGTGTGTGAAAGCCGTCCTTCACCTTGCTTGTTGGGAACACAAAGTTTCTCTTCAGTTGCAAACTCCACTCCATACATATATATGGGGAGGTACTAGCTCCAACTCGGTTTTACAGTGAAAACTGCAGGAACTTCATACTGGCACTAGGAAACAGACCGAGAAACCAGAGTAAATGTTTCTCCTGCAACCCGTTCCCTTTGTGCTAGATGAACGAACGTCTCTCCACATGCTCAGTTCTGAGAGATAAGTGTGTGTGAAAGCCGTCCTTCACCTTGCTTGTTGGGAACACAAAGTTTCTCTTCAGTTGCAAACTCCACTCCATACATATATATGGGGAGGTACTAGCTCCAACTCGGTTTTACAGTGAAAACTGCAGGAACTTCATACTGGCACTAGGAAACAGACCGAGAAACCAGAGTAAATGTTTCTCCTGCAACCCGTTCCCTTTGTGCTAGATGAACGAACGTCTCTCCACATGCTCAGTTCTGAGAGATAAGTGTGTGTGAAAGCCGTCCTTCACCTTGCTTGTTGGGAACACAAAGTTTCTCTTCAGTTGCAAACTCCACTCCATACATATATATGGGGAGGTACTAGCTCCAACTCGGTTTTACAGTGAAAACTGCAGGAACTTCAAACCGGCACTAGGAAACAGACTGAGAAACCAGAGTAAAAGTTTCTCCAGCAACCCGTTCCCTTTGTGCTAGATGAACGAACGTCTCTCCACATGCTCAGTTCTGAGAGATAAGTGTGTGTGAAAGCCGTCCTTCACCTACCTTGTTGGGAACACAAAGTTTCTCTTCAGTTGCAAACTCCACTCCATACATATATAAGGGGAGGTACTAGCTCCAACTCGGTTTTACACTGAAAACTGCAGGAACTTCAAACAGGCACTAGGAAACAGACTGAGAAACCAGAGTAAAAGTTTTTCCTGCAACCCATTCCCATTGTGCTAGTAGAACGAACGTCTCTCCACATGCTCAGTTCTGAGAGATAAGTGTGTGTGAAAGCCGTCCTGCACCTTGCTTGTTGGGAACACAAAGTTTCTCTTCAGTTGCAAACTCCACTCCATACATATATATGGGGAGGTACTAGCTCCAACTCGGTTTTACAGTGAAAACTGCAGGAACTTCATACTGGCACTTAGAAACAGACCGAGAAACCAGAGTAAATGTTTCTCCTGCAACCCGTTCCCTTTGTGCTAGATGAACGAACGTCTCTCCACATGCTCAGTTCTGAGAGATAAGTGTGTGTGAAAGCCGTCCTTCACCTTGCTTGTTGGGAACACAAAGTTTCTCTTCAGTTGCAAACTCCACTCCATACATATATATGGGGAGGTACTAGCTCCAACTCGGTTTTACAGTGAAAACTGCAGGAACTTCAAACCGGCACTAGGAAACAGACTGAGAAACCAGAGTAAAAGTTTCTCCAGCAACCCGTTCCCTTTGTGCTAGATGAACGAACG
This sequence comes from Camelus bactrianus, assembly GCF_048773025.1. Lineage (NCBI taxonomy): Eukaryota > Metazoa > Chordata > Mammalia > Artiodactyla > Camelidae > Camelus > Camelus bactrianus. The sequence goes on from NC_133565.1 coordinate 5,873,853, forward strand.
TCTCTCCACATGCTCAGTTCTGAGAGATAAGTGTGTGTGAAAGCCGTCCTTCACCTTGCTTGTTGGGAACACAAAGTTTCTCTTCAGTTGCAAACTCCACTCCATACATATATATGGGGAGGTACTAGCTCCAACTCGGTTTTACAGTGAAAACTGCAGGAACTTCATACTGGCACTAGGAAACAGACCGAGAAACCAGAGTAAATGTTTCTCCTGCAACCCGTTCCCTTTGTGCTAGATGAACGAACGTCTCTCCACATGCTCAGTTCTGAGAGATAAGTGTGTGTGAAAGCCGTCCTTCACCTTGCTTGTTGGGAACACAAAGTTTCTCTTCAGTTGCAAACTCCACTCCATACATATATATGGGGAGGTACTAGCTCCAACTCGGTTTTACAGTGAAAACTGCAGGAACTTCAAACCGGCACTAGGAAACAGACTGAGAAACCAGAGTAAAAGTTTCTCCAGCAACCCGTTCCCTTTGTGCTAGATGAACGAACGTCTCTCCACATGCTCAGTTCTGAGAGATAAGTGTGTGTGAAAGCCGTCCTTCACCTACCTTGTTGGGAACACAAAGTTTCTCTTCAGTTGCAAACTCCACTCCATACATATATAAGGGGAGGTACTAGCTCCAACTCGGTTTTACACTGAAAACTGCAGGAACTTCAAACAGGCACTAGGAAACAGACTGAGAAACCAGAGTAAAAGTTTTTCCTGCAACCCATTCCCATTGTGCTAGTAGAACGAACGTCTCTCCACATGCTCAGTTCTGAGAGATAAGTGTGTGTGAAAGCCGTCCTGCACCTTGCTTGTTGGGAACACAAAGTTTCTCTTCAGTTGCAAACTCCACTCCATACATATATATGGGGAGGTACTAGCTCCAACTCGGTTTTACAGTGAAAACTGCAGGAACTTCATACTGGCACTTAGAAACAGACCGAGAAACCAGAGTAAATGTTTCTCCTGCAACCCGTTCCCTTTGTGCTAGATGAACGAACGTCTCTCCACATGCTCAGTTCTGAGAGATAAGTGTGTGTGAAAGCCGTCCTTCACCTTGCTTGTTGGGAACACAAAGTTTCTCTTCAGTTGCAAACTCCACTCCATACATATATATGGGGAGGTACTAGCTCCAACTCGGTTTTACAGTGAAAACTGCAGGAACTTCAAACCGGCACTAGGAAACAGACAGAGAAACCAGAGTAAAAGTTTCTCCAGCAACCCGTTCCCGTTGTGCTAGATGAACGAACGTCTCTCCACATGCTCATTTCTGAGAGATAAGTGTGTGTGAAAGCCGTCCTTCACCTTGCTTGTTGGGAACACAAAGTTTCTCTTCAGTTGCAAACTCCACTCCATACATATATATGGGGAGGTACTAGCTCCAACTCGGTTTTACAGTGAAAACTGCAGGAACTTCAAACCGGCACTAGGAAACAGACAGAGAAACCAGAGTAAAAGTTTCTCCAGCAACCCGTTCCCGTTGTGCTAGATGAACGAACGTCTCTCCACATGCTCAGTTCTGAGAGATAAGTGTGTGTGAAAGCCGTCCTTCACCTAGCTTGTTGGGAACACAAAGTTTCTCTTCAGTTGCAAACTCCTCTCCATACATATATATGGGGAGGTACTAGCTCCAACTCGGTTTTACAGTGAAAACTGCAGGAACTTCAAACCGGCAGTAGTAAACAGACTTAGAAACCAGAGTAAAACTTTCTCCTGCAACCCGTTCCCTTTGTGCTAGATGAACGAACGTCTCTCCACATGCTCAGTTCTGAGAGATAAGGGTGTGTGAAAGCCGTCCTTCACCTAGCTTGTTGGGAACACAAAGTTTCTCTTCAGTTGCAAACTCCACTCCATACATATATATGGGGAGGTACTAGCTCCATCTCAGTTTTACAGTGAAAACTGCAGGAACTTCAAACCGGCACTAGGAAACAGACTGAGAAACCAGAGTAAAAGTTTCTCCTGCAACCCGTTCCCTTTGTGCTAGATGAATGAACGTCTCTCCACATGCTCAGTTCTGAGAGATAAGTGTGTGTGAAAGCCGTCCTTCACCTAGCTAGTTGGGAACACAAAGTTTCTCTTCAGTTGCAAACTCCACTCCATACATATATATGGGGAGTTACTAGCTCCAACCCGGTTTTACAGTGAAAACTGCAGGAACATCAACCAGGCACTAGGAAACAGACTGAGAAACCAGAGTAAAAGTTTCTCCTGCAACACGTTCCCTTTGTGCTAGATGAACGAACGTCTCTCCACATGCTCAGTTCTGAGAGATAAGTGTGTGTGAAAGCCTTACTTCACCTAGCTTGTTGGGAATACAAAGTTTCCTTCAGTTGCAAATTCCACTCCATACATATATATGGGGAGGTACTAGCTCCAACTCGGTTTTACACTGAAAACTGCAGGAACTTCAAACAGGCACTAGGAAACAGACTGAGAAACCAGAGTAAAAGTTTTTCCTGCAACCCATTCCCATTGTGCTAGATGAACGAACGTCTCTCCACATGCTCAGTTCTGAGAGATAAGTGTGTGTGAAAGCCGTCCTTCACCTAGCTTGTTGGGAACACAAAGTTTCTCTTCAGTTGCAAACTCCACTCCATACATATATATGGGGAGGTACTAGCTCCATCTCAGTTTTACAGTGAAAACTGCAGGAACTTCAAACCAGCACTAGGAAACAGACTGAGAAACCAGAGTAAAAGTTTCTCCAGCAACCCGTTCCCTTTGTGCTAGATGAACGAACGTCTCTCCACATGCTCAGTTCTGAGAGATAAGTGTGTGTGAAAGCCGTCCTTCACCTTGCTTGTTGGGAACACAAAGTTTCTCTTCAGTTGCAAACTCCACTCCATACATATATATGGGGAGGTACTAGCTCCAACTCGGTTTTACAGTGAAAACTGCAGGAACTTCATACTGGCACTAGGAAACAGACCGAGAAACCAGAGTAAATGTTTCTCCTGCAACCCGTTCCCTTTGTGCTAGATGAACGAACGTCTCTCCACATGCTCAGTTCTGAGAGATAAGTGTGTGTGAAAGCCGTCCTTCACCTTGCTTGTTGGGAACACAAAGTTTCTCTTCAGTTGCAAACTCCACTCCATACATATATATGGGGAGGTACTAGCTCCAACTCGGTTTTACAGTGAAAACTGCAGGAACTTCATACTGGCACTAGGAAACAGACCGAGAAACCAGAGTAAATGTTTCTCCTGCAACCCGTTCCCTTTGTGCTAGATGAACGAACGTCTCTCCACATGCTCAGTTCTGAGAGATAAGTGTGTGTGAAAGCCGTCCTTCACCTTGCTTGTTGGGAACACAAAGTTTCTCTTCAGTTGCAAACTCCACTCCATACATATATATGGGGAGGTACTAGCTCCAACTCGGTTTTACAGTGAAAACTGCAGGAACTTCAAACCGGCACTAGGAAACAGACTGAGAAACCAGAGTAAAAGTTTCTCCAGCAACCCGTTCCCTTTGTGCTAGATGAACGAACGTCTCTCCACATGCTCAGTTCTGAGAGATAAGTGTGTGTGAAAGCCGTCCTTCACCTACCTTGTTGGGAACACAAAGTTTCTCTTCAGTTGCAAACTCCACTCCATACATATATATGGGGAGGTACTAGCTCCAACTCGGTTTTACACTGAAAACTGCAGGAACTTCAAACAGGCACTAGGAAACAGACTGAGAAACCAGAGTAAAAGTTTTTCCTGCAACCCATTCCCATTGTGCTAGTAGAACGAACGTCTCTCCACATGCTCAGTTCTGAGAGATAAGTGTGTGTGAAAGCCGTCCTGCACCTTGCTTGTTGGGAACACAAAGTTTCTCTTCAGTTGCAAACTCCACTCCATACATATATATGGGGAGGTACTAGCTCCAACTCGGTTTTACAGTGAAAACTGCAGGAACTTCATACTGGCACTTAGAAACAGACCGAGAAACCAGAGTAAATGTTTCTCCTGCAACCCGTTCCCTTTGTGCTAGATGAACGAACGTCTCTCCACATGCTCAGTTCTGAGAGATAAGTGTGTGTGAAAGCCGTCCTTCACCTTGCTTGTTGGGAACACAAAGTTTCTCTTCAGTTGCAAACTCCACTCCATACATATATATGGGGAGGTACTAGCTCCAACTCGGTTTTACAGTGAAAACTGCAGGAACTTCAAACCGGCACTAGGAAACAGACCGAGAAACCAGAGTAAAAGTTTCTCCAGCAACCCGTTCCCGTTGTGCTAGATGAACGAACGTCTCTCCACATGCTCATTTCTGAGAGATAAGTGTGTGTGAAAGCCGTCCTTCACATAGCTTGTTGGGAACACAAAGTTTCTCTTCAGTTGCAAACTCCACTCCATACATATATATGGGGAGGTACTAGCTCCAACTCGGTTTTACACTGAAAACTGCAGGAACTTCAAACAGGCACTAGGAAACAGACTGAGAAACCAGAGTAAAAGTTTTTCCTGCAAACCATTCCCATTGTGCTAGATGAACGAACGTCTCTCCACATGCTCAGTTCTGAGAGATAAGTGTGTGTGAAAGCCGTCCTGCACCTTGCTTGTTGGGAACACAAAGTTTCTCTTCAGTTGCAAACTCCACTCCATACATATATATGGGGAGGTACTAGCTCCAACTCGGTTTTACAGTGAAAACTGCAGGAACTTCAAACCGGCACTAGGAAACAGACTGAGAAACCAGAGTAAAAGTTTCTCCTGCAACCCGTTCCCTTTGTGCTAGATGAATGAACGTCTCTCCACATGCTCAGTTCTGAGAGATAAGTGTGTGTGAAAGCCGTCCTTCACCTAGCTTGTTGGGAACACAAAGTTTCTCTTCAGTTGCAAACTCCTCTCCATACATATATATGGGGAGGTACTAGCTCCAACTCGGTTTTACAGTGAAAACTGCAGGAACTTCAAACCGGCAGTAGTAAACAGACTTAGAAACCAGAGTAAAACTTTCTCCTGCAACCCGTTCCCTTTGTGCTAGATGAACGAACGTCTCTCCACATGCTCAGTTCTGAGAGATAAGGGTGTGTGAAAGCTGTCCTTCACCTAGCTTGTTGGGAACACAAAGTTTCTCTTCAGTTGCAAACTCCACTCCATACATATATATGGGGAGGTACTAGCTCCATCTCAGTTTTACAGTGAAAACTGCAGGAACTTCAAACCGGCACTAGGAAACAGACTGAGAAACCAGAGTAAAAGTTTCTCCTGCATCCCGTTCCCTTTGTGCTAGATGAATGAACGTCTCTCCACATGCTCAGTTCTGAGAGATAAGTGTGTGTGAAAGCCGTCCTTCACCTAGCTAGTTGGGAACACAAAGTTTCTCTTCAGTTGCAAACTCCACTCCATACATATATATGGGGAGTTACTAGCTCCAACCCGGTTTTACAGTGAAAACTGCAGGAACATCAACCAGGCACTAGGAAACAGACTGAGAAACCAGAGTAAAATTTTGTCCTGCAACACTTTCCCTTTGTGCTAGATGAACGAACATCTCTCCACATGCTCAGTTCTGAGAGATAAGTGTGTGTGAAAGCCTTACTTCACCTAGCTTGTTGGGAATACAAAGTTTCCTTCAGTTGCAAATTCCACTCCATACATATATATGGGGAGGTACTAGCTCCAACTCGGTTTTACACTGAAAACTGCAGGAACTTCAAACAGGCACTAGGAAACAGACTGAGAAACCAGAGTAAAAGTTTTTCCTGCAACCCATTCCCATTGTGCTAGATGAACGAACGTCTCTCCACATGCTCAGTTCTGAGAGATAAGTGTGTGTGAAAGCCGTCCTTCACCTAGCTTGTTGGGAACACAAAGTTTCTCTTCAGTTGCAAACTCCACTCCATACATATATATGGGGAGGTACTAGCTCCATCTCAGTTTTACAGTGAAAACTGCAGGAACTTCAAACCAGCACTAGGAAACAGACTGAGAAACCAGAGTAAAAGTTTCTCCAGCAACCCGTTCCCTTTGTGCTAGATGAACGAACGTCTCTCCACATGCTCAGTTCTGAGAGATAAGTGTGTGTGAAAGCCGTCCTTCACCTTGCTTGTTGGGAACACAAAGTTTCTCTTCAGTTGCAAACTCCACTCCATACATATATATGGGGAGGTACTAGCTCCAACTCGGTTTTACAGTGAAAACTGCAGGAACTTCATACTGGCACTAGGAAACAGACCGAGAAACCAGAGTAAATGTTTCTCCTGCAACCCGTTCCCTTTGTGCTAGATGAACGAACGTCTCTCCACATGCTCAGTTCTGAGAGATAAGTGTGTGTGAAAGCCGTCCTTCACCTTGCTTGTTGGGAACACAAAGTTTCTCTTCAGTTGCAAACTCCACTCCATACATATATATGGGGAGGTACTAGCTCCAACTCGGTTTTACAGTGAAAACTGCAGGAACTTCATACTGGCACTAGGAAACAGACCGAGAAACCAGAGTAAATGTTTCTCCTGCAACCCGTTCCCTTTGTGCTAGATGAACGAACGTCTCTCCACATGCTCAGTTCTGAGAGATAAGTGTGTGTGAAAGCCGTCCTTCACCTTGCTTGTTGGGAACACAAAGTTTCTCTTCAGTTGCAAACTCCACTCCATACATATATATGGGGAGGTACTAGCTCCAACTCGGTTTTACAGTGAAAACTGCAGGAACTTCAAACCGGCACTAGGAAACAGACAGAGAAACCAGAGTAAAAGTTTCTCCAGCAACCCGTTCCCGTTGTGCTAGATGAACGAACGTCTCTCCACATGCTCATTTCTGAGAGATAAGTGTGTGTGAAAGCCGTCCTTCACATAGCTTGTTGGGAACACAAAGTTTCTCTTCAGTTGCAAACTCCACTCCATACATATATATGGGGAGGTACTAGCTCCAACTCGGTTTTACACTGAAAACTGCAGGAACTTCAAACAGGCACTAGGAAACAGACTGAGAAACCAGAGTAAAAGTTTTTCCTGCAACCCATTCCCATTGTGCTAGATGAACGAACGTCTCTCCACATGCTCAGTTCTGAGAGATAAGTGTGTGTGAAAGCCGTCCTTCACCTAGCTTGTTGGGAACACAAAGTTTCTCTTCAGTTGCAAACTCCACTCCATACATATATATGGGGAGGTACTAGCTCCAACTCGGTTTTACAGTGAAAACTGCAGGAACTTCAAACCGGCACTAGGAAACAGACTGAAAAACCAGAGTAAAAGTTTCTCCTGCAACCCGTTCCCTTTGTGCTAGATGAATGAACGTCTCTCCACATGCTCAGTTCTGAGAGATAAGTGTGTGTGAAAGCCGTCCTTCACCTAGCTTGTTGGGAACACAAAGTTTCTCTTCAGTTGCAAACTCCTCTCCATACATATATATGGGGAGGTACTAGCTCCAACTCGGTTTTACAGTGAAAACTGCAGGAACTTCAAACCGGCAGTAGTAAACAGACTTAGAAACCAGAGTAAAACTTTTTCCTGCAACCCGTTCCCTTTGTGCTAGATGAACGAACGTCTCTCCACATGCTCAGTTCTGAGAGATAAGGGTGTGTGAAAGCCGTCCTTCACCTAGCTTGTTGGGAACACAAAGTTTCTCTTCAGTTGCAAACTCCACTCCATACATATATATGGGGAGGTACTAGCTCCATCTCAGTTTTACAGTGAAAACTGCAGGAACTTCAAACCGGCACTAGGAAACAGACTGAGAAACCAGAGTAAAAGTTTCTCCTGCAACCCGTTCCCTTTGTGCTAGATGAATGAACGTCTCTCCACATGCTCAGTTCTGAGAGATAAGTGTGTGTGAAAGCCGTCCTTCACCTAGCTAGTTGGGAACACAAAGTTTCTCTTCAGTTGCAAACTCCACTCCATACATATATATGGGGAGTTACTAGCTCCAACCCGGTTTTACAGTGAAAACTGCAGGAACATCAACCAGGCACTAGGAAACAGACTGAGAAACCAGAGTAAAAGTTTCTCCTGCAACACGTTCCCTTTGTGCTAGATGAACGAACATCTCTCCACATGCTCAGTTCTGAGAGATAAGTGTGTGTGAAAGCCTTACTTCACCTAGCTTGTTGGGAATACAAAGTTTCCTTCAGTTGCAAATTCCACTCCATACATATATATGGGGATGTACTAGCTCCAACTCACTTTTACACTGAAAACTGCAGGAACTTCAAACCGGCAGTAGTAAACAGACTTAGAAACCAGAGTAAAACTTTCTCCTGCAACCCGTTCCCTTTGTGCTAGATGAACGAACGTCTCTCCACATGCTCAGTTCTGAGAGATAAGTGTGTGTGAAAGCCTTACTTCACCTAGCTTGTTGGGAATACAAAGTTTCCTTCAGTTGCAAATTCCACTCCATACATATATATGGGGATGTACTAGCTCCAACTCACTTTTACACTGAAAACTGCAGGAACTTCAAACCGGCAGTAGTAAACAGACTTAGAAACCAGAGTAAAACTTTCTCCTGCAACCCGTTCCCTTTGTGCTAGATGAACGAACGTCTCTCCACATGCTAAGTTCTGAGAGATAAGTGTGTGTGAAAGCCGTCCTTCACCTAGCTTGTTGGGAACACAAAGTTTCTCTTCAGATGCAAACTCCATTCCTTACATATATATGGGGAGGTACTAGCTCCAACTCGGTTTTAGAGTGAAAACTGCAGGAACTTCAAACCGGCACTAGGAAACAGAATGAGAAACCAGAGTAAAAGTTTCTCCTGCAACCCCTTCCCTTTCTGCTAGATGAACGAACGTCTCTCCACATGCTCAGTTCTGAGAGATAAGTGTGTGTGAAAGCCGTCCTTCACCTAGCTTGTTGCGAACACAAAGTTTCTCTTCAGTTGCAAATTCCACTCCATACATATATATGGGGAGGTACTAGCTCCAACTCGGTTTTACAGTGAAAACTGCAGGAACTTCAAACCGGCACTAGGAAACAGACTGAGAAACCAGAGTAAAAGTTTCTCCTGCAAGCCGTTCCCTTTGTGCTAGATGAACGAACGTCTCTCCACATGCTCAGTTCTGAGAGATAAGTGTGTGTGAAAGCCGTCCTTTACCTAGCTTGTTGGGAACACAAAGTTTCTCTTCTGTTGCAAACTACACTCCATACATATATAAGGGGAGGTACTAGCTCCAACTCGGTTTTACAGTGAAAACTGCAGGAACTTCAAACCGGCATTAGGAAACAGGCTGAGAACCCAGAGTAAAAGTTTCTCCTGCAAGCCGTTCCCTTTGTGCTAGATGAACGAACGTCTCTCCACATGCTCAGTTCTGAGAGATAAGTGTGTGTGAAAGCCGTCCTTCACCTAGCTAGTTGGGAACACAAAGTTTCTCTTCAGTTGCAAACTCCACTCCATACATATATATGGGGAGTTACTAGCTCCAACCCGGTTTTACAGTGAAAACTGCAGGAACATCAACCAGGCACTAGGAAACAGACTGAGAAACCAGAGTAAAAGTTTCTCCTGCAACACTTTCCCTTTGTGCTAGATGAACGAACATCTCTCCACATGCTCAGTTCTGAGAGATAAGTGTGTGTGAAAGCCTTACTTCACCTAGCTTGTTGGGAATACAAAGTTTCCTTCAGTTGCAAATTCCACTCCATACATATATATGGGGAGGTACTAGCTCCAACTCGGTTTTACACTGAAAACTGCAGGAACTTCAAACAGGCACTAGGAAACAGACTGAGAAACCAGAGTAAAAGTTTTTCCTGCAACCCATTCCCATTGTGCTAGATGAACGAACGTCTCTCCACATGCTCAGTTCTGAGAGATAAGTGTGTGTGAAAGCCGTCCTTCACCTAGCTTGTTGGGAACACAAAGTTTCTCTTCAGTTGCAAACTCCACTCCATACATATATATGGGGAGGTACTAGCTCCATCTCAGTTTTACAGTGAAAACTGCAGGAACTTCAAACCAGCACTAGGAAACAGACTGAGAAACCAGAGTAAAAGTTTCTCCAGCAACCCGTTCCCTTTGTGCTAGATGAACGAACGTCTCTCCACATGCTCAGTTCTGAGAGATAAGTGTGTGTGAAAGCCGTCCTTCACCTTGCTTGTTGGGAACACAAAGTTTCTCTTCAGTTGCAAACTCCACTCCATACATATATATGGGGAGGTACTAGCTCCAACTCGGTTTTACAGTGAAAACTGCAGGAACTTCATACTGGCACTAGGAAACAGACCGAGAAACCAGAGTAAATGTTTCTCCTGCAACCCGTTCCCTTTGTGCTAGATGAACGAACGTCTCTCCACATGCTCAGTTCTGAGAGATAAGTGTGTGTGAAAGCCGTCCTTCACCTTGCTTGTTGGGAACACAAAGTTTCTCTTCAGTTGCAAACTCCACTCCATACATATATATGGGGAGGTACTAGCTCCAACTCGGTTTTACAGTGAAAACTGCAGGAACTTCATACTGGCACTAGGAAACAGACCGAGAAACCAGAGTAAATGTTTCTCCTGCAACCCGTTCCCTTTGTGCTAGATGAACGAACGTCTCTCCACATGCTCAGTTCTGAGAGATAAGTGTGTGTGAAAGCCGTCCTTCACCTTGCTTGTTGGGAACACAAAGTTTCTCTTCAGTTGCAAACTCCACTCCATACATATATATGGGGAGGTACTAGCTCCAACTCGGTTTTACAGTGAAAACTGCAGGAACTTCAAACCGGCACTAGGAAACAGACAGAGAAACCAGAGTAAAAGTTTCTCCAGCAACCCGTTCCCGTTGTGCTAGATGAACGAACGTCTCTCCACATGCTCATTTCTGAGAGATAAGTGTGTGTGAAAGCCGTCCTTCACATAGCTTGTTGGGAACACAAAGTTTCTCTTCAGTTGCAAACTCCACTCCATACATATATATGGGGAGGTACTAGCTCCAACTCGGTTTTACACTGAAAACTGCAGGAACTTCAAACAGGCACTAGGAAACAGACTGAGAAACCAGAGTAAAAGTTTTTCCTGCAACCCATTCCCATTGTGCTAGATGAACGAACGTCTCTCCACATGCTCAGTTCTGAGAGATAAGTGTGTGTGAAAGCCGTCCTTCACCTAGCTTGTTGGGAACACAAAGTTTCTCTTCAGTTGCAAACTCCACTCCATACATATATATGGGGAGGTACTAGCTCCAACTCGGTTTTACAGTGAAAACTGCAGGAACTTCAAACCGGCACTAGGAAACAGACTGAAAAACCAGAGTAAAAGTTTCTCCTGCAACCCGTTCCCTTTGTGCTAGATGAATGAACGTCTCTCCACATGCTCAGTTCTGAGAGATAAGTGTGTGTGAAAGCCGTCCTTCACCTAGCTTGTTGGGAACACAAAGTTTCTCTTCAGTTGCAAACTCCTCTCCATACATATATATGGGGAGGTACTAGCTCCAACTCGGTTTTACAGTGAAAACTGCAGGAACTTCAAACCGGCAGTAGTAAACAGACTTAGAAACCAGAGTAAAACTTTCTCCTGCAACCCGTTCCCTTTGTGCTAGATGAACGAACGTCTCTCCACATGCTCAGTTCTGAGAGATAAGGGTGTGTGAAAGCCGTCCTTCACCTAGCTTGTTGGGAACACAAAGTTTCTCTTCAGTTGCAAACTCCACTCCATACATATATATGGGGAGGTACTAGCTCCATCTCAGTTTTACAGTGAAAACTGCAGGAACTTCAAACCGGCACTAGGAAACAGACTGAGAAACCAGAGTAAAAGTTTCTCCTGCAACCCGTTCCCTTTGTGCTAGATGAATGAACGTCTCTCCACATGCTCAGTTCTGAGAGATAAGTGTGTGTGAAAGCCGTCCTTCACCTAGCTAGTTGGGAACACAAAGTTTCTCTTCAGTTGCAAACTCCACTCCATACATATATATGGGGAGTTACTAGCTCCAACCCGGTTTTACAGTGAAAACTGCAGGAACATCAACCAGGCACTAGGAAACAGACTGAGAAACCAGAGTAAAAGTTTCTCCTGCAACACGTTCCCTTTGTGCTAGATGAACGAACATCTCTCCACATGCTCAGTTCTGAGAGATAAGTGTGTGTGAAAGCCTTACTTCACCTAGCTTGTTGGGAATACAAAGTTTCCTTCAGTTGCAAATTCCACTCCATACATATATATGGGGATGTACTAGCTCCAACTCACTTTTACACTGAAAACTGCAGGAACTTCAAACCGGCAGTAGTAAACAGACTTAGAAACCAGAGTAAAACTTTCTCCTGCAACCCGTTCCCTTTGTGCTAGATGAACGAACGTCTCTCCACATGCTCAGTTCTGAGAGATAAGTGTGTGTGAAAGCCTTACTTCACCTAGCTTGTTGGGAATACAAAGTTTCCTTCAGTTGCAAATTCCACTCCATACATATATATGGGGATGTACTAGCTCCAACTCACTTTTACACTGAAAACTGCAGGAACTTCAAACCGGCAGTAGTAAACAGACTTAGAAACCAGAGTAAAACTTTCTCCTGCAACCCGTTCCCTTTGTGCTAGATGAACGAACGTCTCTCCACATGCTAAGTTCTGAGAGATAAGTGTGTGTGAAAGCCGTCCTTCACCTAGCTTGTTGGGAACACAAAGTTTCTCTTCAGATGCAAACTCCATTCCTTACATATATATGGGGAGGTACTAGCTCCAACTCGGTTTTAGAGTGAAAACTGCAGGAACTTCAAACCGGCACTAGGAAACAGAATGAGAAACCAGAGTAAAAGTTTCTCCTGCAACCCCTTCCCTTTCTGCTAGATGAACGAACGTCTCTCCACATGCTCAGTTCTGAGAGATAAGTGTGTGTGAAAGCCGTCCTTCACCTAGCTTGTTGCGAACACAAAGTTTCTCTTCAGTTGCAAATTCCACTCCATACATATATATGGGGAGGTACTAGCTCCAACTCGGTTTTACAGTGAAAACTGCAGGAACTTCAAACCGGCACTAGGAAACAGACTGAGAAACCAGAGTAAAAGTTTCTCCTGCAAGCCGTTCCCTTTGTGCTAGATGAACGAACGTCTCTCCACATGCTCAGTTCTGAGAGATAAGTGTGTGTGAAAGCCGTCCTTTACCTAGCTTGTTGGGAACACAAAGTTTCTCTTCTGTTGCAAACTACACTCCATACATATATAAGGGGAGGTACTAGCTCCAACTCGGTTTTACAGTGAAAACTGCAGGAACTTCAAACCGGCATTAGGAAACAGGCTGAGAACCCAGAGTAAAAGTTTCTCCTGCAAGCCGTTCCCTTTGTGCTAGATGAACGAACGTCTCTCCACATGCTCAGTTCTGAGAGATAAGTGTGTGTGAAAGCCGTCCTTTACCTAGCTTGTTGGGAACACAAAGTTTCTCTTCTTTTGCAAACTCCACTCCATACATATATAAGGGGAGGTACTAGCTCCAACTCGGTTTTACAGTGAAAACTGCAGGAACTTCAAACCGGCATTAGGAAACAGGCTGAGAACCCAGAGTAAAAGTTTCTCCTGCAAGCCGTTCCCTTTGTGCTAGATGAACGAACGTCTCTCCACATGCTCAGTTCTGAGAGATAAGTGTGTGTGAAAGCCATCCTTCACCTAGCTTGTTGGGAACACAAAGTTTCTCTTCAGTTGCAAACTCCACTCCATACATATATATGGGGAGGTACTAGCTCCAACTCGGTTTTACAGTGAAAACTGCAGGAACTTCAAAACGGCACTAGGAAACAGACTGAGAAACCAGAGAAAAAGTTTTTCCTACAACCCATTCCCATTGTGCTAGATGAACGAACGTCTCCCACATGCTCAGTTCTGAGAGATAAGTGTGTGTGAATGCCGTCCTGCACCTTGCTTGTTGGGAACACAAAGTTTCTCTTCAGTTGCATACACCACTCCATACATATATATGGGGAGGTACTAGCTCCAACTCGGTTTTACAGTGAAAACTTCAGGAACTTCATACTGGCACTAGGAAACAGACCGAGAAACCAGAGTAAATGTTTCTCCTGCAACCCGTTCCCTTTGTGCTAGATGAACGAACGTCTCTCCACATGCTCAGTTCTGAGAGATAAGTGTGTGTGAAAGCCGTCCTTCACCTTGCTTGTTGGGAACACAAAGTTTCTCTTCAGTTGCAATCTCCACTCCATACATATATATGGGGAGGTACTAGCTCCAACTCGGTTTTACAGTGAAAACTGCAGGAACTTCAAACCGGCACTAGGAAACAGACTGAGAAACCAGAGTAAAAGTTTCTCCTGCAACCCGTTCCCTTTGTGCTAGATGAACGAACGTCTCTCCACATGCTCAGTTCTGAGAGATAAGTGTGTGTGAAAGCCATCCTTCACCTAGCTTGTTGGGAACACAAAGTTTCTCTTCAGTTGCAAACTCCCCTCCATACATATATATGGGGAGGTACTAGCTCCAACTCGGTTTTACACTGAAAACTGCAGGAACTTCAAACAGGCACTAGGAAACAGACTGAGAAACCAGAGTAAAAGTTTTTCCTGCAACCCATTCCCATTGTGCTAGATGAACGAACGTCTCTCCACATGCTCAGTTCTGAGAGATAAGTGTGTGTGAAAGCCGTCCTTCACCTAGCTTGTTGGGAACACAAAGTTTCTCTTCAGTTGCAAACTCCACTCCATACATATATATGGGGAGGTACTAGCTCCATCTCAGTTTTACAGTGAAAACTGCAGGAACTTCAAACCAGCACTAGGAAACAGACTGAGAAACCAGAGTAAAAGTTTCTCCAGCAACCCGTTCCCTTTGTGCTAGATGAACGAACGTCTCTCCACATGCTCAGTTCTGAGAGATAAGTGTGTGTGAAAGCCGTCCTTCACCTTGCTTGTTGGGAACACAAAGTTTCTCTTCAGTTGCAAACTCCACTCCATACATATATATGGGGAGGTACTAGCTCCAACTCGGTTTTACAGTGAAAACTGCAGGAACTTCATACTGGCACTAGGAAACAGACCGAGAAACCAGAGTAAATGTTTCTCCTGCAATCCGTTCCCTTTGTGCTAGATGAACGAACGTCTCTCCACATGCTCAGTTCTGAGAGATAAGTGTGTGTGAAAGCCGTCCTTCACCTTGCTTGTTGGGAACACAAAGTTTCTCTTCAGTTGCAAACTCCACTCCATACATATATATGGGGAGGTACTAGCTCCAACTCGGTTTTACAGTGAAAACTGCAGGAACTTCAAACCGGCACTAGGAAACAGACAGAGAAACCAGAGTAAAAGTTTCTCCAGCAACCCGTTCCCGTTGTGCTAGATGAACGAACGTCTCTCCACATGCTCATTTCTGAGAGATAAGTGTGTGTGAAAGCCGTCCTTCACATAGCTTGTTGGGAACACAAAGTTTCTCTTCAGTTGCAAACTCCACTCCATACATATATATGGGGAGGTACTAGCTCCAACTCGGTTTTACACTGAAAACTGCAGGAACTTCAAACAGGCACTAGGAAACAGACTGAGAAACCAGAGTAAAAGTTTTTCCTGCAACCCATTCCCATTGTGCTAAATGAACGAACGTCTCTCCACATGCTCAGTTCTGAGAGATAAGTGTGTGTGAAAGCCGTCCTTCACCTAGCTTGTTGGGAACACAAAGTTTCTCTTCAGTTGCAAACTCCACTCCATACATATATATGGGGAGGTACTAGCTCCAACTCGGTTTTACAGTGAAAACTGCAGGAACTTCAAACCGGCACTAGGAAACAGACTGAGAAACCAGAGTAAAAGTTTCTCCTGCAACCCGTTCCCTTTGTGCTAGATGAATGAACGTCTCTCCACATGCTCAGTTCTGAGAGATAAGTGTGTGTGAAAGCCGTCCTTCACCTAGCTTGTTGGGAACACAAAGTTTCTCTTCAGTTGCAAACTCCACTCCATACATATATATGGGGAGGTACTAGCTCCAACTCGGTTTTACAGTGAAAACTGCAGGAACTTCAAACCGGCAGTAGTAAACAGACTTAGAAACCAGAGTAAAACTTTCTCCTGCAACCCGTTCCCTTTGTGCTAGATGAACGAACGTCTCTCCACATGCTCAGTTCTGAGAGATAAGGGTGTGTGAAAGCCGTCCTTCACCTAGCTTGTTGGGAACACAAAGTTTCTCTTCAGTTGCAAACTCCACTCCATACATATATATGGGGAGGTACTAGCTCCATCTCAGTTTTACAGTGAAAACTGCAGGAACTTCAAACCGGCACTAGGAAACAGACTGAGAAACCAGAGTAAAAGTTTCTCCTGCAACCCGTTCCCTTTGTGCTAGATGAATGAACGTCTCTCCACATGCTCAGTTCTGAGAGATAAGTGTGTGTGAAAGCCGTCCTTCACCTAGCTAGTTGGGAACACAAAGTTTCTCTTCAGTTGCAAACTCCACTCCATACATATATATGGGGAGTTACTAGCTCCAACCCGGTTTTACAGTGAAAACTGCAGGAACATCAACCAGGCACTAGGAAACAGACTGAGAAACCAGAGTAAAAGTTTCTCCTGCAACACGTTCCCTTTGTGCTAGATGAACGAACATCTATCCACATGCTCAGTTATGAGAGATAAGTGTGTGTGAAAGCCTTACTTCACCTAGCTTGTTGGGAATACAAAGTTTCCTTCAGTTGCAAATTCCACTCCATACATATATATGGGGATGTACTAGCTCCAACTCACTTTTACACTGAAAACTGCAGGAACTTCAAACCGGCAGTAGTAAACAGACTTAGAAACCAGAGTAAAACTTTCTCCTGCAACCCGTTCCCTTTGTGCTAGATGAACGAACGTCTCTCCACATGCTAAGTTCTGAGAGATAAGTGTGTGTGAAAGCCGTCGTTCACCTAGCTTGTTGGGAACACAAAGTTTCTCTTCAGATGCAAACTCCATTCCATACATATATATGGGGAGGTACTAGCTCCAACTCGGTTTTAGAGTGAAAACTTCAGGAACTTCAAACCGGCACTAGGAAACAGAATGAGAAACCAGAGTAAAAGTTTCTCCTGCAACCCCTTCCCTTTCTGCTAGATGAACGAACGTCTCTCCACATGCTCAGTTCTGAGAGATAAGTGTGTGTGAAAGCCGTCCTTCACCTAGCTTGTTGCGAACACAAAGTTTCTCTTCAGTTGCAAATTCCACTCCATACATATATATGGGGAGGTACTAGCTCCAACTCGGTTTTACAGTGAAAACTGCAGGAACTTCAAACCGGCACTAGGAAACAGACTGAGAAACCAGAGTAAAAGTTTCTCCTGCAAGCCGTTCCCTTTGTGCTAGATGAACGAACGTCTCTCCACATGCTCAGTTCTGAGAGATAAGTGTGTGTGAAAGCCGTCCTTCACCTAGCTTTTTGGGAATACAAAGTTTCTTTTCAGTTGCAATCTCCACTCCATACATATATAAGGGGAGGTACAAGCTCCAACTCGGTTTTACAGTGAAAACTGCAGGAACTTCAAACCGGCCCTAGGAAAATGACTGAGAAACCAGAGTAAAAGTTTCTCGTGCAACCCGTTCCCTTTGTGCTAGATGAACGAACGTCTCTCCACATGCTCAGTTCTGAGAGATAAGTGTGTGTGAAAGGCGTCCTTCACCTAGCTTGTTGGGAATACAAAGTTTCTCTTAAGTTTAAAACTCTACTCCATACATATATATGGGGTGGTACTAGCTCCAACTCTGTTTTACAGTGAAAACTGCAGGAACTTCAAACCGGCACTAGGAAACAGACTGAGAAACCAGAGTAAAATTTTCTCCTGCAACCCGTTCCCTTTTTGCTAGATGAACGAACGTCTCTCCACATGCTCAGTTCTGAGAGATAATTGTGTGTGAAAGCCGTCCTTCACCTAGCTTGTTGGGAACACAAAGTTTCTCTTCATTTGCAAACTCCACTCCATACATACATATGGGGAGGTACTAGCTCCAACCCGGTTTTACAGTGAAAACTGCAGGAACTTCATACCGGCACTAGGAAACAGACTGAGAAACCAGAGTAAAAGTTTCACCTGCAACCCGTTCCCTTTGTGCTAGATGAACGAACGTCTCTCCACATGCTCAGTTCTGAGAGATAAATGTGTGTGAAAGCCGTCCTTCACCTGGCTTTTTGGGAACACAAAGTTTCTCTTCAGTTGCAAATTCCACTCCATACATATATATGGGGAGGTACTAGCTCCAACTCGGTTTTACAGTGAAAACTGCAGGAACTTCAAACCGGCACTAGGAAACAGACTGAGAAACCAGAGTAAAAGTTTCTCCTGCAAACCGTTCCCTTTGTGCTAGATGAACGAACGTCTCTCCCAAGCTCATTTCTGAGAGATAATTGTGTGTGAAAGCCATTCTTCAACTAGCTTGTTGGGAACACAAAGTTTCTCTTCAGTTGCAAACTCCACTCCATACATATATATGGGGAGGTACTAGCTCCAACTCGGTTTTACAGTGAAAACTGCAGGAACTTCAAACCGGCAGTAGTAAACAGACTGAGAAACCAGAGTAAAACTTTCCCCTGCAAACCGTTCCCTTTGTGCTACATGAACGAACGTCTCTCCACATGCTCAGTTCTGAGAGATAAGTGTGTGTGAAAGCCGTCCTTCACCTAGCTTGTTGGGAACACAAAGTTTCTCTTCAGATGCAAACTCCACTCCATACATATATATGGGGAGGTACTAGCTCCAACTCAGTTCTACAGGGAAAACTGCAGGAACTTCAAACCGGCACTAGGAAAATGACTGAGAAACACAGTAAATGTTTCTCCTGCAACCCGTTCCCTTTGTGCTAGATGAACGAACTTCTCTCCACATGCTCAGTTCTGAGAGATAATTGTGTGTGAAAGCCGTACTTCAGCTAGCTTGTTGGGAACACAAAGTTTCTCTTCAGTTGCAAACTCCACTCCATACATATATAAGGGGAGGTACTAGCTCCAACTCGGTTTTACAGTGAAAACTGCAGGAACTTCAAACCGGCACTAGGAAACAGACTGAGAAACCAGAGTAAAAGTTTCTCCTGCAACCCGTTCCCTTTGTGCTAGATGAACGAACGTCTCTCCACATGCTCAGTTCTGAGAGATAATTGTGTGTGAAAGCCGTCCTTCACCTGGCTTTTTGGGAACAAAAAGTTTCTCTTCAGTTGCAAACTCCACTCCATACATATATATGGGGAGGTACTAGCTCCAACTCGGTTTTACAGTGAAAACTGCAGGAACATCAAACCGGCACTAGGAAACAGACTGAGAAACCAGAGTAAAAGTTTCTCCTGCAAAACGCTCCTTTTGTGCTAGATGAACGAACGTCTCTCAACATGCTCAGTTCTGAGAGATAAGTGTGTGTGAAAGCCGTCCTTCACCTAGCTTGTTAGGAATACAAAGTTTCCTTCAGTTGCAAATTCCACTCCATACATATATATGGGGAGGTACTAGCTCCAACTCAGTTTTACAGTGAAAACTGCAGGAACTTCAAACCGGCAGTAGTAAACAGACATAGAAACCAGAGTAAAAGTTTCTCGTGCAACCCGTTCTCTTTGTGCTAGATGAACGAACGTCTCTCCACATGCTCAGTTCTGAGAGATAAGTGTGTGTGAAAGCCGTCCTTCACCTAGCTTTTTGGGAACACAAAGTTTCTCTTCAGTTGCAAACTCCACTCCATACATATATATGGGGAGGTACTAGCTCCAACTCGGTTTTACAGTGAAAACTGCAGGAACTTCAAACCGGCACTAGGAAACAGACTGAGAAACCAGAGTAAAAGTTTCTCCTGCAACCCGTTCCTTTTGTGCTAGATGAACGAACGTCTCTCCACATGCTCAGTTCTGAGAGATAAGTGTGTGTGAAAGCCGTCCTTCACCTAGCTTGTTGGGAATACAAAGTTTCTCTTCAGTTGCAAACTTCACTCCATACATATATATGGGGAGGTACTAGCTCCAACTCGGTTTTACAGTGAAAACTGCAGGAACTTCAAACCGGCACTAGGAAACAGACTGAGAAACCAGAGTAAAAGTTTCTCCTGCAACCCGTTCCCTTTGTGCTAGATGAACGAACGTCTCTCCAAATGCTCAGTTCTGAGAGATAAGTGTGTGTGAAAGCCGTCCTTCACCTAGCTTGTTGGGAACACAAAGTTTCTCTTCAGTTGCAAACTCCACTCCATACATATATATGGGGAGGTACTAGCTCCACCTCGGTTTTACAGTGAAAACTGCAGGAACTTCAAACCGGCACTAGGAAACAGACTGAGAAACCAGAGTAATAGTTTCTCCTGCAACCCGTTCTCTTTGTGCTAGATGAACGAACGTCTCTCCACATGCTCAGTTCTGAGAGATAAGTGTGTGTGAAAGCCGTCCTTCACCTGGCTTTTTGGGAACACAAAGTTTCTCTTCAGTTGCAAACTCCAGTCCATACATATATATGGGGAAGTACTAGCTCCAACTCGGTTTTACAGTGAAAACTGCAGGAACTTCAAACCGGCACTAGGAAACAGACTGAGAAACCAGAGTAAAGTTTCTCCTGCAACCAGTTCCCTTTGTGCTAGATGAACGAACGTCTCTCCACATGCTCAGTTCTGAGAGATAAGTGTGTGTGAAAGCCGTCCTTCACCTAGCTTGTTGGGAATACAAAGTTTCTCTTCAGTTGCCAATTCCACTCCATACATATATATGGGGAGGTACTAGCTCCAACTCTGTTTTACAGTGAAAACTGCAGGAACTTCAAACCGGCACTAGGAAACAGACTGAGAAACCAGAGTAAAAGTTTCTCCTGCAACCCGTTCACTTTTTGCTAGATGAACGAACGTCTCTCCACATGCTCAGTTCTGAGAGATAATTGTGTGTGAAAGCCGTCCTTCACCTAGCTTGTTGGGAACACAAAGTTTCTCTTCAGTTGCAAACTCCACTCCATACATATATATGGGGAGGTACTAGCTCCAACCCGGTTTTACAGTGAAAACTGCAGGAACTTCAAACCGGCACTAGGAAACAGACTGAGAAACCAGAGTAAAAGTTTCCCCTGCAACCCGTTCCCTTTGTGCTAGATGAACGAACGTCTCTACACATGCTCAGTTCTCAGAGATAAGTGTGTGTGAAAGCCGTCCTTCACCTAGCTTGTAGGGAACACAAAGTTTCTCTTCAGTTGCAAACTCCACTCCATACATATATATGGGGAGGTACTAGCTCCAACTCGGTTTTACAGTGAAAACTGCAGGAACTTCAAACCGGCACTAGGAAACAGACTGAGAAACCAGAGTAAAAGTTTCTCCTACAAAACGCTCCTTTTGTGCTAGATGAACGAACGTCTCTCCACATGCTCAGTTCTGAGAGATAAGTGTGTGTGAAAGCCATCCTTCAACTAGCTTGTTGGGAACACAAAGTTTCTCTTCAGTTGCAAACTCCACTCCATACATATATATGGGGAGGTACTAGCTCCAACTCGGTTTTACAGTGAAAACTGCAGGAACTTCAAACCGGCAGTAGTAAACAGACTGAGAAACCAGAGTAAAACTTTCCCCTGCAAACCGTTCCCTTTGTGCTACATGAACGAACGTCTCTCCACATGCTCAGTTCTGAGAGATAAGTGTGTGTGAAAGCCGTCCTTCACCTAGCTTGTTGGGAACACAAAGTTTCTCTTCAGATGCAAACTCCACTCCATACATATATATGGGGAGGTACAAGCTCCAACTCAGTTCTACAGGGAAAACTGCAGGAACTTCAAACCGGCACTAGGAAAATGACTGAGAACCACAGTAAATGTTTCTCCTGCAACCCGTTCCCTTTGTGCTAGATGAACGAACTTCTCTCCACATGCTCAGTTCTGAGAGATAATTGTGTGTGAAAGCCGTACTTCAGCTAGCTTGTTGGGAACACAAAGTTTCTCTTCAGTTGCAAACTCCACTCCATACATATATAAGGGGAGGTACTAGCTCCAACTCGGTTTTACAGTGAAAACTGCAGGAACTTCAAACCGGCACTAGGAAACAGACTGAGAAACCAGAGTAAAAGTTTCTCCTGCAACCCGTTCCCTTTGTGCTAGATGAACGAACGTCTCTCCACATGCTCAGTTCTGAGAGATAATTGTGTGTGAAAGCCGTCCTTCACCTGGCTTTTTGGGAACAAAAAGTTTCTCTTCAGTTGCAAACTCCACTCCATACATATATATGGGGAGGTACTAGCTCCAACTCGGTTTTACAGTGAAAACTGCAGGAACTTCAAACCGGCACTAGGAAACAGACTGAGAAACCAGAGTAAAAGTTTCTCCTGCAACCCGTTCCCTTTGTGCTAGATGAACGAACGTCTCTCCAAATGCTCAGTTCTGAGAGATAAGTGTGTGTGAAAGCCGTCCTTCACCTAGCTTGTTGGGAACACAAAGTTTCTCTTCAGTTGCAAACTCCACTCCATACATATATATGGGGAGGTACTAGCTCCACCTCGGTTTTACAGTGAAAACTGCAGGAACTTCAAACCGGCACTAGGAAACAGACTGAGAAACCAGAGTAATAGTTTCTCCTGCAACCCGTTCTCTTTGTGCTAGATGAACGAACGTCTCTCCACATGCTCAGTTCTGAGAGATAAGTGTGTGTGAAAGCCGTCCTTCACCTGGCTTTTTGGGAACACAAAGTTTCTCTTCAGTTGCAAACTCCAGTCCATACATATATATGGGGAAGTACTAGCTCCAACTCGGTTTTACAGTGAAAACTGCAGGAACTTCAAACCGGCACTAGGAAACAGACTGAGAAACCAGAGTAAAAGTTTCTCCTGCAACCAGTTCCCTTTGTGCTAGATGAACGAACGTCTCTCCACATGCTCTGTTCTGAGAGATAAGTGTGTGTGAAAGCCGTCCTTCACCTAGCTTGTTGGGAATACAAAGTTTCTCTTCAGTTGCCAATTCCACTCCATACATATATATGGGGAGGTACTAGCTCCAACTCTGTTTTACAGTGAAAACTGCAGGAACTTCAAACCGGCACTAGGAAACAGACTGAGAAAACAGAGTAAAAGTTTCTCCTGCAACCCGTTCACTTTTTGCTAGATGAACGAACGTCTCTCCACATGCTCAGTTCTGAGAGATAATTGTGTGTGAAAGCCGTCCTTCACCTAGCTTGTTGGGAACACAAAGTTTCTCTTCAGTTGCAAACTCCACTCCATACATATATATGGGGAGGTACTAGCTCCAACCCGGTTTTACAGTGAAAACTGCAGGAACTTCAAACCGGCACTAGGAAACAGACTGAGAAACCAGAGTAAAAGTTTCCCCTGCAACCCGTTCCCTTTGTGCTAGATGAACGAACGTCTCTACACATGCTCAGTTCTCAGAGATAAGTGTGTGTGAAAGCCGTCCTTCACCTAGCTTGTTGGGAACACAAAGTTTCTCTTCAGTTGCAAACTCCACTCCATACATATATATGGGGAGGTACTAGCTCCAACTCGGTTTTACAGTGAAAACTGCAGGAACTTCAAACCGGCACTAGGAAACAGACTGAGAAACCAGAGTAAAAGTTTCTCCTACAAAACGCTCCTTTTGTGCTAGATGAACGAACGTCTCTCCACATGCTCAGTTCTGAGAGATAAGTGTGTGTGAAAGCCGTCCTTCACCTAGCTTGTTGGGAATACAAAGTTTCCTTCAGTTGCAAATTCCACTCCATACATATATATGGGGATGTACTAGCTCCAACTCACTTTTACACTGAAAACTGCAGGAACTTCAAACCGGCAGTAGTAAACAGACTTAGAAACCAGAGTAAAACTTTCTCCTGCAACCCGTTCCCTTTGTGCTAGTTGAACGAACGTCTCTCCACATGCTAAGTTCTGAGAGATAAGTGTGTGTGAAAGCCGTCCTTCACCTAGCTTGTTGGGAACACAAAGTTTCTCTTCAGATGCAAACTCCATTCCATACATATATATGGGGAGGTACTAGCTCCAACTCGTTTTTAGAGTGAAAACTGCAGGAACTTCAAACCGGAACTAGGAAACAGAATGAGAAACCAGAGTAAAAGTTTCTCCTGCAACCCCTTCCCTTTCTGCTAGATGAACGAACGTCTCTCCACATGCTCAGTTCTGAGAGATAAGTGTGTGTGAAAGCCGTCCTTCAGCTAGCTTGTTGCGAACACAAAGTTTCTCTTCAGTTGCAAATTCCACTCCATTCATATATATGGGGAGGTACTAGCTCCAACTCGGTTTTACAGTGAAAACTGCAGGAACTTCAAACCGGCACTAGGAAACAGACTGAGAAACCAGAGTAAAAGTTTCTCCTGCAAACCGTTCCCTTTGTGCTAGATGAACGAACGTCTCTCCACATGCTCAGTTCTGAGAGATAAGTGTGTGTGAAAGCTTTCCTTCACCTAGCTTTTTGGGAATACAAAGTTTCTTTTCAGTTGCAAACTCCACTCCATACATATATAAGGGGAGGTACAAGCTCCAACTCGGTTTTACAGTGAAAACTGCAGGAACTTCAAACCGGCCCTAGGAAAATGACTGAGAAACCAGAGTAAAAGTTTCTCGTGCAAACCGTTCCCTTTGTGCTAGATGAACGAACGTCTCTCCACATGCTCAGTTCTGAGAGATAAGTGTGTGTGAAAGCCGTCCTTCACCTAGCTTGTTGGGAATACAAAGTTTCTCTTAAGTTTAAAACTCTACTCCATACATATATATGGGGTGGTACTAGCTCCAACTCTGTTTTACAGTGAAAACTGCAGGAACTTCAAACCGGCACTAGGAAACAGACTGAGAAACCAGAGTAAAAGTTTCTCCTGCAAACCGTTCCCTTTTTGCTAGATGAACGAACGTCTCTCCACATGCTCAGTTCTGAGAGATAATTGTGTGTGAAAGCCGTCCTTCACCTAGCTTGTTGGGAACACAAAGTTTCTCTTCAGTTGCAAACTCCACTCCATACATACATATGGGGAGGTACTAGCTCCAACCCGGTTTTACAGTGAAAACTGCAGGAACTTCATACCGGCACTAGGAAACAGACTGAGAAACCAGAGTAAAAGTTTCACCTGCAACCCGTTCCCTTTGTGCTAGATGAACGAACGTCTCTCCACATGCTCAGTTCTGAGAGATAAGTGTGTGTGAAAGCCGTCCTTCACCTGGCTTTTTGGGAACACAAAGTTTCCCTTCAGTTGCAAACTCCAGTCCATACATATATATGGGGAGGTACTAGCTCCAATTCGGTTTTACAGTGAAAACTGCAGGAACTTCAAATCGGCACTAGGAAACAGACTGAGAAACCAGAGTAAAATTTTCCCCCGCAACCCGTTCCCTTTGTGCTAGATGAACGAACGTCTCTCCACATGCTCAGTTCTGAGTGATAAGTGTGTGTGAAAGCCGTCCTTCACCTAGCTTGTTGGGAATACAAAGTTTCTCTTCAGTTGCAAATTCCACTCCATACATATATATGGGGAGGTACTAGCTCCAACTCGGTTTTACAGTGAAAACTGCAGGAACTTCAAACCGGCACTAGGAAACAGACTGAGAAACCAGAGTAAAAGTTTCTCCTGCAACCCGTTCCCTTTGTGCTAGATGAACGAACGTCTCTCCCAAGCTCATTTCTGAGAGATAATTGTGTGTGAAAGCCATCCTTCAACTAGCTTGTTGGGAACTCAAAGTTTCTCTTCAGTTGCAAACTCCACTCCATACATATATATGGGGAGGTACTAGCTCCAACTCGGTTTTACAGTGAAAACTGCAGGAACTTCAAACCGGCAGTAGTAAACAGACTGAGAAACCAGAGTAAAACTTTCCCCTGCAAACCGTTCCCTTTGTGCTACATGAACGAACGTCTCTCCACATGCTCAGTTCTGAGAGATAAGTGTGTGTGAAAGCCGTCCTTCACCTAGCTTGTTGGGAACACAAAGTTTCTCTTCAGATGCAAACTCCACTCCATACATATATATGGGGAGGTACTAGCTCCAACTCAGTTCTACAGGGAAAACTGCAGGAACTTCAAACCGGCACTAGGAAAATGACTGAGAACCACAGTAAATGTTTCTCCTGCAACCCGTTCCCTTTGTGCTAGATGAACGAACGTCTCTCAACATGCTCAGTTCTGAGAGATAAGTGTGTGTGAAAGCCGTCCTTCACCTAGCTTGTTAGGAATACAAAGTTTCCTTCAGTTGCAAATTCCACTCCATACATATATATGGGGAGGTACTAGCTCCAACTCAGTTTTACAGTGAAAACTGCAGGAACTTCAAACCGGCAGTAGTAAACAGACATAGAAACCAGAGTAAAAGTTTCTCGTGCAACCCGTTCTCTTTGTGCTAGATGAACGAACGTCTCTCCTCATGCTCAGTTCTGAGAGATAAGTGTGTGTGAAAGCCGTCCTTCACCTAGCTTTTTGGGAACACAAAGTTTCTCTTCAGTTGCAAACTCCACTCCATACATATATATGGGGAGGTACTAGCTCCAACTCGGTTTTACAGTGAAAACTGCAGGAACTTCAAACCGGCACTAGGAAACAGACTGAGAAACCAGAGTAAAAGTTTCTCCTGCAACCCGTTCCTTTTGTGCTAGATGAACGAACGTCTCTCCACATGCTCAGTTCTGAGAGATAAGTGTGTGTGAAAGCCGTCCTTCACCTAGCTTGTTGGGAATACAAAGTTTCTCTTCAGTTGCAAACTCCACTCCATACATATATATTGGGAGGTACTAGCTCCAACTCGGTTTTACAGTGAAAACTGCAGGAACTTCAAACCGGCACTAGGAAACAGACTGAGAAACCAGAGTAAAAGTTTCTCCTGCAACCCGTTCCCTTTGTGCTAGATGAACGAACGTCTCTCCAAATGCTCAGTTCTGAGAGATAAGTGTGTGTGAAAGCCGTCCTTCACCTAGCTTGTTGGGAACACAAAGTTTCTCTTCAGTTGCAAACTCCACTCCATACATATATATGGGGAGGTACTAGCTCCACCTCGGTTTTACAGTGAAAACTGCAGGAACTTCAAACCGGCACTAGGAAACAGACTGAGAAACCAGAGTAATAGTTTCTCCTGCAACCCGTTCTCTTTGTGCTAGATGAACGAACGTCTCTCCACATGCTCAGTTCTGAGAGATAAGTGTGTGTGAAAGCCGTCCTTCACCTGGCTTTTTGGGAACACAAAGTTTCTCTTCAGTTGCAAACTCCAGTCCATACATATATATGGGGAAGTACTAGCTCCAACTCGGTTTTACAGTGAAAACTGCAGGAACTTCAAACCGGCACTAGGAAACAGACTGAGAAACCAGAGTAAAAGTTTCTCCTGCAACCAGTTCCCTTTGTGCTAGATGAACGAACGTCTCTCCACATGCTCAGTTCTGAGAGATAAGTGTGTGTGAAAGCCGTCCTTCACCTAGCTTGTTGGGAATACAAAGTTTCTCTTCAGTTGCCAATTCCACTCCATACATATATATGGGGAGGTACTAGCTCCAACTCTGTTTTACAGTGAAAACTGCAGGAACTTCAAACCGGCACTAGGAAACAGACTGAGAAAACAGAGTAAAAGTTTCTCCTGCAACCCGTTCACTTTTTGCTAGATGAACGAACGTCTCTCCACATGCTCAGTTCTGAGAGATAATTGTGTGTGAAAGCCGTCCTTCACCTAGCTTGTTGGGAACACAAAGTTTCTCTTCAGTTGCAAACTCCACTCCATACATATATATGGGGAGGTACTAGCTCCAATCCGGTTTTACAGTGAAAACTGCAGGAACTTCAAACCGGCACTAGGAAACAGACTGAGAAACCAGAGTAAAAGTTTCCCCTGCAACCCGTTCCCTTTGTGCTAGATGAACGAACGTCTCTACACATGCTCAGTTCTCAGAGATAAGTGTGTGTGAAAGCCGTCCTTCACCTAGCTTGTTGGGAACACAAAGTTTCTCTTCTGTTGCAAACTCCACTCCATACATATATATGGGGAGGTACTAGCTCCAACTCGGTTTTACAGTGAAAACTGCAGGAACTTCAAACCGGCACTAGGAAACAGACTGAGAAACCAGAGTAAAAGTTTCTCCTACAAAACGCTCCTTTTGTGCTAGATGAACGAACGTCTCTCCACATGCTCAGTTCTGAGAGATAAGTGTGTGTGAAAGCCATCCTTCAACTAGCTTGTTGGGAACACAAAGTTTCTCTTCAGTTGCAAACTCCACTCCATACATATATATGGGGAGGTACTAGCTCCAACTCGGTTTTACAGTGAAAACTGCAGGAACTTCAAACCGGCAGTAGTAAACAGACTGAGAAACCAGAGTAAAACTTTCCCCTGCAAACCGTTCCCTTTGTGCTACATGAACGAACGTCTCTCCACATGCTCAGTTCTGAGAGATAAGTGTGTGTGAAAGCCGTCCTTCACCTAGCTTGTTGGGAACACAAAGTTTCTCTTCAGATGCAAACTCCACTCCATACATATATATGGGGAGGTACTAGCTCCAACTCAGTTCTACAGGGAAAACTGCAGGAACTTCAAACCGGCACTAGGAAAATGACTGAGAACCACAGTAAATGTTTCTCCTGCAACCCGTTCCCTTTGTGCTAGATGAACGAACTTCTCTCCACATGCTCAGTTCTGAGAGATAATTGTGTGTGAAAGCCGTACTTCAGCTAGCTTGTTGGGAACACAAAGTTTCTCTTCAGTTGCAAACTCCACTCCATATATATATAAGGGGAGGTACTAGCTCCAACTCGGTTTTACAGTGAAAACTGCAGGAACTTCAAACCGGCACTAGGAAACAGACTGAGAAACCAGAGTAAAAGTTTCTCCTGCAACCCGTTCCCTTTGTGCTAGATGAACGAACGTCTCTCCACATGCTCAGTTCTGAGAGATAATTGTGTGTGAAAGCCGTCCTTCACCTGGCTTTTTGGGAACAAAAAGTTTCTCTTCAGTTGCAAACTCCACTCCATACATATATATGGGGAGGAACTAGCTCCAACTCGGTTTTACAGTGAAAACTGCAGGAACTTCAAACCGGCACTAGGAAACAGACTGAGAAACCAGAGTAAAAGTTTCTCCTGCAAAACGCTCCTTTTGTGCTAGATGAACGAACGTCTGTCCACATGCTCAGTTCTGAGAGATAAGTGTGTGTGAAAGCCGTCCTTCACCTAGCTTGTTAGGAATACAAAGTTTCCTTCAGTTGCAAATTCCACTCCATACATATATATGGGGAGGTACTAGCTCCAACTCAGTTTTACAGTGAAAACTGCAGGAACTTCAAACCGGCAGTAGTAAACAGACATAGAAACCAGATTAAAAGTTTCTCGTGCAACCCGTTCTCTTTGTGCTAGATGAACGAACGTCTCTCCACATGCTCAGTTCTGAGAGATAAGTGTGTGTGAAAGCCGTCCTTCACCTAGCTTTTTGGGAACACAAAGTTTCTCTTCAGTTGCAAACTCCACTCCATACATATATATGGGGAGGTACTAGCTCCAACTCGGTTTTACAGTGAAAACTGCAGGAACTTCAAACCGGCACTAGGAAACAGACTGAGAAACCAGAGTAAAAGTTTCTCCTGCAACCCGTTCCTTTTGTGCTAGATGAACGAACGTCTCTCCACATGCTCAGTTCTGAAAGATAAGTGTTTGTGAAAGCCGTCCTTCACCTAGCTTGTTGGGAATACAAAGTTTCTCTTCAGTTGCAAACTCCACTCCATACATATATATTGGGAGGTACTAGCTCCAACTCGGTTTTACAGTGAAAACTGCAGGAACTTCAAACCGGCACTAGGAAACAGACTGAGAAACCAGAGTAAAAGTTTCTCCTGCAACCCGTTCCCTTTGTGCTAGATGAACGAACGTCTCTCCAAATGCTCAGTTCTGAGAGATAAGTGTGTGTGAAAGCCGTCCTTCACCTAGCTTGTTGGGAACACAAAGTTTCTCTTCAGTTGCAAACTCCACTCCATACATATATATGGGGAGGTACTAGCTCCACCTCGGTTTTACAGTGAAAACTGCAGGAACTTCAAACCGGCACTAGGAAACAGACTGAGAAACCAGAGTAATAGTTTCTCCTGCAACCCGTTCTCTTTGTGCTAGATGAACGAACGTCTCTCCACATGCTCAGTTCTGAGAGATAAGTGTGTGTGAAAGCCGTCCTTCACCTGGCTTTTTGGGAACACAAAGTTTCTCTTCAGTTGCAAACTCCAGTCCATACATATATATGGGGAAGTACTAGCTCCAACTCGGTTTTACAGTGAAAACTGCAGGAACTTCAAACCGGCACTAGGAAACAGACTGAGAAACCAGAGTAAAAGTTTCTCCTGCAACCAGTTCCCTTTGTGCTAGATGAACGAACGTCTCTCCACATGCTCTGTTCTGAGAGATAAGTGTGTGTGAAAGCCGTCCTTCACCTAGCTTGTTGGGAATACAAAGTTTCTCTTCAGTTGCCAATTCCACTCCATACATATATATGGGGAGGTACTAGCTCCAACTCTGTTTTACAGTGAAAACTGCAGGAACTTCAAACCGGCACTAGGAAACAGACTGAGAAAACAGAGTAAAAGTTTCTCCTGCAACCCGTTCACTTTTTGCTAGATGAACGAACGTCTCTCCACATGCTCAGTTCTGAGAGATAATTGTGTGTGAAAGCCGTCCTTCACCTAGCTTGTTGGGAACACAAAGTTTCTCTTCAGTTGCAAACTCCACTCCATACATATATATGGGGAGGTACTAGCTCCAACCCGGTTTTACAGTGAAAACTGCAGGAACTTCAAACCGGCACTAGGAAACAGACTGAGAAACCAGAGTAAAAGTTTCCCCTGCAACCCGTTCCCTTTGTGCTAGATGAACGAACGTCTCTACACATGCTCAGTTCTCAGAGATAAGTGTGTGTGAAAGCCGTCCTTCACATAGCTTGTTGGGAACACAAAGTTTCTCTTCAGTTGCAAACTCCACTCCATACATATATATGGGGAGGTACTAGCTCCAACTCGGTTTTACAGTGAAAACTGCAGGAACTTCAAACCGGCACTAGGAAACAGACTGAGAAACCAGAGTAAAAGTTTCTCCTACAAAACGCTCCTTTTGTGCTAGATGAACGAACGTCTCTCCACATGCTCAGTTCTGAGAGATAAGTGTGTGTGAAAGCCGTCCTTCACCTAGCTTGTTGGGAATACAAAGTTTCCTTCAGTTGCAAATTCCACTCCATACATATATATGGGGATGTACTAGCTCCAACTCACTTTTACACTGAAAACTGCAGGAACTTCAAACCGGCAGTAGTAAACAGACTTAGAAACCAGAGTAAAACTTTCTCCTGCAACCCGTTCCCTTTGTGCTAGTTGAACGAACGTCTCTCCACATGCTAAGTTCTGAGAGATAAGTGTGTGTGAAAGCCGTCCTTCACCTTGCTTGTTGGGAACACAAAGTTTCTCTTCAGATGCAAACTCCATTCCATACATATATATGGGGAGGTACTAGCTCCAACTCGTTTTTAGAGTGAAAACTGCAGGAACTTCAAACCGGCACTAGGAAACAGAATGAGAAACCAGAGTAAAAGTTTCTCCTGCAACCCCTTCCCTTTCTGCTAGATGAACGAACGTCTCTCCACATGCTCAGTTCTGAGAGATAAGTGTGTGTGAAAGCCGTCCTTCAGCTAGCTTGTTGCGAACACAAAGTTTCTCTTCAGTTGCAAATTCCACTCCATACATATATATGGGGAGGTACTAGCTCCAACTCGGTTTTACAGTGAAAACTGCAGGAACTTCAAACCGGCACTAGGAAACAGACTGAGAAACCAGAGTAAAAGTTTCTCCTGCAAGCCGTTCCCTTTGTGCTAGATGAACGAACGTCTCTCCACATGCTCAGTTCTGAGAGATAAGTGTGTGTGAAAGCCTTCCTTCACCTAGCTTTTTGGGAATACAAAGTTTCTTTTCAGTTGCAAACTCCACTCCATACATATATAAGGGGAGGTACTAGCTCCAACTCGGTTTTACAGTGAAAACTGCAGGAACTTCAAACCGGCCCTAGGAAAATGACTGAGAAACCAGAGTAAAAGTTTCTCGTGCAACCCGTTCCCTTTGTGCTAGATGAACGAACGTCTCTCCACATGCTCAGTTCTCAGAGATAAGTGCGTGTGAAAGCCGTCCTTCACCTGGCTTTTTGGGAACACAAAGTTTCTCTTCAGTTGCAAACTCCACTCCATACATATATATGGGGAGGTACAAGCTCCAACTCGGTTTTACAGTGAAAACTGCAGGAACTTCAAACCGGCCCTAGGAAAATGACTGAGAAACCAGAGTAAAAGTTTCTCGTGCAACCCGTTCCCTTTGTGCTAGATGAACGAACGTCTCTCCACATACTCAGTTCTGAGAGATAAGTGTGTGTGAAAGCCGTCCTTCACCTAGCTTGTTGGGAACACAAAGTTTCTCTTCAGATGCAAACTCCACTCCATACATATATATGGGGAGGTACTAGCTCCAACTCAGTTCTACAGTGAAAACTGCAGGAACTTCAAACCGGCACTAAGAAAATGACTGAGAAACCAGAGTAAAAGTTTCTCCTGCAACCCGTTCCCTTTGTGCTAGATGAACGAACTTCTCTCCACATGCTCAGTTCTGAGAGATAAGTGTGTGTGAAAGCCGTCCTTCACCTAGCTTGTTGGGAACACAAAGTTTAACTTCAGTTGCAAACTCCACTCCATACATATATATGGGGAGGTACTAGCTCCAACTCAGTTTTACAGTGAAAACTGCAGGAACTTCAAACCGGCAGTAGTAAACAGACATAGAAACCAGAGTAAAAGTTTCTCGTGCAACCCGTTCTCTTTGTGCTAGATGAACGAACGTCTCTCCACATGCTCAGTTCTGAGAGATAAGTGTGTGTGAAAGCCGTCCTTCACCTAGCTTTTTGGGAATTCAAAGTTTCTCTTCAGTTGCAAACTCCACTCCATACATATATATGGGGAGGTACTAGCTCCAACTCGGTTTTACAGTGAAAACTTCAGGAACTTCAAACCGGCACTAGGAAACAGACTGAGAAACCAGAGTAAAAGTTTCTCCTGCAACCCGTTCCTTTTGTGCTAGATGAACGAACGTCTCTCCACATGCTCAGTTCTGAGAGATAAGTGTGTGTGAAAGCCGTCCTTCACCTAGCTTGTTGGGAATACAAAGTTTCTCTTCAGTTGCAAACTCCACTCCATACATATATATTGGGAGGTACTAGCTCCAACTCGGTTTTACAGTGAAAACTGCAGGAATTTCAAACCGGCACTAGGAAACAGACTGAGAAACCAGAGTAACAGTTTCTCCTGCAACCCGTTCCCTTTGTGCTAGATGAACGAACGTCTCTCCAAATGCTCAGTTCTGAGAGATAAGTGTGTGTGAAAGCCGTCCTTCACCTAGCTTGTTGGGAACACAAAGTTTCTCTTCAGTTGCAAACTCCACTCCATACATATATATGGGGAGGTACTAGCTCCACCTCGGTTTTACAGTGAAAACTGCAGGAACTTCAAACCGGCACTAGGAAACAGACTGAGAAACCAGAGTAATAGTTTCTCCTGCAACCCGTTCTCTTTGTGCTAGATGAACGAACGTCTCTCCACATGCTCAGTTCTGAGAGATAAGTGTGTGTGAAAGCCGTCCTTCACCTGGCTTTTTGGGAACACAAAGTTTCTCTTCAGTTGCAAACTCCAGTCCATACATATATATGGGGAAGTACTAGCTCCAACTCGGTTTTACAGTGAAAACTGCAGGAACTTCAAACCGGCACTAGGAAACAGACTGAGAAACCAGAGTAAAAGTTTCTCCTGCAACCAGTTCCCTTTGTGCTAGATGAACGAACGTCTCTCCACATGCTCTGTTCTGAGAGATAAGTGTGTGTGAAAGCCGTCCTTCACCTAGCTTGTTGGGAATACAAAGTTTCTCTTCAGTTGCCAATTCCACTCCATACATATATATGGGGAGGTACTAGCTCCAACTCTGTTTTACAGTGAAAACTGCAGGAACTTCAAACCGGCACTAGGAAACAGACTGAGAAAACAGAGTAAAAGTTTCTCCTGCAACCCGTTCACTTTTTGCTAGATGAAAGAACGTCTCTCCACATGCTCAGTTCTGAGAGATAATTGTGTGTGAAAGCCGTCCTTCACCTAGCTTGTTGGGAACACAAAGTTTCTCTTCAGTTGCAAACTCCACTCCATACATATATATGGGGAGGTACTAGCTCCAACCCGGTTTTACAGTGAAAACTGCAGGAACTTCAAACCGGCACTAGGAAACAGACTGAGAAACCAGAGTAAAAGTTTCCCCTGCAACCCGTTCCCTTTGTGCTAGATGAACGAACGTCTCTACACATGCTCAGTTCTCAGAGATAAGTGTGTGTGAAAGCCGTCCTTCACCTAGCTTGTTGGGAACACAAAGTTTCTCTTCAGTTGCAAACTCCACTCCATACATATATATGGGGAGGTACTAGCTCCAACTCGGTTTTACAGTGAAAACTGCAGGAACTTCAAACCGGCACTAGGAAACAGACTGAGAAACCAGAGTAAAAGTTTCTCCTACAAAACGCTCCTTTTGTGCTAGATGAACGAACGTCTCTCCACATGCTCAGTTCTGAGAGATAAGTGTGTGTGAAAGCCGTCCTTCACCTAGCTTGTTGGGAATACAAAGTTTCCTTCAGTTGCAAATTCCACTCCATACATATATATGGGGATGTACTAGCTCCAACTCACTTTTACACTGAAAACTGCAGGAACTTCAAACCGGCAGTAGTAAACAGACTTAGAAACCAGAGTAAAACTTTCTCCTGCAACCCGTTCCCTTTGTGCTAGTTGAACGAACGTCTCTCCACATGCTAAGTTCTGAGAGATAAGTGTGTGTGAAAGCCGTCCTTCACCTAGCTTGTTGGGAACACAAAGTTTCTCTTCAGATGCAAACTCCATTCCATACATATATATGGGGAGGTACTAGCTCCAACTCGTTTTTAGAGTGAAAACTGCAGGAACTTCAAACCGGCACTAGGAAACAGAATGAGAAACCAGAGTAAAAGTTTCTCCTGCAACCCCTTCCCTTTCTGCTAGATGAACGAACGTCTCTCCACATGCTCAGTTCTGAGAGATAAGTGTGTGTGAAAGCCGTCCTTCAGCTAGCTTGTTGCGAACACAAAGTTTCTCTTCAGTTGCAAATTCCACTCCATACATATATATGGGGAGGTACTAGCTCCAACTCGGTTTTACAGTGAAAACTGCAGGAACTTCAAACCGGCACTAGGAAACAGACTGAGAAACCAGAGTAAAAGTTTCTCCTGCAAGCCGTTCCCTTTGTGCTAGATGAACGAACGTCTCTCCACATGCTCAGTTCTGAGAGATAAGTGTGTGTGAAAGCCGTCCTTCACCTAGCTTGTTGGGAACACAAAGTTTCTCTTCAGATGCAAACTCCACTCCATACATATATATGGGGAGGTACTAGCTCCAACTCAGTTCTACAGTGAAAACTGCAGGAACTTCAAACCGGCACTAAGAAAATGACTGAGAAACCAGAGTAAAAGTTTCTCCTGCAACCCGTTCCCTTTGTGCTAGATGAACGAACTTCTCTCCACATGCTCAGTTCTGAGAGATAAGTGTGTGTGAAAGCCGTACTTCAGCTAGCTTGTTGGGAACACAAAGTTTCTCTTCAGTTGCAAACTCCACTCCATACATATATAAGGGGAGGTACTAGCTCCAACTCGGTTTTACAGTGAAAACTGCAGGAACTTCAAACCGGCACTAGGAAACAGACTGAGAAACCAGAGTAAAAGTTTCTCCTGCAACCCGTTCCCTTTGTGCTAGATGAACGAACGTCTCTCCACATGCTCAGTTCTGAGAGATAATTGTGTGTGAAAGCCGTCCTTCACCTGGCTTTTTGGGAACACAAAGTTTCTCTTCAGTTGCAAACTCCAGTCCATACATATATATGGGGAGGTACTAGCTCCAACTCGGTTTTACAGTGAAAACTGCAGGAACTTCAAACCGGCACTAGGAAAATGACTGAGAAACCAGAGTAAAAGTTTCTCCTGCAACCCGTTCCCTTTGTGCTAGATGAACGAACTTCTCTCCACATGCTCAGTTCTGAGAGATAAGTGTGTGTGAAAGCCGTACTTCAGCTAGCTTGTTGGGAACACAAAGTTTCTCTTCAGTTGCAAACTCCACTCCATACATATATAAGGGGAGGTACTAGCTCCAACTCGGTTTTACAGTGAAAACTGCAGGAACTTCAAACCGGCACTAGGAAACAGACTGAGAAACCAGAGTAAAAGTTTCTCCTGCAACCCGTTCCCTTTGTGCTAGATGAACGAACGTCTCTCCACATGCTCAGTTCTGAGAGATAATTGTGTGTGAAAGCCGTACTTCACCTGGCTTTTTGGGAACACCAAGTTTCTCTTCAGTTGCAAACTCCAATCCATACATATATATGGGGAGGTACTAGCTCCAACTCGGTTTTACAGTGAAAACTGCAGGAACTTCAAACCGGCACTAGGAAACAGACTGAGAAACCAGAGGAATAGTTTCTCCTGCAACCCGTTCCCTTTGTGCTAGATGAACGAACGTCTCTCCACATGCTCAGTTCTGAGATGTAAGTGTGTGTGAAAGCCGTCCTTCACCTAGCTTGTTGGGAACACAAAGTTTAACTTCAGTT
Source organism: Camelus bactrianus (assembly GCF_048773025.1). Classification (NCBI taxonomy): domain Eukaryota; kingdom Metazoa; phylum Chordata; class Mammalia; order Artiodactyla; family Camelidae; genus Camelus; species Camelus bactrianus. The sequence goes on from NC_133565.1 coordinate 5,910,274, forward strand.
GCAAACTCCACTCCATACATATATATGGGGAGGTACTAGCTCCAACTCAATTTTACAGTGAAAACTGCAGGAACTTCAAACCGGCACTAGGAAACAGAATGAAAAACCAGAGTAAAAGTTTCTCCTGCAACCCGTTCCCTTTGTGCTAGATGAACGAACGTCTCTCCACATGCTCAGTTCTGAGAGATAAGTGTGTGTGAAAGCCGTCCTTCACCTAGCTTGTTGGGAACACAAAGTTTCTCTTCAGATGCAAACTCCACTCCATACATATATATGGGGAGGTACTAGCTCCAACCCGGTTTTACAGTGAAAACTGCAGGAACTTCAAACCGGCACTAGGAAACAGACTGAGAAACCAGAGTAAAAGTTTCACCTGCAACCCGTTCCCTTTGTGCTAGATGAACGAACGTCTCTCCACATGCTCAGTTCTGAGAGATAAGTGTGTGTGAAAGCCGTCCTTCACCTGGCTTTTTGGGAACACAAAGTTTCTCTTCAGTTGCAAACTCCAGTCCATACATATATATGGGGAGGTACTAGCTCCAATTCGGTTTTACAGTGAAAACTGCAGGAACTTCAAATCGGCACTAGGAAACAGACTGAGAAACCAGAGTAAAATTTTCTCCCGCAACCCGTTCCCTTTGTGCTAGATGAACGAACGTCTCTCCACATGCTCAGTTCTGAGAGATAAGTGTGTGTGAAAGCCGTCCTTCACCTAGCTTGTTGGGAATACAAAGTTTCTCTTCAGTTGCAAATTCCACTCCATACATATATATGGGGAGGTACTAGCTCCAACTCGGTTTTACAGTGAAAACTGCAGGAACTTCAAACCGGCACTAGGAAACAGACTGAGAAACCAGAGTAAAAGTTTCTCCTGCAACCCGTTCCCTTTGTGCTAGATGAACGAACGTCTCTCCCAAGCTCATTTCTGAGAGATAATTGTGTGTGAAAGCCATCCTTCAACTAGCTTGTTGGGAACACAAAGTTTCTCTTCAGTTGCAAACTCCACTCCATACATATATATGGGGAGGTACTAGCTCCAACTCGGTTTTACAGTGAAAACTGCAGGAACTTCAAACCGGCAGTAGTAAACAGACTGAGAAACCAGAGTAAAACTTTCCCCTGCAAACCGTTCCCTTTGTGCTACATGAACGAACGTCTCTCCACATGCTCAGTTCTGAGAGATAAGTGTGTGTGAAAGCCGTCCTTCACCTAGCTTGTTGGGAACACAAAGTTTCTCTTCAGTTGCAAACTCCACTCCATACATATATATGGGGAGGTACTAGCTCCAACTCGGTTTTACAGTGAAAACTGCAGGAACTTCAAACCGGCACTAGGAAACAGACTGAGAAACCAGAGTAAAAGTTTCTCCTACAAAACGCTCCTTTTGTGCTAGATGAACGAACGTCTCTCCACATGCTCAGTTCTGAGAGATAAGTGTGTGTGAAAGCCGTCCTTCACCTAGCTTGTTGGGAATACAAAGTTTCCTTCAGTTGCAAATTCCACTCCATACATATATATGGGGATGTACTAGCTCCAACTCACTTTTACACTGAAAACTGCAGGAACTTCAAACCGGCAGTAGTAAACAGACTTAGAAACCAGAGTAAAACTTTCTCCTGCAACCCGTTCCCTTTGTGCTAGTTGAACGAACGTCTCTCCACATGCTAAGTTCTGAGAGATAAGTGTGTGTGAAAGCCGTCCTTCACCTAGCTTGTTGGGAACACAAAGTTTCTCTTCAGATGCAAACTCCATTCCATACATATATATGGGGAGGTACTAGCTCCAACTCGTTTTTAGAGTGAAAACTGCAGGAACTTCAAACCGGCACTAGGAAACAGAATGAGAAACCAGAGTAAAAGTTTCTCCTGCAACCCCTTCCCTTTCTGCTAGATGAACGAACGTCTCTCCACATGCTCAGTTCTGAGAGATAAGTGTGTGTGAAAGCCGTCCTTCAGCTAGCTTGTTGCGAACACAAAGTTTCTCTTCAGTTGCAAATTCCACTCCATACATATATATGGGGAGGTACTAGCTCCAACTCGGTTTTACAGTGAAAACTGCAGGAACTTCAAACCGGCACTAGGAAACAGACTGAGAAACCAGAGTAAAAGTTTCTCCTGCAAGCCGTTCCCTTTGTGCTAGATGAACGAACGTCTCTCCACATGCTCAGTTCTGAGAGATAAGTGTGTGTGAAAGCCTTCCTTCACCTAGCTTTTTGGGAATACAAAGTTTCTTTTCAGTTGCAAACTCCACTCCATACATATATAAGGGGAGGTACTAGCTCCAACTCGGTTTTACAGTGAAAACTGCAGGAACTTCAAACCGGCCCTAGGAAAATGACTGAGAAACCAGAGTAAAAGTTTCTCGTGCAACCCGTTCCCTTTGTGCTAGATGAACGAACGTCTCTCCACATGCTCAGTTCTCAGAGATAAGTGCGTGTGAAAGCCGTCCTTCACCTGGCTTTTTGGGAACACAAAGTTTCTCTTCAGTTGCAAACTCCACTCCATACATATATATGGGGAGGTACAAGCTCCAACTCGGTTTTACAGTGAAAACTGCAGGAACTTCAAACCGGCCCTAGGAAAATGACTGAGAAACCAGAGTAAAAGTTTCTCGTGCAACCCGTTCCCTTTGTGCTAGATGAACGAACGTCTCTCCACATACTCAGTTCTGAGAGATAAGTGTGTGTGAAAGCCGTCCTTCACCTAGCTTGTTGGGAACACAAAGTTTCTCTTCAGATGCAAACTCCACTCCATACATATATATGGGGAGGTACTAGCTCCAACTCAGTTCTACAGTGAAAACTGCAGGAACTTCAAACCGGCACTAAGAAAATGACTGAGAAACCAGAGTAAAAGTTTCTCCTGCAACCCGTTCCCTTTGTGCTAGATGAACGAACTTCTCTCCACATGCTCAGTTCTGAGAGATAAGTGTGTGTGAAAGCCGTCCTTCACCTAGCTTGTTGGGAACACAAAGTTTAACTTCAGTTGCAAACTCCACTCCATACATATATATGGGGAGGTACTAGCTCCAACTCAGTTTTACAGTGAAAACTGCAGGAACTTCAAACCGGCAGTAGTAAACAGACATAGAAACCAGAGTAAAAGTTTCTCGTGCAACCCGTTCTCTTTGTGCTAGATGAACGAACGTCTCTCCACATGCTCAGTTCTGAGAGATAAGTGTGTGTGAAAGCCGTCCTTCACCTAGCTTTTTGGGAACACAAAGTTTCTCTTCAGTTGCAAACTCCACTCCATACATATATATGGGGAGGTACTAGCTCCAACTCGGTTTTACAGTGAAAACTTCAGGAAATTCAAACCGGCACTAGGAAACAGACTGAGAAACCAGAGTAAAAGTTTCTCCTGCAACCCGTTCCTTTTGTGCTAGATGAACGAACGTCTCTCCACATGCTCAGTTCTGAGAGATAAGTGTGTGTGAAAGCCGTCCTTCACCTAGCTTGTTGGGAATACAAAGTTTCTCTTCAGTTGCAAACTCCACTCCATACATATATATTGGGAGGTACTAGCTCCAACTCGGTTTTACAGTGAAAACTGCAGGAATTTCAAACCGGCACTAGGAAACAGACTGAGAAACCAGAGTAACAGTTTCTCCTGCAACCCGTTCCCTTTGTGCTAGATGAACGAACGTCTCTTCAAATGCTCAGTTCTGAGAGATAAGTGTGTGTGAAAGCCGTCCTTCACCTAGCTTGTTGGGAACACAAAGTTTCTCTTCAGTTGCAAACTCCACTCCATACATATATATGGGGAGGTACTAGCTCCACCTCGGTTTTACAGTGAAAACTGCAGGAACTTCAAACCGGCACTAGGAAACAGACTGAGAAACCAGAGTAATAGTTTCTCCTGCAACCCGTTCTCTTTGTGCTAGATGAACGAACGTCTCTCCACATGCTCAGTTCTGAGAGATAAGTGTGTGTGAAAGCCGTCCTTCACCTGGCTTTTTGGGAACACAAAGTTTCTCTTCAGTTGCAAACTCCAGTCCATACATATATATGGGGAAGTACTAGCTCCAACTCGGTTTTACAGTGAAAACTGCAGGAACTTCAAACCGGCACTAGGAAACAGACTGAGAAACCAGAGTAAAAGTTTCTCCTGCAACCAGTTCCCTTTGTGCTAGATGAACGAACGTCTCTCCACATGCTCTGTTCTGAGAGATAAGTGTGTGTGAAAGCCGTCCTTCACCTAGCTTGTTGGGAATACAAAGTTTCTCTTCAGTTGCCAATTCCACTCCATACATATATATGGGGAGGTACTAGCTCCAACTCTGTTTTACAGTGAAAACTGCAGGAACTTCAAACCGGCACTAGGAAACAGACTGAGAAAACAGAGTAAAAGTTTCTCCTGCAACCCGTTCACTTTTTGCTAGATGAACGAACGTCTCTCCACATGCTCAGTTCTGAGAGATAATTGTGTGTGAAAGCCGTCCTTCACCTAGCTTGTTGGGAACACAAAGTTTCTCTTCAGTTGCAAACTCCACTCCATACATATATATGGGGAGGTACTAGCTCCAACCCGGTTTTACAGTGAAAACTGCAGGAACTTCAAACCGGCACTAGGAAACAGACTGAGAAACCAGAGTAAAAGTTTCCCCTGCAACCCGTTCCCTTTGTGCTAGATGAACGAACGTCTCTACACATGCTCAGTTCTCAGAGATAAGTGTGTGTGAAAGCCGTCCTTCACCTAGCTTGTTGGGAACACAAAGTTTCTCTTCAGTTGCAAACTCCACTCCATACATATATATGGGGAGGTACTAGCTCCAACTCGGTTTTACAGTGAAAACTGCAGGAACTTCAAACCGGCACTAGGAAACAGACTGAGAAACCAGAGTAAAAGTTTCTCCTACAAAACGCTCCTTTTGTGCTAGATGAACGAACGTCTCTCCACATGCTCAGTTCTGAGAGATAAGTGTGTGTGAAAGCCGTCCTTCACCTAGCTTGTTGGGAATACAAAGTTTCCTTCAGTTGCAAATTCCACTCCACACATATATATGGGGATGTACTAGCTCCAACTCACTTTTACACTGAAAACTGCAGGAACTTCAAACCGGCAGTAGTAAACAGACTTAGAAACCAGAGTAAAACTTTCTCCTGCAACCCGTTCCCTTTGTGCTAGTTGAACGAACGTCTCTCCACATGCTAAGTTCTGAGAGATAAGTGTGTGTGAAAGCCGTCCTTCACCTAGCTTGTTGGGAACACAAAGTTTCTCTTCAGATGCAAACTCCATTCCATACATATATATGGGGAGGTACTAGCTCCAACTCGTTTTTAGAGTGAAAACTGCAGGAACTTCAAACCGGCACTAGGAAACAGAATGAGAAACCAGAGTAAAAGTTTCTCCTGCAACCCCTTCCCTTTCTGCTAGATGAACGAACGTCTCTCCACATGCTCAGTTCTGAGAGATAAGTGTGTGTGAAAGCCGTCCTTCAGCTAGCTTGTTGCGAACACAAAGTTTCTCTTCAGTTGCAAATTCCACTCCATACATATATATGGGGAGGTACTAGCTCCAACTCGGTTTTACAGTGAAAACTGCAGGAACTTCAAACCGGCACTAGGAAACAGACTGAGAAACCAGAGTAAAAGTTTCTCCTGCAAGCCGTTCCCTTTGTGCTAGATGAACGAACGTCTCTCCACATGCTCAGTTCTGAGAGATAAGTGTGTGTGAAAGCCGTCCTTCACCTAGCTTGTTGGGAACACAAAGTTTCTCTTCAGATGCAAACTCCACTCCATACATATATATGGGGAGGTACTAGCTCCAACTCAGTTCTACAGTGAAAACTGCAGGAACTTCAAACCGGCACTAAGAAAATGACTGAGAAACCAGAGTAAAAGTTTCTCCTGCAAACCGTTCCCTTTGTGCTAGATGAACGAACTTCTCTCCACATGCTCAGTTCTGAGAGATAAGTGTGTGTGAAAGCCGTACTTCAGCTAGCTTGTTGGGAACACAAAGTTTCTCTTCAGTTGCAAACTCCACTCCATACATATATAAGGGGAGGTACTAGCTCCAACTCGGTTTTACAGTGAAAACTGCAGGAACTTCAAACCGGCACTAGGAAACAGACTGAGAAACCAGAGTAAAAGTTTCTCCTGCAACCCGTTCCCTTTGTGCTAGATGAACGAACGTCTCTCCACATGCTCAGTTCTGAGAGATAATTGTGTGTGAAAGCCGTCCTTCACCTGGCTTTTTGGGAACACAAAGTTTCTCTTCAGTTGCAAACTCCAGTCCATACATATATATGGGGAGGTACTAGCTCCAACTCGGTTTTACAGTGAAAACTGCAGGAACTTCAAACCGGCACTAGGAAAATGACTGAGAAACCAGAGTAAAAGTTTCTCCTGCAACCCGTTCCCTTTGTGCTAGATGAACGAACTTCTCTCCACATGCTCAGTTCTGAGAGATAAGTGTGTGTGAAAGCCGTACTTCAGCTAGCTTGTTGGGAACACAAAGTTTCTCTTCAGTTGCAAACTCCACTCCATACATATATAAGGGGAGGTACTAGCTCCAACTCGGTTTTACAGTGAAAACTGCAGGAACTTCAAACCGGCACTAGGAAACAGACTGAGAAACCAGAGTAAAAGTTTCTCCTGCAACCCGTTCCCTTTGTGCTAGATGAACGAACGTCTCTCCACATGCTCAGTTCTGAGAGATAATTGTGTGTGAAAGCCGTACTTCACCTGGCTTTTTGGGAACACCAAGTTTCTCTTCAGTTGCAAACTCCAATCCATACATATATATGGGGAGGTACTAGCTCCAACTCGGTTTTACAGTGAAAACTGCAGGAACTTCAAACCGGCACTAGGAAACAGACTGAGAAACCAGAGGAATAGTTTCTCCTGCAACCCGTTCCCTTTGTGCTAGATGAACGAACGTCTCTCCACATGCTCAGTTCTGAGATGTAAGTGTGTGTGAAAGCCGTCCTTCACCTAGCTTGTTGGGAACACAAAGTTTAACTTCAGTTGCAAACTCCACTCCATACATATATATGGGGAGGTACTAGCTCCAACTCAATTTTACAGTGAAAACTGCAGGAACTTCAAACCGGCACTAGGAAACAGAATGAAAAACCAGAGTAAAAGTTTCTCCTGCAACCCGTTCCCTTTGTGCTAGATGAACGAACGTCTCTCCACATGCTCAGTTCTGAGAGATAAGTGTGTGTGAAAGCCGTCCTTCACCTAGCTTGTTGGGAACACAAAGTTTCTCTTCAGATGCAAACTCCACTCCATACATATATATGGGGAGGTACTAGCTCCAACCCGGTTTTACAGTGAAAACTGCAGGAACTTCAAACCGGCACTAGGAAACAGACTGAGAAACCAGAGTAAAAGTTTCACCTGCAACCCGTTCCCTTTGTGCTAGATGAACGAACGTCTCTCCACATGCTCAGTTCTGAGAGATAAGTGTGTGTGAAAGCCGTCCTTCACCTGGCTTTTTGGGAACACAAAGTTTCTCTTCAGTTGCAAACTCCAGTCCATACATATATATGGGGAGGTACTAGCTCCAATTCGGTTTTACAGTGAAAACTGCAGGAACTTCAAATCGGCACTAGGAAACAGACTGAGAAACCAGAGTAAAATTTTCTCCCGCAACCCGTTCCCTTTGTGCTAGATGAACGAACGTCTCTCCACATGCTCAGTTCTGAGAGATAAGTGTGTGTGAAAGCCGTCCTTCACCTAGCTTGTTGGGAATACAAAGTTTCTCTTCAGTTGCAAATTCCACTCCATACATATATATGGGGAGGTACTAGCTCCAACTCGGTTTTACAGTGAAAACTGCAGGAACTTCAAACCGGCACTAGGAAACAGACTGAGAAACCAGAGTAAAAGTTTCTCCTGCAACCCGTTCCCTTTGTGCTAGATGAACGAACGTCTCTCCCAAGCTCATTTCTGAGAGATAATTGTGTGTGAAAGCCATCCTTCAACTAGCTTGTTGGGAACACAAAGTTTCTCTTCAGTTGCAAACTCCACTCCATACATATATATGGGGAGGTACTAGCTCCAACTCGGTTTTACAGTGAAAACTGCAGGAACTTCAAACCGGCAGTAGTAAACAGACTGAGAAACCAGAGTAAAACTTTCCCCTGCAAACCGTTCCCTTTGTGCTACATGAACGAACGTCTCTCCACATGCTCAGTTCTGAGAGATAAGTGTGTGTGAAAGCCGTCCTTCACCTAGCTTGTTGGGAACACAAAGTTTCTCTTCAGATGCAAACTCCACTCCATACATATATATGGGGAGGTACTAGCTCCAACTCAGTTCTACAGGGAAAACTGCAGGAACTTCAAACCGGCACTAGGAAAATGACTGAGAAACCACAGTAAATGATTCACCTGCAACCCGTTCCCTTTGTGCTAGATGAACGAACTACTCTCCACATGCTCAGTTCTGAGAGATAATTGTGTGTGAAAGCCGTACTTCAGCTAGCTTGTTGGGAACACAAAGTTTCTCTTCAGTTGCAAACTCCACTCCATACATATATAAGGGGAGGTACTAGCTCCAACTCGGTTTTACAGTGAAAACTGCAGGAACTTCAAACCGGCACTAGGAAACAGACTGAGAAACCAGAGTAAAAGTTTCTCCTGCAACCCGTTCCCTTTGTGCTAGATGAACGAACGTCTCTCCACATGCTCAGTTCTGAGAGATAAGTGTGTGTGAAAGCCGTCCTTCACCTAGCTTTTTGGGAACACAAAGTTTCTCTTCAGTTGCAAACTCCACTCCATACATATATATGGGGAGGTACTAGCTCCAACTCGGTTTTACAGTGAAAACTGCAGGAACTTCAAACCGGCACTAGGAAACAGACTGAGAAACCAGAGTAAAAGTTTCTCCTGCAACCCGTTCCTTTTGTGCTAGATGAACGAACGTCTCTCCACATGCTCAGTTCTGAGAGATAAGTGTGTGTGAAAGCCGTCCTTCACCTAGCTTGTTGGGAATACAAAGTTTCTCTTCAGGTGCAACCTCCTCTCCATACATATATATTGGGAGGTACTAGCTCCAACTCGGTTTTACAGTGAAAACTGCAGGAACTTCAAACCGGCACTAGGAAACAGACTGAGAAACCAGAGTAAAAGTTTCTCCTGCAACCCGTTCCCTTTGTGCTAGATGAACGAACGTCTCTCCAAATGCTCAGTTCTGAGAGATAAGTGTGTGTGAAAGCCGTCCTTCACCTAGCTTGTTGGGAACACAAAGTTTCTCTTCAGTTGCAAACTCCACTCCATACATATATATGGGGAGGTACTAGCTCCACCTCGGTTTTACAGTGAAAACTGCAGGAACTTCAAACCGGCACTAGGAAACAGACTGAGAAACCAGAGTAATAGTTTCTCCTGCAACCCGTTCTCTTTGTGCTAGATGAACGAACGTCTCTCCACATGCTCAGTTCTGAGAGATAAGTGTGTGTGAAAGCCGTCCTTCACCTGGCTTTTTGGGAACACAAAGTTTCTCTTCAGTTGCAAACTCCAGTCCATACATATATATGGGGAAGTACTAGCTCCAACTCGGTTTTACAGTGAAAACTGCAGGAACTTCAAACCGGCACTAGGAAACAGACTGAGAAACCAGAGTAAATGTTTCTCCTGCAAACAGTTCCCTTTGTGCTAGATGAACGAACGTCTCTACACATGCTCAGTTCTCAGAGATAAGTGTGTGTGAAAGCCGTCCTTCACCTAGCTTGTTGGGAACACAAAGTTTCTCTTCAGTTGCAAACTCCACTCCATACATATATATGGGGAGGTACTAGCTCCAACTCGGTTTTACAGTGAAAAGTGAAGGAACTTCAAACCGGCACTAGGAAACAGACTGAGAAACCAGAGTAAAAGTTTCTCCTGCAACCCGTTCCATTTGTGCTAGATGAACGAACGTCTCTCCACATGCTCAGTTCTGAGAGATAAGTGTGTGTGAAAGCCGTCCTTCACCTAGCTTGTTGGGAACACAAAGTTTCTCTTCAGTTGCAAACTCCAATCCATACATATATATGGGGAGGTACTAGCTCCAACTCGGTTTTACAGTGAAAAGTGAAGGAACTTCAAACCGGCACTAGGAAACAAACTGAGAAACCAGAGTAAAAGTTTCTCCTGCAACCCGTTCCCTTTGTGCTAGATGAATGAACGTCTCTCCACATGCCCAGTTCGGAGAGATAAGTGTGGGTGAAAGCCGTCCTTCACCTAGCTTGTTGGAAACACAAAGTTTCTCTTCAGTTGCAAACTCCACTCCATACATATTTATGGGGAGGTACTAGCTCCAACCTGTTTTTACAGTGAAAACTGCAGGAACTTCAAACCGGCACTAGGAAACAGACTGAGAAACCAGAGTAAAAGTTTCACCTGCAACCCGTTCCCTTTGTGCTAGATGAACGAACGTCTCTCCACATGCTCAGTTCTGAGAGATAAGTGTGTGTGAAAGCCGTCCTTCACCTGGATTTTTGGGAACACAAAGTTTCTCTTCAGTTGCAAACTCCAGTCCATACATATATATGGGGAGGTACTAGCTCCAATTCGGTTTTACAGTGAAAACTGCAGGAACTTCAAATCGGCACTAGGAAACAGACTGAGAAACCAGAGTAAAATTTTCTCCCGCAACCCGTTCCCTTTGTGCTAGATGAACGAACGTCTCTCCACATGCTCAGTTCTGAGAGATAAGTGTGTGTGAAAGCCGTCCTTCACCTAGCTTGTTGGGAATACAAAGTTTCTCTTCAGTTGCAAATTCCACTCCATACATATATATGGGGAGGTACTAGCTCCAACTCGGTTTTACAGTGAAAACTGCAGGAACTTCAAACCGGCACTAGGAAACAGACTGAGAAACCAGAGTAAAAGTTTCTCCTGCAACCCGTTCCCTTTGTGCTAGATGAACGAACGTCTCTCCCAAGCTCATTTCTGAGAGATAATTGTGTGTGAAAGCCATCCTTCAACTAGCTTGTTGGGAACACAAAGTTTCTCTTCAGTTGCAAACTCCACTCCATACATATATATGGGGAGGTACTAGCTCCAACTCGGTTTTACAGTGAAAACTGCAGGAACTTCAAACCGGCAGTAGTAAACAGACTGAGAAACCAGAGTAAAACTTTCCCCTGCAAACCGTTCCCTTTGTGCTACATGAACGAACGTCTCTCCACATGCTCAGTTCTGAGAGATAAGTGTGTGTGAAAGCCGTCCTTCACCTAGCTTGTTGGGAACACAAAGTTTCTCTTCAGATGCAAACTCCACTCCATACATATATATGGGGAGGAACTAGCTCCAACTCAGTTCTACAGGGAAAACTGCAGGAACTTCAAACCGGCACTAGGAAAATGACTGAGAAACCACAGTAAATGTTTCTCCTGCAACCCGTTCCCTTTGTGCTAGATGAACGAACTTCTCTCCACATGCTCAGTTCTGAGAGATAATTGTGTGTAAAAGCCGTACTTCAGCTAGCTTGTTGGGAACACAAAGTTTCTCTTCAGTTGCAAACTCCACTCCATACATATATAAGGGGAGGTACTAGCTCCAACTCGGTTTTACAGTGAAAACTGCAGGAACTTCAATCCGGCAGTAGTAAAGAGACATAGAAACCAGAGTAAAAGTTTCTCGTGCAACCCGTTCCCTTTGTGCTAGATGAACGAACGTCTCTCCACATGCTCAGTTCTGAGAGATAAGTGTGTGTGAAAGCCGTCCTTCACCTAGCTTTTTGGGAACACAAAGTTTCTCTTCAGTTGCAAACTCCACTCCATACATATATATGGGGAGGTACTAGCTCCAACTCGGTTTTACAGTGAAAACTGCAGGAACTTCAAACCGGCACTAGGAAACAGACTGAGAAACCAGAGTAAAAGTTTCTCCTGCAACCCGTTCCTTTTGTGCTAGATGAACGAACGTCTCTCCACATGCTCAGTTCTGAGAGATAAGTGTGTGTGAAAGCCGTCCTTCACCTAGCTTGTTGGGAATACAAAGTTTCTCTTCAGTTGCAAACTCCTCTCCATACATATATATTGGGAGGTACTAGCTCCAACTCGGTTTTACAGTGAAAACTGCAGGAACTTCAAACCGGCACTAGGAAACAGACTGAGAAACCAGAGTAAAAGTTTCTCCTGCAACCCGTTCCCTTTGTGCTAGATGAATGAACGTCTCTCCAAATGCTCAGTTCTGAGAGATAAGTGTGTGTGAAAGCCGTCCTTCACCTAGCTTGTTGGGAACACAAAGTTTCTCTTCAGTTGCAAACTCCTCTCCATACATATATATGGGGAGGTACTAGCTCCACCTCGGTTTTACAGTGAAAACTGCAGGAACTTCAAACCGGCACTAGGAAACAGACTGAGAAACCAGAGTAATAGTTTCTCCTGCAACCCGTTCTCTTTGTGCTAGATGAACGAACGTCTCTCCACATGCTCAGTTCTGAGAGATAAGTGTGTGTGAAAGCCGTCCTTCACCTGGCTTTTTGGGAACACAAAGTTTCTCTTCAGTTGCAAACTCCAGTCCATACATATATATGGGGAAGTACTAGCTCCAACTCGGTTTTACAGTGAAAACTGCAGGAACTTCAAACCGGCACTAGGAAACAGACTGAGAAACCAGAGTAAAAGTTTCTCCTGCAAACAGTTCCCTTTGTGCTAGATGAACGAACGTCTCTACACATGCTCAGTTCTCAGAGATAAGTGTGTGTGAAAGCCGTCCTTCACCTAGCTTGTTGGGAACACAAAGTTTCTCTTCAGTTGCAAACTCCACTCCATACATATATATGGGGAGGTACTAGCTCCAAATCAGTTTTACAGTGAAAAGTGCAGGAACTTCAAACCGGCACTAGGAAACAGACTGAGAAACCAGAGTAAAAGTTTCACCTGCAACCCGTTCCCTTTGTGCTAGATGAACGAACGTCTCTCCACATGCTCAGTTCTGAGAGATAAGTGTGTGTGAAAGCCGTCCTTCACCTGGATTTTTGGGAACACAAAGTTTCTCTTCAGTTGCAAACTCCAGTCCATACATATATATGGGGAGGTACTAGCTCCAATTCGGTTTTACAGTGAAAACTGCAGGAACTTCAAATCGGCACTAGGAAACAGACTGAGAAACCAGAGTAAAATTTTCTCCCGCAACCCGTTCCCTTTGTGCTAGATGAACGAACGTCTCTCCACATGCTCAGTTCTGAGAGATAAGTGTGTGTGAAAGCCGTCCTTCACCTAGCTTGTTGGGAATACAAAGTTTCTCTTCAGTTGCAAATTCCACTCCATACATATATATGGGGAGGTACTAGCTCCAACTCGGTTTTACAGTGAAAACTGCAGGAACTTCAAACCGGCACTAGGAAACAGACTGAGAAACCAGAGTAAAAGTTTCTCCTGCAACCCGTTCCCTTTGTGCTAGATGAACGAACGTCTCTCCCAAGCTCATTTCTGAGAGATAATTGTGTGTGAAAGCCATCCTTCAACTAGCTTGTTGGGAACACAAAGTTTCTCTTCAGTTGCAAACTCCACTCCATACATATATATGGGGAGGTACTAGCTCCAACTCGGTTTTACAGTGAAAACTGCAGGAACTTCAAACCGGCAGTAGTAAACAGACTGAGAAACCAGAGTAAAACTTTCCCCTGCAAACCGTTCCCTTTGTGCTACATGAACGAACGTCTCTCCACATGCTCAGTTCTGAGAGATAAGTGTGTGTGAAAGCCGTCCTTCACCTAGCTTGTTGGGAACACAAAGTTTCTCTTCAGATGCAAACTCCACTCCATACATATATATGGGGAGGAACTAGCTCCAACTCAGTTCTACAGGGAAAACTGCAGGAACTTCAAACCGGCACTAGGAAAATGACTGAGAAACCACAGTAAATGTTTCTCCTGCAACCCGTTCCCTTTGTGCTAGATGAACGAACTTCTCTCCACATGCTCAGTTCTGAGAGATAATTGTGTGTAAAAGCCGTACTTCAGCTAGCTTGTTGGGAACACAAAGTTTCTCTTCAGTTGCAAACTCCACTCCATACATATATAAGGGGAGGTACTAGCTCCAACTCGGTTTTACAGTGAAAACTGCAGGAACTTCAATCCGGCAGTAGTAAAGAGACATAGAAACCAGAGTAAAAGTTTCTCGTGCAACCCGTTCCCTTTGTGCTAGATGAACGAACGTCTCTCCACATGCTCAGTTCTGAGAGATAAGTGTGTGTGAAAGCCGTCCTTCACCTAGCTTTTTGGGAACACAAAGTTTCTCTTCAGTTGCAAACTCCACTCCATACATATATATGGGGAGGTACTAGCTCCAACTCGGTTTTACAGTGAAAACTGCAGGAACTTCAAACCGGCACTAGGAAACAGACTGAGAAACCAGAGTAAAAGTTTCTCCTGCAACCCGTTCCTTTTGTGCTAGATGAACGAACGTCTCTCCACATGCTCAGTTCTGAGAGATAAGTGTGTGTGAAAGCCGTCCTTCACCTAGCTTGTTGGGAATACAAAGTTTCTCTTCAGTTGCAAACTCCTCTCCATACATATATATTGGGAGGTACTAGCTCCAACTCGGTTTTACAGTGAAAACTGCAGGAACTTCAAACCGGCACTAGGAAACAGACTGAGAAACCAGAGTAAAAGTTTCTCCTGCAACCCGTTCCCTTTGTGCTAGATGAATGAACGTCTCTCCAAATGCTCAGTTCTGAGAGATAAGTGTGTGTGAAAGCCGTCCTTCACCTAGCTTGTTGGGAACACAAAGTTTCTCTTCAGTTGCAAACTCCTCTCCATACATATATATGGGGAGGTACTAGCTCCACCTCGGTTTTACAGTGAAAACTGCAGGAACTTCAAACCGGCACTAGGAAACAGACTGAGAAACCAGAGTAATAGTTTCTCCTGCAACCCGTTCTCTTTGTGCTAGATGAACGAACGTCTCTCCACATGCTCAGTTCTGAGAGATAAGTGTGTGTGAAAGCCGTCCTTCACCTGGCTTTTTGGGAACACAAAGTTTCTCTTCAGTTGCAAACTCCAGTCCATACATATATATGGGGAAGTACTAGCTCCAACTCGGTTTTACAGTGAAAACTGCAGGAACTTCAAACCGGCACTAGGAAACAGACTGAGAAACCAGAGTAAAAGTTTCTCCTGCAAACAGTTCCCTTTGTGCTAGATGAACGAACGTCTCTACACATGCTCAGTTCTCAGAGATAAGTGTGTGTGAAAGCCGTCCTTCACCTAGCTTGTTGGGAACACAAAGTTTCTCTTCAGTTGCAAACTCCACTCCATACATATATATGGGGAGGTACTAGCTCCAAATCAGTTTTACAGTGAAAAGTGCAGGAACTTCAAACCGGCACTAGGAAACAGACTGAGAAACCAGAGTAAAAGTTTCTCCTGCAACCCGTTCCCTTTGTGCTAGATGAATGAACGTCTCTCCACATGCCCAGTTCGGAGAGATAATTGTGTGTGAAAGCAGTCCTTCACCTAGCTTGTTGGGAATACAAAGTTTCTCTTCAGTTGCAAATTCCACTCCATACATATATATGGGGAGGTACTAGCTCCAACTCGGTTTTACAGTGAAAACTGCAGGAACTTCAAACCGGCACTAGGAAACAGACTGAGAAACCAGAGTAAAAGTTTCTCCTGCAACCCGTTCCCTTTGTGCTAGATGAACGAACGTCTCTCCCAAGCTCATTTCTGAGAGATAATTGTGTGTGAAAGCCATCCTTCAACTAGCTTGTTGGGAACACAAAGTTTCTCTTCAGTTGCAAACTCCACTCCATACATATATATGGGGAGGTACTAGCTCCAACTCGGTTTTACAGTGAAAACTGCAGGAACTTCAAACCGGCAGTAGTAAACAGACTGAGAAACCAGAGTAAAACTTTCCCCTGCAAACCGTTCCCTTTGTGCAACATGAACGAACGTCTCTCCACATGCTCAGTTCTGAGAGATAAGTGTGTGTGAAAGCCGTCCTTCACCTAGCTTGTTGGGAACACAAAGTTTCTCTTCAGATGCAAACTCCACTCCATACATATATATGGGGAGGTACTAGCTCCAACTCAGTTCTACAGGGAAAACTGCAGGAACTTCAAACCGGCACTAGGAAAATGACTGAGAAACCACAGTAAATGTTTCTCCTGCAACCCGTTCCCTTTGTGCTAGATGAACGAACTTCTCTCCACATGCTCAGTTCTGAGAGATAATTGTGTGTGAAAGCCGTACTTCAGCTAGCTTGTTGGGAACACAAAGTTTCTCTTCAGTTGCAAACTCCACTCCATACATATATAAGGGGAGGTACTAGCTCCAACTCGGTTTTACAGTGAAAACTGCAGGAACTTCAAACCGGCAGTAGTAAAGAGACATAGAAACCAGAGTAAAAGTTTCTCGTGCAACCCGTTCCCTTTGTGCTAGATGAACGAACGTCTCTCCACATGCTCAGTTCTGAGAGATAAGTGTGTGTGAAAGCCGTCCTTCACCTAGCTTTTTGGGAACACAAAGTTTCTCTTCAGTTGCAAACTCCACTCCATACATATATATGGGGAGGTACTAGCTCCAACTCGGTTTTACAGTGAAAAGTGAAGGAACTTCAAACCGGCACTAGGAAACAAACTGAGAAACCAGAGTAAAAGTTTCTCCTGCAACCCGTTCCCTTTGTGCTAGATGAACGAACGTCTCTCCACATGCTCAGTTCTGAGAGATAAGTGTGTGTGAAAGCCGTCCTTCACCTAGCTTGTTGGGAACACAAAGTTTCTCTTCAGTTGCAAACTCCAATCCATACATATATATGGGGAGGTACTAGCTCCAACTCGGTTTTACAGTGAAAAGTGAAGGAACTTCAAACCGGCACTAGGAAACAAACTGAGAAACCAGAGTAAAAGTTTCTCCTGCAACCCGTTCCCTTTTTGCTAGATGAACGAACGTCTCTCCACATGCTCAGTTCTGAGAGATAAGTGTGTGTGAAAGCCGTCCTTCACCTAGCTTGTTGGGAACACAAAGTTTCTCTTCAGTTGCAAACTCCACTCCATACATATATATGGGGAGGTACTAGCTCCAAATCAGTTTTACAGTGAAAAGTGCAGGAACTTCAAACCGGCACTAGGAAACAGACTGAGAAACCAGAGTAAAAGTTTCTCCTGCAACCCGTTCCCTTTGTGCTAGATGAATGAACGTCTCTCCACATGCCCAGTTCGGAGAGATAATTGTGTGTGAAAGCAGTCCTTCACCTAGCTTGTTGGGAATACAAAGTTTCTCTTCAGTTGCAAATTCCACTCCATACATATATATGGGGAGGTACTAGCTCCAACTCGGTTTTACAGTGAAAACTGCAGGAACTTCAAACCGGCACTAGGAAACAGACTGAGAAACCAGAGTAAAAGTTTCTCCTGCAACCCGTTCCCTTTGTGCTAGATGAACGAACGTCTCTCCCAAGCTCATTTCTGAGAGATAATTGTGTGTGAAAGCCATCCTTCAACTAGCTTGTTGGGAACACAAAGTTTCTCTTCAGTTGCAAACTCCACTCCATACATATATATGGGGAGGTACTAGCTCCAACTCGGTTTTACAGTGAAAACTGCAGGAACTTCAAACCGGCAGTAGTAAACAGACTGAGAAACCAGAGTAAAACTTTCCCCTGCAAACCGTTCCCTTTGTGCTACATGAACGAACGTCTCTCCACATGCTCAGTTCTGAGAGATAAGTGTGTGTGAAAGCCGTCCTTCACCTAGCTTGTTGGGAACACAAAGTTTCTCTTCAGATGCAAACTCCACTCCATACATATATATGGGGAGGTACTAGCTCCAACTCAGTTCTACAGGGAAAACTGCAGGAACTTCAAACCGGCACTAGGAAAATGACTGAGAAACCACAGTAAATGTTTCTCCTGCAACCCGTTCCCTTTGTGCTAGATGAACGAACTTCTCTCCACATGCTCAGTTCTGAGAGATAATTGTGTGTGAAAGCCGTACTTCAGCTAGCTTGTTGGGAACACAAAGTTTCTCTTCAGTTGCAAACTCCACTCCATACATATATAAGGGGAGGTACTAGCTCCAACTCGGTTTTACAGTGAAAACTGCAGGAACTTCAAACCGGCAGTAGTAAAGAGACATAGAAACCAGAGTAAAAGTTTCTCGTGCAACCCGTTCCCTTTGTGCTAGATGAACGAACGTCTCTCCACATGCTCAGTTCTGAGAGATAAGTGTGTGTGAAAGCCGTCCTTCACCTAGCTTTTTGGGAACACAAAGTTTCTCTTCAGTTGCAAACTCCACTCCATACATATATATGGGGAGGTACTAGCTCCAACTCGGTTTTACAGTGAAAGCTGCAGGAACTTCAAACCGGCACTAGGAAACAGACTGAGAAACCAGAGTAAAAGTTTCTCCTGCAACCCGTTCCTTTTGTGCTAGATGAACGAACGTCTCTCCACATGCTCAGTTCTGAGAGATAAGTGTGTGTGAAAGCCGTCCTTCACCTAGCTTGTTGGGAATACAAAGTTTCTCTTCAGTTGCAAACTCCTCTCCATACATATATATTGGGAGGTACTAGCTCCAACTCGGTTTTACAGTGAAAACTGCAGGAACTTCAAACCGGCACTAGGAAACAGACTGAGAAACCAGAGTAAAAGTTTCTCCTGCAACCCGTTCCCTTTGTGCTAGATGAACGAACGTCTCTCCAAATGCTCAGTTCTGAGAGATAAGTGTGTGTGAAAGCCGTCCTTCACCTAGCTTGTTGGGAACACAAAGTTTCTCTTCAGTTGCAAACTCCTCTCCATACATATATATGGGGAGGTACTAGCTCCACCTCGGTTTTACAGTGAAAACTGCAGGAACTTCAAACCGGCACTAGGAAACAGACTGAGAAACCAGAGTAATAGTTTCTCCTGCAACCCGTTCTCTTTGTGCTAGATGAACGAACGTCTCTCCACATGCTCAGTTCTGAGAGATAAGTGTGTGTGAAAGCCGTCCTTCACCTGGCTTTTTGGGAACACAAAGTTTCTCTTCAGTTGCAAACTCCAGTCCATACATATATATGGGGAAGTACTAGCTCCAACTCGGTTTTACAGTGAAAACTGCAGGAACTTCAAACCGGCACTAGGAAACAGACTGAGAAACCAGAGTAAAAGTTTCTCCTGCAAACAGTTCCCTTTGTGCTAGATGAACGAACGTCTCTACACATGCTCAGTTCTCAGAGATAAGTGTGTGTGAAAGCCGTCCTTCACCTAGCTTGTTGGGAACACAAAGTTTCTCTTCAGTTGCAAACTCCACTCCATACATATATATGGGGAGGTACTAGCTCCAACTCGGTTTTACAGTGAAAAGTGAAGGAACTTCAAACCGGCACTAGGAAACAAACTGAGAAACCAGAGTAAAAGTTTCTCCTGCAACCCGTTCCCTTTGTGCTAGATGAACGAACGTCTCTCCACATGCTCAGTTCTGAGAGATAAGTGTGTGTGAAAGCCGTCCTTCACCTAGCTTGTTGGGAACACAAAGTTTCTCTTCAGTTGCAAACTCCAATCCATACATATATATGGGGAGGTACTAGCTCCAACTCGGTTTTACAGTGAAAAGTGAAGGAACTTCAAACCGGCACTAGGAAACAAACTGAGAAACCAGAGTAAAAGTTTCTCCTGCAACCCGTTCCCTTTTTGCTAGATGAACGAACGTCTCTCCACATGCTCAGTTCTGAGAGATAAGTGTGTGTGAAAGCCGTCCTTCACCTAGCTTGTTGGGAACACAAAGTTTCTCTTCAGTTGCAAACTCCACTCCATACATATATATGGGGAGGTACTAGCTCCAAATCAGTTTTACAGTGAAAAGTGCAGGAACTTCAAACCGGCACTAGGAAACAGACTGAGAAACCAGAGTAAAAGTTTCTCCTGCAACCCGTTCCCTTTGTGCTAGATGAATGAACGTCTCTCCACATGCCCAGTTCGGAGAGATAATTGTGTGTGAAAGCAGTCCTTCACCTAGCTTGTTGGGAATACAAAGTTTCCCTTCAGTTGCTAATTCCACTCCATACATATATATGGGGAGGTACTAGCTCCAACTCGGTTTTACAGTGAAAACTGCAGGAACTTCAAACCGGCACTAGGAAACAGACTGAGAAACCAGAGTAAAAGTTTCTCCTGCAACTCGTTCCCTTTGTGCTAGATGAACGAACGTCTCTCCACAAGCTCATTTCTGAGAGATAAGTGTGTGTGAAAGCCGTCCTTCACCTAGCTTGTTGGGAACACAAAGTTTCTCTTCAGTTGCAAACTCCAATCCATACAAGTATATGGGGAGGTACTAGCTCCAACTCGGTTTTACAGTGAAAACTGCAGGAACTTCAAACCGGCACTAGGAAAAAGACTGAGAAACCAGAGTAAAAGCTTCTCCTGCAACCCGTTCCCTTTGTGCTAGATGAACGAACGTCTCTCCACATGCTCAGTTCTGAGAGAAAAGTGTGTGTGAAAGCCGTCCTTCACCTAGCTTGTTGGGAACACAAAGTTTCTCTTCAGTTGCAAACTCCGCTCCATACATATATATGGGGAGGTACTAGCTCCAACTCGGTTTTACAGTGAAAACTGCTGGAACTTCAAACCAGCACTAGGAAACAGACTGAGAAACCAGAGTAAAAGTTTCTCCAGCAACCCGTTCCCTTTGTGCTAGATGAACGAACGTCTCTCCACATGCTCAGTTCTGACAGATAATTGTGTGTGAAAGCCGTCCTTCACCTAGCTTGTTGGGAACACAAAGTTTCTCTTCAGTTGCAAACTCCACTCCATACATATTTATGGGGAGGTACTAGCCCCAACCCGGTTTTACAGTGAAAACTGCAGGAACTTCAAACCGGCACTAGGAAACAGACTGAGAAACCAGAGTAATAGTTTCTCCTGAAACCCGTTCCCTTTGTGCTAGATGAACGAACGTCTCTCCACATGCTCAGTTCTGAGAGATAAGTGTGTGTGAAAGCCGTCCTTCACCTAGCTTGTTGGGAACACAAAGTTTCTCTTCAGTTGCAAACTCCAGTCCATACATATATATGGGGAGGTACTAGCTCCAACTCGGTTTTACAGTGAAAACTGCAGGAACATCAAACCTGCACTAGGAAACAGACAGAGAAACCAGAGTAAAAGTTTCTCCTGCAACCCGTTCCCTTTGTGCTAGATGAATGAACGTCTCTCCACACGCTCAGTTCTGAGAGATAAGTGTGTGTGAAAGCCGTCCTTCACCTAGCTTGTTGGGAACACAAAGTTTCTCTTCAGTTGCAAACTCCACTCCATACATATATATGGGGAGGTACTAGCTCCAACTCGGTTTTACAGTGAAAACTGCAGGAACTTCAAACCGGCACTAGGAAACAGACTGAGAAACCAGAGTAAAAGTTTCACCTGCAAACCGTTCCCTTTGTGCTAGATGAACGAACGTCTCTCCACACGCTCAGTTCTGAGAGATAAGTGTGTGTGAAAGCCGCCCTTCATCTAGCTTGTTGGTAACACAAAGTTTCTCTTCAGTTGCAAACACCACTCCATAAATATTTATGGGGAGGTACTAGCTCCAACTCGGTTTTACATTGAAAACTGCAGGAACTTCAAACCGGCACTAGGAAACAGACTGAGAAACCAGAGTAAAAGTTTCCTCTGCAACACGTTCCCTTTGTGCTAGATGAACGAACGTCTCTCCACAAGCTCATTTCTGAGAGATAAGTGTGTGTGAAAGCCGTCCTTCACCTAGCTTGTTGGGAACACAAAGTTTCTCTTCAGTTGCAAACTCCACTCCATACATATATATGGGGAGGTACTAGCTACAAATCGGTTTTACAGTGAAAAGTGCAGGAACTTCAAACCGGCACTAGGAAACAAACTGAGAAAGCAGAGTAAAAGTTTCTCCTGCAACCCGTTCCCTTTGTGCTAGATGAACGAACGTCTCTCCACATGCTCCGTTCTGAGAGATAAGTGTGTGTGAAAGCCGTCCTTCACCTAGCTTGTTGGGAACACAAAGTTTCTCTTCAGTTGCAAACTCCAATCCATACATATATATGGGGAGGTACTAGCTCCAACTCGGTTTTACAGTGAAAAGTGTAGGAACTTCAAACCGGCACTAGGAAACAGACTGAGAAACCAGAGTAAAAGTTTCTCCTCCAACCCGTTCCCTTTGTGCTAGATGAACGAACGTCTATCCACATGTCCAGTTCGGAGAGATAAGTGTGTGTGAAAGCCGTCCTTCACCTAGCTTGTTGGGAACACAAAGTTTCTCTTCAGTTGCAAACTCCAATCCATACATATATATGGGGAGGTACTAGCTCCAACTCGGTTTTACAGTGAAAACTGCAGGAACTTCAAACCGGCACTAGGAAACAGACTGAGAAACCAGAGTAAAAGTTTCTCCTGCAACCCGTTCCCTTTGTGCTAGATGAACAAACGTCTCTCCACATGCTCAGTTCTGAGAGATAAGTGTGTGTGAAAGCCGTCCTTCACCTTGCTTGTTGGGAACACAAAGTTTCTCTTCAGTTGCAAACTCCACTCCATACATATATTTGGGGAGGTACTAGGTCCAACTCGGTTTTACAGTGAAAACTGCAGGAAATTCAAACCGGCAGTAGTAAACAGACTGAGAAACCAGAGTAAAAGTTTCTCCTGCAACCCGTTCCCTTTGTGCTAGATGAACGAACGTCTCTCCACATGCTCAGTTCTGACAGATAAGTGTGTGTGAAAGCCGTCCTTCACCTAGCTTGTTGGGAACACAAAGTTTCTCTTCAGTTGCAAACTCCACTCCATACATATTTATGGGGAGGTACTAGCTCCAACCCGGTTTTACAGTGTAAACTGCAGGAACTTCAAACCGGCACTAGGAAACAGACTGAGAAACCAGAGTAAAAGTTTCTCTTGCAACCCGTTCCCTTTGTGCTAGATGAACGAACGTCTCTCCACATCCTCAGATCTGACAGATAAGTGTGTGTGAAAGCCGTCCTTCACCTAGCTTGTTGGGAACACAAAGTTTCTCTTTAGTTGCAAAATCCACTCCATACATATATATGGGGAAGTACAAGCTCCAACACGGTTTTACAGTGAAAACTGCAGGAACTTCAAACAGGCACTAGGAAACAGACTGAGAAACCAGAGGAAAAGTTTCTCCTGCAACCCGTTCCCTTTGTGCTAGATGAACGAACGTCTCTCCACACGCTCAGTTCTGAGAGATAAGTGTGTGTGAAAGCCGTCCTTCACCTAGCTTTTTGGGAATACAAAGTTTCCCTTCAGTTGCAAATTCCACTCCATACATATATATGGGGAGGTACTAGCTCCAACTCGGTTTTACAGTGAAAACTGCAGGAACTTCAAACCGGCTCTAGGAAACAGACTGAGAAACCAGAGTAAAAGTTTCACCTGCAACCAGTTCCCTTAGTGCTAGATGAACGAACGTCTCTCCACAAGCTCATTTCTGAGAGATAAGTGTGTGTGAAAGCCGTCCTTCACCTAGGTTGTTGGGAACACAAAGTTTCTCTTCAGTTGCAAACTCCACTCCATACATATATATGGGGAGGTACTAGCTCCAACTCGGTTTTACAGTGAAAACTGCAGGAACTTCAAACCGGCACTAGAAAACAGACTGAGAAACCAGAGTAAAAGTTTCCTCTGCAACACGTTCCCTTTGTGCTAGATGAACGAACGTCTCTCCACAAGCTCATTTCTGAGAGATAAGTGTGTGTGAAAGCCGTCCTTCACCTATCTTGTTGGGAACACAAAGTTTCTCTTCAGTTGCAAACTCCAATCCATACATATATATGGGGAGGTACTAGCTCCAACTCGGTTTTACAGTGAAAAGTGTAGGAACTTCAAACCGGCACTAGGAAACAGACTGAGAAACCAGAGTAAAAGTTTCTCCTCCAACCCGTTCCCTTTGTGCTAGATGAACGAACGTCTATCCACATGCCCAGTTCGGAGAGATAAGTGTGTGTGAAAGCCGTCCTTCACCTAGCTTGTTGGGAACACAAAGTTTCTCTTCAGTTGCAAACTCCAATCCATACATATATATGGGGAGGTACTAGCTCCAACTCGGTTTTACAGTGAAAACTGCAGGAACTTCAAACCGGCACTAGGAAACAGACTGAGAAATCAGAGTAAAAGTTTCTCCTGCAACCCGTTCCCTTTGTGCTAGATGAACAAACGTCTCTCCACATGCTCAGTTCTGAGAGATAAGTGTGTGTGAAAGCCGTCCTTCACCTTGCTTGTTGGGAACACAAAGTTTCTCTTCAGTTGCAAACTCCACTCCATACATATATATGGGGAGGTACTAGGTCCAACTCGGTTTTACAGTGAAAACTGCAGGAAATTCAAACCGGCAGTAGTAAACAGACTGAGAAACCAGAGTAAAAGTTTCTCCTGCAACCCGTTCCCTTTGTGCTAGATGAACGAACGTCTCTCCACATGCTCAGTTCTGACAGATAAGTGTGTGTGAAAGCCGTCCTTCACCTAGCTTGTTGGGAACACAAAGTTTCTCTTCAGTTGCAAACTCCACTCCATACATATTTATGGGGAGGTACTAGCTCCAACCCGGTTTTACAGTGAAAACTGCAGGAACTTCAAACCGGCACTAGGAAACAGACTGAGAAACCAGAGTAAAAGTTTCTCTTGCAACCCGTTCCCTTTGTGCTAGATGAACGAACGTCTCTCCACATCCTCAGATCTGACAGATAAGTGTGTGTGAAAGCCGTCCTTCACCTAGCTTGTTGGGAACACAAAGTTTCTCTTCAGTTGCAAAATCCACTCCATACATATATATGGGGAAGTACAAGCTCCAACACGGTTTTACAGTGAAAACTGCAGGAACTTCAAACAGGCACTAGGAAACAGACTGAGAAACCAGAGGAAAAGTTTCTCCTGCAACCCGTTCCCTTTGTGCTAGATGAACGAACGTCTCTCCACATGCTCAGTTCTGAGAGATAAGTGTGTGTGAAAGCCGTCCTTCACCTAGCTTTTTGGGAATACAAAGTTTCCCTTCAGTTGCAAATTCTACTCCATACATATATATGGGGAGGTACTAGCTCCAACTCGGTTTTACAGTGAAAACTGCAGGAACTTCAAACCGGCTCTAGGAAACAGACTGAGAAACCAGAGTAAAAGTTTCACCTGCAACCAGTTCCCTTAGTGCTAGATGAACGAACGTCTCTCCACAAGCTCATTTCAGAGAGATAAGTGTGTGTGAAAGCCGTCCTTCACCTAGGTTGTTGGGAACACAAAGTTTCTCTTCAGTTGCCAACTCCACTCCATACATATATATGGGGAGGTACTAGCTCCAACTCGGTTTTACAGTGAAAACTGCAGGAACTTCAAACCGGCACTAGAAAACAGACTGAGAAACCAGAGTAAAAGTTTCCTCTGCAACACGTTCCCTTTGTGCTAGATGAACGAACGTCTCTCCACAAGCTCATTTCTGAGAGATAAGTGTGTGTGAAAGCCGTCCTTCAACTATCTTGTTGGGAACACAAAGTTTCTCTTCAGTTGCAAACTCCAATCCATACATATATATGGGGAGGTACTAGCTCCAACTCGGTTTTACAGTGAAAACTGCAGGAACTTCAAACCGGCACTAGGAAACAGACTGAGAAACCAGAGTAAAAGCTTCTCCTGCAACCCGTTCCCTTTGTGCTAGATGAACGAACGTCTCTCCACATGCTCAGTTCTGAGAGAAAAGTGTGTGTGAAAGCCGTTCTTCACCTAGCTTGTTGGGAACACAAAGTTTCTCTTCAGTTGCAAACTCCACTCCATACATATTTATGGGGAGGTACTAGCTCCAACCCGGTTTTACAGTGAAAACTGCAGGAACTTCAAACCGGCACTAGGAAACAGACTGAGAAACCAGAATAAAAGTT
Organism: Camelus bactrianus; assembly: GCF_048773025.1. Taxonomy (NCBI): domain Eukaryota; kingdom Metazoa; phylum Chordata; class Mammalia; order Artiodactyla; family Camelidae; genus Camelus; species Camelus bactrianus. Next base: position 5,936,033 of record NC_133565.1, read on the forward strand.
TCTCCTGCAACCCGTTCCCTTTGTGCTAGATGAACGAACGTCTCTCCACATGCTCAGTTCTGAGAGATAAGTGTGTGTGAAAGCCGTCCTTCACCTAGCTTGTTGGGAACACCAAGTTTCTCTTCAGTTGCAAACTCCAATCCATACATATATATGGGGAGGTACTAGCTCCAACTCGGTTTTACAGTGAAAACTGCAGTAACTTCAAACCAGCACTAGGAAACAGACTGAGAAACCAGAGTAAAAGTTTCTCCTGCAACCCGTTCCCTTTTTGCTAGATGAACGAACGTCTCTCCACATGCTCAGTTCTGACAGATAAGTGTGTGTGAAAGCCGTCCTTCACCTAGCTTGTTGGGAACACAAAGTTTCTCTTCAGTTGCAAACTCCACTCCATACATATATAAGGGGAGGTACTAGCTCCAAC